>NC_050491.2:1209445-1811945 GCF_012460135.2 Molothrus ater | reverse complement strand
GCATAATTGCAAAGCTCCCAAGAGCACTGGTGAACATAAACTTGGAAATGAGAGACAAAGTTCAGGAGGTGAAGAAAATCAGAAATAAAGTTAACATCTGAGTAGTACATCTGAGTAGTTAACATTGTCTTTACTCATCCCAGCAGGGATTTTCCTGCTGAGCTGTGCTAGGAGGTGAAGTCTCATGTTGGTGTTTAATAACTTAGCCCCTGCACACCCCAGATGCCCGTTTTTGCAGAGGGGTGGCCCTGCTGTACCTGCTGCACGTTGGCCTGCAGGAGATCCCCCAGGCGCTCCACCAGCTCGGTGAACGTCGGCCTCTCCGTGGGCACCCCATGCCAGCAGTCCAGCATGGTCTGGTAGCTGCAGGAAAAGCAGGCATTAGGAATGGCAAAGGATGGCAGCTTTGCTTCCAAGCTCTTTCATTCCACTGCTACTTGCTTTGGTGGGTCTTTGGATTGAGAGGGGTTCAGATCTCCACATGCTGAAATTCTGGTTTAGTTTCCATGTGGGATGCTTTTTGCTTCCATGCTCCTGCCTCAGCTGAGCCTGCAGGATTTTGGTTTTCCCCTAACTTAGAGTCTGGCTGCTGGGCCCTGCAGACACTGCTGAACTAACTCCTGGTTATGAGTACTGGGTTTCTGTCACAGAATCTGAAGTCTGAGCTCCATGAACTACATGAGTAGGTGTAGAACACATGAGTAGCTGCATGTACACATGAGTAGCTGCATGTAGTAAACATGAGTAGCTCCATGAACTACAGCTGACATGGGGCATCTGATCATCTTCTTGTTGGCAAAGGTCAGGCTGACTTGGGCTGTCCTTAGCATTAGTCCGTGCTGTCAGACACCCAGAATATACTCAATCACAGCTTTACTGAACATAAAATACCCAGCTGTGGTCTCCTCCCCCTCCCCACAATCTCTTTTGTGAGGTGTACAGCTCCCAGCAGCTCTTACACTTCAGGAGTGGAATACTCTGGAGATCTCATCCGGGTCCCCTCCTTGAGCCGCCGGCAGAAATCCTCATCTATCTGCACCCCAGGGTATGGAGAGGCACCTGGGGGGAGAAATGACAGGGCTTCAGGATGGCACAGTCTGTGTCCCAGCCCAGGGGGTCTCTGCTGAGCATTTGATGTCACCCAGAGCCTGGCAGTCACACAAGCTCAAGTGAAGAAGGAGTTGCAGTCACTCACAATCTGCATTTTTGGTTTGGAAACCCCACAGATTCACTCTGTCCCTTCAGAGATTCCAATCACACTGTCTCCTCTGCTTTTGTGATACCACTCCAAGGTAAAATAGGGCAGAGGAGAAATAAACTTGATTAGTTTAAGACTAAAGTATCTCTTGGTCAGTGGTAGAAAAGTTCCAGCTCATTCAATGGGTTCCTTGGTGCTTTCCAAACTGCTACCCTGCCAGAATCCTGCACTGGGAGGATACACACAGAGTGAGTAATTCCTTCCTGCTCATCCTTCATTGCCTGAGAACCCCTGTGAGCAGGTGCAGAGAGGGCTGTGGGCACCTGGCCCCTGCCAGGACCACGAGAACCTTGAGTGGGTTCAATCCCCTGAGTGGAGTTGCTCCTCTCCTGGTTCACCAGCCACTGGATATGCATTATCCCCCAGGGAAGGCTCCCTTGGCAGTGACCTTCCAGCCTTGCAGCCTTGTTTTCTTTGCTGACTCTGTTCACTGCTGTTTACCTGGAGTGCCACTCAAGCGTTGGCTGAACCCTGGCAGGACAGCTTGTGGCAACTGGAATTGTTTTGTGGAGTTGAATGCTGTGAAGGAGCTTTGTGTTAACTCCCACAAAAGTTTGGGAGAGTGCTCTGGCCTTTGAGTAATCCAGAGCTCACAGGTAAAATTCAGAAGAAGTCTAAGCTGAGATTTAAAATGCTACTGAACCTACAGTGGATGAAACAAAAAGATTTGTAACTTCCCTCTCTTCCTCCCCCCTAAACCAATGCTTCCTGTGCAGCACAACCCTTGTCTTGGACATTTTGGCATCCCAGAGGCTGGATGATAAATTTGGAAACAATTTCATCAAGTCTTAACATGGGAGATTGAATGGAATCTGTATCCAGCCCTGGAAGAATCTGTGTATGATTTACTGGCTATAACATTCCTGCATATTCCTGCAAACACCATCATGTGCTGTGCACTTGGGGGCACAATGAGAACAGCAGAAATCTTTTGGATAAAGCATTGAAGAAGGGGTCAAAATGTGGCTGCTCCAGAATTGCTCTACTCTGTGAACCTGACTGCTCAGTGTGCAGAGCCTGCACTGGGGAGCTGAGAGCCCAGCACTGCCTGAGAAGGAATCTCAGCTCAAAGGGGCTCCCAGGACACCCAGAGCCCAGGGATGCCTCTGAACCCACAGCACTTCTGGATGTGCAGGTACCAGGGCACAGGACTGACAGTGTTTCCTGGAGTTATGTAAGCTGGGGAGAGGCAGCACCAGCATTTCTGCTTTATACCCAGACCTTCCTGTCATTATGCTCAGAATAACCTGGGAATTAACTGCTCATCTCATGGATAGAGAATTCCAGGAATTAACTGCTCATCTCATGGATGGAGAATCCCATTTGCTCTCACAATCTGAGCTTTCTCTGGTTTCATCACAGATCAGATCAACTCAAGATGTTGGTGAGAGCAAGTACAGGGAAGGCAAAGGATAACAGGGATAGGACAAGGAGTACTGGGACAAACTGAAAGGAGGGACATTTGGGTTAAATATTGGGATGAAATCTTTTACTGGGGGGTGGTGAGGCCCTGGCACAGGTTGCCCAGGGAGGTTGTGGATGCCCCAACCCTGGCAGTGTTCCAAACCAGGTTGGATGAAGCCTTGAGCAGCCTGGTTTAGCAGGAGGTGTCCTGCCCATGGCAGGAGGGGTTGGGAATAGATCATCTTGAAGATCCATTCCGACCCCTGAACATTCCATGAGTCTATGATTCATTTTTGACTGGAGGATCTTTTAGTAATTTATATTTTGGCCAGTGCTGGCCTCCTACCAGCTGGAGGCAGCTCAGATCATAAAAGCAAGGAACTCTCCCTTTCCCACTTCCACTCAGCACTGATTTATCTGGACTATGGGATCAGTCTGATAACTTGGATTTGGAATGCTGAGACAGCTTGGGAGAAATGTAGGCTGGAACATATGGTGTAAGGCCTACACATGATGTTTTCCTTAGGGGAAATCTCCTTCAAAATGCTCAAAGATGTGGCATGCATTGGATATGGGAGCCCTCTTTTGATCTTGGTTTTATTTTAGTGGGATAATGAGATGCTGATGTTACTACCAGGCACTGCTTGTTTACATAATTATCTCTGATTGCTTTTGGAACAGTGCACATTGAAATTCCAGGAGACACTGACATTCTGTACCATGAGTGATTTCAGGATGTGTTAAACACTGCTGGCACCACCTGACACGAGGTGTGCTGACCCCATTGGAACAATTTAAACCTCATTGCAAACTCAGCCCCAGATGGAAATTAATATTCCCTCAAGTCCTGTATTTCCCTGTATATCACCAAAGCAGATCCAGCCTTTCTGCAGGCAGCCTATTGTCCTTCCCAACACAAACTACACTCTGCATTTTCCCAATCAGTATTTTTCCCTTTTTTAGAGGGTGCTCAGCCTGTGGGACCCAGTGAGAGCAGCAGCTGTAAATGGGAGCCAAAACACACCCTGTGGCAACGACAAATAACTTCCATCTCATGGCTCTCAATGATCTGTAAAACTTTTATATGACAGAATTCAATCAGTGACACAAATCCTTAATTAAATATTTATAATTTGAGCTGCAGATGTGAGCAGTGCCAAACCACAGGCATGCCTGGATGAGCTGGATGAAAAACCCTCTCAGAGAAAATGACTGGTTTTGAGCCTGTGCCACCAAGTGAAAAAGCAGTTTGTGATCTACGTCACAGGCAGGGCAGGAGCTGCTGCACGGGTGGCAGCCCCTGGAGCCATTTGGGAGGTTCCAAATTCAGAAGGGGACAGTGCCAAGAAAGGGGCTAAAAGAACCCAGATAACACGTTTTTTTAAAAATAGATTAAAATAGAGGTGAATTTCACTGACTGGATTTTAATTTGTATTAGTGTTCAGTATTAAAGGCCATCTGTTAAATTCTGTCAGGACCTTTGGGAGTGGTACAAACTTTGTTTCTGCAGTGCCCCTTGGATTCATCAGCATTCCAGCCCTTTGGTTCCCAGTGGAGACCCTGTCCCCGAGTGTGTGTCTGGATGCTGATGCTAAAGCATCTTCCTGAATGATCTGATAAAACCAGGGCACTCCTGGTGCTTCTGGAGCTTTGCCTTTCTGTGCTGCTTCTACACCTGCAGTAGGTGAGGTGATGCTGTTACAGAGCCATGGAGGGCTCACCCCAAAATAACAACACCCAGAAACCAGGGCTGAGCCCCAGGGAAAGCAGCAGCTGCCACTTGTTTCAACCACTCAAGTGTGAACTTTCTGCTTGGTGAGCAGATGTGGAGCAGGGAAAGTCCAAATCAAAGACTTGGACTGAGAGCAGGTTATGATTTTGCAGCCAGCCCCAAGTAAAGATTAGGATAGAAACAGCTCCAGACTTTGCATTTTCACTTGGCATCTTGAGCCCAATCATTAATTTCAACTGATCCATGAACCAAAGATAGAAGGAGATTAGAGTTTGCTCTAAAATCCAGCAGCTTAAGTTGACAATGCTTCTTGTTTTCCTTTGTCTGCAAATGCTGATTAAAAAGCCAGAGCTGACATTCCTAAATTCCCCCAGGAAAACAAATCTTGCCCCTCTGCAAGGAGAATCTGAGAGCAGCACAGTCCAAGTGTCTGTAGGGCTGCTTGTGTTGGTCTCACAGCTTTATCTGCTGGACAGAAACCAGAGCTCAGAGAGGCTGAGATTTCTCACAGCATCCTGGGATGACATCTCAGCTACATAAAGAACATCATTATTATTCTTTTAGAAATGTTGTGGCTTGCAAATGATGCAGCCACAAGAGCCCACATTCTACCCTTGGTCTGCTGCCAAAAGGGTTTAGGCTGAGCCCAGCACTGCTCCTGCACAACCCAACAGCAGCTGCTGCCAGGAGATTTTTCTTACCTAGAAAATCTTAGATTTTGTGGAGTGGATGATCAAGCTGGGATAAAATATCATGTGGGCTCCTGCTGCATAGGCTGCCAGCAGCAGCCACTGTGCCCACAGCAGGGTGACAGCTGTGGGGTTCCCTGAAGCAGGTGGGGTTTGATAGGAAACTTCTTCATTGTTCTCCAAGAAATCTCCCACTCCCAGCAGCAGAGGCTTGTATTTTATCTCTGGGCTCTGTTGCTTTCAGTGGGTACAAATGTTAGGTTCAGGATTTTGGATTTTTGGTCTCCCTTTCCAGTGTTTTCATGTCCTTTGTCAGGTGGAATTCTCACTGAAACTGGGGTTTTTTACACCTGGTTTGCACTGTGCACTCATCCTCAGTGAAACAGAAGCATTGCCCCACATGATCACCTTTTGTTTAAAGCTTTTCTTAGCTAAGAAGCCATAAATCAGTGGGAGAAAAAAGGGTTTGAAACCATTCTCACCTAGAGAAAATATTTCCCACAGCAGCACTCCGAAAGACCACACGTCGCTCTGCGTGGTGTAAATTTTGTCAAAAATAGCTTCTGGAGCCATCCACTTGAGGGGAAGCCGTGCCTAAAAGCCAGAACCACAACAGGTTACCAGATCTGCAGGTACTGATGTGCCCAAGCCCAGCTTGAGGGTAACAACTGAAGCTTCTTGCACTCACATCTCCCTTCCGTACGTAGTCGGGGTCTTTGTAGATGTCCCTGGCGAGGCCGAAGTCACAGATCTTGACCACGTTGTTCTCGGACAGGAGGATGTTCCTGGCTGCCAGATCCCGGTGGATGCACTGCCAGGGAAGGACACAGGCTCACAGGGGGCTGGGCAAGGAGCCCCTGCTCCAGCTGGAGGCAGGAGAGATTCTTTGGGAAGGGGGAAAGAAATGAACTGCGCTGGGAGCAGCTCAGAGAATGAGTGGGAATCTGCTCCAAATACACTGGGATATGCAAAAGGAGGAATAACTCAGGGAACAAACCAACATTGGAGTCAATTTTCTGATTTTTCTGTCTGAAGTAACTTTGCAGTTACAGCAAGGGAGGGAGTCCTATTTTCTCATTATTTGGGAAATTTCAGAGAGGCCAAAAAGCAGCTGCAGCTACGTTTGCCAGTGCAGCTCCAGGAGGGTGTGAGGTGGGATAACCCCACTCAGGGTTTCTGGGGGATGCCCTGGTGTGGGAAATGGATTTGTAAAGAATTCTCAAAACCTGACAGAAAACTCACACAGTCTCGTACATCTGTATGCAAACACTGAGATAAGGTGTGCTGACTTAGGAAAGCCATAGAATAGAAAAATATTGAGAGAGAGATTGAACTAGAAACAAGTCTAAACAAGTTTCAAAAGATGGCCTTGCAAAAGGATCAGATATTTTAGAGAATTAGAACTGTGAAAGATGCGTTGTAGCAGGACCACATGGGGTAAAAATACAGGTGATTGGTGTTAGGAGTAATAGCAGCATTGTGTGGCAAAAGCTAATGGGCTTGGGAAAAACATGTATAAGGTACTGTAACCAGGAAAGAGGGTGGCTTCTGATGCAATGGCATTGAGTTTTACATCTCTTGTGTCTCAGTATTCATTGAGACTGATAATGGAATAAAACCTTTCAAAATGCCTCTCAGTTGCCCCATCTCTGTAAAAGCTGGGAAAACCAACACCCTGGTGGCTGTGTGTGAGTGAGGCTCAGCTGTGTGCACACTTTGCCCTGTGGATTACACTGCATTTACCTGAAAGCTGCTCCACAGGCTGCAAACTGCTTCCTGTTTATCCAGGCAGTGCTGACTTTGCTGCCAGTCCCCAACACCTCTGACAAACTAAAGGAATAACTGGATACTCCCTCCTCATTTTTCAGTAGTGGTGTTGTTCACCACACTAAAAAGAGCTTTCTCTACAAGCCCCTTCTGTGCTTATTTATGAGGCAGTTCCACAAATTGTCTCACCATTTCTGAGGACTTCACTCCTTCTATCTAAACCCTCCTGCTGCAGATGCCAGTCCCTGCAGCCAAGAACATGATGAATGTTCCTCCACAACCCCTTCAGTGCTAATTACTGCTTAAGCACCAGAGCTAACTTGATCTCCAACACTCTAACAGAAGAGCAAAAAGCAGATTTCTCAGAGTCAAGAGTGTGTTTGGGTTTCTTCACATCAGATACTGTGCAAGAATCTGAAGGAGCTCACTTTTCGGGAGGCGAGGAACTCCATGCCTTTTGCCACCTGGAAGCTGTAGCAAATCAGATCCTCCAGAGTCAAGGGCCTCTTGTACAGATCCTCAGCATCTAGGAGAGATCAGAAACGTGGCAAAAACGTGGCACAAATGTGGCAGAGATGTGGCACAGCTCCAGAGCTGGGTGGCACTGGTGCCACCTGTGTGCTGATGGCCCCAGCCCCACACACAGTGCTGGGTGTGAGATCTCTGCAGAGTCACAGCTCTGGGAGAGCAACCACTGACCCAGAGGCCGGAGATCAGAGGATTAACAAAGTTCCCTCATCCATTAGTCACTCATTTAGCTATGGGGAAACAACACCTCAGGCTGGAGTGAGGGAAACTTTATAGACAAGAGCCCAGGGACAGAGTGACCTCACAAGTCTGGTAAAACATTCCTATTTCTCCTCTCACACAACAGGAGCAGCTTTTGTACACAATACAGAGCTCTCTTTTTGTGAGAAAGTTGGAGGGGGGAACAGGCAAGAGGGAGAATTTGGGATTTCAGGAACAAGCCAAGCCATGTAAGGGCTTGTAAAGTGTGTGACAGTGTGTGTGGCACTGGCCAAGTGACAGAAGTCTTTCCAATAAAAGATTTGGGATGAGATAGGGTTCTTCTACCTTCTTCATCATCTTCTGAGTCACTGTAGCTCTTATCCTCAATGAATCCTGAGCTGGCAGAGCTGCCTGTGCTGGCCACACTCTCGAGGCGCCTCTTGATCAGTTCAGTCAAATCACTGTTGGACTCATCCAGACTCTTCTCTGCTTGGTCAGAGTTTTCCTGGGACTAGAAATGGCATAAACCAAATTTTTAGCTTTGTATGATGCAATGCTTGGGCGTTCAAAATATGTGACAATGTTATAAGGAGAAAGGGTCCTCTGAAGATGAGCATGTTTGAACATTATGTTTCCTGAAGTGGGAATAAATGGGAAACCATTTATAAACCAGGCTTTATTAGTTCTAACTATAAATTATAGTTCCCTACTTATTCCTACTTATTATTCCCCTTTCACTGATAGCAATATTCCACATCAGAGTTAGCTGAAAGCTGGCTGGGTGAGACTGAGGTGAGCAGAGAGAGGCTGTAAATTCTCTTGCTGTCTCAGGATGCTAAAAATCCCCTCCAGGTGGGTGCATGATGGGCACTGTGCTGGGGAGTGAGGCACAGCCAGCCCTCAACTCATGGCAACAATGGTGAGAAAGAAATTCTGAGGGAGTGCACCAGGAAAAGCTCCTTCACTCACACCAAGTCCCTCACGTACTCTGCTGCCTGCACACAATAGCTTTAACAATAATAATAATAATAATAATAATAATAATAATAATAATAGTACTGCAGTCATCTGGGAAAACAGCCCTGGTGAGGCTGCAGTTTCTGGCAGGGCTGGGGTCACAGAGCCTGTTCCACACTGGATATTCACAAGGAGGAGTCAGTCCCATCCCTCCCCAGCCCTGATTTCTGCTCCTGTGCCCATCCCAGCCCAGTCTGTGCTGGCACAGATGTTGTGTGCATGCAGAGCTGTTTGGGAACCAAACCCTTGGTTGGTTTTGATGTAGAATATCCATGATCCAGGATGTTGTTACAGCACAGACTTCAGGGCTGGCACAGGCAAGGGACAGAGGATGGAATGAGCAGATGGGGGAAGGATGAACTGCTTTCACCTGGGGCCTAGAAACAAAAATCCCCAAAACAGATTTGTATTTTGGGAGGGTTCACTTTCTCCTAGTTCACTTAATGCCAGTTTTTCACAACTGTTTTGTTGCCCCCCTTGTGCTGGGAAGTATCTCCCAAGTAATTCCCTCTCTTTCAAGGGCTCAGGAGTGTTTGTGTACTTACAACTCATTCTTTAGGAGATGCTAGGAGAGCACAGCAGTGAGATCCTGCAGGGGAAAATACATCCCTCTTCTTGCTTGTACAAATTGAAATGTGGAGAGAAATAAAGTGCCTATAGAAATACCCAATTGCCTTGGTACCAGTGCAGAGCAAATCCAGCTTTTGTCAGTGGTTGTGGATTCCTTGCCTTGTGACAGAAAGAGTCCCATTTTCTTACCTTGTATGCAATGAAATCTCCTCTTTTCCCTCTGAGATAGTTGGACAGATTTCCATATTTGCAATATTCCACTATAACCATTAAAGGACCTAAAAAAGACAGTGAAAGTCAAATGAGTTTTGAAGGACTGCAAAGCACATAATTCTAATTCATCCTACCAAATCCTCTTCAAAATAAATGGCATTTCTATTATACAGACAAGGAAATGAGGAAACACACAGTGACACAACCAGTAGGGATGTAGAGAGAAGGGAACACGTTCTTAGTTTTCCCCACTGGATGGTAACAGTTGGTATTTATTTCTAATTTATAAACAAGGACAATTCAGGATGATCAACACAATCCCAGAGGCTGTTAAGGTTGGTTTGCTCTGCACATGGAGCAGTTTTCATTTTCTCTGCTGGCTTCACAACTGTTTGTTTTGGGTGGAGCTGATGCCACCAGAGGAAATGAAAGTATGCAGGGCCATAGACAAAGCCTGGAAAAACAGAAAAAGTTTCTGAAAACTTGAAGTTTCTGAAAGCCTGAAAGCCTTTTTCTGAAAGCCTGGAAAGTGCTCTCACTTTCTTCTTCTCTACAAAGCACTGCAGAGTCAGTGCTGCTTTTCCACAATTATGCAGGTTTTTAAGAGCTGCCTGAAATGGTTTTATATTGCAGTGTGAGATGTTAGGGAAGGGAAAAGCTGCACTCTGGACCTTTATTTTTTGCAATCATCAGATGTAAGATAGGGTGAATCCATGGGACTGGGATGTGGATAAACATGGAATATTATCAACCCCAAACACCGAGACTTTCATCTCCAGAACCCTTTTCTCTGGAGAAGGTGCCTGGTTCAGACTGAGGGGTTTGCACTTCAAAGGGGAAGTGCTGAGAGCTGCACTTGGCCTTGGGGAAGGAGCTCAGCAGGGTCCCTGATGGATGGAATTCCTGCATCCTCCTGGGCAGGAGCAGGGCAGGGGCAGGGCAGGGGCAGGGCTGCAGTCACTCCTGGCCCAGCATTGCCTGGAAGGGCACCAGGAGGGAGCAGTGACCCTGGCACAGTGAGGGCCAGGCAGAGGAGCCTTTGGGAGCACAGAAAGGGAGGTGCTGAATTCCTGCTGATGCCTTGTGAAGGCTGCCCTAGAGCAGGGGCTGGACAGAGCTAAAGAATAAAGCAGGGATTTATTAGGAGGCCTCAATGGATGCACCTTGGGCAGCACAAGAGCCCAGCCAGGACCAGCACCCAAGATGAACCAAAATGGTCCCAAAATGGTCCCGGGGTCTCTCCCTGGGATCAGTTCTGCTCCATTTGCATCTTGCAGTTCATTGTCCCATTCCAGCTTTAGCCCATGCAGTCCCATCCTTGTTTTTCTCTCTCAGCCCATGGTGTTTGTGCTCTTGGGCTGAGATTTGGATCATTTGTCCTTGGTCCCCAGCTGGAGCAGGAATTGTTTTGTCTCCCTGCTCTGTGCACAGAGCTCACCATCCCCTCGTATGAAGCCCAGACCCACACACTAAAGCAGCACAGAATCTGAAAAATAGAAAAGCTGAAACCTGAGGCATCACTGCAGGCAGAAGTGAGCCCGTGGTGCTCCCTGTGGATTCCTGCAGGTTCTGCACTCAGCCAGCCCTAGGGCACCTGAGTGCACAACTTGGGGCTCTCCAGGACCCCCAGTCCCTCTGCTGCAGCTGAAACAAGGCTGAAAACCTTGTAGTGGCTACAAAAACACCAAATCCCCAAATCCCCAAATCCCAGTGGTTCCAGGGCTGACCCCAGAGCTCTGCTCAGTGCTGGCATCTGGCCGTGCTCAAGAGATTTGGCTCTGAAGAACCCAAAATCCAATGTCCCTCATGGATGCCCTGAGGAAATGCAGATTCCAGAACAGCTTTAAAGCTCTGCATAGTGATTTATTCATGGTTTTGAAACGCTTCCTAGACATGGCCTCCCCATATTTTGTTCCCTCATTGTAAAGCACACACTGCATTAGTTCTGACTGCTGAACATCAGACACCCCGGCAAAGTGTTAAATTCTGTTATTTGATACCTTGTTAAAATAATGTATGTGCATACTTAATACCAGTCTCCATCAGGAATACACGGTTACATAAAGCCTAACAGGGGAGGGAGAGCGCTGGAATTTCACAGGAGCTGGGATCTGTGTCTGCCCCTGGAGCTCCAGGCTGTTCTCCTGCACTTGCAGTGCTCCAGGAGAACAAAGCAGGGCCTGCCTCGAGGCTGCTCCGTGCCCTGTGGGTGCTGCTGCACCCCTCTGCCCCACACTCTGCCCCACAAAGCTTTGCCCAGGCACCTGGCAGGGAGGAGGGAGGGTCACCTCCCACCCAGGACGGGGCAGGATGGAGAATGGGAAATGGAGGAATTCCTGAGAGAAAAAGTTTCTCAGAAATGGGACAATCAGAGCCTTGGATCAGTCCTCAGGTGTGTCTTGAACAAGCAGAACTCTGGGGCTGCTTTGGGTAAGAACCACTGACCCCTGGTCCTGCTGCTGGTTTGAGGCTCCTGCTTGTGCTGAGCCCCCTCAGGGACTTGTGAGCCCAGGAGAGTCCCCAGCATCCCCTTTTCCATCCCCTCTGCTCTCAGGCCCCAGCAAAGGCTCCTGGCTGCTGCTTCTGCCCCCTAAATCCCTCAGCTGGAGCCCCTTGTTCCCACACAAGCTTTTGGGCTCTGGGGTGAATTCCTGGGAGCAGCAGACCCCAGCAGTATCCATGGCTGCTGCTTCCTGAGGAACTGGAACCACCTTGCTGGAGGAAAGATTTCTTCCCTGGCACCCTCCCAAATCTCCCTCACTGAAATTTTCCTTTTCCCTCATGATTGGACAAAAACTGTTGGAAACTGATGGGTTTGGGGTCTCAGATGATGAGAGATCTGTGCACCATCTCTCCTGTTTCCCCCCTTCATTTCTTTCACGCTGGGGTTTCCCTTGCATTCAGGTCTCCTAAACCTGATTTTTGGGGGAGGTTTTACAGATTTTGGGGGTCAGCAGTGAGGAGCCATCCTCAGGAGCTGCTCCCGTGAAGCTGAAGCACAGTAAGAGGCAGGGCTGCTTTGTCAGGCAGTGTGGGAAGGGATGTTCAGTGACAAAGGTCTGACATTTATGGGACTTTATGAGGCAGGGCCAGTCCTGCTCAGCCCTGTGCCAGCCCTGCTCCTTTGCACCCAGGGCTGTGCCAGGCTTTGGTGCACAGAGCAGAAACTGCTGTGTTTGCCTGGAGAGGAGGCTCAGGGAGCCAAGGGCTCAGCCTGCTGCATCCTCCTGACAAGGCAGGGAAGGAGAAGGAGAAGAAGCCTGGAAATGCCCATGGGGAGGAATTGGGCACCTCATTGCAATCCAGTGTTCTCCTCCCTTCAGTGCCTCCAGAGAGAACAGGGAGGTGACACCACGGCTGGGAGAGGCTCAGGAGCCCTGGGGGGATGAGGCCCCATCGTGCAGGAGCAGCAGAGCTCTCCTGTGAGCAGGGAGCTGGCAATGGCTGTACCTGCACTGACTGCACCACAGGCACTTCCCAACACCCCAAAGTGTCTGGAAAATGTTTTCTTTTTTGCTCCTGATTTCCTGAGGACTCCTCACCTCCAGCTTTGGTGCAGGCTCCCAGCAGGTTGACCACATTCAGGTGATGTCCTATATGGATGAGGATCTTCAGCTCAGACATTAGAGCCTTGCATTCATTAGTAGTTGCACATTCTGCTTAAGATAAACAGGAAAAAAAAAATCATCTTTACACAACAGGATATTTTCAACAGGACACAGCAAGATCCTGTTTATCCTTTCAAACAAAACCCACCCAGGTTCCTTGCAGTATCTTGGCTTTTCAGACTCACACAGATAATAACTCATCTGTTTCATTGTCTGCTGACCTTTCTGAAGTGGGATAACACTTTATCTTTTGGTACTCTTCCTTTCTGCAGTGTGGCTTATGGAGGGTTACGGTCCCTTCCCCCAAAGCTGATCCCACAGAGCCTTTGCCAGGACTCAGATTTGCAAGCTTAGCAAAGCCAACTCTGCAAGCCCCCCCAGCACACAGAGGGTGTCCCCTCCTCTCTGCTGGGCTGTGCAGTTCAGCAGGACTCAGTCACAATAGCTCAGAAAGCTCCACTGCAGGGGAGGAGGGATGCACAGATCTGGGAGCTGTGTCCCAGAAGGTCCAGGGAACACACAGCATGACTAAAGCTCAGCAGATCTTACTGACCCAAGAAATTAATCTTCTGAGATCTGTGTGTGAGCCTTGAACCTGACAGGGCCCTGGCTGGCCAGTGACATTATTTTAAGGCAGGCACCCTCAGACCAGAAGTTTGTTCAGGTGCTGCTTTATCTTTCCAGCCTTGCCTCCAAAACATCCATGATGTATTTTAAGAGGAGAGGCTTTGGCCTGTTTCCTTTGCCTTTGCATCATGTAAGATTTAAATATGAAGAAACAGTTACATAACAAATCATTTGGTGTGACAGGTGTAACCTCTTTATCTGGTTGTAGAATTCCCCATCATCTTTCTCCAAACTGTGTCATAAAGAAGGAGCTATTCCAAGATTCCTTCAGCCAGCAGTGTGTGCTGTGTCCATGGGTGGTATCACTCCTGATTTCCCCAGAGCCAGCTCAGAAGTGTTTCAGACAATTCTGCACATTGAATTTTAGCCTTCAATCCAGAACAGAGCTGAGCATACTGCATGGAGATGGCAGAAATGCAGGCATCCCCAGAGCCTTTTAAATTCCCTGGATGGATGAACTGACACTAGAGAATCTGCTTTATTCATGAAAGTGATGAATTATGGGCATGTAGCTGGGGAGGGGCACACCAGAGCAGGAGGCAGCTGCCTCCATGGGGGAGGGAGGCGTAAAACGATGGAGAATCTGCCAAATATTGCTGAATATGTGCTGGCAGGGCAGAGCTGACATGAGGATCAGTTGGGAAGCACAGCATGGAAGGGAATGAAACCCCAGAGCTGTCCAGGACAGTATGTTTTGATGGAGATGGGAATATGTCTGGATCAGGGACTTCTAGGGGATTTCAGGGGTCTGGAAATGGGCATGGAACAGAAGATACAACAGCAGGAGAGAAGATGATTGCAAGGAGGAAAATCGAGAGGGGAGACCAGACCTGAAGGAGGTCCAGAGAGGTGACAAATGGGTGTTTCTGTGATTTCAGAGAGATGGGAGTAGCAGAGCACCAGGTGAGGCAGCTGGCAGCAGAAGCCAAGTCCCATGGCAGCAGTCACTGGCTGGTGGCATGGCAGGGGTTAATGGTGTCATGCAGCAGGATGGAGCCTGAGGGCCATGGCAGCATGGGCTGAGCCTTTGGATGCCCCTGAGGAGCAGCCCCAAGCCCTGCCCAAGCAGGCAGCCTGTGGCTGATGGTTCAGTCCTTGCTGTGTGCAAGAACAGGCTCCAGGTTCCCTCCTTCCCTCCTTCCCTCCACCCAACAGGAAAGCTGCCCTTCATTTCAATAATTGCAAGCAAGATGTCTCTAATTTACTCCCCTGGCAGTGTTTTTTTTTTTCCAGCCTCTTGAACTGTTCTACATCTGGCTAGTCTGGGATGGAAGGCTCAGCTCCAATTTTGGGCTATCTGCTGTAATTACACTCTGTAATCTGTTTCCCTCCTCACCCCACAGAGCTGGAAGCTGCTCTTTTCTTCCTTGAGGAATGCAAGCCTCAGGCAGCAGAGCAGCACGGAGCTGCTGTCATCCTCCCCTTCATCCCCCCAGGATGGCTGATCCCACATGGAGCCCACTCCCTGCAGGGCACAGCCAGCTGGGCACCGTGCCCTCGCTGCCCCCAGCTCCCTGAGCAGCCTGGGGAGGATCTCAGAGGGATTTTTGTACCTTTCAGCATTTTTACGGCAACTGTTTTGCAGGTTGAAGATTTATCAATGCCAAAAGCAGACGCCTCCACCACCTTCCCAAAAGCACCATGACCCAGAGTTTTACCTAGAGAAGCAAGAGTTGAGAGTGAGCCCAGCTGCACCAGCCAGGAGGGGACATGCAACCTCAGCTGTGCAGGAGAACCAGGCACAGTGCACAGACACAGGCACAGCAGCCTCCATCACATCCTGCAGCATATGGATACATAAAGGGGTTTATCCATATGGCCTGGATGCAATCCAGCACGGGAGAGAACAGAGGAGGGGAATCACTGCACTCACTGAGGGCAGGGCTGACACCTGCACGGATTGAGGGGCAAACATCACCTGGGGCTGTCCTGGAGCCCAGGGAAGGCAGAGTTTGGGTTAATTGTGGCAGCCTGATCTCTCAGGAATCATGGACAGAGCCAGCAAGGCACTCAGGGAGCCACAGCACATTAACCCTTCAGTTATTGACACTGATTTGAGGGAAAAGCGGCACTAAGTGGGATTTAGGATGATTTGCTTTCTTCTTTTTGTTTCTCTTCCCTTTCATTTGGATTTTCCTGCCTGTGTTACCTGGTGTGCTCTTACCCAGGGTCTGGCTCTTTGGCTCTGCCAATTTCTGTGTCCCACCATCATCTCAGATTTTGTGATTTTTTTCTGTCCTCTCCTCCTTCCATGTTTTCCAGCTGCAGCACCAGGAGCACACAAATACAGGTATTTTCCCTGCACTCCTCAGTGCACACAGATGTTACAGTTTCACTGTACAAACACAGCCAGCTTTTTGCATTTTCTCACTCCATCAGCCAGCGAACTGAGCTGTTCAGTGAAATGTGGCTCATTTTTCCATGAGAGCTTTTTACAGCTCAAAGCCAAGCTCTTGTGGTTGATAAGGAAGTGATTATTTGATGAATTGATAGCTTTCTTCAAAAGAAAACTCACTTTCCTTTTTCCTCTATGGGAATGAAATCACACTTTTGGCAGAGGCAGTACCTGGAGGTACCTTTCCTCCCTGTCAAGACTTTGGCTTCCCTTTTCCAAGGAAAAGAAGTGGCAGCTATTTGGACAGAGTCTCCAAATCCCTCATTTCACCCTCCATCAGGCTGACCCTGCCCTCTGTGATCCCAGATCCAAGGGTGGCACTGTGACAGGCTCCTGCTGGGTTATCCAACAGCTTCCCTGGGAAGCATCTGGGACCATCCTTCGATAGCTCCAGTGTCCCTGGGAAGGATCTGGGACCATCCTTTGACAGCTCCAGTGTCCCTGGGATGGATCTGGGACCATCCTTTGACAGCTCCAGTGTCCCTGGGAAGGATGTGGGACCATCCTTTGAGCTCCAGTGTCCCTGGGAAGGAGCTGGGACCATCCTTTGAGCTCCAGTGTCCCTGGGAAGGATGTGGGACCATCCTTTGACAGCTCCAGTGTCCCTGGGAAGGATGTGGGACCATCCTTTGACAGCTCCAGTGTCCCTGGGATGGATCTGGGACCATCCTTTGAGAGCTCCAGTGTCCCTGGGAAGGATGTGGGACCATCCTCCCCCTGTGTGAGCCCCAGCACTCACCCAGGCGCAGCCTGTCCCTGGGGAACTCCCATTTGCTGCTGTCGTAGGGCAGGCGCTCACACTGCTCGTCCAGAGGCATCTCCTCGGGGTCCATGATAATTGACAGGTATCCTGTTTTAATATCTGTGGCATCGGGCTAAAAACAGGGCGGGGAGAGATTATTCAGGGAGATTATTCAGGGGATTTACGCTGTAGTTCCGAAGGGAGGAGCTGTCTGGCAGCCCGGGGACTTCCCTGCCTTGCAGGCACTTTTATTCGGAGCCAGGAATGCATCACTGCAGCTTCCTGCTTCTGTTCTACAGCTGAGACACAAATGTTTGTGTGTGGCTGCTACTCGTGGCTTTTGGGAGGAGGGAAACACAAAATCTACCTGGATTAGCCAAAGGAAATCAATGATTTTCCATGGGAACTGCAGGAGCTGCACTTCCTCCTGCATATTTTGGCATTGTCACCGTGTTTTGTTCTGCAGTGCTGATTCTCCACAGTTCTCCCACTTCATGGCTGCAATTTATTGCAATTTAAAATTGCTAGAAATTGCTATTTCTGATGCTACTAAAGTGAGAAATTGTGGTTGGGTGGGTTCTGTGAGCAGACTTGAACAGGAGTGAAATGTAAAAGGAAATTCAGTGTTATCCACTGCTCTGTGAAACTGAGGTCAAGGATGAAAATGTGAATTTAATCCCTGTGTTTCCAGGAAGAGGGGAAATTTTACTCAAATATTAGAGATCAGCACTGGGACTGCAATTTGGTGAGAGCAGAGCAGGGAGCTGTGCTTGCCTTTCTTTTTGCTGTTTGTTTCAGGAAAGCAGACCTAAATTCCTTGAAACTTTACTGCAAGTTTACTTTTTGAGTCACAAAAGGAAGGTGAAAAAAGAACAAGGAGATCAAATCAGCTCTGTGGTTTGAGCTCATTTCTAGAGCAGACAGCCTGGGATCTTTCTTTAATATCTTTTAGAGTCAAGTGCTGAAATCAAGCCCTCATTTTAGAGGATTTAGGGTATTTTTTGTTATTCTCACAAGCCAGTTTGACTCATAGAGAGAGAGGAGCCTGATTTTATGGTTCCACAGAAGTGGCAGGAAACCTCACAGTGGCAAGGGTTCTCTGGAGAAGTCAACACAAAGCAAGGACTGAATTTTACAGGGACATTTCACCCAGTGTTTCTACCATCTGTCCCAAAGATTTGTCCCTAACTCTGCAGTTACCATGAGCTGGGACAGGTGCCAGCCTTTGTGCAGGAGGGGAGCTCTCTCACCTTTCTCAGTTTGCGAATGAAGAGGGTCAGCAGGAGCCAGAACAGCGTGGCAGCCAGCCCCGTGCACACCAGGATGATCACCTCAATGTTGGATTTCTCCTCAGAACCTGCAGGTGAATGCACAGCCAGGTCAGAAAAGTGTCCAGACTCCCTGAGGGAGCCCTGTGGCACTGTGCATGCCCCAGGCAGGCTCACCCTGGATTCTGATGAAGGCTGATGTGCTGTCCTGGCCCAGCTCGTTGGAGGCCCGGCACTCGTAGAGCCCCTCGTCGTCCTTCTTCACTCTCTCAATCACCAGGGTGTTGTTTTCCATGGAAATTCCTGTTTCAAGGCATTTTGGTTAATGCTGGTACAATAACCTGCCTGCCAAAAATGCTTTTAGGGGACAGAGCTGAAGGTGAGCTCCCACCCATGCAGGCTCTGGTGTGAGGACACATTTTAACCCTGTGCTCCTCCTGGTCTGGCAACCTTTCCCTGACTTTTTTTTCCTTTTCAACATCTGGATAAATCATTTGGCATCATTTAAACCACAGCAAATGTAGCTGCTGATTTAGAGGGGGTAGAGCCTGGAAATTAATCCAGAAGTTAGCAGAGGGATGCAGGATTGATGTCTGATAGCAGGAAGATACACTTGGAAAAATGGGAGCTCAGTGGAAATACTGAAGGCTGTGGGAAGGGATGGGACTTCTAACATAGGGAACATGGAACTCAAGTTAGGCTCTTCTTGGAAAAATAATGGTGTGAAGCAATCCTGGATTCACAGGCAGCCAGGTGCAGTGGGAATAGGGAGGTTGCCTAGAAATGACCTATGAGAGGCTTCTCTATGTGTGATTTTCCCAATTTCATTTTTCCTGGTTGGTGGTACTGCACTGAGAGTTCTCCTGTTTCACTGAGGGATGAATGGGGTAGAAATAGGGAAACAGGTCAGGCTTGCAATCCAAAAGGGAAGGACATTTTGAATTTCTGGGTGTTCTGCCTGTGCATCCCGTTGTTGTTAACAAGAGTACTGCACACAACTTGCCATGCACTGTGCTAAAATATTTACCCTGAGGTGTTTTTTCCAAATATTTTATTTATGTTTCCATTGGTTGGATGAGTTACATGCTTGTCCCTCTAGAATTATTTATAAAATTTCAGTAGCTATAAAGAGTTTCTCTCAGAACATTCTGACCTGAATTATGGATGATCCTAGATTTCCTACCTAGTCCAAGATGCAAAATTAAAGTCACAGGACCAGCTACTGACATGGGATTCTCCATGATTTATGGGAGGACTCAGGCCATACTCAGCTCTGCACTGGGGCAGCCTCATCTCCAGTGCAGCTTTGAGCACAGAATATAAAACAGCCTTGAAGCCATTGGAGAGCACCCACAGGAGGCCACGAGGAAGGGGAAGGCTCTGGAGGGGTCTCATGAGGAGGGGCTGAGGGCACTTGGTTTGTTCAGCTGGAGGAGGCTGAGGAGAGACCTCAGTGCACTCTGCAACACCCTGCTGAGGGACAGCTCCAATCTCTGCTCCCTGTGACAGGGACAGCACCCAGGGAAGGGCTGGAGCTGGGCCAGGGCAGGGTTAGGTTGGATTTTAGGGAAAGGTTCTTCCCTCAGAGGGTGCTGGCACTGCCCAGGCTCCCCAGGGAATGGGCACAGCCCCGAGGCTGCCAGAGCTCCAGGAGGGGTTGGGCAGCACTGCCAGGGATGCCCAGGGTGGGGCTGTTGGGGGTCTGGGCAGGGACAGGATTGGACTGGATGATCCTGTGGGTCCCTTCCAGCTCAGCACATCCCAGGATTCTATGGCACAGAGCTGGGAAGGCACCTGGGCTCAGGTGAGGGGCTGCAGGCTCAGGTGAGGCTGCCCTGCCCATGGTGGCTCTGTCCCACAGAGCTGAAAGCACATTCCCATCAGTGTGCTGTGGGAAATAAAGGACATTTCATATGCCATGGGATGCCCTGAACCCCTCTGCCAGGTGACTTTGCTGCAGTTTATCATGGCCAGGACAGCTGGGAGCTCAGTCTGTGTTGCCAGACCCTGTTGCCAGACCCTGTGCACCCTGTGGCTCAGTTTGGTGCCCAAACTCAGGTCCCACACAAGCAGCCTGAGCAGCACTCCCTGATTTCCCAGTGCTATCCCAATGTGTGCTGGTCTGGAGCTTCCTCCCACCTCAGAGTCCAAGCTGGAGAGCCCTGCAGTGCCCTGGCATCCTTGGATCTGTGTGTGTGTGCCTGAGTCATGGGCACAGTTGTAGGTGCTGTGTGGTGGTGACCCTGCCAGTCCCACATCCCACATCCCAGACAGCTCTGGGCAGCAGGAGCTCACCTGATGCTGCTGAGATGGGGTAGCCATTCTTCCTCCAGGTGACCTGAGGCTCTGGGGTCCCGCTGACCTTGCACTCCAGCAGGATCTTGCCGCTGATGTTGACCTCCAGGTCTGTGAGGTTCTGGATCACGACCGGCGCCGCCTTCGCTGCAGCCACAAAGGGAAAGAGCCCCAGTCAGGTTTGGGGGGCCCTTCCCTCACCTCCCCTTCTTGCACGGCCTCTCTGGGCTGGATGTGGTGAAGGTTTGGTTGATCAATTGATCAAAACTCCCCCCAAAGGTTCTGAGAGGTGTGGGTGAGGTTATTTGGTTTATTTTCACACTGCCTAAGCTTAGGTTTGGCTGCAGCTCCAGCTCCTCATCCTCTGAAGAACAAAGGACAGGGAGTGGGTGGTGCACATGCAGGGTGAAGGCAAAAAAGAGAAATGGGGGAAAAGAGGAAACAGTTCTAAAGGTTTTTTATCCTCCATCAGGAGTGCAGTTTTCTCCTTACTACAAACCATGGTAACACCCACTTTATGTTCATTTATAAAAGGTGCAGGACAGCAATGAATAAAATCACAAACACAGCATACAATATACCCCAAACTTGCAGTGAGGACAGAAGATGAGGGGCATTAGAACATAGGAAATGTTTGAATAGGGGAAGGAAAGCTGGTTTGGAGGGACATTTCCATGTGTGCTCTCCACAGAGCTGTCTGACACGTGCCAGACAGATGACAGACCCCAGTCATCCTCACAAGAACGTGATCCTGATTCCAGCTCTCCATGGGTGTATTCACAGTCTAGCTGTGTTTTTCCCATAGCTGTGCTGTGTAGGTGTGTGTGTAGGTGGAAATCTGACTGACTGAATAAAAATATCTGCCAGGGGAGAGGAAAGGGAAGTGCCTGAATGCAGAGAGCAGAGCAAGGCCAGTGCCTCACTGCAGGTGATGCTCACAGGTGGCCCTGGTGCTGTGGGGACCAGCCAGACCATTATCACTGCCCAACAGCTGAGTGAGACTCCTTCCCTTCCTGTCTGCCTCAGACAAAGGGGGATGTCTGTGTGTATGTGGAACCTCCCAGTCTAGAACCAGAGGATCTGTGTGAGGAGGGAAGGGGCTGGGAGGCTGCACAGGGAATGTGCCATTCACTCCAAGGCTGAGGGCAGCACTGGGCTGTGCTGAGGGACTCTGCAGTGCCTCTGAGCCACAGGAGCCAGTCTGAAAATCCCTGGCTGGTTCAGCTTCTGAAGCACTCTGACTCCTGCTCCCTGACTTGCTGCTGCATGTCTCAGTTCTGCTCCAGTTCTGTGCTTTTGTTTTCTTCACCATTGGAAGGTGGTTAATAAATCTATCCATTCCCCATGCCAGCAGCCCTTTGTCTTCTGAGGAGGCTTAGAGATGATCACCCACCTTCTTCACTCTGAAGCAGAAGAAACTTCACTAATTTTCAGTGACTTCCTACTGGCAGAAGTGTCCTGCCCTTTGTATTCCCACAGCCAACAGAACCAGGCTGGAGGATCTCAGTGAAATGAAAAGATTTGGGGGCTTGGGTGTAAGTAAGAAAATAATTGTTATAACAAAGTGCATCCCTCTCACCCAGAATAAATGGCACATGTCACTTGATTTTACACTTGTCCAGGGACATTTGGGATCTGCTGAGTCCAAATCTATTCAGGTATCTCATCCTGGCAGCTGAGAGTGGGTACCAAAGTCATACAGATCAGGGGTGAGCATCCCAAGCTACAGCTGTGCTTTCAGCAAATGGTGGGTGATGCTTTTTGTCCTCAGCCAACTCTAAATCTGCACCCAGCATGGAGCTGGGAAGAGAAATGCTGCTGAAATCACCTTAATGTGATCTCAAATATTTTACCCAAAGCCAGCAGTGGCTGGGTGAGTGTTCTCCATGTCAGGCTGTCAATCCACACAGAGTAAATGACAGAAGCAAAGCAGAGCAGGACACAGGGTGTGTGTTAGGACACGTCCCAGTGCCACTGTCCCCTGGCACATACCTCTGACCAGGAGCTGGCTGTGCTGCTCCAGCGTGTCCGTGCTGTTCTGCTCGTTCTGGGCTCGGCACTTGTAGAGGCCACTCTGCTCCCTCGTGACGTTGGCAATGAGCAGGGTCAAGGAGATGGAATATTTGTCCATTTTCCTGACCACAGAGTGGCTGGGAGCTGCCTCTGAGGAGGGGTAGTACCAGGCCAGGTGGGTGTAGATGTACTTGGAGGCCCGGCAGGTCAGCTGGACGTCATTGCCCACGATGGCTGTGACTTGGGAGGGAGTTTGCAACCCAGAGGGCACATCTAGGAGGAAGGGAAAACATGTCAGGAATCAAATCCCAGCTGAGATAATCTTTGGCTGCCTGGCTGCGATTTGGGGGTCAAATTTCTAGCAGCAATGGAAGAAGCCAGGTTTCATGAGGCACAGAATTCACAGAATTCACAGAATGACCAGGTTGGAAGAAACCTTCAAGATCATGGGGTCCAGCCCAGCCCCAAGAGCTCAGCCAAACCCTGGCAGCCAGTGCCACATCCAGGCTTTGTTAAACACACCCAGGCATGGGCACTCCACCACCTCCCTGGGCAGCCATTCCAGAACTTTCTCACCCTTTCTGTAAAAAACTTTTCCTAACATCCAACCTGTATTTCCCTTGGTGCAGTCCTTGAAACTGTCAGTTCCTGGAGAAAGAGCCCAGCCCCACCTGAGCACAGGCACCTTTCAGGGAGTTGTAGAAAGTGCTAAGGTCATCCCTGAGTCTCCTTTTCCCCAGGATAAACAACCCCATCTCCCTCAGTCATGGAAATGTGGAAACAGGCACTGGAGCTGGGAATTAGGGAAGTGAAAGTTCCTCTCACTGCCCTGTGCTAGTCCAGCCCTCAGCATTCTAAGGTAATGAATTGAAAGCTTATAAATAGAAGGAGTTAATGGACTGAGAGACTTTAATCAGGAGCTGTTTCTATCCAAGTAGATTAATGTGAGCTCTTCCCTCTCCACAATCAGGGCTGGAAAGCATTAATTGCAGAGGAATAAAGAAACCCATTCCCATCCCCTCAGGAGCAACACCTTCTTCCCCACTGAACAGACTCCTCAATTCTCTCTTATTCCAACTGTGCCAATATTTATTTCCATCACATGTGAATGCTGCATATTTACTTGATCACTGATGGATTAGCTGATCTAATGATGTCTAAATCCTTGAGGCCTTATGTTTAGCAGAGAAGTATTCTGAGTCATGACTCTGACCAAGCCATGAGTGAGCTGTTTCTTGGTATATTTTTAGTAACTTTTCACTCCAGAAAAATAGTTTTAAAAAATCAATTTTCCTGAAGTGGCAAACTGAATCCATCTGAAAACAAGAACAACTGAGTGGAAGGCCAGAGCCTGCCCTGCAGTAGCTGCCAGAGACCTGCAAGTAAATTGGGGCTGGAGGATACTTATTGCCTTGGGATTTTGTTAATTTTAGGGCTCTATCCACCTGAATGAAAGTTCATGGATTCCCACAGTGATCTGGAATTATTCTGCTGTCTGCTAGGTCAGGATTTTCAAGCAACTGAGAGTTGTGAGGAACCTCTTATCAATGTTACCAGGGATGGGGCCCTTGGGAGGGCTCACTCTGGGTCACCTTCTGAACAGGAACAGGTTTGCCCTAAATCTGAGAGATGATTCAGTGCCAAGCTGTTGGTGAGATGCTTCCTGAAGCCAGGATGAGCTGGTGGGACTCAGAGAGGGCCAGGAGTGAAGCAGAACAAGTGTGCACTGCATTTGCCATCTGCAAATTCCACCTGGAATCTGGCCAGGGGCTCCCACTGCAGAAAGTTCTGCAGAAGCTGCAGCTGAGCAGAAACAGTGAGGCTGCTGAAATAACCAATCTGCCTTATAATAAAGCACACATTCTATAAAATACAGAGCCCTGGAGGAGCTTTCAGATATGATTAAAAAGTCTCTCTTCTTCCCAAGTCATCTGGAGTAGAACCCATGAGCTTTTGCTTCATGGTTTTTAAAGACTGGCACCAGAAATATTTCCCAAAAGATCCAAAAAGAGAAGAGACCCCCTCAGGCCACAGCTGTGGAAATTGTTATTTTGCTCTTCTTTCCTTGTGCTGGAGTTGCAGTTTGCTCTCTGCAGGGTGTTGTTAGGCTCAGTTGCTCTCTCTTGGTGCCAGCTGTGTGCTCAGGCTGCCTTGTGTGACACTGCTCCCTCCTGATGTCCTGTGCTCCCAACACGTCCAAATCCTTCCTATTGACATGGGAGGAATGTCTGAGGCCAGCCAGGGCTCTCCAAAAGGGCAGACTGAGAGCCAGTGAGACACTGGGCTGTGGCATGAGCAGCAGTTCACATCTCCTGAATCTCTCCAGCCAAAACATGGAACAAGTGCAGCATCCCTTGGAATGAGCCTGCCTTGGGCATGGCACAGCTTGGGCTGCAGCACTTTGGTGCAAATTCCCAATAAATGGGATGTGTCCATTCCCAAGCCCTGAGTTTTGAAGGATGCTCCATAGTTTTGCTTTGTTGCTGGACTTGAAAGTTGCCAGGGTTTTTTTTTTCTACCAACTTAACATTCTGGGAGCAGAGGCCTGGCTTGTTTTTCTTATCATTCCTTCTCCTGACATTTTTTATTTAGCATTTTGAATATTTTTAGCTGGAACCTGTGCTATTCTCTCCCATCTTGTTTGCCTTTCAAGCAGCTCTTTCAGCTCCAATAGAATATTCATTAATTTTCATTGCAGTGGAAGGAAAAAGAGAGGAAAAAAGAAGTTGCTCTGCTCTATCTTTTCATGCTCTCCTCTCTCTCTTTTCTCCTCCTACCTGGATTATCAGGGGAGTGAGTGCAGCTTGGAGAGCACATTTCAAGTCAGTTCATCTCTCAGACAGCTTTGCTTACATAATCCTGAACCTGAGCAGTGATTAACTTCCTTTCTCTGAACAGATACTGTGTTTTAGAAGGCTCCTAATAAGTTGGCTGAAAGAATGCACCACAGGGCCTTTTCCCTTTTATCTGCAGTCACCAAACATTTGTCTCAGGTGTTGGGTTACAGCATAGTAGCTGCGAATTTCCCTCTCCACCGTGTGAGATTCCGTGGCGAAAGAGGGAAAGGAGCCATTGGGGGGAGGTAAAAAGGCAGCATAAATCAAAGGCAAGGCTGGCTCCATTTGTATTTACAAGGAATTAATTGTTTTTAATTTCCTGTGCTTTGCACAATAATCTGTGTAATTCAAAACTTCTGCTCTTACCCAAATTCCAGCGCTGGGCCTGGCAGGGGGGGTGGCACCAGGAACAGGGATGGAGGGAAGGGGAGCCCCTCTATCTGGAGCAGTGGTGCTTGTCAGGAATCCTGTCAACACCTCGGGAATGAGCACTTTGGAGTGGCACAAACTCCTAGAACAGCCCAGCTCATCCATTGTTCTGCCATCTGAGAGCAGATTTTTATCTCCTGCTGGAAATGCAATATTTTCTTTCGGGCAGAAATCTTTAACTCCATTTTTCTCAGTTGTTTTGGCAATCAGATAAACCCTTGAAAAAAGGGCTATGGTTATTATTTGTTATTCTTATCATAATTCATTTCTATTCCCAGAACATTCTGAGTTTTCAGATGGGTGGGATCCCACTTTGCTGAATGTAGTGCAGTCAGACAAAGGCTGGAATTTGATTTACTCTGGACCTGCTGCTCTGTGGAGCTGCCCTTTCCAAGGTGCAGAGCAGAGATTAGACATTAAATGACATTAAATGACATTAAATGACACTTGTCCATGGCAGAGAATCCCTGCAGGAGACACCAGGGCAGCTTTTCCCTGCACTGAGGAGTTTGCAGCCTGCTTGGAATGTCCTTTGGAGCTGGACAATGACATCTCTGAGCATCTGGTGGCTCACCCAAGGCTTAAATGGGAACTCTGGAGTCAGAGCGGGGGTGGGAAAGGCAGGCAGGGGTCAGATCTTGATTGGATTGACACAAAACAAAACTCCTGGATTAGGAGTTGGGCCAGGACACGATGGATAAATGCCTTTAGGAGAGACTGCAGAGGGACAGTGACAGCCAGGACATCTGCAGGAGGGGCTGCCACTGCATCGTGAGATTTCTCATCACTCTGGACCCCTTATAAGGTTTGGATTCTGAGTGATCTCCAAACCCTGCTGACCCCTCATGAAATGAACTCTGCTGGCAGAGAAATGATTTAAAAATAGAGCCCAGTGCTAATTCTGGTGTCCGTGGGAGTTTTTGTGGGGGTTCTGCAGTGGAAGAACAAAATGGTTGCTGACAATTATTCCACAGGGATAAATTAATTTTTCTGAAATTAAAGTGGTGGTGGTGGTGGTGGTGGTGAAAACATCAGACTGAAGTGAGCACATCCCCAGAAAGCAGCCTGGACAACACCTGAGGAAATGTCCCTGGAACGTTTTGCCATGTCCTGTGAAAAGATCTCAACCCTGCCCCAGTGGAACAGGGATTTGAGGGAGTTCAGCCTCTGTGTGATCCTCAGATCTCTTACCAGGAAGAAGTGAGTTAAGCCCAGCTCAGCCAGAAGGTCTGAAAGCAGCTCAGGGAGCAGCAGCTCATTTGTTGGTAGGAGATAATGGGAGAGCAGGTCTTTAAAATCAGCAAATTGCTGAATGAACTGAGGGGTGCCACACTTGGAGCTGCTTTGCAGAGATCTGTGACATGCTACAAACATTTCCCAGATGCCCCAAAGCCCTACATGTTGCTCATGTGCTCTCAAGCTCTACCCCAGCCTTCAGCTCAGCCCTGAGGTTTGGCCTGCACAGAATGAACCCCTCAAACCCATAAAGTGACCAACTCAGAGCCTTGTGCTGTTGGGCCTCCTCTGCCTGGAACCTCTCAGGCCATCCCTGGATGTCCCTCAACACTGAGACAGGAGAAGACTCCTGGGCAGAGGAACCTGGAGCTGCTCCAGCTGTTCCAGGTGTGAGGATGACCTGCAGAGCTCTCCCCACAGCCTGGCCCTGCTGCAGCAGCACTCAGAGGGAGCCCACAGCAGGCACTGCTGCTGCTCACTGCTGCAGCATGACCTAGTTTAGCACCAGGACAGCCGCATTTAGAAAGTTTTCATTCCTTTCTAATCCATAAACACCACTATTTTTAAATACAGCACTTCCAAAAGCCAGTCATGCTTGGTCAGCATTTGCCTCTTCCCCAGAATGGTGCAGACTTCCAGTTTTCCTTCCCAGGCTGGAACACATCTGCCTGGCCAAGGCCTGTTCACCTCCTGCTCTGCTTGGGTGAATGGAGACATTCCCACCATAACCACTGTCAGTAATTTCACCCAGTGATTCATTTCCTTCATCATTCAAACTGCATGATTAAACCACTTGTGTCTCAAAACATCACTAGATGGATCTTCAAATAAAAAATTTGAAATATTACCTCACCGTGGGTGGAAAAAAACCCCCCTACATAACTTTATAATTAAAATAAACCAGAGTTGTGCAAGGTGCATGGAATGATCTAACCCTTTGGATCTGACCTTATGCTCCTGGCTTATTTCTTTGGGTTTAGTCACCAAGTGTGGCAGTTCTGTGTTCAGTTGGATAACCCACCCAGACATAGCAGCTGGCAGAATTCCCAGCAGGACACTCAACACTTGGAAGGGGTGAGGTAGAAAATTAATAGCTGGTCTTCAGCCTGCCTTGGACATCTTGGGGATCTCTTATACCTGAGCTGTGTCTCCCAAAAATGCACCTTGAAGGGCATTTCCCTGAGGAAATGAGAGTTGGGACTTTGGGAAATATCTTTTGGAGGCTGAAAGCCTCTCCTGTCTCCTGTCACCTCTAACGGAGGTGAAATCTTTGCCCTCCATGGCTCCTGCTTCATTATTGTTGGATGGCATTTTTCTCTTGGCACATTGTGTAACACCAATGGGAACAGTGTTTGGTGAGTCCTTTTTTGGCTGGAAGGGTTTGAAAGGTGCTGGATTCCTTTGGAGCAATGGAGTCAAACCAGCCAGGAGGGAGGAGAGGCACAGGAGTGCAGATCCCTGCCACGAGCGAGCTCTGCCCTCCCAACTTGTTCATGGGCAAAGACCCAAGCAGTGAGAATCAGACATTTACTTTCCAGGACATTTCTGCACTCTTTGTTCTAAAAATCGATATTTTGATGCAAATCCTGGCAGCCAGCATCCACTCATCCAGAAAGTGAGCACAGAAACGTTTCAGTTTGTTCTGGGTGAGCACTTGAATGAGACTGTCCTTAGACTCTCCTCTCTTTTTGAGCTGCCATCTCTCCTGAAAGCATGATGTAGATGTTGATCTCACTCCTAAAGAATCCCTGTGCTGAAAGGTTAAGTGGATATTTGTTTGGATTTGTGTTCTTTGGAGAACCTCCTCCCTGCACAAAGGGCACTGCAGAGGCCCAGGCAGGGCTCCAATGTCACAGTGCCACCAGCCTGGACTGGGCTGCATCCTGGCCTCGCTCACCTTTGTGTGCCTGCTGATTTCCTTGGGGACCAACCTTTCTCCTGGCTCAGGGAGAGGCTCCAGGCCTCTGCAACACCACAAAAGCTTCAGCTTTGCCAGAGGTTTCCTAAGGACAGTTCTCAAATGTCACCAGTGCTGCTTTAAGGCACAGAGAGGGACTTGGGGCTGCAGCTGCAAAGGGCAAAGAGCCTTTGGGGCTGGACATGTCCAACCTGCCTTGGGTGGGGTGAGGAGCCTGGGAATGCTCAAAAAAAACAACACACAGGGATGGCCAGGAGTCTGAAGCAGCGCTCAGCAGGCTCCCAGGGAAGTCAGAGCAGCAGCAGCCGTGCCTGTGGGGCGGTGTTGGTGCTCACCTGACACGTAGAAGGCGATGCTCCGCTCCTCCTCGCCCACCTTGTTGGCAGCCACGCAGTAATAGATCCCTGAGGCACTGCTGTCCTCCATGCTGAGGGTGCTCACAATCTGCCCACAAAGAGAACACAGGGAATGGCTCTGAGGGTGTGTGAGGGTAGAAAATTGTTTCTAGTTAATAACAGGCGAAAGTCCCTGACAAGTGCTGCTACTTGGTTTTTGTCTCTTGTCATCTCAGCCCAATTCCCTCCTCATTCCTAAACCTTCCCCTTCCTTTTCCCCCTGTCTTACCCATGAAAAACAGGGACCTGCCAAGGTCTTTATGTGACAACATCAAGGAAAAAACTGAAGGGAAGGGCCTGGAGGATCCATCCAAACACAGTCCCACAACCACCAACTATTCCCTTTGCTGCTTTTCAGCTCTGGGTTCTGTGGGGAATGCCCACATTTGCATGGGAAGCAGGTAATTCCTATGGATGTGGTACAAAGAGTATTGCAGCATTTTGTTTTTCCCCTCAGAGAAGGGAGGGAATGATGTGGCCCCTTTGTGCTGGGAGCCCCTTGAGTCCAAACCCCTTCCCTGGGGCTGCACAGGACTGGTTCAGTGAGGAAGGGAGCCCTGGAGAAGCTGCCAGTGCTGTAACACTCAGCAAGTGCAGACAGGGAGGAGCATGGGGAAGGAAGGAGCATTGTCCTGAGCTTCACCACATCAGAAAAGGAGGGGGTTCTGTTATTTCTGGGACTGAGCTCAAACATGTCCTTAAGAACCTGTGCTCCTTATACCTCCCAAGGCCCAGGCATGTGGCACTGCCCTGTCCCTGTCAGTGCAGCCTCTCAGGATCATACAGGAACATCCACAGACCAAGCCTTTAATTATTCCTTGTATTCCTTTGGAGTGTGAGCAGGAAAACAGGGCCTGAGCCACCAAGACAGAGATGTTCTTGCAGGATTCCTCTGCTTCCCCTGCAGCCATTCACCTGAGGAGCTCTGAGCCCTCACATTTGGAACAAATATCACTTTCTTTGCCATCCTCTCTAAGGCCTTTGAGAATCAAAACTTATAACACCCTCTGGCCCTTTGTCCTTATCTCCAGAGAGCTCTTTGAAGTGCACAGAAGCATCTCTGGACTTTCTTTTTAATATCCTAAACTAAACTCGCACAAGACATTCCTTTACCCCTCCTAAAGCTGCCCTATGAGTGTGTCTAGAGCTGTGTGGGATGAATTTTCTGAGTTATTTAAGATTTGCTGAGATCTGGCACTTTAAATCCTGCAGGGAAATGAGTTCCAAAGGTTTTGATCCCATGTGCATTTGCCATTCTGATGGTGAGCATTTGCAGTAGAATAAGGGCTAAGTGGAAAAGTCTTTACTTTTCATGGGAAGAATGGGGAACCCCCAAATTTAGGGGTGAAAAAGGAGAGCAGCACACCCAACTCCCTCTGGTGTCCGGCACAGAAAGAGCTGTGCAGTCCTGAGTGATTTCTGCTGTGAAAAGAGCTCTGCCTTGGCTATAAAACCAGCCTGGCCATAAGAGCAGCCTGCTCCTCCTCCTGCTGCTGCTCCTGGAGCAGTGGCCCAGGGCCATGGGCTGGGAAGGAGCACATGCAGAGCCCTGAGCAGCACTCTGGAATTCCTGCTGAATCAGGACCAGCATCTTCCTCCTCATGGCTGCTGGAGCTGAGCATTTCATGTTTGGGAAGAGCACAAGGCAATGTAAATGTACGTGCTGAGGGCAGGAGGGGGTACATTTGGACAGCTTTTTAACAGCAATTAGTCTTCCCAAGTGACAGCTCTAGCTGGGAAGTGGAGGATAACACTGCAGAGCCAGGCAAAATCATAAAATATCCATTTTGGGACATGTCCAAAGTGTTAGGGGTGACACTATGGCTCTTCTAAACACTGATGCAATGCCTCAAGCTGCTTGGTGGCCCAGAGGTAAATGCTCATGAGCACACACACAGACAGATGCTGATATCTCCAACTCCATAACTCAGGAAAAGTCTGGCAGGACAGTGGGAAAACAGAAAAAAAAAAAAAAGAGCAAATAGCTATCCTGAGACCTCATTGGAGCTAATCTCAGTTGTGTCTAGATATGAAGGTGAAAAAGATGGTAAATGACAGTGGGAAACAATCTGGGGACAAATTCTTGGGGAACAAAACTACTGAGGAATAGAGGAAAACAAAACAAAACAAACCAAACTATTGAGGAATAGAGAGAAAGTAATTTTCTTATTTGGATGCTCTGGTCATTGTTGTGCACTTGGATCCCAAATCCTTACACACCTGGGCACCAGAGGTCAGGGACTTCCCTGCCTGGGCCCACAACTGGCACCTCCCAGAGCCCTCCAGACTGAGACTTTTAAACCAACAGCACCCAGTGGAGACCTGCATGTGATCCCAGAGCTGGCAATTCAGGATTTTGAGTGATTTTCTTGTAAGATGAATCCCTTGAAATCATTCTGTATCAACCTTTCACTCCAGTTGTGTGGTCCTGGGTAAATCCCTGAGCCTGGGAGCTCAGTTATCTTTCCAACATCTGAAATAAAGTTCTCAGTGGTCAAACTAATTTAATCCTGGTTGGTTTGGTAGCTGAAATTTGAAGTCTGTGTGTGTTTGGTCACAGTGGCAGGTTGGGATAAGGATTTTGTTCTTCTAAATGCCATCCCTAATGAAAAAATGGTTTTAACTGAGCACCCAAACTCAGGGATCTTCCTCCATTATTAACAGTGCAAACTGTTGGACTCTGCAGGGGCACAATCCCAGAATCTGGGGACCTTTAGCAGACAGTGGAAAAATTCTGAGGGGATAATCCCTGTGTGTGCTTAGTCCCTGCACCTGGAGAAGTATTTTCCACTCCTGGAATCATAGCCAGGGTAGAAAAGCTTGAGACATGTTGGAGTGAGTTCAGAGGAGGCCACGGAGCTGCTCCAGGGCTGGAGCTGGGCTGGGAGAGCTGGGGGTGCTCACCTGGACAGGAGAAGCTCCAGGGAGAGCTCAGAGCCCCTGGCAGGGCCTGAAGGGGCTCCAGGAGAGCTGCAGAGGGACTGGGGACAAGGGATGGAGGGACAGCACACAGGGAATGGCTCCCAGTGCCAGAGGGCAGGGATGGATGGGATATTGGGAATTGGGAATTGTTCCCTGGCAGGGTGGGCAGGCCCTGGCACAGGTGCCCAGAGCAGCTGGGGCTGCCCCTGGATCCCTGGCAGTGCCCAAGAGAACCTGGGACAGTAGGAGGTGTCCCTGCCATGGCAGGGGTGGCACTGGAGGGTCTCTGAGTCCCTCACACCCCAAACCCCTCTGGGATTGATTCCATGATCAAGGCAGGGCTCACTCCACAGCTGCTTCTCAGAAAACCCAGAGCACAGCACTCTCTGCTGAGCTGGATAATGATTGATGTGAAACCTGCATCTGCCTTAAAATTTTGTGCCTCTGCACTGAAAATGCCATCAATGAACTATTTACAGCCTGGAAAGGTGCAGTTTCCAGCTTCCCTGGCCCTATGAGCAGCAGTGCCACAAGGATGTCTCACCCTCAGCTCCTGTGCAGGCAGTGCTGGCACAGGGCTAATTAATAACAAATTATTGGCATGCCGTGTCTAGACATCCTCCTAGTGGGAGCTGGATGGGATCCTGGGAGTTCACTGCAAACCAAACACATCCCAGGCTGCATTGCCTGGGTTGGATTTGGAATTAAGGACTCCATTTCCTATTACTTAACCTAAAGGCCACCCAATACTGCGAGCCCAAGGAAGGGATTATTAGCTAATAAATAATTACTAGGAAAGAATAAACTCAGTTTGAAGCTCAATAAGCCAAGGAATAAAATGAATGATTTCTGAAGAACAGCTCTGACAAGTAAATAGAACTTGCTGCTGGGAAAACTCCTGATGGAGTAGTTCAATTAAGTCCATATGTAATGTTCTCAAACTGATAAAAATAAGTTATTTTAGAAGCAGCCAAGTAACATTCCCCAGCCATGCACTGTGAGTGTTTTAAGACATCTTGTAGTGAGGACAGAGCAACAAGGCCTTTCTTAAGCTGGAGCCAGCCTGAATTAATATCTCTTGTTCTTCCTTGCTTTCTCTTTCCTTTGTCTGCCCCTCCCCACCCCAGAGCTGTAGTTAACAATCCTTCTTCTTTCACTTCGTTAGCTCGCCGTGGGCAGGATGAGGAGTGCAAAATGTGGGTGGAAAACTTCTCAGCTGTCTGACTCTGGCAGAGCAGGGCTGGAGGTGGCTACAGGGGGATGGAATTACAGAACTTGAGCAGGAACCCTGCACAGAAAGCATTCAGCTCACTGCTAATCCATCCACTTGAGTGGCACAGCACAGCACTTGTTTGCACAGCCTGACAGTCCTGAGCCAGGGCTGGAGTTCATTCACTCAAAACATGCTAAAGGATGGACTGAGCATGAGTGAGGAGAGAAGCTGGCAGCTGCCTGAGAGTTGCCAGCTTTGCTCCCATCTCTGCCAGGGGGGGTTCTGTCCCTGGGAAAGGGGAGCAGCCAGTGCCTTCCTCAGGGTGAGCAGAGCTGCTGGCAGCACTGGGAGGTCAGGAAAGCTGCTGGGGACTGGGCTAACTGCAGGTTAACTGTGCCATGGAGGGACTGATCACCTTCCAGCCCCTGGAGCAGGTGGGTAAATCCTGGCTGGTCCTGAGCAATCACCACCCCCTGCTCCTCCTCCAGTGACTGCAGATTTTTTGTTCTTTTTATTCCTTCAGGAGGTCAAAACTTGGCATTTTGGGGTCACTTTTCTTGAGTGGTTGTGAATTTAGAAGGTCAGGGAATTTGACAAAGGGGCAGTTCTGATGTCCCTGCTGCTGGCCAGGCTCTCACCAGACCCACCAAGGACAGCTCCTGTGCCTGGGCAGTGCCTGACACAGCTGGGCTGATCCCCAGGGATGGCTGCTGTGTCCCAAACCCCTCCCTGTGCTGTCCCCTTCCTGGCAGCCTGGGGTGACAGGGCTGGAGAAGTTCCTGGAAGTGACAGATTTGAACAGCCTGCCTGAGCTGCTCACACACTTCTCACCACACACATCCCACTGCTCTAATGGAGACTTTTTGTTCCTTCAGGAGGTCTAAACTTGGCATTTTTGGGTCAGTTTTCTTGAGTGGTTGTGAATTTCACCAGCAGAAACACCCACGTGGCCTGGCCACTCTCATATAGACATGAAAGGGAGAAAAGAGATGAAAAGAACCCCCCAGAGAGAGCTGAATTATGCATGAGTCTTGCTATTCCCTTCTGCTGGTCCCAAGCTCAGGCCAGTTTGTTATTTTGCTAACAGGAAAGAAAATAAAATAGCAACCTAGCTCCTTGTACTTGAAAAGTCAGGCAATTCCTGCAGTCACGGGTGTCACACCTGGTGTGAAAAAGCAGATTCAGAGGAGCCCTGCAGTGCTTTAACTCCCAAAGTGAGAGGTTCAGGTGGACTCCAAACCCCAGGGAAGATGAAACGATCACAGTGCAACTGCCTCAGCTGTGTGACCATTTCATTGGGCACTGTTTGACCAAAACTTCACCAAAGTGCATCAATACCTGAGCCATAACCTCGTGCCTCTCCTCAGGAGTGAGACTCAGGCTTAGGAAAGCAGGAGGAGGTGAAATTCACTTCTCTATCTGTGGAATACTCATGGAATAATCATGATGAGGATGATGACAGGAGAGCTCAATTTTACATGGCACTTCTGTCAGGAGATGTCTGAAGAGTTTCATGTGATCAAAGAGCACCAGGGGTTTGCAGGAAAAAACACTGCTTGCTGCCCTGCCAGCTTGCTTTGGGCAAATTTCTGGATCTGGTGATTCCAGGGGAGTTATTCCATATTTTTAGCAGCTCTAAACAGTTAATGCAAGTTTCCACATGTGGCTGGACCAGCTTTTAGTGCCTCAGCTCCCAAGGGGGAACTCTTGGTGCTGACAAATCCTAGAGCCCAGATGAATTCCACCTTCTGGAACTCCAGTGCTCATGGGACAGCTCAAATCCCACAGGAAAATCCCCAACCTCAGCTAATCCCAGGTTCCTAACACAGTTCCTGAAAGCTCAGACTCCAGCATCTTTATTTTTTCATCTCCTTGGTCAGTGTAGGGGAATTACTTGCTGGGACATGGTGGGAATGGATTGGGCTGGTTCCTGTCTGTCCCATTCCTCTTCCCTCAGACTCTTAAAAAATTATATTCTATAATACAAAGACTCCAATTAACACAGTCTTGAACTTCAGAAAGGGGGAAGGAGAGGAACTGTCTGCAATATAAGCAGGGAGTGAAACCTGAGATTCCTATAATTTAGTTATATTAATTTGAATAAATCTTAATCAGGACATAAGAATTAATAGGAAACACCTCAGACTGTGTTTTCAGCCAGGCAGAAAAAGAATGAGTGTACTATAAATTGTAAAATTATGTAGCTCCTAACTTTAATAATGAAATATGTAAAAGCTGATTACATACATATAATATATATGGAGAGAAACAGTAGCTCTGAGAGTCTCAAAGCTCTTGTCAGCCCATGCAGCAACCAAAAAGTTTTACAAAAAGAAGAAACTTTGAAGGTAAATATCACAAACCTCCATTTTTATAAATAATTAGCACTTTTAGGGGGTTGCTTTTACCTAAGATGTAAAATTCTTAAAGAATACATTAAAGCCAGAGCTTAAGGGGCACTATGCCATCTAAATAAATCCAATTTATAAATATCTCCCAGCAATGGAAAAACTCAGGAATGAGAGGCAAACACTGATTTTCTCCTTCCCAGCCCAAGCTCCATGTTTCCAGAGCTCTGGTTTGGATTATGTTTAGAACTGGAAAGTCTCCTGAGAAAGAGCAGATGGCTGAGGCACTGATCCTGCCAGATGCTGATTTTGTCTGGAGCCAGTCCAGGAGAGCACTTTAGCTTTGTGCTTAACTTTAAGCATGGGACTAACTCAAGGATTCTCCCATGCTCAAAGGTGAGCCAGGATTGGATCCAGCACCCTGCAGGATCAGACACTGAACCATCTGGAACATCCACCTCCAAAGCTGGAGCTGCAAACCCACTGCAAGTCCAGCAGGTGATCCCAGCCAGAGCCCAGCAGAGCCAGGAGGCCCCAAATCCACTGCACATTGCCAGCCTGGAGGTGTGGAACATCAGCCAGTGTCACCACAGGCACCTGGGGACACTGAACAGGGAATCCTGCTGGGATCTCTGCAGTTCCCACAGGCAGGGTGATCCCAGGGCTGTTGGAAGGGGGAGCAGGCAGGGAAGTGTCCAAGGAAGGTTCTCCCTCCTTCACTGTTCCAGGGAAGTGGCTTCAAGCTGAGAGCTGCACACTGGAAATCAGAGCAGGCACCTGTGGCACTGTGCCCACACCTGGTCAGCTCCTGCTGCTGGGAGTGGAGGAAACAGGGCAGGACCAAGAGGGGCAGGATCAACAACTCTCCAAGTGTTTCATGAACTCAGAGTCCTCATCAGCGTTCACATGGCGGCACCCCTCGAACTGAACCACTCCCACACTTTCTCAAGACTGAGGGAGACACAGAAGGTTTTGACCCAGAAGTCTTGGGAGAGTTTAAATAGGGTGGGTGACATCATTCCAAAGCCCAGCACTTGTGAACAGCAGAGATCTGGGATGATCCCAGCACTGGGGAATTCCAAGCATGCAAAGAGCCCTCAGCAGCTTGGGAACCACGAGCTGGGGGTGAGCATGCCCTGACATCATCCCAGGCCATCCCACCCCACACATACCTTTGGTTTATCCCCCTGCCTCATGGGGCTGTTCTCAATGCTCCTGATCTTGTTTCCTGTGACTGTGTTCTCCGAAACCACAACTTTTGGCCCCTCAGGATTGCACCTGGAGGTGGAAAAGCAGAGATGGTGTTCAAGGTAAGCAGGGAGGTGTATTGGAGTGAGAAAATGTCAATCTTAGAAAATCATCTTAAATATTCCTAAGAATTGTTGCTGCTGGAGTCTGTTACATCTTTGTGAAATTCCTCCATTCCTTCTTTGCAACATTTCCAAATTATTTACAAGGCACCTTGACAGAGGCAAACAAAATCAGTGCACGACCAGCAATGAACCCCCCCAATCTTTGCAAAGATTAGAGATGGAAAATACTGGACAATTAATTAAATCACGTGAGTTTTATCTGGCTAATATAAGTTATATTTCCAAATTCAAAATGCCAGTCACTCCAAACTGTGGGGAGGTGGATGTTGCTGAGTGTCTGCTGTGCTCAGCTTCCAACAGGAAGTGTGGGCTGAGGGAGTAGAATGGATAAATACTTTATAAATAAATAAAGAAGGCCCCTTTAATGCTGCACATTCCACAGAAGACACTTTTCAATCTTCATTTTGGAAGATGGGCAAGGAGCAGAGTGTGGAACATCTCATGTGGGAAGGCCCAGCTGCACCATCCAGGGCTAAACATTTTCCCATCTTCCTCAGCTTGGTAAGACTAAGCAGAGACATAGCTCTTCTCATTCCTAGAAATGCAAAGGCTTTGAGCCCACCACGGGGTCTCAGGAGGTAAAATGGACTTTTACAGGCACTGATCAAGGGCTGATGCTGCAGAAAATCCCTCCATAAATCAGCCATGCCCTTGCCAAAGCCACACAAAGCACAGGGGCAACACCCTGGGCCAGGGGAGGGTTTGAGGCTCTCAGAGGGGCCTAATTAGAAGATCTTGAGGGACTTCCTGCAAGGCACAATCCTGTCCTGAGGATGAAGGGGAAAAGCTCAGAGGAAGTAAAATCACATCCCAGCTCTGAGGAACAATGCTGGTGCTCAGGGATTCAAAGGGCACTGCTGAGGCAGAGTGGGGGGAGAGAAAGAGAGAGAGAGAGGAAGTCAGACAACAGAAGGAAATGGGGGCTGTGTCATTTCCCACAGGAATCCTCCTCCAGCTTCTGCTGCAGCAAGATAAGGCTGCCCCTGGGGCCAGCAGAGGTAGAGCCACTCTGCAATTGTATTTAAATTGATAAGATCAGAGAGCCAGAAAGCTGCAACAAGGGTTATGTGAGGTCCTTTGCCACCAGGTCACTGGTTTGGATCTGGCTGAATTCAGCACTCGTGGCCAATTCTCTCCTCCTAGACAGAGAGGTCTGGAAAAGATTTCAGGTCACCTCTGTGGTTTTCCTAGAGGATGCAGAACCTGTTTCCATGTGGTGTTTCCACCCTGGTCTCATTGAACTCCTCCCAAGAAGAGCCCTGTGCCCCCTGCTGCCCTGCAGTGCCACAAAGCCATGAGATCCCTGAGGTGACTCCCCCAGGAGCAGAGTCACTGGGGATGCCTCCCTGGGGCACTCCCAAGCTGAGGCTGCATCACCCACCCACCATCCCTGTGCTGTACAGAACACCTGGGGAAGGATTCTCTCTGATTTTCCTGTCTCATGGCTTGCCATTCACAGCAACAAATGAGTGAGAAAATAAGCAATCCACTATCCAGTAATTTTCTCCCTTGCTTTCTAGATCTGTCTTCATTTTTATAATGGGTGGAAAACCTGATTTCATCCCTCTCACTGCAGAGAGGAGCTGAAGTGGTCAGAATTGTGCAGGACCTGGCTCCTGCACGTGCCCAGGGGCTACCAGGGAAGCAATGGGCATCAGCCCAGGCCTCTCTCTGCAGACCCCTCTGCTCAGGGAGCTGCAGGAGCAAAGGAAATGTCTCCATAGGCAAATCTCCAAAGCATCCTGGTTTTCCCTGGCCTCCTTCCTCTCTGGCAGCTTTGACCCAGTGACTTTGCTGCGTGTTCACACCTCAGCCTGCAGCACAGAAGGGTCCCCAGTAAGACCCAATTCCCTCTCACCACAGGAGGCTGAGCCCAGAGTGCAGAGTGAAGACAGCCCTTGGGAAGTGCCATGAATCCCATATGGATTTAAGGAAGCCAAGCCTTCAGCAGGTTTGTCTGGAAAAAGCTCTTGCAGGGAAAAAGGTGTGTTAGCTCTGCCCACACGTTCTGCTGGTTTTCCTTTGTCAAATATTCACAGCATTCAACAGGGCTAAGGAAAGTCAGAGGGGCTGGTCAAGGTAAAGGAAAATTCAATGATCTTTAGTCACTTTAAACTTATTTAACACAATTCAGGTAATACACAAGGTGCACAAACACAACCAGATGCCAGCTGGGCTCAGAACCCTGGAGATCTTCACTCTGCTTGTGATTTTAGCTCAGATAATTTGGATGGAGTGGAAAGAAAACCAGACTGGAAATAGCCAATAATTCAGGAACATGTTCATCCACAGGGAAGTCACTTACAGGGTGTCTGTGAGGCTGCAGGGCTGCCACTTCCACTCAATCCTTGGCTCAGGATTCCCACTTGCTGTGCACTGGATTTCATGTTTGCTTCTCAATTCCACCTTCACAACCTTATGAAAATCTGTTTCCTTTTCATAGATCTTGGGTCTCTCTAAAGACAAAAAACCCCACAAAATTCAAATGAGCAAATTTACATCCATAAAAGGCTTTGAAACATTTTGCTGGGAGAAGTGATGATCCAGCGAGGCTCCTGATGTTCTGGGGAATTCCCAGCAGTTCTGAAAATATTCCTTCACAGAAACAAGGGTGTTGGTTGTGGTATTTCACAAAACACATTGCAATGCTACCACATTCATCCTAATCCCTTTCAAGTGTTGTTGAGGACCTGCTGAAATTCTGGAGAATTCATGCCATGGAACATCTCTTAGTCACATCTTGGCTGCAGGATCAGGATCAGTCCTGGACTGTGGGCAAAATGGAATTGGAGGGGTGATGTCCCTTCCTGAGAAGAACCTTTTCAAGTAGCTGCTTGAAAGTCACCAGGTCCTTAGGGCTTTGGCAAAAACCATCTTTTTCACCTGGAATCTTTCCTTTTCTGTGTGTGTGTGTGTAATGTGCACTGGATGGAGGGGAGAGGAGAGTGAGGAAAGAGTGGTGTGGGGAAAACACTTGGAGAGAAATGCCAAGAAATTCTCACCAAGCACGGTGAATGCCATTAAAAATGTCACAGCATTACTCACATCTGGAGGGGCCACAGGATCACACCCTCAGACTGGAAATCTCTCAAGAGCAAACTTTTTGTGACACTTTCAGGGCTGCTCGTTGCCAGCAGGAAAGAACTGCTTTGTCCTGTCTCCTTGCAGCTCCCACGGGAAGGCACGGAAAGGAGAAAGAACGGGAAAAAAGCCCCAGAGTGAACTGAACTTTCACTAACCTCACACAGGGTGGCTTGGAGTCTGGGGTGAAAGCACAGGCTCTTCCCTTGTGCAGACAGCTCTGCCCATCCCTGGCCATATCTCTTTGTCTGCTTCTCATAACAGGAAATCAAACAGATTTATTGGTGGGGTCCCTCTGTGGGACACCCCTGTGCAGCCAAGAGGGGCTGCTCTGCACCGAGGCCTTTTGACAAGCTGGGAAGTGAATGGAGATTAGATTTCTATTTTTTGGGCTAACTTATTTTTTCTGCTGTCAGAAGGGCCCCAGATATGTAAATATGAGCTATTGCCCACCTCATCAATCTTGAGCCCTTTCCCTCTTTTTTTAAAATTTTTTTTTTGCCTTCCAGCCCTTTTAGGAGAGGACTGACCAGGCTGAATCCTGTGTCTTGTTGGGACTCTCGCTTGGCATTTCTCGTGGTCAAGCTCTGAAAGATCTTCTGACCTCACCAGTGCCTGAAAACACATCAGTATTTCCTTCTCCACCCCATGGAAGCATTGACTGGAGTAGGTTCACTCATATCCCATCCTGTCATAAAACACTGGCTGTTTAAAGGACCTTCAGGAGGTCCTGATTAACATTTCCCCTGAGAAACCCAAATGCTGGCCCCTGCTTGGTGTGGCTCTCCTTGAGCTGAGCCATAGGATTCCACATGCTTGGAGATTCCTGAGCAACTCACAGGACAAACTATTGGGACCAACAGTGAATTTCCTTACCTAGCATCTCATTTCCCATCAATAAATTATTTCTGATCATCAAAATAATTCTGTAAATTCTCCCAGGAGGGGAAGCACATTTTTTATTACCTTGTACATTTCTCCTTTCATCTCAAATCCTGTGCTCGACATGTGTGGCCTGACCTCCCAAGTGTGATTGCACTTGGAGAAAGACTCCAAGTTCAGTGTGAAAGGTTACACACGTGGTGTGTGAAAGGTTACTCAAGTGTTGTTGTTTGGGCTGTAAAAGCAAAGCTTCACACACTTGGGCAGGGGGACTGATGTTTGTGTGTGTTAAAGAGCATGGGGAGACAAGGACTGATCACAGACATTTAATATCAGGACATTTCTTTCTATCTTCTTGGTTGACTGTCATCTAAATTGTCCTTCTAAAAAAGAAATAATAACTAAACTTACTCCAACTCTAACAAGCACATACATGACTGAGGAGTGAATTCTTCATGCCACAATTATAGCACTATTAAATATGACTTGAGACCTAAAATGATTCCAAATGATTCATCAATTGAAATAATCATTATTTATGATCAAGCAATTATTTTTTGAAGTGTGAGGGGAAACGCCTCCCCATCTGTTCTTTCACATAACACAGGTGGGGTGGTGGCTGATTGTGGGCACAAATTCAGAGACTGAAGAACTTTTCCAAGTGTCTGTGCCCTTCCCCTGCAGAGGGGGTGGTGGAGGTGGTGTCACCCTGCAGGTGACCCTGCTCACCTGTACAGGATGGGGACAGGGACAGACCCTGCAGGGGACCCTGCTCACCTGTACAGGATGGGGACAGGGACAGGGCCCTGCAGGTGACCCATCTGTACAGGATGGGGACAGCCCTGCAGGTGACCCTGCTCACCTGTACAGGATGGTGACAGGGACAGGGCCCTTCAGGTGACCCTGCTCACCTGTACAGGACAGGGACAGGCCCTGCAGGTGACCCACCTGTACAGGATGGTGACAGCCCTGCAGATGCCCCTGCTCACCTGTACAGGACAGGGAGCAGGATCCCCATGCCCCAGGGCTCCCCTGTCCCTGCAGGGTGCTGGCCCTGGAGCATTGAGGGTTTAGGGGGTGAAAGTGGGGTCCTCCTGTGGGGGACATTTCCTGGGGTGAAACCTTTCCAACCCCCTGCCCACTGCCATGGCCATTTCACCTCTGACCATGGCCCTGCTGGCAGCTGAGCTTTGCCTTTCCCCTTGCTGGGCCAAATCCTATTTACAGCAGTTGCCTCCATAGGTGATGGAAACCTGATTTTAATAGTTTAAACGTTTTTAAATTAAATTTTTCATTGTTTCTGGAGGTTTGTAGTAATGTAGAGTGTATAAAAGGAATGTTAAAATCCCTGTTGTGGTGTACATGCATTCTTGCCAATCTCATCCCATATTTTCAGAATTCTACAGCATGATCTAGTCTGTGCTAACAGCTGTGAACAGAACTGGTTCTGTGGTGGGCCTGACCTTTTGGAGTGGCTCAGACTGGCTGGTTCCTCAGGGCTGGCACCTGCTCAGTGTCCCCTGTGGACAGGCTCTCACTTCAGCCTGCAGAGGGGCTTAGAGCCCAAAGCCTGGCATCCCTGAGGGTGCACCTGGCAGAGCTGCTGTCTCTCACATTTGCTCACTGGGCAGCACAGGGGCTATGCTCAAACCCTTACCCCTGCTCATGCCCAGTGTGGGTCAGGCTGGGGGTACAAATCCCTCTGCCAGCACTGCCAGAGCAGCTCTTTCCCATCCCTTCCTTCCCTCTCTATCCCACCCTGGCTCCCTGGACCTGCTGCCCCAGCCCCTCCCAGCCCTTGGCCATGGTCCTCCCCAGGCTGAGCACTCTCAAGCAGAAGCCAAACAAACCTTAAAAGCTTTTGGTCCCTGGCTGTGTGGGGAAGGAGGGCTGTGCAGATGCCTTTAAATGTATCCAAAGAAATGGCTTTTCATCCTCTCTGGCTCCAAGTGTGATTGTATCCCCAGCTGGCCTTGCAGAGGTGCAATTGCTGCTGTGAGAGATGACCTGAATAACTAAAGATTTGGCTGCTGCTGCACTGGGAAATGCAATCAAAAAGCACTTCTGCTTACTGCAGGTTTCCAACTGATCAGCATTATGCAAATCTCACCTTCCTCGCTGCTGTTATCTCCAGTTTGTGGCATTAGGAGCAGATAATATGAACAAGGATTACGACATGAACCCTTCTGCAAGACTCTGCTCTCCCTAAATTCCTTGCAGGTGCCATGAGGGGTTCTACACCTGTCACCCTAAGGAGCATCCAAATATAGAGGACAGCACAGAGAAAGTTTCTCTGCATTTTCTAGAGAAACTTTGCATCCCTTTCATTGCCCTCTGACTGAACTGCTGTTTATGCACCTTCCCCACTACCATTTAAACTGCTTCAGAAAATCTTTTCACATTAAGCACATCATTAAAATAACATAGAGAGGCCAGTGAAGCATTAATCTCAACCTTAGGTACTTTGCTGGACAGGGGGCTTCATTAAAACCCTTGATGGAGCTGCAACTTGTTTTCCATTTATCTTTTCTGTTTCCCAAAAAATATTTGCACTTGGGAGCCTTCTATCTGATGTTTGCACAGTACTTAATGGAAATACAAGTGAATATTCTGTAAGGTCGTAGAGGGAACTTGATAGTGCAGGCTTGGACTGAGAAAGGGTGAAATTTCCCCTGAAGTAAAAACCAAAATGACAAAATTGTCTGCGTTCATTTCACATTTCTTTCCTTTCCTTTTTTTTAAAGGAAAGGGTGAAATGACCTGAAAACACAACTTTAGTTTCAGATTGACCACTGCACTGTGTTTGAGCCTGGCTGATTTTGGCTGGGAGTTTTTCTGGGGCTGTAGTTGCTGGTTTGTTGTTTTCCCCATGCCCTGCACCCAGAGCTGCTCTCAGGTGGGTGCACAGCCCTGTCCCCACAGTATCTGAGAGGAAACAGCTGAAAACTGTGCCCAGAATCTCTCTGTGAGACACCACAGCCAGGAATAGAATTAGGGACAGGATTGTGCCCCTGCCTCATCTCCAGCTGCTCCCCTGTGACCCTCTGGAATGGGCTGGGAATGCCAGGGCTGGGACAGAAGCAGGCCCTTGGATCCTGGAGGAACAGATAACAAGAAAAAATCACAGGGAATTTGACCTTCCCCCCAGGGAATTTTGGTGTTAAAATGGCAGTGCAGCTTGGTTTGCAGTGCCACATTAATTGAAATAAAATAGCACCTAGAGGTATGGCAACAAAATGCATCCATATTCTGACTTTAGTTACAGACATTTCAAAAATGCCACTTAAAAAGAAAAATCAGGATTGACTGAGAAGGATCAGCCAACTGAGATCAGGTCTCAGGTTAATGTCTGGCCTAGAGCTAAGGTAGGGAGCAACTCAGGGAAGTTTGTGGTCTTCCTGGAAGAAGGGGGCATCTGAATTACACAAATAATATCAGAAATCCAGTGGTAGTGGGGAATGGGTGGCTGGTGACCTGTACTTAGAGTGGGTTTTTCTGACCTGTGTCACTTCTGGATCTCTCTCTTCTCAGTGCAGGAAGAAATCTCTTTTTCAGTGCTCTCCCAGAGCTGTCATTCACCCCCAGTGCAGCTCTGGGGCAAAAAAAGGGGCTTCTCTCATCTGTCTCTCCCCATCTTATTTCTTACAGAGTTCAGAAGGAAATGGGTAATGAAGAGCTGCTCATTTTAAGCAGAGCAGGCAGTTTTCCAGGATTTTTCTCTCTGTCCCCGTTGCCTGCTTTCCAAAAATCAGTTAATGTACCTGCAGGTTGGCTGAGGGACAGCATGGGAAGCCCCAGCTGCCATTTCCCCCCTCACTGTGGGTTTTAGGAGCTGTCAGACCAAGATTGCTGCTGCAAAGATGTGACTTGAATGCTTCAGATCCTTCTGGCAAGCTCCAGCAGGCCCCCACCTTCCTCTTCCTAAAATTGCTTTGGCCACTTCCAGCAAAATGAAAATAGCTCATCTGACTTCTTCATCAGGGGCTCTCCTGGGAGCTGCAAGTGTGCAGGGTTTGGATGATATCAGGGAGAAAACTCTTCAGGATTTGTTCCTAAATGTGCAGGAAAGGGCTGCTGCAGCCTCCTTGTACTTTTTCTTTCATAAATCCCCCAGATAAAGTTGTTTCTCTCCTGCCTGTGCCTGATGGCTGAGGCTGGAAGCATGACTGGAGCACTGTGTCCTGCATCCATACAGACACTGCTCCCAGAACCCAGGAGAAAAGCAAAGCCTTGCACTTGGAAACATCTTGGAACAGTGGCTGGATGGGTTTTATTTGGGGATTTCTAGTTTAGCTCAGTTGGCCCAGGAGGTGGAAAATTCAATTTTCTGTTTTGACTTCTCCTGAGTGGCTCATCCTCTGAGGAGCTGGGCAGGAGCTGGATGTGCTCCACAAAGGAAACCCAGCCCTGGCAGGACTCTGGGGAAGGGACAGCATTGCTGTGGCTCAGTCCTTCAGCTGAACATCAGCTGGATTTAAAATCCAAACAAAATTCTTCCTCAGTGTTCAGCTCAGGGATGTTAGTGACCCTTCCACAACACAAGGGACTGTGGGATGTCCCCTGTGTCCTGCACTGGCTGTAGCTGAGATCCCCCACCCTAAAAGTAATTTTCCTCTGCCCTGGCATAGCCCAGATGCATTCACCTCATCCCCAAGGCTCTTCCCCTCTCCCTTCTCTGGCTCTGGGGGAGGTGATGGGGCTTTGTTCTCCATCACACATTTCCTGGCTTTTGTGGAGATCACTGGGGACTCCTTTGATGTCCACTCATCCCCTACAAGCCAAGGAAGGTCAGGCACAAAATCGCCTTTGAATTTTAAACCACAATATGAAGAGCTGGCCTGACTACAGAGTAGGGCAATGTGCATCGTTCAGGGCTGTGGAGCTGCTCCTGCCTGGTAACAAATCGAGGTGTGACCAGTCCCCTGCACCCCTTTCCTTCCAGTCCTTCCCTGGAGAGGGGGAATTCACAGCAGCCTGAGTTTCTGCTGCCTGCTGTGGAGGTTATTTCCAGCCCTTAATCCTGCTTTTCTTACAGATAAAACACAAGCTTGGGGGATCAAGGGCTCTAGGAGGGAATGCAACTTCAGTTGGCTGGAGCAGCTGGAACCCAAAGCAGTATTTGCTGGAAGAGCCTTGAGGGAGCACAGGAGAGCAACTTTGGGACAAAGAAGAAAGGCAAAGTGGTGAAGGAGCTTATTCATCCCATTTCTGAATTAACTCGTGCTTCAGTACTCTCCTCACTCCCTAGGTGGTGGCCAGAGCCCGCTGGCTGCTCCAAAAGGGCTCAGCAGGAGCCCTGAAGGACACAAAGGAGTTGGACAAGGCTGAGGATGAAACACAGTCTGCTTGCCCAGAAATAGATTTGAGGGCGTTGTTTATGTTTTGTTCTGAGACTGTTTTGCACTCCAGCCTGGAATAACTCTTTTCTCCCACATTTCTCCTCCTTGGCTGGCTCAGATTTTCAGCCACCAGCTGTTTGCTAGGATTGTTCCTTCTCCTTGCTCCCTCCCTTCCAAATTCTTCAGGACATTATTTTCTTGAAGCTTTTCTCAGTAAGAATTTAATCAAACAAAAGAAAGCCACAGCAACCCACCGCTTCTTGGACAGTGTTTGATGTGTAAATATGTAAAGAAGGAGTGTTTTGAAAATGCAATCAGCTACCTCCTGGGGACCTGAGTCCTACAAGGAGCCAAGGTGACTCCACATGGAGATATGTGCTCCTGCAAGAATAAATTCCAGCTGCAGAGGGAGCAGGGGTGACCAGAGGCACAGCTAAGCCCTTCTTACAGAGGCATTTTTGGAATAGCTGCACGATTCTCCTCCAGGCCAGGCAGTTCCTTGCTGGATCTTTTTCTCTCAGCTCCCACCCTGCAGCTCTGGAGTTATTTGCCCATTTTGCTCCCTCTCCACTTGATCCCTCTGTAGGTACTCCTCAGTTTGGTGACCAAATCAAGCTTGGGGGAAATAGCTGCTAATGTTTGACTGATTCCCATGGAGTGAAACACCCTGTGCCCACAGTGGGGCAGAACTCTGGGATTTCTCCCAGTTAAACACCCAGGAGGTGACTCCAAGGAAAGCTGCAGCAGAGCAGGTCAGGAGAGACACTGCCCACAGGGCTCAGGCAGGGCTCTTCTGATCCTGTTCTCATCCTGCTGAAAGGGTTCTCCTCTGCTGCCATTATTAGTGACTAAAACACACAGCCAAAATTCATACAGAGCAATCTGAGGGTCGAGCCCTGCTGCTGTTTGTACTTTGTTTGTGCAAAACAATTCACAACAATTTTAACTTCAAGCTTCCTCTGCACCCAGCCCAAAAATGCAGCTGATGGCTTTGTCACAGCACACTGAGTGCCAGCTGAGTACCTGGGACACATTAACGATGGATTGTTGTGGAGAGACTCTCAGAAGAGGGGGCTGTGGATTACTGATCATTTCTGCACTGCAGTGTCCCCAGGCAGCAACAGAAACCATTCAAATGGCATTTCTCTCCTCATACCAAAGTCTGCTTAGGTAATTTCCCTCTTCTCTTCAACAGGGTGGATCAGAACTCACTCCCTTCCTTAGCTTCACCTCTGAAGTGAAAGGCTGGCCCTGGATTTGGGGAGCAATGCTGTTATTCAAACAGAAATTGTTCTTCACTCTCAGGGTAGGTGGCTGTTACTCAGCAGGAGGTTTATCAGGTGCAGGCTCCACCTTTTAGACACCATGCAAAACTGATACTCCACCCACTGTGTCCACTTGAAGCCCAAGAGGATTTTTCCATCAGTTCCACTAATCCCTGTGTTCAAATCCCAGCTTCAGTAATTGCAGGCTGCCTCTGGTTCTGAGCAGAGACATTAAGCACACCTCCAGCTCAGAGGTGCTTTCTTTCAGATAATCCCTGCAGAAAGGGGCTACAAAGTGTGTTTTGGTCTCCTTCTCTTGTTTCAGAGTCTGCTGAAACTCCAAGCAATTTAATCTATTCAGGTGTGATACCCAGGTATCAGTCATGATGGCTGGAGATAAAGTGCCAGGTTATTTGTGGACAGTTAAGGGAAAAATTCCAATCTGCTTTCAGTTTGGAGCTTCAGAGTGCACTTGAAAGGAAATCCCAGATCTGAAAAAGCAGCTCCTGAAAAAGCTGTCCCTGCCCTCTGATGGGAAGCACAAGAGAAAGAGCAGTTTGAAGCAGCTTCAAGAGCCCATTTTGCCCTTTTTGGGCTCTACCCACATGAATCTCAGTGAAACCAGTCTCTCCTGGGCTGAGTGCTTCACACAGAGCACATCAGGGTGGTGCTGCAGGGGAGAGCCTGGCAGGGGTGGCAGGATTCCCTGGTGCTTCAGGGATGGCAGGATTCCCTGGTGCTGCAGGGATGGCAGAATTCCCTGCTGCTGGGTGCCAGTCCTGCTGCAGCCAAGCAAACCCTCCCTGTCTGCAGCCTCAGTGTTCACCCATGGCACCCCAGGCAGGTCTTTCCTTGTTCTGCTCTCATTCCCTGACTTCCTGTCACAAAAAAAGGGACACTTGCTCTGTGGTTTTCCTGTGCATCACCACAGGACAGTTGGGGACACCCCTGCAGCTGCTGGACTTTGAGAAATGGGGGGGTTGCAATTAAATAATTATTGCTGATGAAGCCCTTGCTGGGCTGACCCCTGGAAAGGCTGAGGATGAGCTGCACTGTGTGAGGGGTGGGATGCCCCAAGCTTGGACAAACCATGGACATGAAAAGCTTGTGCAGGAGTGGTTTGATCCTGAAATAGCCTCTTGCTGACAGAAAAAGGCTCTGTTTGTTTTTGGTTGCCTGTTTGGGGAACAGCAGCTCCTCGAGGAAACGCTCCCTTGTGCATGCAAACACCAATATTTACCTTGACAAGATAGTTTATTATCATTCTTCATTTCTCTTCCTTTAAACGTTTCCGTTCTCTGAAGAGGCAAAACCATTGTGTGGAAAAACAATCTCAAGTGGACAAATGATGCAGCTTAACACGTTCCTCCTGCTCAGCTGAGCTGCAGGACCTGACCATGAGCATGTTTTTGGCTCCCTCCCCTCCTAAATCACGCATTAATTAATGTCTTATTTCAGGTTTTTAAGCTATCATATCTCATTTAACATTTTTAATAGGTCAGATGTACCTAAGTGACAAGTTTTCTATTTTTCAGGTATTATTCCTTTCTGAAAGGTGAAATGAGAAAAACACAACTGCTGGAAGCAACAATACATAAGTATATAAAAATTGGACAATTGAGAATAGTTTTAGGTGTAAAGAGGGTAAAGAGAGAAGAATTCACTCCAGAAAAGAGAGCAAACCTGTCTCAGCAACTACTCACTGCCCAAGTGGAGAATACAAAGGGAAAGCAGAGCTAACTTTTGTTGAACTCCTACTTGGCCTCATAATTCAATCTCTGTTGCCAAATTCAATGGATTAAAAGAGGCAGTGGATGTGCAAAGAGACAATGTGGCTCTGCCCTGCATTATCCACCCAGGGAGGCCAATAAATAGCATTCCAATATCTATTTTCCCTCTATGGCGAGTGAACCTGCTTCAGCACACACCACAGTTTCCTCCAAATTCCCCTGAAAAAGAACCTGTCCCTCAAATGCTGCCAGCAGAGAAGTGACAGAACAGAAAAGACAGATTTAGAAAATGGATCTGGAGCAGGATGATGGACAGACATAAAAGCCAGGGCAGCTCCTCCAGTTCCTTCCGTCAGCCCCACTGGGACCCTTCCTGTCTCAGCAGATGTTCTCCAGTGCTTTGCCCAAGCTGCTTTTAAATCTCAAGGGATAAAACTTCCAGCTCTTCTCTTGGGAAACTCTGCCCCCAGTTCTAAGACCTCTCTACTCAATATGCTCCCAAGCTCCTATAAAAATGTGATGTTTGTGGCCTTCTCAGGCATTTCCACCTCCCTGTGTGGAGCCACTGTCCCAGCACTCAGTGCTGTGGGAGGTGCAGTGTCCCAGGGGAAGGGACTTGCATGACCCAGGGTCACACCAACTCCTCAGAGCAGCTGAAATGAGGGGTTCAGTGGTTCCTGAGGGGGGTGGTGATCTCTGGGCAGTGCTAAACCCTGGGAAGTGCCACCCATTCCTGCTGACTGGCACAGTAGGATCACACAAAATAGGATAAGTGACCCAGCAGAAGGAATTAGACACACAAGTCCTTACCTGTCACCACCAGCTGCATGGTGAGGTTCTTGTAGAGGCCGTATTTGGGGTTGCTCAGGACCATGGTGTAGTTCCCAGCATGTTTTGGTCTCACATCTCGTATTCCCAGTCTGTATTTCAGTGGATCTGGCTCATAGCAGGTGTGGTTGTCCTTGATCAGTTTGCCATCCTTGTACCTGTTTGGGAAGTTCCATGAAGGCTTGTCATGTCCCTGTGAACCCTCAGAAACCCTGTCACCCACATTAGGCAGGCTAAAGAGTCATCCCAGCAAGGGAAATGCAGGTCTAGAATCACTGCTTGGATTGGATATTTGTTCCTGTTAGCCTTCCCCACCAGAACTGATTCTCATCTCCAATGCTGTGGGATGGATTCATTCCACACAGGAAAAAGGTGGTTTATTTTATCTGAATGAACAGTGCCTCTCACATGCTCAACTATGATCTAAATGCCCCCAAATGAAGCTGGATGGGCAACACCAAGTGTAGGAAATCATGGAATAGCAAAATGTGTGTCAGCAGTTTTAAAGGAAGAGATGATTTCAGCAGAATTGTCTCTCAGGATGTCTCTGTGAGCCTTTACTGTGTCTGCAAAAGTTAAACTCTGTGACCTGGAGAAGGTTGGTCCATAGGGAGGTCAGTGAGGAATTCCCAGCCTGGAATAGAGCAGCATCTGCAGGACAGGCTCCTCTCCACTGCCCACCCCACACGTGGGTTCATGGGTAGGAAATAGGCCAGGCTTTGCCACACACAGAGCTTTGGGCCTGGTGGAAGGATGCTGGGGCATCTCCCACTGCCTGAGCATGCTGGAAACTTCCTTTGCAGTCATAAAAACAACCATCCTGAGAGGCCTCCAACATCAACAGCTGGGGCTCCAAGGGAAGGCAGCTCTGGTGGTCCAGGCAGCCACCAAAGAGCTCCACACTGAGCCCAGGAACAAAGGCTTGGCAGGGAGAAGGGGTCGGTCCCACTTCAGCTCCCAAAACACCCCCATCCCTAAATAACAGCAGCAATTAAAAACACCTCCTGGCACTGGTTCCACTAAAATTAGAGAATTTCATGTTATTTCAGTGCTAATAAGCAGCAAGGCCAGCCCTGAGCATCCTTTTGCTGCCTGCCAGGCTCTCAGCTGGCTGAGGACAGGTGCTCCAGGGAAATGCCATCTTCTCTGCCAGGACAGGCACGCCCCTGCCAGCTGTCCCATGGGATTTCATGGGTTAAAGATGTAAAAGCCACTGGATGGGGTCGTTAAAGACAGAGCAGGAGAGAGGACAAGTGATGAAAGGGTAAAGAGAGACTTGAGTATCTCGTGGAGTTGCTGCTGGTTGCCCCTCCTGTTTAGCAGATCCATTGCACTCCTGGTGAAGCCTTTAGTTTGCTCAGGAGGATTCACTGCAAGGATCTGTTGGCACAGGTCTGGAGGACATTAGTTAAAAGTTCTGGAGAGAAACAATTTCTTATGTTAAAAGTATGTCCTTTTGGTGTTATCCCCTGCCCCTTGCAGACTGACCACCACTGCTGGGGGTAAGCAGGAAACCCTTCCCCAAGAGCTTTCTCCTTGGATCTCCCAAATCATTCTGTGTCCAGGGAAAGTGAAGCACACTTTTTTTTCCTCCAGTGACCTTTCTTTCATGGCTAGGAGAAGAACACAGCCTGGGTGTGGGAAATGGAAAGAAAGAAACTTTCAGAGACACTGAAGGGTTTGATCTGCAGCCTTGGGAGAAGCTTGGATTGATGTAAAAATAAAGTACACAGACATTAAGCAGAAAAACGATAAACTTAGGTTTCTATAGTTGTAAGTAAGAATATGCCTTAAGTAAGAAACTGTATTGGTAAGATGGTGAAGGGTTTGTAGTGTAGGGGTGTAGTTGTACAGAGTAAGCTGAGAGTTTAGATGTTACCACAGAAGCATATGTGTGCATGTGTGGTAGTAGCCCACTGGATAAAAGTATCTGCAGTGCAGCAGAAGTGAGTAAAGGTGATAGGTTAGAAAAGCAAAATAAACTTTGTGACAACTGCCCATTGGATCAGAAAGTTCTATATTGTCTTGTAACGAAGAACTTGTGACTACTTTGAGCCATGGCCGGCTGTTTGCTCTTTTAAATCTCATGGCCTTTGAGAATGATGTTTATCTGAGCAATAAATTGTTCTTAGCCCAACTGTGGTCCCATCCCTTCAATTAAAGCAGTGATAATAATTCCTGGGAATGAGGGGTGGCTGGCCCAGCCTCCCAGAGCTCAGGAGCCCAGAGCAGAGCCACAGCTCCTCAGCTGAGCTCTCTGAGCACTCCCAGCTCCCATCCCTGACCTGTGTGGTGGGTGAGGAATGGTGGTGATCTGTTCCAGACGGGATTCCTAAAGGAGCCCCGGCATTCCTGCTGTTGCTGGGGCACTCACCAGGTGACAGTGGGCCGAGGAAAGGCGTCCACCTTGGCAGCCAGCTTCAGGGACTTGTGTCCTGAGGTAATCTCGTAGTAAGGCCCTTTCTTGTGTGAGACCGTGATGTAGGGTTTTTCTGGGGAGAGAAATGAGCAGGGAGACTTGGAATGGCAGCTCTGCCACAGCACAGAGCTCACACCTGGGATTGCTCTGTTCTCACGTGGGATTTTTTCCAATACAGACCTGCACAGAACCAAATGGATCTGGCTGTTCCCTCAGCTCCCCTGTGCAGCCCAGCCTCAGCCAGGAAGGGCTGTTCCCACATGAAGGAATTCACATGGAAAGCAGAGGATATGCACTTGCATTGCCCCTGGATTGCTGTGGGGAGTGCCTGGGGCATCTCTTGCCCATGTGGAGCCCACAGGATGGATTTTCCAGAGCCTCAGCAAGCACACTTGGTGCCAGCTTTTTCAAACAGTTCAGCTCCCTCAGACATCACAGAATCCCAGAATGGTTTGGGTTGGGAGGAGCCTTAAAGCCCATTCAGTGCCACCCCTGCCATGGCAGGGACACCTCCCACTGTCCCAGGCTGCTCCAACCTGGCCTGGGACACTTCCAGGGATCCAGGGGCAGCCACAGCTGCCCTGGGCACCCTGTGCCAGGGCCTGCCCACCCTCCCAGGGAGGGATTCCTTCCCAATATCCCATCTAAATGTATCTCTTGAATTTGTTTGAAGACATGGGAGCTGACTCTCATTGACAAATTAGAGGTTTTAGATGATTAATGGTTGACTTTCTCCCTAGTGCCATTTCAATCAACAGATTTTCCAGCCTGGCATCATCCTCTAAGCTGAGCACTGCTGGTTCCTGGTCCATCCTGGTTTGGCTGCAGCACTCACCATACACGGTGACAGTGACATTGGCCTCCAGCCTGGTGGCATTGAATGTCCTGCAGATGTATAGGCCCCCATCTTCCATGGTGACATTTTCAATTATCAGGCTGCTGCCAGCTTTGTACACCACATCACTCTGGTCCATTGTTCTCCTGGGGTGGGGGTGCTGGGAGTCACAAAAAACAGGGTCAGAAAGCAGAGTAAACTGGATTATTGTGATCACCCTTTCCAAGGCTGCCAGTAAAGGAAAGCAGTGATTCGTATCAAAACCATCACATCTCCCCATCACTGAAATAAATAATATAAAAGGCAGATCAGCAGGAAGAGCTCTTGTGTGAAGTTTCATTATCAAGTCTAATAAGAGAGAGAAGCAGAGTGGAAATGTGGCACTTTGTACTGAATTCTGGGCAGGTAAACAAGGGGATGCATCCCAGTCCTTCTCCAGGACTGAATCCCAAGAATCTCAGGGTAAAACTGCTGCAGGGTCAGAGCCTGCTCCGAGGGTTTGGTTTTGAGGGTTTTTAAATTTATGTTGGTCACAGTCAGTATTTTTTCTGTATTAAAAACCTCCTGCTTTCTAAAAGAAATCTATTATGACAGAAATATAATATATTATGACAGCCAAGTGCCAATGCAAATTCCTGGGGAATTTTAGAAAGCATTATCGCTTTCGATAGGATTTTTGATCCCAGAGATTTGGCCAAGAAGTTTTACATTTATAATGTTAGAAATATAAGGAGAGTTCATAGGAAAACTAATCTTTTCCACCATATGGGGTTCAAGAAACCAAATTCATTCAGTAACACTGTAGTGCCTGGACCTCTATAAATTCTTGTTATATTTTCTGTAGTTTCCTCACTGAAACAAACTCAGACATTCTTTTTTAAGGAAACAAATCAAAATTAATCAGTTTTTAGGAATCACATTTTACACCTTCCCAAAAAGCTTAGATGCTTCTTCACAATGCGTATTTTGCTGAACTAAAAAGAAAGAAATCCAATTATTTTAATTATCAGCACCAAACAGACCCAAGAATAGAATCTCAGACAAATGAACTGATTTGGGAAATGATCTCCCTCTGTTTTTTGAGTTTTTTTTAGAAGAAGTGAGAGGGTTTGGTACCTCAAATGTTAAGTCTCTTACTTATTTCTACTTCAAATTTGGCACTTTTTGTATTGTATCCACAGAAAGCTCATGACTCAGAATTTACATTTCATTCTTTGGGGATGATTTCCACAGGTTCAGCTGTGTTTTCCTTTGCTTTTTCCTACTTCATAAATACCAAAATAGATGAGGAGACTGACAGCTTACAACCTGCATTTGAGACTTGTCACTGTGAGACAGCCAGGACAGAAGGAATGAAGGAGTTTTTCTTCCCAAAAAGAAGGAAACATGCCTGGCTTTTCTTGCCAGGGTTTATTTAGTGAGGCTTGCAGTTTAATCTGCAGGTTCAAGTAGGGCTGAGAAGTTTTAGATTCATCCAAACACAAAGTTCAATCAATGATAGGCTTATAAATGATTGGATAATTTCAGCATAAGTAATAATTAGGTTTTCTCAGCCCTGTGAATTTTGGGAGGAGGGGGAGTACAGGCATTCCATGCACTCACTGTGCCACGGGGACACGTCCAGATGAACTCAATGCGCCCGTTGATGAAGGTCTCTGCTTTGCACTCCAGCTTGAGAGTTTCTCCAACCAGCAGCTTTCTGGCACTTGCCTTCAGAGCCAGGTTCTGTATTCTGCCCTCTGCAATGGAAGAGGCAAAGCTGTGAGCAGCAGCACTCCCTGCATCACTTTGGGATCCACCACTGGATCCCTGCTCCCATGGACACAGTCAGGAATGGCTGCCCTTGCATGTGCCATGCTCCAACCCTCTCATCAGCTCCACAGAAAAGAGTTTCCAAAGGTGACAAAGGACTCAAAATGAGAGGATCCTCTTTTGCTGGACATGAGATGTGTTTCTCCTGCCCTCTCCTGCCCAGCTCCCTTTCCTTCCTGAATGGGATCCTCAAATCCCCCAGTGGGATCCCCAAGTCTTGCTCTTACACATTTGTCAGTGCCTTAAATACATCAGCTCTGAACTTCCATCAGTTTTTGGTGCAAATACCAAAACCACTCCTGGCCACTGACAGTAACACTCGACAGAAAGGGATTTCCTGGGTCCTTCCTAAGGTGCAGAGGGATGGCCTAAGAGATTTTGTAGGTTTGCATTCATGATTCTAATAAAAAATTACTCCAACAAGGAGTAAAAAGGAGAAAGAGAGAGATTTACAGGACTTTTATTTGGCTGCCACACAAATTTACAAGCCTGTTGTTCAAAGCTGAGTGCTGATTGTGTAGAAAGATGCCATGAGCTAATGGGAATGAAGTCCAAGTAAATAGAAGATATATGAGGAGATAAAGAACATACATGGAAAACAAAAGAAAAATAAATTCTAATTGGTTTCATATAAATGCCCAGCACTCAAAAATTTAATGTTTAGTTGCTTCAAATTCAGATTTTAATTATGAGATGAAGCTCAGCTGTAAATCCAAGGGAAATGGTGTAGTAAATCACCCAGAGAAAATCTATAAAAAGCAAAGATGTGACTTAGCAGTGTAGTGAGGTTTTTATACGATGATCACACGTGGTTAATGACCAGAAGCAAAAAGAAAGCTGCTGTTTGCTTTGTCCTGAGCCAGCAGTTGTTTTAATGTAAATACAGCTCAATCCAAGCAAACAAAGCCTTGGTGGGGTTTGAATAAAACACTCCTGTTTTGTACCACCTCAGCACTTGGTCATTTTTCAAAACCAGAGTGGCTCCAATCCAAGTTCTCTTGAATAGGGAGAAAAAAAAGGAAGAAGGAGTTTACTTTTAGCATTCCAGCTTGGACTTGCCACAGATGCAGCCCAGGGAGATGTATCAGACAGAGCTGAGGCTGAGCAAGGAGGGACACCCAGGAGGTGCCAGTGGCACTGAGGCACTCACCCAGTCTCTGGGCCATGTAGTAGGAGTTGAAGACGCTGCCATTGACGTGGGCTGAGCACGTGAGGATCCCAGAGGGCACGAAGGAGTGGGAGGGGATGACAAAGCCTCTCCTGGGGTCCCACACCATCTTCTTGAAGTTGATCTCTGCAGAAGAAGGGTACTGCAAGGGAACAGACAAGGAGTAAGAATCCCATTCCCCTTGGATTGCTCTGTCCTAGGGGCAGGGCAGGGCTTTGACCTTCCCCAGGGCTTTGGGGTCTCTGTCCACACAGGTCTGCAGCAGCAGCAGCCTGAGCAAACAGGAAAGCCCTCCCTAAGGCAGGAGTGTCTCTGAAACTCAACACTTGGGCAGCCAGTTCAGGAGTCCCAGTGCTCCCAGATCTCATGTGTGGGACTCATTTCCCTCACCCCTTCTTTGGAAATCCTTATGCCCATCTTATAAGAATTTTGTGGGGTGATCTTTTCACAGGTGTTTCCTCCCAGTGCCACGTGGAGCTATCACACATTTTCCTCATTGTACTTTAAAACATGTATGAAGTTAGACTCTCCCAAAATCAGAATTGCTCACTAACTCACCTGACTGTGCTTATCTATGAGCTCTGGTCTGTGGGCACTCCCCAGATTGTCCCACAGAATGGGGGGAGACACTCTCAGAGCACCCCAAGGATTGCCATGGAAGCAGCCTGGGTGACTTAGGAGTGTAAATTACAGAAATAAAGGGACTAAAGCATTTGGGGTCTAAATTCATATATACTTGTAATGTTGTGAGATTCTTGAAAAAACCTCTCAATTCTGTTTATGAGGAAGAAGTGAAAATAGAAAAGGCAAATGTGGAAAACAAACTGGAGCAAAAATTCATTTAATGGGAATGAACTCTCCTCTGTCTACCCTTGGACAACACCAGTGTTGAGCAGCTTGGCTTTTGTTGGGGGGAATAATCAGTTTATTGTTATTATTAACACACAGGGAAATCCTGTATTTGCTAGAGGGAATGTAATTTACTTTCCAAAAATTTTGAAAATCCTGGATTATAATGTACAAAAGAACAACTTGAAATTAAAAGAGGTCCCTGAAATGCTCAGAGAGTTTCAGGGGTTTGCAGGTGGGGGAATGGAAGCACAGGAAGCTCTGGCTTTCCCGGCAGGACACAGGGAGCCTCTTTAGGACTGAGGATGCTCTTTGGGAGAGTTGAGATCACTTCTGCCCCAAAAATGAAAAGTTTGGGCAAACCTCAGTGTGCCTGCAGTTACCTCATGATAATTCTCTTTATTTGCTTCTCCCTCCTCCTCCTCATATCCTGGCTGCTCAAAGGTGAGGCAAGAGGAGGTTTTCCTTTTCAGAGAGACCTTGCTTCAGCTTTGGGAGCTAACCAAGGGACTGAAAGCAGGAATTTCACCCCTGATGGAACAGTTTTGCTCCTATTCCTGTTGTGGGCAGCTCCTGTTTGTCTGCCAGCAGCCAGGACTCTGGTTTGGCAGGGCAGCTAAAATTGGATTCAGTTTAAACAATCCTCCTGTTCCACACAGCTTGCAGCTTGGGGCTCTGGACACACAAGTGACAAGGCTGGCCTTGGTTTGGGTCAATTGTTACAATTCCAGCATGGACCAAACCCAGAGGAATTCTGGCTGAGGAACTGGTGATGCTGCATGGGGAAGGGGGGACAGCCAGGCAGTCGCTGTCTTTTGGAGCAGCATTTGTTCTGACAGCAGTAGGAAACAAGGATCTCTTGTAAATGCTTTTGAAATTATCAAGCTGTGGCATCTCTGTTTAGAACCATGAGGAAAAATAGGAAAAATTACAGAAAGAGATCTGAAACCTGAGGCATAATCCTGCTTTAGCACTCGTGAAGGTCAAAGCTGGAAGTGGCAAATGCACACTGAACCAGATCAGTGACTAAACAGATCTGACATGACTGAAAAAGCTCTTTTTGCCCCGAATTAAAATCACATTAAGCAAAATTAAAAGCCTGAGCTGTGTGTCTTAAACATGAGTTTGTTAATAATAAAGGTGATATATTGAGGTAGCTAGGATCTGCTTAGTATAAGCAAGAGGTACCTTTCTCTGAGCATGTTTAAAGAGAGTACAATGATTTAAAAGTATAATGGTAACATAAGGAACTTAATTTACAGTGGCAAGAGTCCATTTTCCACAAGAATAATAAAACGTGATAAAGCTGAACTTCAGGGTTTGGCAGCTCTGCTCCCCAATGCCTGGGGGAAGGGGGAAGGAAAAATAACCTTACTCAGGAGGCCCTTTTCAACACCACACACAGATTAAACATCTTCATAAAATATTCACAAATACCTATTTAAACAATCAAACAAAAAAGCGTCAATGCTGCTCGAAGGAAATCACAGCGGCTTTCCTCCCTTTGAAGTGTTGTCCTCCCTGCCCAGTTGTCTCCTGGAGATTAAATTTGGAAGGAGAGGATGTTCTAAATTTGTCTGATGGCCTGGCTCACCTCTCCTCCCCCATGCTCACCTCCTCCCCTGTCCTGCCCTGCTTCCTCCCAGCGCTGTGGTGCTGCCTTAGGACTTCAGCTTTTGTATTCTTCAAACCCTGCATCAGTGTCTAACTCTAAACTCCATCCAGAGTGTCAGTAACTGTCTTCACATTTTGGTCAGACAAAACAGTTCCTCTAGGCCTGAGATTCAGACACTCTACTGCCTCAGGCCCTGAAAAGTATCAAGAAAAGTGAATTGGGAGGGGAGCAAACTGGGGGAATATGACCTCACTGCCTGAAGCTGGAATTGGAGGATTAACCCCTGAAATGTAAATGGACCAAACTTGAAATTGTCTGAAAAACTCGTGACCATCGTCCATCTTGGGTGTGTCCTCGGAGGCTTCTGACTGCCCAAGGTGAACCTATTGAAGGCTTTTAATAAATTCCCACTTTATTCTCTTAATCCTGTCTACCTCTGTTCTAGGCAGCCACTGAAGGCACCAGTGGGATTCCCAGCCAGGGCCAAGCCAGCAGTGCCATCCACAGCTGGATCCCAGAGCTTCCTGAGGTGCCACATCCCAGCAGCTCCCAGCTCCTTTGGGAGCTGTGCCCAACCTCTGCCTCCCTGCCCTGAGCCCCAGCTGCTCAGCCTTGGAGGGGGAAATCTTCTGGGGACAGCTTTTTGTGGGAGAGATTTTGGTGGAGGTTTCATTCCAGCAGCCAGGCTGCAGTTTGTGTTTGGAGAAATGACTGGGAATTTAGCTGGGAAGCAGGAAGAGCAGGGCTGCTCATCAATAATAAACGTGGAAATGGGAATTCCAAGGCCACCCTGATGCTGCCAGGGTCTGCAGCACTGCTCCAGCCATGAGTTTGGTGAAGCAGGCTCAAATCAGAGAGGGATGTTTCATTTTTGTAGTCATGGAGGTAGGGTGGCAACACTTATCCAGCCTAAAATGATAGCTGGAGAGGAGCCTCTTTCCCTACTTTAATCCCTGCTGATGAAATTAAAAATAGGGATCTCCAAAGCAATAAGGCCCCTGCTGTCCCTCTGCACCTCTACTGGGAACGTGCCATGGGTCCCAGCAGGTCCCAGTCCCCCATGATTCCATGTGCTGCCTCCCAGGAGAAGGGGACATCTGAGGCATGGAACTGCCACGAGGAGCAGAGGTGCTTGACCCCTCTCTGCCACATCCAGAACAGCCTCATCCCTCACAGTCCCTCCAGAACAGGCTGGAAAAGGGGCACAGGATGAGCTCCTGTTCCCTCCAGGATTTCCTGAGCTGTCAGGCTGGCAGGGGAAGGGAAGGGCACGGAGTTCCTGATGTAAAATGCAGGACTGGAGCCAGGAGACTTCTGTCCTGTTCCTCACTCCATGACAGGCTACTCTGGAGTGAAGTTCTGAAGCCCTTTAAATGAGTGACTCCATCGACTGATCAGGGCCCAGAGCTTAAATTTCCATTTTTATTATCCCAAACAGCCTTGGCCTGCACAGACTGTGCTGTAACCTTGACATTCAGGTGGAACTGCTGCCAAAAGAATGGATGCTGGAGCCATCTATTCCCAAGGCTGAAACTTGGTTTGAATTGATGAAATGAAGCAAAAATGGGCAATTGTTCTAAGGAGGTTCAAGGTATAAAGAGAGAAGCTTTCAGAGAGAGCCAGGTGTTATGCAAAGAATTCTGAAGGAAAATAGTGCTTTGTCATCTACCTTCTGCCAATTTATGGAGGAACACCAAGCCACAATGTAAAAAAAAATGTGCTAAACTCAGCCTAATCCCCAAAAAAATCCTTTTACCCAGTTCAACAGTAACACACACTGCAAGAACAGGTTAATGTTTGTGGATTTTCAGGGTCTTTGCTATTATTTATGTAATTTACCCAGCTTCATACACCTATTTTTTTGGTTTTCCCCATTTTATTGGCAGCCCAGAGCTTGAACTGAGCTTCCCTGAAGCCACCTCTTACCTGGATGAGCCTGGGTCTGATGTCTGGCGAGGTGACCCGGCAGGGGATCACCACTGTTTTCTTATCATCCGTGATGTAGATGATGTCAGGGTGTTCTGGGTGCATCTCCACAAATGGATTCCTGTAGTCTGCAGGGAACAGAACATGGATTTGGAAAACTGCTCAGTCACTGGAAGGGCACAGCAATGTGAGCACTGAGCTGCCCAGAAAGGCTCCCCTGGGGTGAGGACATGCAGTGACATCCTGCCACTGTCACACAGGGGTTAGAGCCAATGACCAATTCCTTGCATTAGCTCCATGTTCATCCAGAAATTGCCCAGAATGGCACATTTCTGTGCAGACACATGAAAACTGCATGGACTGCCAGCTCAGGAGGCCAAGATACTTCTGGGCTTTGGGAGCCCTCCTGTCCTTCACCTGGGGATATCAACATGCATTTCTTGACTGATGACAACCTTTGCTTAAGGAATGTCATGGAAATGCCCAAGGGTTGTCAGCTGGAATTAACCCTCAGAGAATCAGCTTGGTGCAGAGCTAGAGCTCCACAACCCACCCCAGTTTCACTCCCACCACACCAAGGCAGGGATGGACACAGCAGAGTGGCCATGCTGCTTCTTGTGGGGTTTGAAGCTTCATTTAGCCCTGAGAACTGGGAATTTTGTCCTTGGCAGACAAAAGGAACCATGAGCTTCATCAGGAGGAGAGCAAGTGTTGGTTGGAGCTGTGTGTGTGACAGGCCGTGTGTGAGCTGGTGATGGTGTTTTACAAAAGGCACTTGGGGCACTGTGTAAGAGATGTGGGAGTCGTGTGTGGACCTGGGACAAGGGGCTGAGCATGAGCACTGGGCCCAAGGCAGATAAAGACCCAAAATCTGGCTGATTTCTCTAATTTTTAGTGCTGGATTTTTATGCCAGCTTTTCTTCCACACCATTGGTTTATTCTGGCTGTGCTTTGGTGTAAGGGCATTGCAGGAAACGTTATGTGAGAGAGATTAATTAGAATTAAAACATTAGATCTCTAATCTCCCCACATTTAGGAAGTTTCAGATACACATCTGAACTTTCTGGTCAGGCAGGCCCTGGTTCTAATCAAGCCTTGAGCTCAGAAACCTGATCTTTGAACCATAACTTTGTAGTTTGGTCCAAGCCCCAAAATAAATAGGAAATATTTATACTCATTCCAGTGTCTCATGCACTTTCCCAAAAATGCAAAATTCTCCTGTTGAGTCACATTATGAAAATGTGTTTAGTGTTTATCCCTGCAGCTTAATCCCTCTGCAGTCTTGCTCTCCAGTTGAGCCACACTGGGAGGTATCAAAAGTGACAATATTTTTATTCTACTTAAAAGAAGACACTGGATAATTAAAAGGAGACCATTGGGCTATTTGTGATAGGAAAAAGCAGAGAAAGTAGATTTTTGTCTACTGGCAACAAAGCACAAAAAGGTGTCAGGGGAACTGTAATCACAATTATTTCTTGTCCTGTGGAGAAAAGGAAGGTCAAGGAATGTGCCACATGACAGGGGATGGACGAGGGTATACAATGGATGGAAAAGGGTATAGGATAAAGATACAGGCCAAGAGGAAATTTGCTGGGGAAAAAATTAGCTTCCTGATACCAAACTATCCACAATTCAGGATCAAATTTTGACTGAGAAGATGGAAGCACGGAATTTAAAATTATTTCTGCCAGTATTTTTAGAAAGAATTTCAGAATAGCAGTGTTTGTTTAAGAAGTAACATAAATCAAAAGAAGGCAGCTAAGTAAATATGAAATAATCCTAAAAGGCAGGAAAATATTGAACTGTGAAATGATTGATGCATCTTAGTCAAAACAGAATAAAATGTCTCAAAAATATTTCCTGTTCAGGAAAAAAAATATGATTATTTAACCCATTCCCCACCATCTTTCAAAACTCCAAGACTCATCTCTACCAAATTTCTGATTCCCAAGGGACCTAAAATTAATCTACCTTTTTCCAGCTGACAACAGGACAGGTATGGTGTTACTGATCCCCCTGATGGGAAGGGAAGCAGGGATTTACAGGGCATGTGACAGAAGCTGCATTTCAGTCCTGACTGATTTTTAATAGCAGCCTGCTCCTGATTGCCACATGTCCAACCAGGGGCTGCAGATAAACTATCCCAGATAAGCTACAATCTGAATTGGAAGCCAAACTAGATAAATCTGGCTTTCTACCATCACTCTTTGAAATCTTGATGGTATCTTAAAATCACCGTGCACTTAGCAGCAGCAAGAGGCAGTTTCTGGGTGATAAAGATTGGGAAAAGGAAAGGATGGCTTCAGCTGTGGTGACTGTTAATCACTCAGGGTTGTAGGGTCTCCTGGGCATCAATCTCACTGTGTTTAAAAAAATAAAAAGAGGAAAAGGTTTTTTATTTTATGGGTTCTCCTCTTTGCTAAGCCAGTGGAGTGTCCTAGAGCAGATGGCTGTGATTTGTATTATCTCAATGATTTGTGTTATCTCAGTGACTTGTGTTATCTCACTGCTTTATCCAGTTTATACCCAAGCCTGGAGAGTTGTCTGCCTATGAAAGGGCTTTTCCTTCTCTGTTTCCATCGGCAATATCAGAGCTCCTGAACAGGTGGGGATACCTGTGGGTGGATACCTGTGGGAGCCACTGGGATTGGCCCAGTTGGTCAGAGCAGGGTGCTAATAAAGCCAAGACTGTGATTTTGAGCCCTGTTTGGCCATTCACTTAAGAGGACTCCATGATCCTTGGGGTCCCTTCCAACCTGGAATATTCTGTGATTTCAGCTCCTGGAGTGGGGGTTCTGCTGTGGCAGCAGCTTGTGGGGCTGCCCTGCTGCAGCTTTGAGATGAGAGCCCATGCAGGAGGTGAGGGCTGCACTTTGGCCGTCAGGGGACAGTGACAGGGCCAGGCAGCTGCAGGGGAAGGTCAAGCACCTGGGTCTGTCCCTGAGGCCAGGGAGGCTTTGTTTCCCTCCCTAACTGTGGAACTCTGTGCAGAAGGAAGAAAACAATGTCACAGAATCCCAGAATGGTTTGGGTTGGAACCTTAAAGCCCATCCAGTTCCATCCCTGCCATGGGCAGAGACATCTCCAACCATCCCAGCTTGCACCATCCAGCTCCATCCAGCCTGGCCTTGGACACTTCCAGGAATGGGACAGCCTCAGCTATCTCAGTCATCGAGCACTAAAGAGCCCCAGGACACGAAGAAGAGCTCAAACCTTGTGTGTCCTGCTCCAGCTGCTCCAAACCCCCTCCTAAGCAGGAGCAAGGCAATCCTATTGGAAAGGAGAGGCTTTCCAGCACTTTCCAGGCAGCTGGGCTGCTCACTTAGCTGATAAGCAAATATGAAGTGGCTCGGCTTTGGGGCTTAACAGAATGGCGAAGGATAAATTCTGAGCTAATCAACTGCCAGCTGATACCTTTGTTATGGTTTGTGCAGACAAAAAACCAGATCCTTCTTGAAACCCCTCAGTAGTTCAGACTGACGGTGGCGTGGAAAAATGATCTGCTGGAACATCAGGAGTGTCACTGCCAGCTTTCCAACCACGCTCACCACCTCCAGTCCACCAGCAATCAGTTAACTCCTTGTTAAAAAGTCTCTCAGAGACAGAACTTCTTGAAACAAAAGGGACAGGGTCACTTTTCTTTTAAAATGATAACCTCGGCCTGGAGGAAGATCTCCAGTTCCAGGTGGTGTAAATCAATTGCACTCAAGTGTTGCAATCTGGAGAGCTGTGGCATGGGAAATGCAGGTGTTGTCCTTGCCACAGTCACCGGCACTGAACTCTGAGGGGAAATTCCTCAGCAAAGAAACCCTTTGTGAAAACAGAGCATTTCCCTGTATCTTGGCACATCTGCTCCTCCCGAGCTGGGAAGGTGAAACGCCCTATGAATTTCACCCAGAAAGAAACACCCAGCAATTCCCAAGGGAAAATTTAAAAGAATGATTTACCGCGGGCTGCAAAGCTCGTTACACGTGAAGACAGACAAGAGCTGAAGCACGGTGGGGACTTATCAGCTGCAGCCGCAGCTCGGAGCCGAGGGAAAGGCCCTTCCATGGCTCTCAGACTGGATGTCTGGCTGCCCAGGTCAGTGCAAGTTTGCAGGAAGCCCAGGCACGCCAGGGTGTTGCTGTTTCCCCAGCAGGGCTCGGCACGGAACACAAACACGCAGTCAAGGAAGCCGTGGCAGCGAGATGGGGCGGGAAGGGCCTGCCCGGCCCCGGGGACGGACAGACAGACAGACAGGCGGCGAGCGAGGAGCGCACAAAAGCAGCTCTAAGGTCAAATGTTTTCCTTCAGGCACTGAAGCCCTTCATGTTGAGATGCTCGTAGTGACCAGGAGGAGATGAATTGCTGCTGGAGATGAGAGTTGGGAGGTTTTCCAGCTCAGCTGGCAGCCTCAGCAATCCCCTCACACCTCCTCAGCTCGGAGCCGAGGCGTTTAAACCCCTCAGCGCTGCACTCGGCTGGTTGTAGATTCAATCTCTCCTACAGCTTTTTATTTCCGTGTCTGTGCCTCTGAAACCTCCTCCTGACACACACACACACACAGACGCACAGAATTTTATTCAGGATCTGGGGTTTTTTTTCATTCCTGCACCGTGACAGCGATTTGTCTGGTGGTATTTGTCTCACAGCCCGAGCCCCAGAGCTGACATCGCCTCTCCCTTCAGGTGCTGCCAGCCCTGCGAGGATGATGAGCACGAAATGGCCTCTGAGGACAGCCATTCACTGCTGCTCGTGTCCGTGAAATTCCTCAACATTCTCATTTTGCCTCTCGCTTTGTTCCAGATAAAGATAATTCCCTCGCCCTCCATTTATTTTCTTCACTCAGCCATACCTAAGCTGGGGAGCCTGGGCAGAGTTTCACAGGTTCTTTAAGTTCATGTTTTGACATAATCCCCATGAAGTTTGTCTTCATCAAGGTCAAAAAGCATCGAGAGGAGGTTTATAACCTGTTCTTTACAGTAATAGCAGCATTAGCAGTGCGGTGACACTTTGGGCAGAGCATTTTGGAAAGCTTCACAAGGAAACAGCCTGGCCTGCTGGATTCCCCCCGGTGACCCATCAAAGCTGCCTCCAGGTACAGGAGTAACTCCTGTAAAGGCACTTGTTTTGAAACTGGATCTTTGAAAATGAAAGACCTTTCAGTTTGGCAGGCCAATGAAAAGAATTGGTGGTGGAATGTTTAGATTAAACAGAAAGCAGAATATTTTCTCTTTAGGCAAAACAAAAGTGACTGCAAAACCCCCAGAAGCCATTCTGAGTCAACATGAAGCATTCTGTTTTGGTCAAATGAAATGCATTCTTCCCCTGGAGATTTCTGTTATAAACACAGGAATATTTGTAGAGAAAAAAATATTACTCTAAAAAGTGTTACCTTCAAAAATTCTAGAAGCAAAATGCTTCTTGCTGCCAAGCAAATACAGGCAAAATGGAAAGATTTATTTTAAAAAATCCCAACAAAACATCACAGAAAAAGAACTCTCCATGCTTTGTCTGGAATTATGTTTCAAACCGCAGAAGAATTCATAAATTCTGACCCCTACCAGATTTTAGGCAGGTTGGACTTTGTGGAAAATACTCCCCAGCTTTACCTGAAGCCCCATTAAGAACAGGTCTCCCACCTTGGGGAAGGCTCAGCAATTAGCAGCTACTGAGTGGATAAAAACCAGGAAGGAAGCAGTGGAGGAAGTGTGTGTGACTCTGGCCTTTGGGCTTTCATTTAGAAATTTTTGATCCATGGGGAGGGATCCTCTCTCCCTGCTGGGCTGTCAGGAGCTGTCACTGCCCGTGCCAGGAACTGGCGCCTGCTCACTCATCGCATCCTCCAAGTCTCCTCTGCTTTAAAGTGAGACCCTTCAGGATATGATTTGAAGACATTGAATGCCTTGATTCAGAGCTAAAAGCATCTTGCTTTTCCCTTGGATGCAGCCCTCAGTGCTGGAGGGTCCTGCTCAGGGCACAGCCTGTGTTCCGTGTGCTCTGACACTGAGCTGGGATCTGCAGCCAACCCTCCCAGCACTGCTGTGGGCAGGGACAGCCACTTTATCTGCAGGGCACACAGCTCAGCAGCTGCCTATCTCAGCTGGCCCAGGTCTGGCAGCAAGTCTGCAGCCTCAAAGAAAGAAGAAATGCAGCTCCAGCCCTGTTCCCACTGGTAAAATCTTGGGAAAAGTGAGCCAAAGCCCAAAGCTGTCACCCCGGCCCTGCAGTTCTGCTTCTCACTTTCTGATTATCTCTGTGAACTGTCAAGAGGATTAAGGAGGCAGGAATCAGCTTCAAAGAACATCAGAAGCAAAATATGATCTCATCTGAGGGGCACTTCATGCACTTCCAGCCTCTTTAGATATCTCATGGTGGGAAAGAGATGAGGCCAATGGGGCTGCTCATCCCTGGGCTGTGGCTGATGTGAGCTCCACCCTGGTGCAGCACTTGGACCACCTCTCCTCACTCTCTTGGACCATACCCTTCACTCCTGCCCTTCCCTGGAGCTGACCAGCATGGAGATGCTCCAGCAGGACACGTGCTTGGATGCATCCCCCTTTTCCCTCTAGAAGGGTCTCAGCAGGACTCATGCTCCCATAAAAATGTCTGTCTTGCTTCAAATTTGATTTCCAGTCCTTGTGCTCTGGACTCCTGGCAGGGCTGCACTGTGGCTAGTGCCTTCATGGTTCCCACATGAGTTTTAAAAGGAACCAGAACTCAAATATTCTTTGGGGACATCTGGATTTCCTGTGCTCTCATGAACACCAGTGCTGAGAACCAAAGAGGTGGAGACAAATTACTCCCTCAGTCCTGTGTTCCTCTCTCACAGCACTACTGAGGTGGTGAAAGACCAGCAGCTGATGGCTCTGGGTGGGGACACGCTGTTCAAATGTTCACTGATTAATTGTCCACTGTTAAAATGTTGTGTGTTCAAAGTGAGCCCCCCTGGAATGAGCAGGAATTGGGGAATCCATCCTATTCTGCTCAGCCCCTGGTGGCAGCCAGCACTGGGCTCACACACATTTTGTGCCTGTTGCACTCAGAGGAAGTGGGACTGGTGTTTCTGAAGCAGTTACTTGAGAAGCAGCTCTATCATGGCCATAATTATTTCAAGAAATAGAACAACAGCCCTGCTTTGCATAAAAAATGAAGGATGTTGCTGGCCCCATGCATTGAGGAGGTGCCTCTCTCTCACAGCCCTGCAGCTGTGGCACAACAAATGCCATTGGGGGTGGGCAGGAATCCCTGCCTGGAAACCTGGAGGAACTTTTCCAGACACTCTTTGGCAAGATGTGCCCAGCTCCAGTGACCTCAGCACTAAATTCACACAAGGTGGAGGCAGCAGGACTGGGTGGGCTCGTTCCTTGCTCTGATCACTGACTCAGGGGTACAAAATGTGCAGCAGATCCTTGACTGTGACACAGAGGCTGCTGGGGGAACATGGAGCTGAGGCAGGATGCGAGCCAGGAGCTCTTCCAGCTGACCCCCTCAGGACTCTGACTTTGCTGACACTGACAGTATTTCAAATAGCTGAGAGCTGCAAGTCCTGACTCCTGTCTAGACTGGAGCCTGGGGTAGCCCTTTGGGAGGGTGGAATGAATTTTTGCTTGATTTGCCCTTTTCTTCCTCCTTCTCTAAGCCATGTTACATTTTCTATGTGCTGGGAATATCTGTGTGTATATGTGAGACAGGAAAGGCAATGGGGTATTGGAAAATGTGGGATGTGGGACCTGGCATGATGGAAAAGATATGGAATAAGGGGTGGATGCTGACCTGGTATTGTCTGGGATAGAGATATTTTTTTTCCTAGCTGGAACAGTGCTGTGTTTTTGATTCAATATAAGAATAGAGTGGATAACACACTGAGGGGACCATTGACAAGAGGACTGTCTGTATTTTCACACACCTGCCCTGTACCTTGGCACAGGGATCCCAAAGGCTGCAATAAATGGGGATATTCCTCACAGGGAGGTGTCCCTTGCTCAGGAGGGGTAACTGCAGAAGGCAGATGGAAGCAGATGCTGTGTCTGGGTGGCTGTGGCAGCATTTCCCATGGAGCTGCCACTGCAGTGTGGGACCAGACCCTGCTTTTCCCTGCAGAGATTATCCCTCAGAGCTGACATGGAATTAACTCAGTTGAGAACTCCCAACTATTTCTGTTCCAGCCCTGGGCTACTCTGTATTTCCAACAGGGAGAAGGGCAACTGGAGAAGGGATTGTCTTCCTTTTTAATGATGATCCTTGGGACTTGCAGCTGCAGCAGAGACAGAAAAGGCCTCAGGAACAATTAATTCAGGATGAAGCTCCCAAGCTGTGCCTCCCTCAGTGCCCAAGCGCAGCTGAGGAGTGGCAGCTGCCCGTCCTGACCCCAGGGATGAGCAGGGTCACAGCTCCACCACCCCACAGGGAGAGCTGTGAGTGCCAGGTCCTGCCAGAGCTCCCAAAGCCCTCCAGGGAGGCTGGGAAAACAGGAGCAGCACAGGAAATAATGGCCAATAACAGGGCTTCCGATACAATCATGTTCTCATTTCGGGGTCAAGCAGCCGGCCAGGAATGAAGGGAAAAATACCATTGCCCTTCCTTTTTTGGCAATAATGGCTTGTAACCTCAGAGGAATCTCCAGCCTTCAGGGGCTGGCTCTCCACATTTTCTGCGTGCACCTGGCTCAGCCTCACAAACACCCTGCTGAGCACTTCTCTCTCCACAAAACATCCACAGAAATGAGCTTTGGGCCTCACCCCCTGTCTGGCACTGCCAGGGATCTGTGAGTTCCCTCACTTGGAGACAGCTGATGGGTTTCTCAGTGCTGCCCAGACACTGCCACAGCAATTTCCTTCAAAAGGCATGTTTAGATATTGAAGAAAGCCATAGGTGTGCTCTAAACTCCTTGGTTAAGTCCAGAGCAGTTTCCTGGTCCCCAGGACAGTCCTTCCAACAAATATCCACAGGAACTGAATGGCAGGAAGAGCATGCCCTGAGGACAGATCCATGCTGAGGTATAAATAGCTGAATTTCACAGGGCCAAGCAGCTTCCTCAGCCTGGCAGGGCAGATCCCAGCAGGAACCTGCAGCTCCTGGGGCAGAGCCCTGCTTTGGGGTGCACAGGACAAGCCAGAGGATTTTCCACCCACTTTTCCTTCCATGGCTTTTCAAGCATAGGAGTCTGAGTAAGAGCTTTTAGAGCAGGGAGGACGTGGGACACAATTAAATGCACCTGAGAGGGTGATTTTGTGCTGTTTGTCAGGAGAACCTTGGCAAGCTGGAGGACATCCTGCCTTTTTTTTAGATCAGCTCTGTTCCAAGAGCATCCCTGGCGAGGCATTTCATAACTTGGGATATTTTCTTCAGGAAAGTGCTCAGGCAGTCCCAAAAGGTCCACAATGTTTCCTGCACGTGCTCCTGCCACAGAGTAATGAGGGGCTGGGTAGGCAGCCAGGGCACTGAATCTGGACAGAGAATTGAGTTTCCTGGAGCGAGGCACAGGCTGGGTTAACAATGTTGGACCTGGGGCATCTGAGCTGGGTGTAATGGGAAAAGGAAACGGCTCAGCACAAGAACCAGGGTGGATAAAGCAACCAGAGCACCAAGAAAAAAACAGAGAAAGGAAATAGAAAGGGAGAAAAAAAATTACTTCAGGAACTAAGAAATAACGCCAAAAACCCACTTTCCAATTAGAGGAAAACTTGCTGGGAAAGCAGGATAAGGGTAAAATGGGACTCTTTTCAACAGGCAGGAAAGTGTCACCCACATGAATCGAGCAGGTGTGTTCACCTGGAGGTGCAAAAGCTGAATTTAGCTGTGTGGGCATATCAGAGTCCCCTGGGAGATGGAAATCACTTCTTGTGTTGCTTCACCATCATTGGCAACACCCCGAGACCCTGAGTCAGAGCTGACAGCAAAGATTTTTGTTTTCTGGAGCTATAGGTTTGCAGCTCTCTTCAAATACCATTAGACAAACTCACTGCCTCTGCAGCATTTGTGTAAGAGGATTCAAAGAACCACAAATTAGGTTTTACCAGGAAAATGATATTAATTCATTCACATGATTATTTGTGGGGAAGCAAAGGCTGAGCCCATCCAGCACCAGAGGAGTTCGTGTCATCTCCTATTCAAGGCACTAAAAGTCAGCTCCTTCATCTGAGGAGTCACAATCTCAGCTTGGAAGATCCAAGATGATTCAATGTTTAGTAATGCATTTGTCAAGTAGATTTGAAAAAAACTCAGCCTTTTGGGGGAATATTCTAACAAAAATTCCCATTATTGAAATGATGGTTCAATAGGTTGCATTCACTTAATCACAGAGCTCCATGCTACTCTGAAGTTCCTGCTTCCATTAATTCCGGGATCTGAACTCAATGACTCTGAAATGTGGGGGAGAGGCAGCTCAAAGGGAACAAAAATGAGCAGTGGGACACTTTTTATAGTAAAATATATCCAATGCAGTCACCCAGCTCTGCTAGGAATGTCTCACAGATGTAAGGACAAATGTGTAGGAGGGGAGGAATTACAAAGCATTCTGCTGGGAAGGTCCATGCCTGGGGAGGAAGGGAAAGAGAGAGGGCTTGAGCATTCAGGATGAATCTTTGGAAAAGCACTGTGACAGCAAAGTCCTTCAGGATTGAAGAATTTAGTCTTAAAATGAAAGGATGTTTAAGGAAGTATCTGTTACTTGGGCCACTAAACTGATGGGACAATCCAGCTTTCCAGTCCTGGAAATGAACAGGATGGGTAATCTCTGGTTCTCACATCATTCCCTGAGAGTTCAGCTGCCATGAAAACCCAGATTCATTTGGTCTGTTCAGGGTGTCAGAGCTTCTGCTTCCTCCTGAGCCAGCGGAGAGGTGGAAGCCCCTGCACTGCTGGTTCTGCCTCATGCAGCCCCCAGAGCCCGACACCATTTAAAAAGCGGAATTCTTACCTTGGACAAAGACATAGACCCTGGCCATGAGGCCCTGGTGCTCGGGGGTGCTGCTGAGGGCACAGCTGAGGTAGCCAGTGTCATTGGTCGTGGCTCTCCTGAGGACGAGCTGGCTGCAGCCCAGCCCGGCGACATCGCGGCAGCTGCTCACGTGCACCCGCGGGTTGTCCTCCCTCAGCTGCCAGCTCACAGACGGGGCTCCCCTGCCAGCACAACACATCCAAATTACACTGCATTCAGGCAGAACTGGGGATTCTGTCTGGCCAGTTGTTCCCAGTGCTCCTACCCTTATCATTCCCAAAAATATTGTAAAGGTGGCCGAGACTGCGGCAAAATCTCCTTCCACCCATACTACACTATTAAAGATGTTCTAGGATTTGTACTAATACTTTCCCTACTCATCTCCCTGGCCCTATTCTTCCCCAACCTCCTAGGAGACCCAGAAAACTTTACACCAGCTAACCCACTAGTCACCCCTCCACACATCAAACCTGAATGATACTTCCTGTTTGCACTTCCACCCATCAGAAATTAAGCTGGATCACCTCGCACTGTTCCCCAGACATTACTGAAATACTCCCTGGGAACTGCAGCAAGCTCCTGGAGAAAAGTTTCATTTCTCTTCTAACACACTGCCTGAATACAAGTTTGTTTTTATAACACTGTATTTTAGCCACTTCAAACATTACAAAGCATCAGATAAAATTATATGTTTGTTCAAGGAGGAGGATTTTGCATATTTTAACTGCTAAATTAATGTGTATTTTCTTGCACTGAGGCTGCATGGAGAGAGGAGGATATTTATGTGATTTTTCATCACCTTTCTTGCTTAATCAGCAGTGACTCAGTCTTGATTTTTGTGAAGGGCCTGAAACTAATCAGGTTACAAATCTGAGAATATCTGCTCAGGACACATTTTTTCCAATTCCCCTTGTGGCAGCAGGCAGAACATCAAGCCAGGAGGGCAGAGGATGAGACATTCGCCCCACCTGACCCCTTTGCTGCTGGATCTCCAAGCACAGCTCATGAAAAATGCAATTCCATGGAGTGAGGACAAAAAGCAGGGCCTGGGTGTCATCTGCTGCAGGACCCAGAGCTCCCAGCTGATCTAAGTCACAGCTGGATGTGCTGGAAGCCACAGGCCATGGCAGCAGGAGCTCCTGGGGCTCCCTCTGAGGGCTCTGGGGATGGACCAGAGCTACCGCACAGGCCTAGGAGATGAAGATGATGGTGTTTTTTGTAACAAACTGGTTTTTAGTGTGGAAACTGGTGGGTTGGGGGTTAATCTCCTGTGGATTTTCCTGGGGAAGAAGTTGGTGCTGGAGAGAGGGAGTTGGAAGTTGTGTGTTTGCACTCTTCCTGAGAACAGGGGGGTTGGCTCTCCCTTCTCACTCAGAGAATTCCCGCTGGCGTTTGCTGGGCTGAGGAAGGAGTGAGAGCCCCTGGACTTCCTCAGCTCAGTGCTGCCAGGGAGAAATCCAGCCCAGACACGCTGACCCAGGACTGAGATGGCAATGCCCAAAGTATCTGTGTGAAATTCTCAGTTAGTCAAGGACTCAGAGTTCCAGTGGCCTGCAGGGATGCAATAGGTGCAGTCAGAGCACGTTTGCCAGGACATGCAGTGACATTTCCACAAACATCCTCTTGGCCCTCGTTCCTGCCCGTCCCTCTGTCGCCTTCCTGGAGAGGAGGCGGACGTGGAGCTCTTGAGGCTATTCCCAGCACCAGGCTGACGGGAGCACTGGCAAAAGGGGGAATATCCTCTCTGCTGAGCAGCCTCGCCCTTGTTCTTGGATGTTCTGGTGGCTTGGACAGCCCCACCCCACGTCAGCTTCCCATTGTCCTTCCGAGCACCCAGAGCTCTGGCCCACCCTACCAACGTCACTGGTGACTCCAGGACTGGGATTGCTGGCCCAGAATAGGGAACAGAGCCAGTTCGCACAGACACAGCTCCCAGCACGTCACTGTGTCCCTGCCCTCGTCACCCACACCCCTCTGGTGTCCATCCAAGCTCTGGTGGCTCTGCAGGGCAGCGCTGGGATTTCACACCTGTGCTTCCTTAAATTTTTCTCCCCCTACATCCATTATCCTGGTGGAAGGTGAAGCCTTTGGCTCTTGCTTTGGGATTTCCACACATCTGCCAGAAGGGAGTGGCAGCAGCAGCTTTGGCCCCACTACCACAAACCAGGAAATCTTGGCCAAGAACCTCAAAAGCCCGGAGCTGAAGGGAGGATGCACATTGCCACAGACCCGCTGGGGCTGTGCCCCGTGCTGTGCCCCACACAGCCCAAATGCCCCTGGCAGCACAAAGAATTCCAGAGCTCCCCTGGGCCAGGAGCTAACCTGTGAGTGTGGCGGAGGAGACAGGAGGGCAGACATCCCCAGAGGGGCTGATCCAGTGAATCTTGCATTCAGAAACCACAGTTTCCTTCTCTTCCCAGGTTTTGAATCATGTGAGTCAAAGAGCTGAAGTGCTCCAGGCCCTGGTCCCGTGTTACACCACATGCTTACACCCTCTTGTGTTTCTCAGACCTGTCATGGGGATTTCTTGCTTTGCATCCATAAAGCAATGTGGGACTGAAGTGCTTGTAACTCCTTCAATTATTTATTGATTTGGTGATACGAGAAAAGTAGGGTGCTCCTCCAGATTAAACAGGTGGGGGATGGAGAACTGCTGGGAAATGTTGATTTAACTGGCCTGGGGCACCCCAGGGACTTTGAGTCCACACAGGTTTTATGGAGAGCATCACTGAGATGTTAAAGGACTGCTCAGACTTTATTGCCATCATGTTTGCTGTTTGCCAAGCTAAAAATACCACTGGAAGGTTATTGTGACCTCGTAAGCCACATGGCAAGCTGGAGGGATTTGGAAAAAAGCTGCCTCACACTCCAGAAGACATCCCAAATTTACACAGTCTGAGCGCATTCACCTTTCACTATAACAAAGAATTAAATAGTCTGGGACAAAAATCAGAAGGGATGTGTCAGCAAAACCTAAAGCTTAGATTCATCTTCTCACTGCTTTTTTTTCCTGTTTTTAGTAACTTCTGTTGCAGGAAACCATCCAGGTAGTGGCGCCAGCCAAGGGAACCTTGCAAGAAGGTGTAAAATCCATGTGTGTGTGTGTGAGAGAGAGAAATTGTGAGAGTTTGTGTTACCTTGGGCTTTTTTCCTACAACACTCTCAGAGAAAAACCTGAGAAACGTCCTCTGGCAGTAGTGAAGTGTAAAAATCCCACTCAGAACAAGTAACACCTCCATCCATCTCAGTCTGGGGCCTTTTGTGGGACCCAGCAGCTGCTGCATGTTCTGGCACAGCAGAGTGCTCTGGGTTTGCTCCTTCCTCGTGTGTCAGCTGTATCCCTGTTCCCAGAGCATCCTCTCCCTGTCAACACCAAAATCCTGCTGCTCCTTGCATGGCTGGTGGCACACATTGTGCCAGGACTGAGGCACTGCTGTGATTCACAGCAGCAGCACTTTGGTTTTTCACAAGTCCTGGTTAAATTTGATTTAAAGAACATGTTATGTTTAAACTGGCTGGGTCTTTGAATGTACACACAGTGACTGCTGCTTATTTAAGTGTCTGTGATGGGCTAGGTGGCAGTTCCTGGTGATCTTTGTTGTTTTCTCATGGACAGGGAGCAAAGGAGTGATTTTAGCTGCAGAGGAGCTGAATCTGCCCCTATTTCAGAGAGGATTTCCAGCCATGTCCTCAAGCACGGCACATCCCGCTCCCATGAGCTCTCCCCTGTGCTGACTCAGGGCTTTGCTTGGGTGCCTGAACAACACAACACAACACAAAGAACTTGGCCAAGCTGACCCCACACTCTCCTCCCTGCTCTGTCACAGCCCATCCAACTCCCTCCACACAGCCCCAGCTCCCAGCTGGCTGAGCATCAGGCTCTGCTCTGTCCTGGAGCTCTGCTGGGCCAAACCAATCAACACAAGGACAAAAACCAGCATTTTTTAGAGCAATCCTTACCAGCATTTTATTTTTAAGGTGTCTCCTGGTGAGATGACGATTTGGTCCTTGGAAATGCTCAGCCTTGGTTTTTGAAGAAGCTCTTCCTCAGCGAGACCTGACCCAAAAAAGGGAAGAAACCATCATTAGTTTAGACGGCTATTCAGTGGTGTCAAAGCAGCACAATGCACTCGAGACAAACTCTTTGTTTTGTAAATAGTTCCTAATTTGGGGGCCCGCACAGTGCTGCATTTATCCTTGGCCAGGAGATGCCCTCCGTTTTTTTTTGTTTCCTTTATTCCTCTCTTTCTTTTCTGACACCAAGCACCTGCATTTCTGCCAGTAGTGTTTTGAGCCAGCTTTATTACTGAATTATTGCAGAGTTAGGAGAACAGATCTGTGTCAAAAGGATTTTGCACACATATAAAAATGGAAGGAGTCAGGTCCTTGGGAAATAATTTGACGGGTGAGCTCATATGTTACATTTTAATTAATGGGAGAAGAGAAAACAATAGCTCTGTGATATTAAAGGCAAATTGGAAGACTGATGTTTCCCAAATGACCATTTCCAAATGACCATTCCCAAATCCTGCATCTGAGCTGAACCCCAGGCTCTGTGGGCACTCTGGTTGGGGTAATGCTCCCCAGGGAATCTGTGATTTTGTCAGGTCTCTGATGACCAGGGGCATTCATGACAGCAGTGACAAAGGTCTCTCTCATCATCTCCTGGCCCAGGAAATGTCTCCTGCCTGTGGAACTGTCCCCAAGGACAATCTGAGTGTTCATCTACAATGAGACAATGTTCAGAAAGTGAAACTGAGAAGAACCAGAAGTGGAGGTTGGCCAGGCTGGTTGCTTTGTCCAAATTCAAAGTAACATAATCAAGGAGAGGAGAAACCAGGCTCTGATAAGGATCTCCACTTCCAAAGCTCTGACATTAAAGCTGTGTTTTCTTTCCTCTCCTGCTCTTCAGATTTCTCTCTTCTCCTGTGCCTCGACCTCGATAAGGCAGAAATCCTCCCTGGGCTCCAGCACGGGCATTATTTGCAGCAGACAGGGAGATAACGGATCTGGCAGAAAGAGAAACACTAGGCTGTAACTTTTCAACTGCACGAAGCAGTGATTTTCCTCCCCCCACCTCTCTACTCTCATCTCTGAGCTGCTTGATTTCAGTAAATTGCTCTCTGCCTGGCATCAGTGTGGGCAGTGACTCGCTCCCACTTTGGAGTCTCTGGCTTCTTCCAGGAGCTCTTGCAGCTCCCATCAGGAACTCAGCAGATGCCAAGTAACCTCATGGCACCACAGAGTCCTTCAGAGGGGATCCTGCCCAGACACCACGGTGCTGGACTGCCCTTGGAGCCCCTGACCCTCCCTACAGACCCTGGCTGAGGCTTTGACCCAGTGCTGGCCACCAGACACAGATCCAGCCCAGTCCCCCTGCTCTGCCACTGCTGCTCCATCTCCAAGGTCCTTGGGGCCTGGCCAACCCCATCTCCCTCCAGTGGCTCTGTGGGACATTATTTAGCACCTCCAAACTGCCATTCCATGGCATGCTGGGCAAGCAGAGCAGCTGGGGGCTCCAGCCCTGCAGTTCCCATTTATTTGGGAAGCACTGCCATTCCTCAACACCCTCAGGATGGCACACACAGGGAGCAGCATCACATTGAGCTGAGAATCAACAGAAAAAGCCCCAAACTCTGCAGGAGGAGCCACTGCCAGGAAAGCCCATCCTTGCTCTTGGCTCCAAGACCCCTCTGGTTTCCAGGCAGAGCCAGTTCCCACTGGCAATGGGCTGAGCTTGGCACAGGTTCTTTCATGGTGCTGAGGCATTTCACAGCCCCCTCAGACTGACTGTGCTGAGCTTTGCAAAAATGCTCCAGGATATGGCCAACAGCTTCCAATTTGTCTGTCAAATGCCATGAATTTGCCAGCTGAGGGGGTTGGGCTCCCTGTAGCTCTCCCAGGATGCTGCTCCTCCCAGGATCTGCTCTGGGCTGTTGATGCTGTGACTTCAGCCAGGGCTTAGAAAATCCTGGGGTTTGAAACAAAATTATTATCTCTCCTCTTGTGCCTTCAGTTGTTCTTAGGGCTTAGGGGGGGCTCAGCTGGTGCCTCTGGATTGTAGCTCTCATGAGCAAGTGTGGCACTGTCAGAGGGTCTGGGGTCAGAGCCTGAGCTCTGCTCTGACTGCAGAGTCTTTGGGCTTTCACAACATTTGACACCATTCTTGCTAAGAGAAAGAAAAGTATTTTTCAATTATTCTGGTTTTGCTTCTGAGTTACTTCTTGCCCAAAGTTTATTTTGGCTTTGGGAGCTGAAGAACAGAATAAGCAAAGTGGAATTTCAGTGCTTTTCTACTCCACAGAGGACAGGAGGAGAATTCCTGTGCCACACACATCTGGTCTCTGCTGGCAGGTGACAGAGGGTTTATACAAACACAGCCTGTGCCCCTTCTGCCACACCACTGCTGAGTGGGCTGGGAAAAGAACATTTTGAGGGCAAAACAGAGAGAGTCATGGGGACAAGGTCAGGCTGTGCTAGGGCAGAACACCTAATGCCAAACTGGCAGAGTGAGACCTCAGAATATTCCTAACCTCCCCTGGCCCCTTTAGAGCTAGACTTGACTTTTAGGAGGCAAAGCTGGGGACAGCCCCAGGGTGTGTTGGATGAGGAGGAAGGATCTGCTCCACTTTCATATTTGCTGTCTGTGTTTGAGGAGATTCACGCCTTTATGAAGGTGTTAGGATGCTGCAAGGGAGAATCAAGCACGTTCCTGGCAGTGCAGCCCCTCTTTTCCACAGCCCTGCTACCCAGCCTTTGTCCCTAAAGCCAGGGCCCAGGGTGGTGTGGGAGAGCTGCTGGGCTGGGTCCTGCTGCAGCTGAAGTGCTCTGATTGCACTGCTCAAATTCCAATGCCCAGGCCTAAGAGAGCATTGTCCTCTCCTCCCTGTTAAATAATTTTGGTCCTGCTCTAGGGCCACAAGGGACATAAAATTAAAAGCAAGCCATGTGTCATTACTGTGTCATGACCATGGCAAAGCTCCTTGTGAGAGCCACAAGAAGAGTCCTGGGTGCCACAGCTGTCCCTGCCATCCCCTGTGGAGCTGACCCTGCTCTGGGTGTGCTCCTGGTGCACATCCTTCCCTAGATGCCCTGGCATGGTTTGGGATGAGGTGCTGGAGTGACAATCCTGCAGGTCTGGCAGAGGCTCTGCCTCCTGCAGAGCCACAAAGGGGTCTCAGCAGCACAAAGGGGTCTCAGCAGCACAAAGGGGTCTCAGCATCACAAAGGGGTCTCAGCAGCACAAAGGGGTCTCAGCGTCACAAAGGGGTCTCAGCAGCACATCCCCTGTGTGAGCCAGGGGGAAGGACAGGCTGCTCAGGGGAGGGACACCTCTGCTCAGGCTCCTCACTCCCTGCCCTGCCTTGGCTGTTGCCAGCACACATTGGCTCCAGCAAGACAAGAGCAGCACATCCAGCCTGGAGATGCCCCTGGAAAGAGCTCAGGTTGTCAGGACCCAGGACATCCCTCTGGCTGTCCTGAGCAGCCAAGACCCTGCCAGGGGTCTCAGAGCCCAAAATGCCTGTGGTTTTGATTATGACCCATAGAGCAAGTTACCAACCTTAGATGAAGATCAGCAAGCCATGACAAATTAAGTAGAATGATGGTAAATTTATCACAAGGTGAAAAAGTAGATTTTGGGGTTTTTAGAATGGGGGTTCAGGGGGCAAGATGGAGGGAACTGGGCCTGTTCAGCCTTTCTCCTTCTTCTTGGCCTCCATCTCCTGCTGTGATGGTGGCACTCACAGACTGGTTTAGAGTAGAAGCTCACTGTCTAACACAGGTGATGGGTATTGGGAAGTAATCGTAAACATTGTATAGGTAGTTTTTAATATAAAGACATAACCTTGCCCTGGGGGCAGGCAGAGTGCCTCTGACTGTCGTGCTGGATGGACCTCAGCAGGGCAGGAGAAAGAATTTTATAGATAAGACACAATAAACAACCTTGAGACCGAGAAATGAAGAGACCTGACTCCTTCTTCAAGCCCAGGCTGGGAAAAGAGACTTTCTAACTCTTCTCAGGGTCACTGTGAGCAGCAGAGACGCCAACACAGGTGAGGACAGAGCCTCTGCCCAGAGCCTCACTGCACCATTTCTGACTCTGGGAGTTCATTCCTGCCTCCAGTTCAGGCTTTAACATTCTGCTCTCGGCAGTGAAAACCGCAAACACAGCACAACCACAAATCCTCGGGAGCCAAATGTGAAAGGTTGACTGATACATTATCCAGGGGAGAAAAATATATTGAAAACTTCTTTTCCTGGGATAATCTGATTTTGCAGCACGGCCAACATTAAACATGGGAGGCTCCCCAGGCAGAGGGTAATGGGTGACCTCCCTCACCTCTCTGTCAGATGGTTTCCAACTCCATCTCACTTGGCACAGGGAGATCCCTCCCACGCACAGCCTGATGCTCCATACTGGGCCCAGCAGTGAGTGTGGATAAAAAGTATTTTTAGTCTCTGTTTTTAATTGTAACAGCCTTCCTCCAGGCACCTCTGGGCACTGCAGCTCTCCCTGGCAGAGCCCTCACAGATGGTTGTGAGCCTGGCTGTGCCTGGGTGTGGCTCAGTGACAGCTCAGGCAATGTGATCCCTGATTAAGGATCTGGGGATCCCTTCTGGCCACAGGGAGAGCTGGGGGAGCAGAGCCCAAGAGCCTCTGCTTCAGGGGAAATCACTGCTGGGCAGAACAGAGAGGGCTGTGCTGGCAGCAAAACGAGGCAGGTTAGAGCAGGGATGGCATGAGGGTCTGGGCACACAAACAGCTTTGTGCACATGGGTGAGGTCCGTGGACTATTCCCGTGTGTAAAGTCACTCCTGTGCAGAGAGCTGGGCCCAGGGCACCTCAGGGCCCCTTGGAAGGGACTGGAAGTCAGAGTTTGGAGCTGATTTGAGTCAGGGAAGGAGGGTGATAGTACAGGAAAAGATGAAGGGTTTAAAACTTCACTGACAAATGATTATCCTCAAAAGACACATGGAGAATTGAGAGAGCAAATAACCTGACCCAAAGCAGCCCCCTGAGCACAGGAAATGGGAGAGAGGCACTAAAACCACATTAGGTCTAGAGGGGAAGTCTTCCCCAAGCAGTTCTGACCCACACATTCCCCACCTGCAGCCCATCATGGGGGCCTTTGCCCTCTGCATTGACTCAGCATTTAAAATCTGTTTTGTCATTGCTGAGGATGCTCCTGTGAGCTGTGCTTGCCTGGAAAGAAAAGGCAGCAACCACAAGCCCCGAGCCTGGAGCAGAAGCTGCAGGAAGCCTCTGGAACACTTGGGGCTGTCCACACACCACACCCTGCCCTGGAGACAGGGAGAGGTGAGCACCAGTGACCGGGGGGTGCAGAGGCAGAGGAAATCCTGGGCAAGGCAGAGCCTCCAAAGAGCTCAGTCCCTGCTGCAGGAATGACTGCCAGGATAGGACAATGCTCTCCCCTCTGAGCTGCCAGGGCCCCTCATCACCAGCACAGCGTGAGCACACCTGGAAATGAGCAGGTGCCCCTTTCAAAGGGCATTTTCATGCTTCTATCCCCAAGGAAATCTATTTTTGCTGGAATTGGAGAGCTCAGGGATTCACTGACAAGCCATGTGTCCTTAAACCAATGGCCTGTAATCATCTTAGGATTTATTTCAAGGTTACCCCCATGAAAAGAGAAGGCACCACAGCACTGCCAGCATTATTGGATCACAAGCCTTGCAATATTTGGTGTTTTTATTAAGTCTTCAGCTCCTGGAATCAGCTTTCACTTGTTACACTCAAGTGGTTTTCTATTATTTTTAAAGGTTTAAAAAGACAGTAGCAAATAACTAAAGAGACTCATCTCCACCCCTCTTTTTGTTGTGAATTTGGACATAGGATTTTTGATTCTCCTCGACTTTAATGAAATGTTTTGTGCTCTCTATGCACAATGCAAGATCTTCTAAATGAAATATTATTGCTGCCATTGACTTTCCCAGCAGAGGGGAAGGGAGGCTCTTGTGGGGAAGGTCTTGGCTGTAAGTCAGCGAAAAAAATCCCAATTTTTGTCTTTTCTGCTGGCTGCTGAGTTCTGTATCGAGGCACTGATGGGAACTGAGTCAATGCAGAGGGCAAAGGCCCCCATGATGAGCTGCAGGTGGGGAATGTGTGGGTCAGAACTGCTTGGGGAAGACTTCCCCTCTAGACCTAATGTGGTTTTAGTGCCTCTCTCCCATTTCCTGTGCTCAGGGGGCTGCTTTGGGTCAGGTTATTTGCTCTCTCAATTCTCCATGTGTCTTTTGAGGATAATCATTTGTCAGTGAAGTTTTAAACCCTTCATCTTTTCCTGTGCATCTCCACTGTGCTAAACCACTTTTCCTAGAGGAGGAGGAGGTGAGAAGGGGTTCAGCCTCTCACCACCTCTGGCCAGGACTCTCTCCCTTGCCTGCTATTCCAGCTGAACTACTTATAAGGAAAACGGTTCATCAGCTTTTAAAGATTTTCTATTTCCTTTGTTTGTTTGAGGGGAATGGTTACTAGAAGCCTCTCTTCCTGTGGTTTTCCATGTCAAAATAACCAGGAATCCCCCAGGGTGGCTCTGCTGTGGGTGGGCACAGAGCTGAGAACCTCCAGGCCAGAGCCAAAGCTTCCCTTCCTACAGAAGCTGAAGAAGTTCATCCAAAATTAAATTAACAATCACAAACTCATCAGGAGACATGGCAAAGGTTCCTTCAGGATATTCAAATGCAAGTGTTAACCCAAAAGTACCTCTTGCAAAGCAACAGGATTCCTGTTTCCATTGATTTTCCCAGCCAGGGAAGCAGGATTTGCTCAGCTGAGTCACAAGAGAGGGGAGCAGTTCCCAGCCATTCCTCTGTGCCTGCTGCAAATGGAAGTTGTGTGTGGCTCAGCCAGAGGCAGCAGTTGGGGTGTAAATGATCCAAAGTGACAACAACGAAAAATTAAAGCATTCGTCTGGAGCGGGGAGACGTCAACAACAGCACAGTAAAAACAACTGCTAAGTGGAGAAAGTGTTTGGAGATAAGATAAGGCTTTGGCCCAGCTTTTGGGATTTGTTCCTACAAGGCTTTTCCTCAGCCACAGATGCATCAGCATTTCCTGCTGAGGTGGCACAGGGTCACCCTGGTTTCCTCCTGCAATCAGCAAGGCCACCTGATTGCTCTGGGTGCTGACACACAAACCCTGTGACCTTTCCTTGGCTTTTCTGCAACCCAAACATCACCTCTGGGGCTCACCTGCACCTGCTGCAAGGCAGCCCCTGGAGTTACCATGCCATGGCCTTTCCTGGCTGTCTGTGATCTGGATCGCTGGATCAGCTGCAGATTTATGGGAAGAGGTCACAGAAAGCAGCTCCAGGTCAAAATTGTTTGGTCTTGGGCAGTGGCAGCTCATTAATCAGGGCCATTGTTTTCCCTCTGACACCACAGAGAGTCCCAAGGAGTGCCAGGGATGTCACCAGCCCCTGCTGCTGGTGAGCTGGGGACTGAGGGGACATGTCCTCACTTTAGGACTGGCTGATAAGCCAGGAACTCAGATCTACATGGAAAATAAACATGAAATCTGGGAAAGGAGGTGGCAACATCTGCAATCATCTGCCAGGCACTCAAGCACAATTTGAAGTATTTAGGAAATGTGGTAATCTCATGTTGATGGAAAAAAGGCTGGGAATGTTGTTATTTCTTGATCCAAATTATGGCAATTCCTCTGGGAAAGAGAAGACCTGGCACATCTCCATGATTAGGAAATATGCAGACCCAGTGGGAACAAGATGCACAAAAAAGGAGCCCTAAAGACTCTAGGGGGAAACAAAAAAAAATCCAAAAATGTGAGGTATGAAGCTGTCTTTGCCTCTCCCCCCAGCATGGTCTCCTGAGAAAAGCTGGAGGGCTGCAGATCAGTGTTTCCAATGATTCCCAGACAGGATTACTTCATCAGCGCTCCAGACATAGCTTTCCTTCCTCCTCTGGCCATCTCCAGGACAGGGCACATTCCTCAGGCAAAGCTGGGAGTCAGGAGGAGCGAGGGCACCCAGGGGGCTGTGGGATGGCCCCTCCTGGGGAGCAGCCCTGGCCAGAGCTGGGGACTGGCTCTGCGCTGCCTTGGGGTCACCCCGTGCTCCCCCTGCCCACCCCAGCCCTGCACCTCCTCCCAGGGGACTCAGGGAGCACTTCCTGCACTCCAGAGCTCTTCCAGCATTTCTCTGGAAGTGAACGCAGCCAGGATTTCTTCCCTTTCTCCAGAGCACTGGGTAGGAAAACAGGAAGGTGGAGGGCTTGCTCAGAAGGGGGAGTGGAGGGACAGCACCAACTTCTGCTCCCTGTGACAGGGACAGCACCCAGGGAAGGGCTGGAGCTGTGCCAGGGCAGGTTTAGGTTGGAGATCAGGAAAGTTCTTCCCCAGAAGGTGCTGGGCACTGCCCAGGGAAGGGGCACAGCCCCGAGGCTGCCAGAGCTCCAGGAGAGTTTGGTCAGTCCGGGTGGGATTGTTGGGGGGTCTGTGGCTCAAACTGGATGATCCTTGTGGGCCCCTTCCATCCCAGGATATTCTGTGATCTATCTCTGCCTCCTCTGGGCTCCTTCCAGGCTTCTCTGTGTCCCTGTGCCAACTCAGATTTGTCCCCCCAGGTGAGGTCCTGGTGGTTTATGTGAGTATGGATGGAGAGAGCTGGAGGTTTTATGGTTTTTATGGTTTTATGGTTTTATGGTTTTTATGGTTTTATGGTTTTTATGGTTATGGTTTTTATGGCTTGTCAGCCCAGCTGTTCCTCACAGCTACAGACACCAGACCTGGGCCAAGCTGTGGTTCCAGCTTGTCCAAACCCTGCACTGAGCTGCCTTTAATCTAATCAGAACCCCTCTCTGCAGGCAATTTGTATGTGGGGAGTAGTTACTGTGCATGCTAAGGAAGGAACACTTTAAAACACTTCTAGTTTAATAACTTTGTTATTTTGAGGAGTATCATCAGATCTGCTCACTTAGCAAAGGTGACAGGTGAGGCTGAGGAGTCATCAGCTGTAATTCATGGGCTTCATGTGTGCAGCACTAAACACTGTGCTCACTCACATCAATGGGATCGGATTTGGCACCTCTCGAAATTTCTCTCCAACTTATTTGTTTTGTACAGCTGCAAATAATGAAAGCAATTGTTGGGCTGACTCAGTTCCAAGAACTATTCCCCAACCTACTCATGTACACAGAGAGGATCAGTCACTCTTGAAATCCATCCTGAGATGAGCCAGCTCCTCCCATGCAAAAACAAGCAGTAAATCTCTATTGATTCACCAGTGATTTCCCTCCTGGTCCTACCCAGCTTCACTCTTTACACTGGACTTTTTAGCTTGGAATAAAGGGCTTGCCTACACCTTGGTAAGATGCCTACACTCCAGGGGGGATGTTTTGTTGAGGAGAGTAGACTTCTTTAAAGTTAGAGCAGTAGTAGAGAAGTTTTCAACAGGTTTTCTATACACTTTTATACCTTCTTCATAATTTCGTTTTGAAGTGACAAGAAATCAGATTTAAAAAAACCACCAACCCTTTCTGTTCTGTGTGGCTGTAATAAGTTAATAATAATTTTTTCCTTGTTAATCACACCACTGCCCAGGTATTGGCAGACTGGAAATGTCTGTGGTGCTTCCTTTACTGTGGTGGCACTTCCCAAAGAAGGGACAAGGTGCACCAGGAGTGATGAACTGCAGGTGGGACACAGAGAGATTTGAGGCAGGTTTTATCTCTCTGTAGATAAGAAACTGCCTTATTTCAGTGTTCAGGGGCAATGCAATAACCCAGGCAGGCATCAGCTCCTAACTGAGCCCGGCTGCCAGCAGAGGTCAGGATTGAAACTGGCACCAGAAAATGTTAAGGAGGGATTTCCCTGAGGTTTCCATGCAGGCAGCTGTCAGTGGGGAACTGAAATTTTTGCCAGAGTTCAATGCAACAGTTGGTTTCCCACGTGTGGAAATTCTGCCCTGGCTGTAGAGAGCTGACTCAGTCCCTGACATCTTCAATCAGGACACAACTTCCAACAGTAATTTAAGGCATTCAGACTCGGTTTAGAACCACAGCTTTGGGGCTTGAAAAGTAACACTCCTATAAATTCACAGCAAATAGATGCAAATGAACTTTTCTCGGGTTAAAGAGGTTGGTAAATGAAGTTTCACTGGGCCACAGCACACAAATTAAAGCACTGCCCAGCATGAACTCCAAATGAAGTCCCACTTGAGTGCTAACTTTGAACTTCACCTGGCCTGGCTATTTCAGTTCTTAGGACATTCATTTCCAGAGCAATTTTCCATGTAACATGAGGCAATAGCAGCAAGTGAAACAGTATTTCCAAATACCCAGTCAACTAAATCATTATCCTGTGTGTCAGCTTCTCCTTTGATAATAAAATACGATGGTAATTCATCGTAAGACCAAGGCTTTGGGAAACTGTAACATGGACCCCCTGGAGAGGCATTAAAATGGCCAGAGAAGAAGAGAGAGAAGTTACAAAATCCCTGACACCGTGGTTCAGCAAATGTGTGTTTCTTTGAAAGCATTTTTTGGTCTTTTTTGCCAGCACTCAGCCTCTGCCTGGATGTATCAGATGAGAAGGATGCTCACTCATCCTCCTCCACCATCTTCAGACTAAATCTGTGACTCCCAAATTTTCTTCTTGTTCCATCATGAGAATGTTGGAAACCCTGTAACTACCTGTACCTTATCCTCAAACCCTGGACAGAATGAGCTTTATAAGATCTGGAAAAATAAAATTTAAGCCCAACAGATGGGAATCATCAGGAATGGCTTATAAGTGGGCCTGTAGGTCCTGCAATAATAAAACTGTTGGAAATTGGAGTGGTTATTAGGAGAGGCAGGAATCATGGCAGGTCTGATACCAAGGGCAATCATTTTTCTGCTTCTGTTGGCAAGAGTCTGGGGAGAGGAAAGAAAACCTTCCCAAGGCTGTTCCATCAGCCTGTGTAATTCACCTCCCAAAGGAAGCAGAGGTGCCAGCCCTATCTTTAGGAGTATTTAGAATTAGAAGAGATAAAGTGCTGGGAGATGTCCTTCAGAAAACATTTGCTGGTGCTCCACAAGCAATCTCTGAGAGCTCCAGCTGCCACATTTGGGAATTCTCTGCTCTCCTGCTGAGTGGCCAAGGAGGCAGGTACAGGACCCTTCCCTTTCCAAACTTCTTTGGTGATCCCTCAAAGGCAGAGTGGATATCTCAGCTTTGGTCTCTGAAGCGTCCCCAGAGCAGACCTCAGAGAGGACTGGGGATGTTTTCCAAGAAAGGCAAGAGCTGACAGAGGAATTTGGGTGAAGTTTTGCTGAATGACGAGAGGGTGGATTGCAAAGCAACCTCTGACTGTGCTCCAGGGCTAAATCCAACTTGCCATCAAGGAGCATGACTGCCCAGGGAACACCAAACAATTATGGGAAAGCTGCTCAGAGAGATCCCAGCTTTCCTCAGGCCACATTCCCCGAGGTTTCCTGCTTGGAGCCTTGCTGGTGTGAGTCCAGCACTGATCTCTGCTCCCTGGAGATGCTGCTGTGTCCCATAGGCAGCACCACACTAACCCTGGTGGAACATGGGCAATCCCCATTCTCAGGCCTTTATTCCTGCTCTCCCTCTTTTCCCTCATCCCAAGCCCTCTTTTCTAAGAAAAAAATGAGCCTGCATGGAAAGGCTTCTTTGTAAAGAACATCTGTGTCCTCCTGTGTGATGAATCACTGACCTGCAGAAGGAGCAGGCCAGGGGAAGGCCACGAGAGGGATGGAGCTGAAATCAGAGCAGGGAAGGTGGATGGGCAGGGTGAAGCAGAACAAAAGCCCACCCCTGTTAGCATTGTTGGACCATTTCTCCTTGAGCTATAAATCCAGAAGCAAATGAGCCAGAGCCTCCTGAGGTCAAGTCAATTGATGTGCCACACTAAACAGAGATGGATTTGAGCAAATACAGGGGTTGGACGTGTCAGGAACATGTGAATGCTCAGTGTCAGTAAAAGCTGCTCGGTGGGTAATTACTTTGTTTTCTTAGTTTCTAAGCTCTACCCATTAAGAAGCAATGGGCTGAAGCTGACTTTGGACTTGACGCCAGAATCTGTTTTCGATCAGCTCCGTGTTCCACTTCTGTCTGCTTTGTGTGCCTGTCTCAGGAGGTTTTCCCTTTTTTTCTGGTTTGTTTTGAAGGATAGCAGGTTGCTATTTTGGGAGACAAGATAAAAGCTGTTTGCTGAGATGGGGAGAGGGAACCTAACCATCTCCTTAAAACCAAGCCCAGTTTCAGTTACATTTCCACAGCCCCGGGCGAGGTTTTGTTGTCCTGTGCCTGCAGCCTCCCTGGCCAGCTGGGCCTAACTAGGTCTGGTTTCCTCACTGGTTTGCATTAAGCTGGAAAGTACCAATTGGGCCCAGGGAACTGGCTGCAAATCATTTGGTGAAATCCTTCTTAATGACAAACTCCATCAGGCCGAGGAGCAGGGCTTCAATCACTTCCTCAGCCTCCACCGCACTCTTACCCTGATGTGACCCCAGCTTCTCCCCTGTTTGTGAGGCTTCTCCACAGCTGTGACATAATGTTTTTGATGGCAGGCTTTGGAGGAATTCTGCTCGTGGCAAAGGAGGAATCTGCTTCGAATTAGCACTGCACATATTTATCAAGTCTGCAGAGCATGGCTGCCTGTTGACAAAAATCCCTTCTCCTGTCCCCCGCAGGTTCCCACATGAGCTCACTTGACTCACAAAGGTTTGGAGCTAAAGCAGTTTTTGGTACCTGGGAGCAGCCCAGAGAAGGGGCAGCAGGTGGGTGATAGTCCAGGTGTGATGCCCAGAGCCAGGCTGTGTATTTAGTGCCAGATCCTGCCTTTTGGGTGGATTTGGGATTGCCCAGACACTTCCAGGACTCCTCTGCCGTGCCTGGAGCCATTCCCTCTCTAACAGGTTGGTTGAGTTGCAGCACATCAGTTCCTCATCTGGAAAAACTGTGGCTCAGGGAGGGGGGTTGCACAGTGACCTGGAAACAGCAGATTTGCTTTGTGGGATCCTGATTTTAAAGGTGCTTCACTGCAGCTGCTTCCAAGAAAAGCAAACATTGCCAGGTACCGGGAGCAGCTCGGGGTCACATTAAAGCCACCTACGCCACTCGGCCAAAGCTGGGCAGGAAATTCTTCTCTCTTCATGTCTAAATATTTAAGGCCTATTTATTTATTTTAATTCCTCTTGTGCATAGGGATAAAAACACAAATCCTTCAAAGGTTTTTCTTATTATGGAAAGCAGCAACAGAAAAAGACTCGTCTAAAAATAGCCGGATATTTAGGGCAGCCCCCGGTAGTGGGAGACAGATCCAGGGCCCAGATTCCACCAAGGAACGTGGTGTCCCCAGCATCCTACACTTCCATCCCAACAACAAGGTCATGGCATCGTTGGGATGGGAGCAGAAACACCATCCTGGCTGGAAAAGCTTTCCTGGAAAACTGCTTCTAATCCAGCCACTTTTCCATGTGAGATTTTGCCACAGCGTAATTTCCTAATTAAAAGGGTTTTTTTTTCTTTTTTTTCTTATGAAACTCCAGACTGGTTCTGTTTTTAATACTGATTTCAGAGCAGAAACAACCATGCCACTGTTTGCTTTTCCTAAAAATCTCACCTCTTCATCCCAAAAGTTTCTTGCAGTTCCTATAGACAGACAAAATTCACAGCTGCCCTTTGAACAGTAAAATTCATTTGGATGCTGGGTAGTTAACAAAATCAACAAATATGACTCTAAAAGTAATTAAATGAGGAGAGTTTGGAGCTCTGTCCTGCCTGTCTCTTGCAGAGGATCCAACACCCTGATAAGGAATACAGAACTATATGGAAATGACTAAGAAAAAAGAGAATGATGAAAGTTCAGTGAGCACTGAATGAAAGCAAAATGAAAACTGGATGTCACCAAGAAAGAAAAATGTCACCATTTGAATTCAGGAGGAGAAAAGCACCAAGGTGAGAGATGAAAGAATTATGCAAATCCATGCAGGCAATTAAATTAAAAAGGTTCCTTCCATCCTGATTCTACACATACAGCCTTGATTTGCTGCACTCAGAATTCAGAGAACTAATCCCAGAAATAAAATCCAGATCTGAGACCCTGCAGAATAAACAAACAGCTTATCAAGCTAGAGCCAGCCTTTGCTGGGGTTCCTCTTTCAGAGTTCTGCTCCCTCTTGTCTTGATTAATCACTATAACTTTTGGTGCTGCACATGAATTTTGGCCTGGCAGAGGTGAACTGTGGCTCTCAGGGGTTTCTGCATGTGCTGAAGGAAACCAACAGGTTCCTGGTGCCCTTGCTGAGCACAGGGGTGTTTGTGAGGTGTGGCAGGGCAGGAGGGGGAAGATCACCCTGCAGGCAGATAGAATTGCTAGAAAAGCACATAAAAATGGGTTTGAATTTTCCCTGGATGTGCCAGGAGGTTCCAGAGGTGCCTGGATCTGCATGGCCAGGCCAAGCCAAGCCCAGCCACTGGCACAGCCAACAACAAGCAACACTTGGAGCCACAGGAACAACTCTTGGGTTCCAGCTGGAAAGGGAGGCTCAGCATTTTGTTGCACTCAAGCTATCAAAATGTTTATATCAATTGAAAACAGGCTCTTGGGGGAGAGTGAAAAAACAGGGATGAATTTTCAGGCTGAAACCTCAGCTGCCAAATTGTAAAACCCTTGGCTGGAAGGTCTCTGGGTAGAAAGGACTGCACAGCATTAACTGCATAGCAGTGGTTCAAACAGGAGCCATCAGAATAAAGAGAGCCTTGAGGAAAATTGTGAGGCACTTCTTCTGGGCTCTAGAGCAAGGTCAAAGCATGGAAGCAGCTTTGGGAGGAGAAAAACACTGCTGGAGAGTAAAAAGAGCTGTGGATCAAGCCCCAGTCCTGCAAAGCTTGTCCACAGGAGCTGCTGTGCTGCCATGAACATCTGTGCAGAGGGAAGAGCCCTCTGAGGTCAGGCAGAGCAGCAGGAAGAGATCCTGGCATGGGGCAAAGGCTCTGAAATTGAGGGACGTTTCCCCCACAATGGCACTGAAATGAAGGGAAGTTTCCCTCATGGTGGCACTGAAATGAAGGGAAGTTTCCCTTGCAATGGTATTGAAATTAAGAAAAGTTTCCCTTGCAATGGCACTGAAATTAAGGGACAGTTTGCTCCATGGTGGCACTGAAATTAAAGGATGTTTCTCTAACAATGGCAATGAAGCTAAAGAACAGTTTCTCCTGTGATGAAGCAGAAACTCTCCCCTGCTCACATCACCACGGGAGGAAGGACGGCCGATCACTTTTTGTATTCTTAATTCAGTTGAGCTATTTTAAAACTATGAGTCCATAACCTCAGTATTGGACCTGTTAAGTTTCTTATAAATCTTTCTAAAAACGGTTCTGTTTGTTCATTTTTCAGTGTTGTTTGGCCTTTGGCCATGAAAATACAGTTTATCTGGTGAGATTTCATGGATTGTACCAGGAGATCAGAAAAGCAGGAATTCATAGTGATCCTGAGGTGTGAGTGCCCCACAGCCTGTGAGGCCAATATTTGGGTGCAATTCCAGCCTGGTTCCCATCATTTCACTCCTGAGCAAGGACAGATTTTCCCCTGCCCTCCCCAAACTCCCACAGCAGTGACAACCCTGAGTTAACAATGCTGAGCATGACCTGTTTACTGTTTGGAAATGAGTAATTCTCTGCATGATTCATCTCTCTCTGTCTTTGTTGTTCCTCAGAGCAGCCATAGAGGAATTTTAGCTGTGGTATTTGATTCCTGCAGCCAACAGGGCAACTTTCTCTTTTCCCCGGTTTCCAGAAGAATGTGGCTGGTTGGTAAGGAGGCACAGAGAAAGAAGGAAAATTTGGCATTTTTCCTTGGAATTCTCCAGTTCTGAGCTTGATCAGAGGCCTCCTTGTGCTCTGTAGGGACTCCAACGCCCTTGACACACTCTCTCAAGCCAGTGAGATGCAGGGGGGGCAGAACACAGCCACGATTTCAACCTCTCCAGCCCCGCCCTGGGGTTTTATTCACCAGTGGAAACAGATCCTCAACTGCATCTTGAGCTGGAAGCAGCAGTGTGACCTCACTGACATGCCCATTTTCCAGGTGGGATTCTCCACTCTGATCCTGTGCCTCCCTGTAGTGACACGAGGTCCCATTGTAGATGAAAGGGAAAATAATTCAGATATCTACACTCAAGCAGAAGGCAGTGCAAAGCTCATGTAGGAACCTGGCCTTTGCAAACTCCTGCAAAATGCTAATTTCTCTGTTCCACTGCTGATCCCCTAAATGAATGTTTATTGTTGAAGACCTGAATGCTGAGGATTTGGAGAGCTGTAATGTGCAAATCTTTCCCTTTCTCATTAAGCCTGGCTGTAGCTGGGAGGTTTGGGATCTGCAGGCTCTGCTGACCCTCCAGGGCAGCCACAGGAATAGGGAGGAAAGGAAATCCAAATATAAAATCAACTCAATGTTCTTGTCTCCCTCTCCATAGGAGTTATGTTCCTCTCCCTCTGTCTTCACCCAATTCAGGGCACTTTGGTGAGCCCTCCATGCAAAGGATTAATCCAAAGTTGAATGGTTTTTGATTTAAAATGAGAAGAGGATAAAATCTGCAGCTCCAGCTCTTCTGTTTGCTTGCAAAAATGCTGACCCCACTGCTGGGCATGACTCAGCACAGGGCAGAAAGGAGCCTTCAGTTACAGAGCCCTCGTCCAGGTTCCAAATCCCAGTGAGGCTCCTGGAGGAGCTCACAGCTGTGGGATCCTGCCCTCACTGCCCTCTCTGATCCCATTCCAGCCTGGAATGGACACTCAGAGTCCCACAGCGTGCAGAGGGAGCTTTCAGAGAAGGCAGGAAGGGTCCAGAGTCATCCCAAAGCAAACCCATTTCCCACAGATTCCACCTGTCCCGCACAGATCCAGGGAGAGCACCCAAGGTGCTGAGATTTGGGGCCACCCCTTGGAGTTAAATCTACTTGCTGTGCCATGAGCTGTTCTTCCCAAAGCAGAGCCCAGCTGGCAGCACCTCAAACCCCTGGGAAGTTTTTGGGGGCAAAGCTTGGAGCAGGTGGATCCCCCCAGCCATTCCCAGGCATTCATTGTGCACATGCACCCAGCCCCTCTTTCTTCTCCTCAAGTGCTTTCATCTCTCCTGGTTTGAAAGAAACCAGGGCTGGCCCCACCCTGCTGTACAACTGCAGGGCTATTTACCACTTGCAGAGGAAATCCCATGTCACAACCCCTCGGAGCACAAGGAATAATGTCCGGAATTCCTTTATCTGTGACCAGGCCTGCCTCACAGGCTCTTTCCTGTCACTTAAGTGTACACAAAGATATTCTTTTCTTTTGTCAAGGCAAAGGGCCCAGATTTTAATGATGGTTTATTAAAAAAGAAAAGGCTTTGGCAAGACTCAAGAACAAACGTTCTCTGACTTTGGGACCTTTTGTTCTTCAAGGTGAAAAGTGACTATAAAGAATAAGGAAAATTGAGTCACTGGTCCTTGCCCTCCATAGTAAATTTGACCTCCACTGTTTTTACAGTGCCTAAAATTGGTGTCCTGGGCTAATCAGGGAAGTTAAAGGGATAAGCTCTCTCCAGGGCTGCTCTGCAGGATGGTATTTTCTGCAGTGATCAAAATGACCCTTTGAGCACTGCAGATTTGCACCCTCAGCTCCAAGGTCCTGTCCACACCTTCATGCCAAACTCTGCCTGGCTGAAGGATGTGCCTGTGCTTTTATCAGAGGGATGGAGAGAGAGGCACTGCTGGACACAGTCCTGGGGGCAGGGCTCCTTCCTGAGAGGATGGGGAGGAGTGGGATGCAGCATGTGCTGGAATGTCTCCCTGCTCATGGATCCAGCATTCCCTGCTCATGGATCCATCATTCCCTGCTCATGGATCCAGCATTCCCTGTACATGGATCCAGCCCTTCCCTGCACATGGATCCAGCCCTTCCCTGCTCATGGATCCAGCCCTTCCCTGCTCATGGATCCAGCATTCCCTGCACATGGATCCAGCCCTTCCCTGCTCATGGATCCAGCATTCCCTGCACATGGATCCAGCCCTTCCCTGCTCATGGATCCAGCCCTTCCCTGCTCATGGATCCAGCATTCCCTGCTCATGGATCCAGCATTCCCTGCACATGGATCCATCATTCCCTGCTAATGGATCCAGCATTCCCTGCTCATGGATCCAGCCATTCCCTGTACATGGATCCATCATTCCCTGCTCATGGATCCAGCATTCCCTGCTCATGGATCCAGCCATTCCCTGCTCATGGATCCAGCATTCCCTGCACATGGATCCAGCCCTTCCCTGCTCATGGATCCAGCCCTTCCCTGCACATGGATCCAGCCCTTCCCTGCTCATGGATCCAGCATTCCCTGCACATGGATCCAGCCCTTCCCTGCTCATGGATCCAGCATTCCCTGCACATGGATCCAGCCCTTCCCTGCTCATGGATCCAGCCCTTCCCTGCTCATGGATCCAGCCCTTCCCTGCTCATGGATCCAGCATTCCCTGCTCATGGATCCAGCATTCCCTGCACATGGATCCATCATTCCCTGCTAATGGATCCAGCATTCCCTGCTCATGGATCCAGCCATTCCCTGTACATGGATCCAGCATTCCCTGCTCATGGATCCAGCATTCCCTGCTCATGGATCCAGCCATTCCCTGCTCATGGATCCAGCATTCCCTGCACATGGATCCAGCATTCCCTGCACATGGATCCAGCATTCCCTGCTCATGGATCCAGCCCTTCCCTGCTCATGGATCCAGCATTCCCTGCTCATGGATCCAGCCCTTCCCTGCATATGGATCCAGCATTCCCTGCTCATGGATCCAGCATTCCCTGCACATGGATCCATCATTCCCTGCACCTGCCAGGCTCACACTTGGGAAGAGGATCAGAGACTCCCAGGAATGGCTGAGCCATCCTCCCAGAGCCCCTCTGTGCTGGCAGGACCAGCTGGAATCCTTCAGGGATACCTGCCAGCATCCCAGGCACTGCTGGGGCCATTCCCTCCTGCCACAGAACAGTGCAGGGACCACCAGCTCCAGGCCAGAGGGGAGGGAAGTCTCCAGCAGGAAACCCCTGGGAGCAAGGAAGTCACAGCAGAAATATTGGCACCAGCATTCTGAGGGAGGAGGGGGGAGCAGGCAGGGAGGAATCTTTCCAGGAAAAGAACATTTGCATCAGATACTTCCAGAAATAAAATATCAGAGAAATGTTCTGAATACTGGCAGCTCTGCCCTGCTTTGCCCCAGCACTCTTTCCATCACTCTTTTAAATCCTTCTCTAGAAAGTGGTGATCCTTCAGTCTGGAGCCCCTGATGCACAAAGGAGTGCAAGTGCCAACAGGGACCACAGAGCAGCCCCAGGTGATCCCTGGCACCCTCCTGGCACTCTGGTGATGGCAGGAAGCTGCAGCCTTGTTGCAGGACAAATAACTCAGCAGCTGGAGTCTGCTGGCTCTTTATTGCTATTCCTGCAGCACACAGGCAGTGCCAGATGTGCTGTCCCTGACTCATGTGCATTGTGTTTGATGTCTCCCACCAGAACCAGCCTTGGGCTGCATCCAGACTGGTTTTAGCAGAGATAAATATTTGGGTGAGTCTGTGCCTGGCAGGAACCTGTCCCTCCCTCAGCATCCTTCCCAGCTGAAGAGCAGGCAGCAGCTCAGAGCAGGCACAGATGTTTTCACAGAATCACAGAATTTCTAGGTTGGAAGAGACCTCTAGGATCATCGAGTCCAAGCCATGTTCTAACACCTCAACTAGATCATGGCACCAAGTCCACCTCCAGTCTTTTTGTAAACACATCGAGGGATGGTGACTCCACCACCTCCCTGGGTAGATGATTCCAGTATTTGACCACTCTTTCTGTGAAAAACTTCCTCCTTAATTCTAGCCTGTATCTCCCTTGGCACAGCTTGAGACTGTGTCCTCTTGTTCTGTCTGTTGTTGCCCGGAGAAAGAGACCTGACCCAGCTCAGCACAGCCACCCTTCAGGACGCTGAAGAGAGTGATAAGGTCACCTCTGAGTCTCCTTTTCTCCAGGCTGAACAACCCCAGCTCCCTCAGTCGTTCTTCACACTGCTTGTGTTCCCAGCCCCTCAGCAGCCTCGTTGCTCTCCTCTGGACACACTCAAGCCTCTCAACGTCCCTCCTAAACTGAGGGGCCCAGAACTGGGCACAGCACTCAAGGTGTGGCCTCACCAGTGCTGAGTACAGGAGGAGCAGCCTGTGCTCTCACTGAGCTGCTGCCACTGAAACAAAGCTCCCAAGGAGGGCGATTTTGGCAGGAGGGACCTTGCAGGGGCTGGGAGCTGAGTGTTCACCCAGGGATGTGTCTGTGTGCTGGAGCACAGCAGGAATTACAGCTGCTCTTACCTGCACCAGGCAGGCACAGCAAACACCTCCCACCCTGCCTGCAGGGCACAAATCCACTGCTCCCGGGCCTCCTGCAGGGCTGCATGCTGGGGAATACCCTGCACTGGGAGGCCTGGCAGCTGTAAGCCTTGACTTGCCTTTGCCCTCTGCATTAGGGGCACAAAGTGTGTGTGGAGCAGAAAGGACCCATGGTCAGGCAGGGTCTGGAGAGGCTGGATCCCTGGGCTCTCCTTGCTTCTGGACAAGCTCACTCATTTCTTTCTCCACTTGCTGAGTGACCCACACTCCCTGAACAGACCCACAGGCCCCTGGCTTGGCTGCAGGGTGTCCTGAGCAGAGGACACCTGTCTCTGTGCTCTGCTGGGATTTCCCAGTCCCACCTGGGCCAGGTGGATTGGGATTTCTGCCAGGGGGGAGGATGGGCTGGCTCAGACATCCAATCCACCTGTGAGAACCCAATTCATGCAAATCAAGGTGAATTAGTCCCTTCCATTTCCCTGCTCTGTCACTTTGCACTTGGTGGCAGTGATTTAAGGCCACTTTACTCAGAACTGGAGGTTTTTTCCCCCCAGCTTTATTTGCCTGACCTTGGTGTTCCAGTCTGCTGCAATGAGGAGATGAAGCCATGTGTGACAAACCATCCAGGCTGATGTTTGCTGGGATGGGTCACAGATTTTCCTGGGATTCCAGCAGGGACAATGCCAGAGCTGTCCCAGAAGGACACACCCCTCCTGTGCAGACATTTCTCTGCAAATTGCCATAAATTCTGTGTTTTGGAGAGCTGGGGCTGCTGTGCCACACAAGGAGTTCTCAGTGTCACCAGCCCTGTGGCTCTGACAGCACAATCCTGATTTTGGGTGCACATTCCACAGGGAGCTCACAACCTGACAGTGCTGAGATCACTCCTAAAGGCAGGCAAGCACCACAAACTCAGCCCCAAATCCCCAAACTTGGGGCAGGGGGGTCAGAAACACCTCCCTGTTTTGTATCCTGCCTGATATCTGCTTTTGAACCAGGTCACAAGAGATTGTTATTCCCAGCAGAGTGGGGCTGTGTTGAAATGTGGAATTTTTCAGGAATTTTTCATTAACATTGGCTCTGGCAGATAAAATACTGGCCATGCCAAAGACAACATGCTTGGGAATTTGCTGCTCCTGAGCACAAAGATATTGTCCCTCAGCACTGCAGCCCACCCAGCACATGGATTGCCCCAGTGACAAAGAGAATAACAGCCATGGAAGCTGATAATGCCCAGGAATTTTGCTTTTCCTGTGTATTTCCATTTGCATTAAAAGACCAGGGTGCCATATTCTAGTGAACACTCGTGTCTGGTGCTCCCTTTTCAGTGAGAGGATTTGCTTGGTAGGAGATGAAGCAGTTGCAATTCTATCAATGGATGCACAGGGGACTCTGCATTAATTTGATCATTTTCACGTGAAAAGAGAAAAGAGACAGAATCTTGGTCATGCATAAGCAAAGCTGAAGGGGTGCTGAGGGTTCAGAAGCTTTGCTGGGCTGGTTTCACGGACTTTGCTACAGGATGGGTGAGGAGTTCTGACAATCATTGTGGATAACCCCATCCACCCCTGGCCTGCCCCTAATCCCAGCCTGACCCTCCTCAGTCCCAGCTCCAGCACTGACCCCTCCTGGCCTCCCTTTGTCCTGTCCTCCCAAGGGTTTTTCAGACCAACTGGACACAGAAATGTGTTCCTAAAGTAAATACCTAAAGTTCTGCTGCCTGGGAAAAACAAAACACATCCAAGGAGGAACAATGTCTCTTGTTTTCTTTCTTCCCACCCTTCCTCATGACAAAACATTAACAAATATTGATATAAGCACTAAAACTTTGATACTGAGCTTTGAGAGGATCTGTAAATGGGTGTCTTGTTTGTATCTGTGTGTTATTTATCTTTTGTTTTCTGCGTGGCTGTGCCCATCCTCTGAGGGTGCAAATCCAAAAGGCTGGGCCCAAAAATGAGCTGGGGCTGAAGGTACTCAAGGCTTGGCTGTAGGTTTGGGTCGGTGCAGCTTTTGTAGGGAGACATCCATGGCTGAGAAAGGACAGTGCCAAAATGGAAATAATAATAGTAACAATAACAGTAATAACAACAACAACAGACTGCAAGGGGCAAGGAGGAGCTCAGGCTGGGTTTTGAGCCCTGGCTGGATCCTGCTCAACTGAAATTTTCTGCTTCTCCTCAAAAGTGTGCAGATTCCAGAGCAAGGGAGCTCCTAGAAGGGGGATTTCTCCTTTGGATTCTCAATAACGCCAATAACCCAATATTCCCTTGAGCAGTGTGATGCCTGTAATCACCTTCTTTCTACTGCTGGAAGCAGCAAGGGGCTGTTGGAGGGCTCCAAGGAGGAGGGGAAACTCCTCCTGAGCTCCTGACCAGCCCAGGTGCACTCCAGGCTCTCCAAGAGGCACCTCCAGCATGGGGGGATGAGAACAAACCCTCAGCCTCGAGTCCTCTCACTCTGAGAGCCTCTCAGTGGGGGAATCCATCAGATCAGGGCTGGAAATTAGCTTTGCAAATTCCTCTGTGCCAGAAGAATGAAAACCAAAATGTTTCTTGGGATGTGGTTGCAGCTGGAGTGGCTCTGCAGCAGTGCAGGTGTGGGTGTGGATGCTGTGGATATTTCACCATTCAGGAGGCTGAGGGAGGTTCCACAGCAGAAGAAATTCCAGAAAAAAATGCAGCTTTGTAAGGCCTGAGCACCCCTGCCAGGGATTTCTGCCAGTTCAGGCCAAGCCCAGCACAGTCCCCAGTCCTGATCCCCAGAGCCTGAAATGCCTCCCTGTCCCTGCAGCTTCAGGTGGGCTTTTCTCTGGTGCTGGGAGTGAAAGATGAAGCAAATCTGCAGCTCCTGAGCTGCTTTTTCTGTTCCAAGCACTGATCACTCCATCCCTCAGGGAGGAAGGGAAGGACCAACCTCCCTGATTTACAGAAGGGCAGAGGCACAAAGGCAGGAAAAACCTGTGCTGCAGGGAGGAATGCAAGGCCAAAATGCACTGGAGACTGAGGGGGCACCTGCAAACATCAGTGCAGGGCCTGAGCAAAGCACCCACACTGCAGGAGCAGGGCTGGAGTCACCCCAGCCTCTCCTTGCAGAGATTCTGGGTGTTCCTCATCCCACCCTGCTACAGCCCCTGAGCTGCAGTCACCGCTGCCCTGGGGTGTTTGCCAAGGGCAGGGACAGAGCTGAGTCACTCCAGGCTCACCTGAGCTCCCTGCTCTGCTCTGGAGCACAACCCCAGCACAGAGCCAAACCCACAGACCTGGCCTGGTCCCTCTGCTCCCAGTGCTCCCAGTCCAGAGCATCCTCAGTGCTCCTCACAGCTGCCCAAAGCATTTCTGCACCAGGCCTCTGCCTCTCTCTTCAAGAAGTGCTTGGACAAAGCCCTCAGGCACAGGCTGGGATTGGTGGGGTGTCCTGTGCAGGGACAGGAGCTGTGCTGGATGGTCCCTGTGGGTCCCTTCCAACCTGGGAGATTCTGTGGTTCTGTGATTCTGCAGATCTGTAATTCTGTCATTGATTCTGTGACTCTGTGGTTCTGTGATTCTGTAGTTCTGTCATTGATTCTGTGGTTCTGTGATTCTATAATTCTGTCATTGATTCTATGGTTCTGTGATTCTGTGTCTGTGACTGTGGTTCTGTGATTCTGCAGTTCTGTAATTCTGGGGTTCTGTGGTTCTGTCATTGATTCTGCGGTTCTGGGGTTCTGTGACTCTGTGGTTCAGTGATTCTGTGATTCTGCAGTTCTGTAATTCTGTCATTGATTCTGTGATTCTGTGACTCTGTGATTGGTTCTGTCATTCTGTGATTCTGCAGTTCTGTAGTTCTGTGATTCTGTGAGTGTGATTCTCTGATTCTGTGACTGTGATTCTGTGACTCTGTGACTGCAGTTCTGTGTTTCTGCAGTTCTGTGATTCTGTCATTGATTCTGCAGTTCTGTGATTCTGCAGTTCTGTGATTTTGCAGTTCTGTGGTTCTGTGATTCTCTGACTGTGTGTTCTGTGGTTCAGAGGGGCTGCCTGTCACCCAGAATGTCTAATGAGGCAGCAGCTCAAGGCAGAGGAAGACATCAAACCAATTGATGCCTGAATTTGTGCTCCTGAGAATGCAGAGGAAGTGCAGCCCCAGTGAGCTGTACAAGCACAGAAAGTTAATGTATGCTCGTTTGTATATCTGCCCATTGTCCAGGGGAACTCTCCACTTCCTCTGGGGATCAATAATGAATAGACCTATAAGGGAATGTTGTGGTGGCAGCAATTTCTCTTTTCCTACCATTTAACTCAGAACAATATGGAACCAAAACAACAAGGCAGCCTTTCAAAGGCTGGCAGTACAATGCACCCTATAGGACACCAACCATTAAACTGAAGAGCACGAGGGAGACCTTTGCCCTGTGGATGCTGAGAATTCCTCTCAGTTCCTTTATCCTGAGAATTCCTTTATCATCTCCAGTGCAGAAGATCAGAGTTTGAGATACTCTCCTTACATCCCACCACGCCCAAGAGTCACTACCCTGCTTTCACTACCAGCAGATGGCAAGGGCACAACTGAGATAAGCAAAAGAATTAAAAACAGGAAAGATGACTGAATTGGGCTGCTCTGGGCTCTCCTCTCTCTCTTTAAGTCTGGTTAGCTTAGCTCTGAATTGAAGGAGACTTCTGGTGACACCAGATGCATTGGTCAGCCTGGAATGAAAGAATCAGCAGCCCAAAGAAAAGGCTGTGCAAGGCTTTAGGCTCGTGATTGATTCAGGTGAAGTTTATCCTGAGCCACACCAGTGATGCCATCAATGATATATCAATATTGTCTATCATTGCTATTCCAGGGATGCAAAATGGAAGAGTTCACACTCTATCAGAAATGTCCAGACCCTGCAACAGCAATCCCAGAGTCATGCACAAAGGCTTTGGTGTTTGCCTCAAGCAGAGTGTGCAGTGCTGGAGCCTGGATTACAGATTTCACTTGGCACAGGTAGGCAGAGAGGGAGAAGCTCAAAGATGCACTGCTCAGTGCCACAGCACAAATCCAGGTAGTATTTCAAAGCCTACATTAATTTTAAAGTACAAAGATATTGCAGAGTGGAAGGGCAAATGGCCTTGAACAGCAGCTGTGCCAGCAATCCTCCATGGAAATCAAAACCAGCTCAGCTTCAGCTTCTCCACTAATCTCACTTTGAGCACAGAATTTTCATCTCTACTGCCCTGATTTTCTCCTGAGTGCTGGACAGGTTTGGCAAATGAAAAGTGAGATTTATACCCAGACAAAACTCCTGTCCTCTTCCTTTGTCCTTCTGCCAGAAGCCCACCAGAAAGCCAAAGAGAAGTTACAACAAATTGGGCAAATATTGCTGGGATGGGAGAAGGAAAATGCTTCTCTAGGGAGCATCTGCCTGTGCTTGTAGACCTGTGGGATGTGCCTGTCTGGGGAGCCTGCCCTGGCTGATATTGTGCACCAGCCCTGACACCCACACAGAACATTAGGAAATAAGGCTGGTGGTTTATTTTTAATAGCAATATAACCACCATGGTTGTGCACAAAGTTCCAGAGAGAGCAACCTCAGTAACCAGTGATGCCTTGTGGAGGCTGACCTAGAGCAGAGGCTGGACAGAGATACAGAATAAAGCAGGGAGTTATTAAAAGGATCTCCTCAATGGATCCACCTTGGGCAGCACAAGAGCCCAGCCAGGGCTGCACCCAAGATGAACCAAAATGTCACAAAAATCCCTGACTGCTCATGGGGTCTGTCCCTGGGATCAGTTCTGCTCCATTTGCATCTTGCAGTTCATTGTCCCATTCCAGCTTTAGCCCATGCAGTCCCATCCTTGTTTTTCTCTCTCAGCCCATGGTGTTTGTGCTCTTGGGCTGAGATTTGGATCATTTGTCCTTGGTGCCCAGCTGGAGCAGGAATTGTTTTGTCTCCCTGCTCTGTGCACAGAGCTCAGCATCCCCTCATATGCAGCCAGACCCACAGACTAAAGCAGCACAGAATGTGAAAAATAGAAAAGCAAAAACCTGAGGCATCACTAGAAGAAGGCATCATAATTTCATGACTTATCAAATTAAATTAATAATGGCATTTCACCAAGTGGGTCTGAGTATTACAGACTCACCCACTCATTACTTTTCAAATATGAAGGTGACAACAATAAAAAAGGCAAAATGGCTGATTTATACCAGAGATCAGAATAGAAAAAACAGATCAGAACAATCCCATAGGAATAATAAGGAGAAATCAGCCTTGTAAACAATGGCAGAATTCCTGATGGAACTGTTTGGAGCTGGATGGGGAACCTTTGACAAGCCCCGCTCAGCAGCTCCTGTTTTCCTGAATTCCCCTTCCCAAGGAATCCCTCCATCCCAGTAATGTCCCAGCTGGGTCTTTCCTTTCACCCTGCACTTCTCTCATCAGAGCAGGGCTGCTCTTGCCCAGGCTGACCCAGAGAACTGAGCTCATGTCTGTTTGCCTGCTTGGGAGAGCCAGGAGAAAACATTCCAAACGTGGGAACACCACAGGCATTCCAAAGCTGTAAACCCATCACTCTGCAGGCTTGGTTTATCTCCTTGCTGATGGAGCAGGGGATGAAGCAATAAAACTGTTCACAGAATCCTCACACCTGGCCTTGCCTTCCCAGAGGTGCCCTGATCCTTGGAAAAAGCCCCACTGGGTGGGATGAGCTGGGACAATCCCAAAATGGGATGGGCCAAGAGCAGGGAGCTGCCAGTCCTTCCTGGCACACTCTGCTCCCTTCATGCTGACACAGGATTTTAGGGATTCATCCCTCTCTCTGGGAATTCCTATTGAGCCAAACCTTCTGCTCTATCCTTACTCCACAGAAAATCTGCCCAGACTAAAGGGAAGTTGTTTAAAGCATGGGAGTCTCCATGATCTGTGCAGCCAAAATAAATGTGAGGAATAGCAGGAAGGGTTCTTGTGCTGCCTCACACAACTGGGGGCTGCTGCAGGCTCAGGCACACTCTGGCTTTCCTTCACCACTGGAAAAGAAGCAGGTTATTTTGCTTTCTCACAGTGAAGCAAATCAAGACTTTTCCAGAAAGATCAGTAAGATCTCTACCTTTATAAAACATGCAGCTTTCAGTCTGCCATTTTTCCCCTCAGATTCCACCATAAAATGTGTAAACAGCCAGAAGAAAATAAATGTTCTGAGCCATACAATGGACAATTCAAAGACAGGCTATTGTCTTCAGCCAAGCACAGCCTTAAACCTGTGTGAGCGAGAGGCAAAGCTTGTCCCGAGTGTGTAAACATGAAAATAACTCAGACATGATCCATTTCCAGAGAAAAAATGTGGCAGGCCAAAAGGTTACCTGATTCTCTCTGCTTTACACTGTGTAACAGCTTAAATTGTGTTTTAAAGGTCCTCAGGCTGACATCATTGTTTACATTGACTTGACTCATTCTTTAATTGTAACAAACCCCTTCCAAGCAGGCTCAGTGCTGCTGTGTCATGCAGAGAGAGCTGACACCACTGCCTGCCTCATCCACATCCAGAAAGAGCTGGGAAAAGAGATCTTGGGTCAGAAAGAGCTGGGGAAAGAGATCTTGGGTCAGAAAGAAGTTGGGGAAAGAGATCTTGGGTCAGAAACAGAGCTGGGGAAAGAGATCTTGGGTCAGAAAGAAGTTGGGGAAAGAGATCTTGGGTCAGAAAGAAGTTGGGGAAAGAGATCTTGGGTCAGAAAGAGCTGGGCAAAGCATTTCCCCCCACCCCTGTGTTCTGCATCATTCTTTCTCCTGGGTGAGGAATCAAAGCAGTGGAAGCTCAGGAATCCTTTCCCTTCTGTCTGTAAATCACCATGAACTGAGGAGTGAAGCAGCCGTGGGTGCCCTTCCCCAGGGGAGGGGGTGTCCCAGGGACCCAGTGGGGCACCTGTGGCACACTGCAAGGAAAGGCAGAGGGACCTGGAGCTCTGCAGCAGGAACTCCCCAGAGCTTCACTTCCCTCCTTCCAGCACCTCCCTGCTCCAAAGGGCTCTGGGCAAGCTCCTCCAAGCTCTCCCTGCTCCTGGGATCAGGAGTGCCCACACCAAGGGCTCCCAAGTGCTGCTGTGGGATGTGTGTGATGGCTCCTGGGGGAGCTGCTCCTGGCAGCTGCATCAGGGAGAGGAGAAGCAGAGGGGAAAATCACATTTTACAGCTCTTGGGGGGCTCTCTGTAGGAGGTGTCTGCAAATTAAAGGTCTGAAACACCGACCCCTGCACTACCCAGCCCTAAAATCAGGGAAATGCAGGCTCAGGACGATCCCTATTGCTGCAGAGCCCTTTTCATTAGTGAGGGAATTGAGGAGGAAATTCCGGGCAGCCCCACACTCCCATCCCCACTGCAGCTTCTGGGCACGGGGAGGAAATTGCTTGGAGTCCTAAACGAGTTTATTCAGCCCTGATCTCAGCTAATGAGCTCTGCATGAGCAGCAAACAGGATGAACAGCTCCCAGCTCAGCTGTGTGTGTGTGTGGGGTGCCCCTGTGAGCAATCCCATTTTCCTCAGGGCTGGAGGGGAATGGCCAAAGCAGCCCCGTGGTGGTTTCTGCTTTTCCTGCAAGCTGACCCCGCTGTATCCGTGAGGAAGAATTCCAGGTGAGCAATTCCTGAGCTGGGGGCTCTAAGGAAGCAAACATTTTGACTGAGGTGGTTTGGATTCTTGGTGATTTTGTAAAAATGGAACAGGTAATGACAGGGTCAGGCTTCCTTGACCCTCAAATCAAGAACAATCCCAGCAGGGCTGAAAACTCCCCTCTCCACTTCCTTGGCAATCACGTTCCCACAGTTCAGAAAAACACAGGAAGATCTAAGGAAACCTATGTGGAAAGGAAGAAGACAAAGGCAAGAGATCTGAAAATAGAAGGCTGGTCCATATATTTCCTTTACATTCTGGACCTCAGTTTGGGTTTTGGCTGAATTTTGAAACTTTGAGGGCCACGTGCTGGTGCCATTCCCTGCAGGGCACAAAGGAAAAGTGACTTTTTCAGACTTCCATCATTTGCAGGGTTAGATGAGGTTCTTTCCTTGTTGCTCAAAGACTCAGTGCTAAAACTTTCCTGCTCAGAGCCTAAACAAAAGCCCTGGTCACGCACACCTCATATTTGAGATGTGGCCCCTCCTGCTTTTCCAGGTACAGGGGGGACTTGCAAAAATTATTTCTTGTAAAACTTCAGTGCAGCAGGAACACAAAGAGCTGGCAGAAAACAAGAGATTGAACTGCAGGACTCCAGCAGTCCCACTTTGTTTTGTTCAGAAATCTCTGCACCAGAAAGAATTGTAAAGGCAAAATTCATTTTGGGACAGAGAAGAGAGACTGTGCAGACCCCTGGTGTGGAAGGGCTGGGAATTTCCTCTTGGCTTCTCCTAATGTAAAAATTTGAGGAATCCTGAGCCCTGAGGGGAGTTTAGGAGACATCCAGGAAAGGGGGGGAGAGCAGGAGAGGGATGTAGGATGTAGTGGGGACAAAAAGTATGTGCTGCAAAGTCAGACTAATCCAAGGGCTTGGGGACAGGGTATTGGAATGACTCATGAAGATTTCCACAGACTCACTCACTCTCCATCATAAAACAGTTCCTGGATTGCTCCCTGTCCAGCAGAGAGCAAAGCTGAGTTCCAGTGTTGGTAAGGCACAGAAGGCAGCAGTGGCACAGGACAGCAGCTCTGTGCCAGTCCCTGCTCCCATTCCCACAGCCTTTGGAAGCGTGTCCAGCACTGGCAGGGAGGGATTTCCACAACATGGGCACCCATCAGTTTTGCTCCTCACAGCCTCAGGGGATCAGGCTGATCCTGATCCTTCCTCCTTCCCCACTGGAGGAAGCAGCTCCTGCAGAAACCCTGATTCCTGTGATTTGTGCTGATCCTGCCCTGCTCCTGATGAGTGCCAGCTCTGCTCCCTGGGGCAAGCCTTCTATTAAATGCCATTTCCAGATAAAAACCTTGACTGGTGGATTTTGGATTTTCTCTGTAGCCTTACAAAGAAAAATTAACGAGTGCCTAACGGGGAGCTCAGTTCTCTATTACACACATCTCACCCAGCTGTTTTTGGGCAGCCAGTTGTGCTGGGGGCTGTGACTGGGAGTGGTTGGATGGGAATGTCCTGGTGGGCACTCAGAGCCATCAGAGCTGCTTTCTGAAGGAAAGCTCCAGGACACATTTATTTCAATCCTAGCTGTTGTTTAGATACTCCAATATCCCTTCATTACTCCCACCCCTAATTCCCATTCCAGTGCCATCAGGCTGGTTTGGAGGGAAAAGGAAAGGGGGATCAGAGGAAGTACCGGAGTGAGCAGGTGAAGCTCAGTGGGGCTGTGCTCCAGGGTGCTCCTTGTGCTCACTCTGAAAATCCAACGCTGCCTCCTGGAAACCTCCTGGGTACCTTTAAAAAATCCAGGTGGCTGCTGCTGCTGCCCCCAAAACTCTCCTGAGAGCATCTTCTTTGTGCCCCCTGTCCCTCTTCTGGTGCCCAAGTCACCCTTCTTGCATCACACCCTGCAAATGTCTCTGCAAGGACCAGATGTGAATCATCCCTCCATAGAAAGGGGACAGACCAGGTTTGCACCCTGCTCCAAACTGCACTGCTGATCTGGGAGACAAACCCCCAAAAACCCAGATCACCTTCCCCTGCTGGACCTGAGGGATCTCCTGTGGGGCTTGGAAACTTTTGCTTGTGTGCATAAACTTATTTACAACATAAATATAATAATAATAATAATAATAATCATCATCATCATCATCATCATCATCAATTAATATAACATTACATATACTATATATTTATATAATGTTATATATTCTATATTATATAGTATATATTACTATTGTAATATATAATTATTACATATATGTTATATATTATATATTATATGTTATATATTATATATTATATGTTATATGTTATATATTATATATTACTATTCTATTATATTATGAACAACATAAGTATTCAGCCCAATCTGAGCTATTAATTCGAAGTGCAGTAAATTGAGCTCTCACTTTGTACAAATAATTTATCATAAAATGAACAATCCAGGGAATGGGTGAAAGGGCAGAAATGACCCAAAGGAACCCCATTTTTCTTACACAGAGCAGACCAATGCCCACAGATAAATACTTTGTACAAGTTTTAAAGAAAATTCTGCAAGTTCTTACAGCAGAAACCTTCAACAAACAATCTGGTTCATTTCCTCAGTGTTCTTTTGGGTACAATACTGTTTTTTAGAAGTTCAGGGAGTATTCAGAAATACTTGACATTTTTTTCCCCTGCCTTAAATGGCTGGATTGGTATAAAGAGATTTCCAGTTGGTTTCGAATGTGGCAGCTTCAGCAGGAGGCTCATATATCACCAGCCTAAAAAAGGCTCCTCTGCTTTTTATAACATTTTCCCACAGTAAAGCAAATGTTTGGGAATAACACCAGTTAGGGCACACATTTTTTGGGAAAACAACCCCTCGGTGCCTCTGCCCTGGCACAGCCACACTCATCCTGCTGCACTCTGTGACCATCCTGGCTGGAAAACCAGGAGGAATCCGAGCTCCTGAAGCTTTCATCTCCTGATCCATGGCTTAATTGAAATCTCTGTGTTAACAAGCTTCATTGCCCATCCACTATAATCAATTTGTAGAAGACATTGCAAAATTAAACAACAACAAAAAAATCAATTTCTAACGTGCTTCATTTCAAAGCCGTCGGGCAGGACCTGATTTTTATTCTTCAATCTTTAATAATTTCCAGTGTTAAATGACTGAAATGGCTGACTTTATTCCAATACCCAAAAAGTGCCTTGGATTGCTCAGATATTAAAAACCTTCTGGTGATCAAGTCAGCAGGTAAAAGACACTGAATTTTTCATGCACAATTTAAGGTGTAAGAATTTCTTTGCAGGTTGTTTTTGCAAGGGCTGGTTATGAACCACCCCACCCCAGAGCTCAGAGCTGTGCCAGCTGTTGGCACCTGCACCTTCATTAAATCAGTGGCCATTTCTGAGAGCAAGACCCCAACCAGTGCTCTGAGGAGTTGAGAAGAAGCTGAGCAACGAGCAAGAGGAAAGTGGAAATTTAATGATACTCAGGGAACTAAATGAGGCAACTTAAAGGTGTATTTAGAGCTGTATTTTAGAATAAGGAGGGAAATCACTGGGATGATGCTTGTTTGGTCTCTTCCCCCTGGTGAAAGCAACAAATCAGTCAGGAATTCCCCAAAGGAGACCTGGATAAATGTAGTGGCCAGAATTTCATCAATTTCATTGCTGGGGATGAACTTGGAGGGAAAAGTGCTGAGGAATCAATGCCTTGGTGCTGAGCAGCTTTCACACTTCTGGGGCTTTCCTTCTCTCTGCATTGCTGATGGAATTGTTTGGGGTGGATTCAGAGTCAGCCTCCTCAGCACAGCCCTGCCTAACTTTGGCCACAGAGATCCCAGGGAAGGTTTAACTACACTGAGGGGTAAATCCAGGCTTTGGGAGGTGGAGCAGAGCTGCACTGAGCTCAGGAACCCTGAGGCCAAGGTGGTGAGGAGCTGACTCCCCAGTAACACCAGTGCCATCCCAAATCCTCAGCCCTCCTGGCCCTGTCCCCCCTGGCTTCCAGCCCAAGGAGGGCCCCCAGAGGCTGTGCTGGTGTTTTCTCTCTCCCTGAAGATGAGCCAAGCTCCTGACGTGCACAGGGCTGCTCCAGGTCCCTCCCCAGCCTGCACCCTGGGCACAGGGGTGTTCCTGCCTCCCTCCCTCTGCCACAGGATGCAGACTTTGCCTTCTCATGGCCTCCTCTGTGCCTGGCACTGATGGCAGAAGGTATCTGGACCAAATTCCAAGGTTATTGGGGCTGAAATGATTAGGAAAGGAACCTGGTGAGGAAGGACCTGAGCAGCCCTGAAATGTGGGCAGCATCTCCAGCCAGGATTTCCCCCTGGACTCCCTGTGCTCCACTTCACCCTTAGCCTCAGGAACACTTGGGCACACCACATTTTCTCCCATATCCCAATCCCTTTTTATTATTCCTCTCTGATCCCCCAAATCCTGTGGTGATTTATGCCTCTGAAATCCACACTGGATTTTAGGCAGCTTTTCCAGACTGTGCAGAGGTTGGAGCTCCCAAAGCAGGCAGCTGCTGCTGCTGCACGTGTCAGCCAGCTGGAGCACATCCCAGGAATCCTCCCAGGGCTGCTCCAGGTGCTGCCCAAGGTGTGGGCACTGCTGGCTGACCTGGCACAGGACACATTCCCTGGGGATGGCACAAATCATGAGGATTCCTGCTGCAGGGGCTCCTTGCCACCTGCCAGGTTTGCTGCTTCAGCTTTTCCTGGAAAGCTGGACAAGCCCTTTGGAGCATAACCTCAGGCTCAGTTATTTATTCTGCAGGTAACTGTGGGGAAGATGGGAGATTCCCCAGGGTTTGTGCCTGCCAGTCAGTCCCTTTCTGCAGGAGGAATACATTAAATCCCTGAACGAATCCAAGAAAATCAAGGACAGTGATGCTCCACAGTGTTTCCAGAAGCTATCCACTTAACTATGAAAATATAATATGCTGAAGAACAACAGCCTCGTGCTGTGCAATACATCCACTACCCAAAAAAATGAAAAAGTCCTTTCTGTCAGAAAGGAATTCCCCAATAAACAAGAGCCTGTCTCCCTTACACAATTTGCAGCGTCATGAATGAATAGCTCAGTAATCCAGCAAAATCCTCATGCTTAATGAGATAATGAAAAGTCACACGGCAGATGGAAAAGCTCTCCCAAATCTCATTAACCTGCCTCTTGGCTTTTCTGATAGCAGCAAAAATTGGGAATAAATCTGGGGGGACAGGGAAAGGAAAATGAGTTTTGGGGAGCAGGGGATCTAACCTGGCACCTGGGCTGAGGAGGGGAAGGCAGTGAAGAAGCACCACGTGTACAAAAATTGAAATCTCAAAGAACCGATATTCAGAAATTGAAATCTCAAAGAACCGATATTCAGAAATCGAAATCTCAAAGAATCAGAACTGGACTGTCAGAGAGAATGCCCGTGACGTCTGTGCCCATGAGCCCCAGGACAGCGGGATAGCCCAGGTGCTCCCAGACAGCTCCTCCTGTGAAAGCCTCAGCTCTGCCTCGAGTGATCCAACACAACCAGGAGCCCTCCCACAACGAGGGAAAAAAGCCACAAATCGGTGAACACTCACAGTTGCTATTTCTAATCAAGCGGCCAAACCTCGAGGGGGAACACCCATTAAAATCTGACCTTGGTGTGCGACACCTTCAAGGAGGTTTCGTTGTTTTACCTCTGTTTCCAAAGGTCAGTTTTAACGGAGGTGTGAACCCTGAGGCTTTGGGGACAGAGCGGTGACACCTGCCCGCTGGCACCGGGGCTCTCAGCTGGGTGACACCTCCGGGAGCACAAAAAGCGGGGAAAAGCTCAGTAAAGCATCACGGAGCGCTCCCGCAGGGATGGCAGCGCTCGGGGCCATCCTTGCCCCGCAGCCCCGGCTCTTACCGTGCAGCAGCAGCAGCCCCTGCAGGGCACACACGGCCAGGAGGGCCCGGGGCAGCATCCCGGGGCCGGTCCCGAGGCAGCCGAGCCCGCTGGAGTTTTCTTTCCTTCGCTGCGAGGAGTCTGGGGAAGGGACGGGCAAGGACGAGGCGCGCAGGGTTTCCCACTTGTTGATCCCAGTTAAATTGTTCTTGCCATTCACCGCTTCATCCTGGGGCTGCGGGCTGTGCTTGCCTTCCCTTCTTCCCGAGGTTCTCGGTTTTTTTTCCTTCACCCCCTTTCCGCAATCACCTTATTCCTTCTTTTCCCCCGTTTCTCCAATCCCTGCGGTGTCCGGGGGGAACCTTGCTCTGCCTCAGAAGCCTCCCCAGCCCTCCCGGCTGGCGCAGAGTCACTCGAGGGGTGGGAAAAAAACCAAAGCAAAAACACCAGGAAAAAAAAAGTTTGGCAAAAACTTTCCCGCACTCGCTGCTGGCGGCCGCTCGCACAGCGCGGAGCTTGGCTGAGGTGGCAGAGGCTGCTGTGAGATGGGCTCCGGCAGGGAGGCGCAGGTGCCGAGGGAAGGATGGAAGGACAGACCCGCCGGCAGGACAGGAGCACGGGGAGCTGCCCGCAGCCCGGCTGGCTCTACCTGCCCGGGGGCACCTGCCCGGGGCAGCGGGGCCGGGGCATGGCCGGGCTCGGGCTCTGCCTGTCCCCCTCCCCTCGCCTCGCCGGGGCTTTCGCAGGGAAGTTTGATGCGAGCCCGAGATTCTTTATAGGGACAGGAAAAAAAAAAAAAAAAAAAAAAAAAAGGAGGAAGGAGAGACGTCACCAGCCGAGGCGAGGGGACTTCACTCTCTCTCTCCCTCCCTGTCATTTCACAGAGCTCCTGGGTTTCCTGTGGCTGCTGCCTGAGATGGGGCAAAGAAGGGAATTCCAGCTGCTTGCCGGCCTCGCCCGTCCCTGCAAAGCCGGAGCTCGGGGATTCAGGTGGCACCGCCTTCCCCCAGGGCACAGAGGTGGCAGTGCCCGGCCGCGGAGCCCTCAGGCTGCGGGACACCGGGGAGGGGACACACACCACCCGAGGAACGAACGGGCTGTGTCCTTTAGACACCCCCTGAGGATGGGCTGTGTCCCACACACACCCCCTGAGGATGGGCTGTGTCCCACACACACCCCCTGAGGATGGGCTGTGTCCCACACACACTCCCTGAGGATGGGCTGTGTCCTGCAGACACCCCCTGAGGATGGGCTGTGTCCTGCAGACACCCCCTGAGGATGGGCTGTGTCCCACAGACACCACCTGAGGATGGGCTGTGTCCTACAGACACCCCCTGAGGATGGGCTGTGTCCTACAGACACCCCCTGAGGATGGGCTGTGTCCCACACACACCCCCTGAGGATGGGCTGTGTCCTACAGACACCCCCTGAGGATGGGCTGTGTCCTACAGACACCCCCTGAGGATGGGCTGTGTCCCACACACACCACCTGAGGATGGGCTGTGTCCCACAGACACCCCCTGAGGATGGGCTGTGTCCTTTAGACACCCCCTGAGGATGGGCTGTGTCCTTTAGACACCCCCTGAGGATGGGCTGTGTCCCACACACACTCCCTGAGGATGGGCTGTGTCCTTTAGACACCCCCTGAGGATGGGCTGTGTCCTTTAGACACCCCCTGAGGATGGGCTGTGTCCCACACACACTCCCTGAGGATGGGCTGTGTCCTTTAGACACCCCCTGAGGATGGGCTGTGTCCTTTAGACACCACCTGAGGATGGGCTGTGTCCCACACACACTCCCTGAGGATGGGCTGTGTCCCACAGACACCCCCTGAGGATGGGCTGTGTCCCACACACACTCCCTGAGGATGGGCTGTGTCCCACACACACCCCCTGAGGATGGGCTGTGTCCCACACACACCCCCTGAGGATGGGCTGTGTCCTTTAGACACCCCCTGAGGATGGGTTGTGTCCTGTAGACACCCCCTGAGGATGGACTGTGTCCCACAGACACCCCCTGAGGATGGGCTGTGTCCTACAGACACCCCCTGAGGATGGACTGTGTCCCACAGACACCCCCTGAGGATGGGCTGTGTCCCACACACACCCCCTGAGGATGGGCTGTGTCCTACAGACACCCCCTGAGGATGGGCTGTGTCCCACACACACCACCTGAGGATGGGCTGTGTCCCACACACACCCCCTGAGGATGGGCTGTGTCCTACAGACACCACCTGAGGATGGGCTGTGTCCCACACACACCCCCTGAGGATGGGCTGTGTCCTACACACACCCCCTGAGGATGGGCTGTGTCCCACAGACACCCCCTGAGGATGGGCTGTGTCCCACACACACCCCCTGAGGATGGGCTGTGTCCTACAGACACCCCCTGAGGATGGGCTGTGTCCTACAGACACCACCTGAGGATGGGCTGTGTCCTACAGACACCCCCTGAGGATGGGCTGTGTCCCACAGACACCCCCTGAGGATGGGCTGTCTCCTGCAGGAGCCGCTCTCTGGGCCCCCTCACCCCGTGTTCAGCAATTTGGGCTCTTTGTGCTGCTCCCTGTGCCCTGCTGGGATGGAAAACACCCACCCTCCCTTGCTCTTGGGGCACAGAGAGAATCCCTTGTTTGCATCAGGTGTTTCAGGGAATCCCAGTGATATCATCTGTACTACACCTGACCCCTCAAGGGTTTCTCACCTGGGCATTATCTCCAGTTCCACCCACACATCCAGCTCCAGCCTGCCCTGTGCCTTTGCCCTTGCCGTGCCAGGCAGGATTTCAGCAGGGATGGGCACTCCAGCCCCAGGGATTTCCCTCCTTTTCCCTCCACCCTGGAAATCACTGCCCAGTCCTGGCTCAGGGCTGCTCCTCCAGCCACAGCCTCAGCTCTGAGTGTCGCAAACCTTCAGGAGATGTCCCAGGGCATGCAAGGGACACTTCTGAATGCAGCCAGCACTGAGGTGACCAGGAGGGAGCTCTTCTGTGCTATTCCAGTGCACATATCAGATGTGTGGCTTGTAATGTAAAAACACTGATAATGAGAGAGTGCTGGAAACTCCACAGCTGCCCCCACACATGGTCCTTCCCAATAATCCCAATAATCCAAATAACCCCAACAATCCAAATAATCCAAATAGTCCCAATAACCCCAACAGTCCCAATAATCCCAATAACCCAAATAATTCCAATAATCTCAATAGTCCCAATAATCCCAACAGTCCCAATAATCCCAATAACCCAAACAATCCCAATCCCAGCAGGTGAGCCCCTGGGGACACTGGTGTTGCAGGACCTGCAGAGCCTTACAGGAGAGCACAGCCAGTCCCTGTGGCTCAGTGATGGGGTTGGTTTGCATTTTTTGCTCCTCTTGCTCAGTTTGTTTGCAAAAGAAAAGCCAGAGCCAGCAGGTGCACCAGACTTTTACAGGATGGAGATCAGGGGGTTGGTGACAGAGCCTTTTCACACCTCAGTTTAGTCCAAAATCTAAATCCTTAATGCCCATAACAGCTCTGAGCTCTTCACTGCCATGCACTGGAGCAGAGGGAGACACAGGTTCAGTTCTGAGAGTTACAATTCCAAAGGCAAATGGGCACTTCAGAAGGTCAGGATTGATACCTGCTGTAGAAGTGTCCCAAATTCAGCAAGAAATTGAACCCAGGCCTCAGATATTCCCAGGTTTATGAAGAAGAAGCCTCATTTCTCATGCACAGTGTTGAAACCATGAATGCTTTTCTCAACATGATCTTCATATAAATGCCCAGATTGTTGTCAAGATGAAAAATTGCATTTTTCTATGCCTAAAATTAATTCTTAGGGCTGTACAACTTTCCTCAGATATGGGTTACAGTAAAGGAATCCTAAATAACTATGGATAATGGTAAAGACTGATCCCATAGGAGCTTCACTGGAGAATCAAAACTCTAACATAATTATAGGACTGTAGTTTATTTGTAATTTATGGGGAAGTGTTTAAAAATGCATTAGAGGTTACTTACCAGCTGGTAATAAATTGTATTGTATTTGTGTAATGCCCCAGATAATCTTTTATCTGTTGATAAATGTAATTGATCCTTTAATTGAGATTAAATGCCTCTAGTGTGTTGTTTCACAAGGAATTCAGGATTAGAACCTGGTCAAGCAGCCCTGAGTTTATAATACTTTATTTTCCCCTCATAATATGCAAAATTAAAGTTATAAGAAGGACACCATTTGTTCCTGAGCACCTTCCAGTGCCTGGAGCAACCTGTTAGAGCTTTTCCAAAGGCAAGCAGACTTCCCTGGCACAGCAGCCTGTTCTGCTCATAGATGGGAAAAGCCATTTGCTAACTGGGCTAGAACTCTTCATAATAACCCAGCTCATTTTCCATGACAGATATTCCATCCCAGGAGCTCAGAGCTCTTTACCAATATTAACAAATACCAGCCTTGCCACGCTCAGGGGAGCAGAAGCAGGGCTAGAAAAGGTCATTTCCCTTCCTCATGAGGTGCTTTGAGCTTTGCAAGGCACCCAGCAGTTGCAGCAGTGTGACCATAACTAAATAATAATAAAAATTAAAAAATGGGGGAGTGAAGGTTGCTGTGTCTGTGTCCCAGACCACTGGGGTGGGAATTCCTGCAGGAGTTTGGCTGGAATTCCAGGGTATGGAATCTGCTCTTTGTGGGAGCTGGCTGACCCCAGGAGATGCTTGGTCACCCTTTGTGGTGCCTCCCATCCTTCCTGGCAGAGGATTACCTGTGCCATGTTGGTGCCTTCTGCCAGCTTGGCAAGGAGCAATTCCAGAGCTGGAACCCCTTCCCTCCATCTCTCTCCTCTCTTGGTGCTCATCCATGGAAGGGGACAGAGGGAGTGGCTGTGGGTTGGGTCTGGAATTGCATCCTGTGCTGCTTTTAGCTGTAAAGGTAAAGCATCTCCATCCCAGTGGAGTTGTCCAGCTCTGGGCTGGCTCCCAGGCCCAGCTCCAGCCAGGCTCCCCTGACTCAGCCCCTGTCTCACAAATTCCCTCAGCTACAGAGGGCAGAGAGGGGTTTGGCCCCTAATCCTGAATTCCAGCCTTGTGTGTTGGGCTGGGTGCACTGGGGTGCCTTTGCTGTCAGCTGCACACAGAGAACCCTGGCAGATTCTGTTCTGCAGGGTGGAATTGTTCTCCAAAGGGGCTCCAAAGCAATTGGAGAGAGCTGGGACCAAGATGAGCTGGGCTGAGCTGGGGTGGCATCCCTGAGCTGAGCTTTGCCTATGGAGTGAGAAGCAAGGAGGACAAAATAAGGGATTGAAAGTCATTTCTCCATGTTGGTGATCTTGGTTCCAATGCTGTGACAGCCTTTAGGGTGGAATTGTTCTCCAAAGGGGCTCCAAAGCAGTGGGAGAGAGCTGGGACCCCAGCCATGGCTGAGCTGGGGTGGCCTCCCAGAGCAGAGCTCTGCCTACAGAGTGAGAAGCAAGGAGGACAAAACAAGGCATTGAAGGTCATTTCTCCATGTTGGTGATCTTGGTTCCAGTGCCTGTGGCAGCCTTTGGGGCCAGGGAGTTGGCACAGCCAGGCTGCCACTGTGGCCTGTGCTGCTCATCCTTGTCCCCTTCCTGGAGGGACAGTGTCCCATGTCCTGCAGACTGAGCCCCTGGCAGAGGGGCTGGAAGAGGAGAGGACATTGCCAAGGTGCCTTGCAGCTCTCTGTGACAAACCCTGCCTGCCCCTGGACTCAGCTGTTGTTTATTTGATGTCCAGGCTGCCTTGGGGCATTCCTGCCCTCCGGGACAGGCAAGGTGCTGATGCACAGGGGATGTGCTCCACAAACAGGAGCAAAGCCATCAGCAGCCAGGGCACAGAGCCCAGCCCAGCCCCACATCCCTCCCAGGACAGCAGCAGGGCCAGCAGTGCTCCCAAATTCCCAGGAAAGCTGCAGGGCTGGGTGTGCCTCTGCCCACAGCCCAGGCTGAGCGCCCTGCACAATCCTCCAGTCCCTGGGGAGGGAAATCCAAGTTCACATCGTCACTCTGTGGGCAAACAGGGTGGAGAGCTTGCAGATAAAAATATTTTTCCCTGGAAAATGGCATGTAATCAAAACAGAAACCTTCTGTGGGAGTGCTCTGGCTGGAGTGACTTCAGCTAGGGATGGACTTTCCAGGGAAAGGAAGCACCATCCCAGCCTTGCCTGCAGCTTGGTGATGTCCTGGTGCCAGGCCTGGTTTTGAGTCATGAGCCTGGTTTGGGTCAGAAAACTGAATTTTCACCTCTTGCCAAGCTCCTCAGCAAGTCCACTGGCTGAGCTTTGGCCATTGCAATCAGCTCCTTGCAGACGTGTTTGCTTACTTATCCCTTTGTTTAGAAAAAGAAAAAAAGGCCTCAAGAAAACCCCATTTGGCTCAAGCACAGAATGGGAACAGAATGTTTCTCTAGCTGGGCAAAACATTTCCTGGGCAGCTTTGTTCAGGCTCCCAGCAGCACTCAGGCCTGGGAGCTGTGGGAGCAGCAGGGCCATGGGCACGTCCTGGTGGCCTCTGTGGGGTGGCAGTGTCACAGGGAGGGACAGGAAGCACTCACAGCCACTGGCAGAGCCCCCCTGCAGCCTTCTGCTTTCTGCAAGAAGGAAAAAAAAAAAGGTTTTTATGAATATTTCAAAGGTGGAAGAGGCCTGTCAGTCACTTCTAACAACAGCCAAGTATAGATAAAGTAATATACTGCAAGAAATTTTATTTTTGTATAAAAACTGTCGAGAATGAGGAGTTTTCCTCTGGTGTCACCCTTTCTCCATCCCTGCTGCCATCCTGACAGGTCCTTCCCTCCCTGTCCAGCTGAGGTTTGTCCCCCCTGCATCCGTGGCCATCCTGCCCCAGCCCCAGCCTGTCCTGCTGCCCTTCCCTCCACCAGCCGGAGTGAAAAGCTCCTCAAACACACGTGCAGAGGGCAGAGGAAAGCAGGACATTTCCTCCCAGTGCTGCAAACATGGGAGGTGAAAGGATGAGGAGCACTCACCTCCCCTCCCATGGCTGCAGGAGATGGAGTGTTCCTTTAAAATTCAGCATGGGGGAATGGCTGATGTTCCATCTCTTGTGTTCCCTCTCTGAGGTTGTTTTGGAGCATCTCCTTGTAGCTGTTTGACTCAAATCCTTTATTTCTGAGTCTGCCTGGGGAGATCCTTACAGCTTATAAATATAATGTAGGCCTTGGGCCCATAGAGCTCTTACAGAGAATTAACTGGTTTGGAGCAGCAGCCAGACTCCTGAGCCAAGAGAACAAAACAAGAGCAATGGTAAGGAAAATAAATAGCCATCAACAAAAGGAGACAGGCACAGGGTTTGATCTGCTTTGTTCTGCCAGAGTCTGTGGCAGGAAGACAAAGATATCCACCTAATGGGGAAGAAATTCCTGAGCCAGGTTTCATCCCCACACAGCATTTCAGGTAAGGAAAATATTCCAGCCCTTTGAGGTACCTTCCTGCAGATCTTCTCCCAGCACTGACCTCAGTCAGAGGCCAGATTTTCTGTGCAGGGTTTTCCTTTGCCAGAGTATGAACTTCAAAGTGTGAGAAAAAATGGGTTTCAGCCAGCGACCAAGAATGCTTGTTTTATTTGTTTTAGTTTGGATTCTAATTCCCTTCTTACTCTTTCTCTCTCTGTGGGGATAAAGCAGGATTTTCATACCACTCAGACTGGGAATGAGAAGCATGGTTTGTGTCCTGGTGCTCTGCAGACATTCCCTTCCCACTGGAGGCTCCTGCTCACGTCTCCAGTGAGATGATTCAAATGATTCCAATAACAGGAGTGCAGGGAGGGAGGAACAGCACAGGTGGGCCTGGACAGTGGCAAGGCAGGAAAACCACGAGTGGTTTGCATTAATCCAACCCCATCCATGTCAATCCCAGAAGTGTTGGGGTTAATTCAGCCAACAGCTCAAGGCTGTGTGCTGTGAACTCTTTAATTTGGCACCAGAATGGCACCAGTTTATCACTCAGCTCTTACCACGTACCAGTGCTGGCTCTGAAGGGTTTAAAACCAATGTTATAAATGCTGCCCCTCCTCCTGCTGCCTAATCCAAACTGGGGGAGGTTTGGATCAGCTTTCCTGGCTGTTCCCTCAGCCTTGGTGACTGCAGGAGCCACAGGGAGCATCTGGAGCAGGGTGAGATGTGCCCCAGCACTGCCCTGCCAGGCCAGTGGGGAGAGGCAGCTCAGCCCCAGAGCTCCCAGTTCAGCCCCAGCTGTCCCAGTCCCCATCCAGCCCCAAACGTCCCAATTAAGCCCCAAATGTCCCAGTTCAGCCCCAAATGTGCCAGTCCTGTCCAGCCCCAGCAGTCCCAGTTCAGCCCCAGCAGTCCCAGCCCCCATCCAGCCCCTGCAGTCCCAGTTCAGCCCCAAACGTCCCAGTTCACTCCCAGTAGTCCCAGTTCAGTCCCAGCTCAGCCCCAGCAGTCCCAGTGGCCATCCAGCAGTGGTGTGGGTGTCATTAATCATGGCACTGCTCATTAATCATGGCACTGCTCTTTCTCCCTGCTGCAGGTGCCCCAGGAACATGCCCAGCCCTCCTGTGCCTGGGCTGCCACAGCTCTGTCAGATTCCACAAGTCAATGCTCCTTGTCTCCATGGGGTGAGCACTGGGATCATCCCTGCTTTATGCTCTGCCCCCAAAGTAAAGCAGCACGAGCTCCATGACTCAGTGCAGCCATGAGGCAAAAATAGCAGGTTGGTGTGCTGAGATGATGGGGAGAATCAAAGGGACACTGTCTCCCAAAACTAAAATGTCTGCAAATGAGCTCTCAGCCAGCACAGGGCCAAAAGAAATGTTTCTTCCATGGACTTATTTATTTTTGAGATCTGAAAGGAAGCAGTTGCTGAGGACAAGTGGACATTGTGCTGAAGGTTTGAGAAATGAGACATGGTGGCACAAAGACCCTGATAGTGGAGCTGCCATCACTGATCTGCATTGTCCTCACCAAGAGAGACTGAATAAAAGCTTGAACTGGAGCCAGTGGGAGTGAATAGAAGGGAATGGGGAGATTCCCACTGCCCTTAATGAGTTTTGGCTCTGAACCTACATGAAGAAACATCACTAGCACTGAATTCTAAAAATCCTTTCACCTTTGACAGAACAGGCTGGAATTAGTGAAGTGCCAGAGGGAATCTGTTTATGGTGCAGTTTTCCCCAAAGATGCTGTGTCCCACTGCAATAGAAAGGCTGAGCTGGGAGTGTTGTCCTTGCATGGGTCAGCAGCTGCAGCCACCAGGCTGGAACCTCAAAGCAGGAATCCCAAACGTGTCCTGGCTCCACCACCTCTGCCAGCCTCCTCTGTCCCCCTCCCACCAAGGCAGCCCTGTCACCTGGAGTGCAGGTGTCACATTGGGAAGAGCAGCTGTGAGCAGCTCTGGATAGAAACAGAAAGTTCTTCAGGAAAATGGGCACCTCTCTCCAGGCTGTGGTGATTCCTCTTGCGGGAAGGACTTGGTGCAGCCCTGGGGCACAGCAAAAAAAAGACATTGACACAGTTAATTGGCAAATTAAGGAGGAAATGCAAGGAGAGCTTATAGGAGGACAGCAGGAATGTCCAGTTCCTACTCATCCCAGGCTTTGGGTGTTGAAGGAAAGCAAAAATATTCCATCTTTGTTCATCATCCATGCTTTGAGGGGAATCCAATCTGAGGAGACCATGATGGCTTTTGCAGGCAGGCAGGGCTGGGTGGGAGAGCCTTTCCCAGCAAGGTCAGCAATGAGTCAGTGCAGGGCCAGGAATAGTGCTCAGGAGCAGCCTGGTCTGGAGCTGGAGACAACAGGCCCTCCTTTGTCCCCAGGAGTCCCCAGCCCTGCTCAGGCCCTTGCTTCAGCCCATGAATTCCAGAGATAAAGCACACACTTCTTGGATGTTCCTTCCCAAGAAAAAAGCTGGTGAGACCTTGCTGTTCTCAGTGAGTGCATTCTGCTGCTGGGGCTGTAAATAAATCAGATATGTTCTTCCCATTTCTTCCCTTTCCCTAGGTTTCTCCCTCAGCAGACTCAGACTCAGTGGGATTTCAGAGGGGGTGTCTTAGTTTGGAGAGACAGGTGTCTGCTAAGGAAGGCAGGAGCCTCCCCTGAAATGGAGAATGTAAACCCTCCCCACCCCTCCAAATTGCTGTAAATTTTAAATTAAGGGGCTCTCAGGCAAAAAATATGGGAGCAGGAAATAACAGTTCTTTACTAGGGAAGAAAAATAAAAAGATACAATAAAACAATGCAATACACTAAACCAACACTGACAGAGTCAGAACAGAACCTGACACCCTGTGGGTCAGGCTGTTGGCACAGTCCCATTGGAATTGTGGCTCAGCCCTCCTGCAGTGTCAGGGCTGGTTCTGGAGCAGGGATCCTGGAGAAAGGTGCAGTCTCTTCCTCTGAAGATCCAGGGCAAGAGGCAGCTGCTGCTTCTCTGGGGAATCCAGTGCAGAAGCTGTGCTGGTGTTCCAGAATCTCAGATTATATCCAGGTAGGAATGCTTGGCTCCTCCTCTGGGCTCACATCTCCCAATGGGATGCTGTAGTTCTTATCAGCCATGCAGGGACATTCGATGGCTGTTATCAGCAGGTGTCCCCCAGAGGGAGGAGTGGGTGTGGGAGAGATAAGAAAACTGCCCACTTGACAGAAGACAACTGCCATACAGATGGCAAATGGAATAAAATTTGCTTGACAATCCAGGACGGGTGGGATGGGAGGAACCATCTCCCTGTCAGGTCATTCTGATTCAGTGGTGGGATCCAAACTGCTCCTGCTCCAAAGCTCACCTGTGCTCCTGGGAGAGCCACTGGGTCTCCATGTCCTGTTCCTCCTCTGCACAGCTGGGTAAGGATTTACCCTTGTTCCCATCAGAGCTGTGACACAGGGGCTGGGGTCATCCTGAACAGGGAGCCTCAGCCTGGCAGGGTCCCACATTTGCCAGCAAGGAGGGAATGTGCTTTGGGATGAAAGAGGAGAAGGGTGGCACTGCAGCCTGCCATGGCACCCTGGCATGGGGCTGAGCCCTGGCAGGCTGAACTGGAGCTGCAGTCCAGTAAAACCCATGGCTGGGATTCCTGCTTCTCCCTGCCCAGGATGTTCAGTGACAGGTGAAGCTCACAGGTAAAAATAAAAAATGCTGCTCCTCCTTTCTCAAAGCCCCCAAACTCTGTGTTCTCTGCAGGCCAGGCACCTGCCATCTCCCAGCCTTTAAGGAACAAACAGTGATTTTATAAAAGCCCTGATGTCCCTAATAATGCCACAAGGCTCTTCTGCACAGAGGCTCTTTGTCTTCTGGGCACCAGGAAGAAGGAAAATCCTGCAGGGATTTCCTACTCTAAATGACAGAGGTGGAATAACAAGGGCTTTCAGTAGGAAAACAAGGATTGAAAAATCAGCAAGGTGGGCTCTGTGGACTGGCTTGTGCATTTCTCATCTCTGCTTCCTCTCTTATCATCTCCTTGTCCAAGCATTTGTCTCAGTCTCTGCTGCTGTGTTTGGCAGGGAGGGTTGAGATCCACCTTTTGAGCTTGTACTTTTTTCAAATAAGGGTTACATTCACAGCCTGGTTTAAAAATGAAACCACACCATGAAACTGCTGCTTCATCTTTTTTTCTCTGAGCTTTAGACTTGCTGCATTTCTCCAGGCAGTGCTGAGCCCACACTGGCTGCTGGAGGGATTTTCTGGAGGGATTTTCTGCAGCTAAAGGCACATTTGCTCGGGTGCTGTGTGTTACTCAGAGGTTTGTGGCAGCAATTAGTAGGTCACAGAAAGCTTTCTCTTCTTCTCCAGAATCCAGGGACATCCTCTGATTTATTGCCCCATGCTCTGGCTTCATCCAAGGTGGGAGTGCTTGGTGTGGAAGTGCAGCCTCAGCCTTTCTTCAGGAGGGGCCCAGAGGGGATCTCCACGGGGACTGCTCTGGGTTTGCCTCAGTCCTCACTCAGATTTCGAAAAAAAGGACCAAACCTCTGAAAAAAAGTTGGGGAGGGGAGGACTTGCACTTCTCTGTGTCCACACAGTGTGTCACCCTTACTCTATCCGCAGTGCTCTCCTTTACCATCCCCACAGGAGCGGAGTGGCTTTCAGAGGAGCAAACTGCCCTGGTTTGCTCCCAGCCCACGAACTGGCACTGAGCAGGTGAGATTCCCCTGGGGACACCCTCAGCCTGCAGAAGGATGGAGAGGATGGAGCTGGCAGCTTCTCCTGAGGCAGCCCTGGCTGCAGAGCCACCGAGGGTTGCTGCCAGCAGCCGTGGGATGAGGGGTGTTCCAAGGCCAAGAGCTGCCTCTTCCTTCCCAGCATTATCCCAGAGCCCTGAGGAAATCAGCTGCCCTTTGAGCCTTTCCTTCAGGAAAGTTTCCCATTTCCACTTGCTGGAGCCAACAGCTGGTAACACCAGCACTGCCAGAGCCTCTGCAGGAGGATTGGACTGGTCTGTTGGGACAGCAGCATCCCTCCCCTCTCCTTGGTGAAGGTGTGATGAAGGATAATTCCTGTGGAAAAGGCAAGGTGCAGGATCTGAAAATTGCCACGTGTGTCCTTTCCAGGGAGACAGATGATTGCTGGAGGTGTGCAATGCTGGGGTGCAATTTAGCACATCTCTGTTCCCCACCTGGGCTGGGTTTATTGCTCCAGCTCTGCAGGGTTTGGTGCTCTGTTAGAGGCACACAAAAGTGCTCCCACCACTTTCATGGGACTATTTCAGGAGTCAGGGACTCTGCAAAATGCAGAAGGTAGCAGAATGTGGCAGACAGAGACTGACACTGAGATGTAATAAGGAGCATTTCACAAGGTAATTTCTGCCAATTTTATCTGCTGTATTAAAGTTTAATAGGCATGAAAGCACCCAGGTGCTGTAGAAAAATCTAACACTGTTCTACAAAAATGGTTTTTAAAATGAAGCATTTTCTGTGGTTGCTATTAGTGCAGATTGGCACAATCAGAAGTTGTTCTGCTGTACATGTCTGTGCCATAAAATTGAGGGACAGAGGAGTTGTCTGTCGTGGGCTGCTGGTCCCAAATTGTGGAGTGAAGTTATCAGCCTGTGCTAAAACACTGAGAATTCTCCTAGAAGAGTTTTTCTGTTTGCTCCAGGAACATCAAAGTGTTAGAGCTTGATGGCTGAATAATCACAGAATCAGAGATTCACTGAGTGATTGTGGTTGGAAAAGCCCTCAGAGACCACGGAGTCCAACATTCCCCAGCACTGCCAGGCCACCCCTGCCCCGTGTCCCCAAGTGCCACATCCCTGTGACTCCAAATCCCTCCAGGGATGGGCACTCCACCACTGCTCTGGGCAGCCCTGTCCAGGAAGGAATTTCCCCAAATATCCAACCTGAGCCTCTTCTGGAACAATCTGAGGCCGTTCCCTCTTCTCCTGTCCCTGTTCCCTGGAGCACAGCCCGACCCCCCCGGCTGTCCCCTCCTGGCAGGAGCTGTGCAGAGCCACAAGGGCCCCCTGAGACTCCTTTGCTCCAGGCTCAGCCCCTTCCCAGCTCCTCTCCAGCCTCAGCCCCTTCCCAGCTCCCTCAGCCTCTCCTGGGGCTCCAGCCCCTTCCCAGCTCTGTTCCCTTCCCTTCACTCCAGCCCCAAAATGCCACTCCTGAACTCCCCCCAGCTCCGGATGTGTGGCATTGATCACTTCCCTGCTGGCCACACTGTTGCTGAGACAAAATCATGTAATAAAATGATAGCATCCTTAACAAAATAATAGCATCCTTCAGACCCCTTTTCCTCACCCTGAAAACCCAGGCTGGATTTTAGAGGCCCCTTTGACAAGTGACATCATGGCATCCTTACATAGTATCAGCTCAGTTCTGTGTGATTTGTCTGCTCTTTATCCTCTTTGAATCAAGAAAGCAAAGCCTCTGGATGACAAGGGAAATATTCCAGAGTCAGCTGCTAATTTTTACTTTTTGCCATCCAATTTGGCAGTAGCTTTTTACAAGTGTTGGCCTGCACAGCAATTGCAGAGATTTTGCAATGGTCTGCAATGTTGTGGTGATAAAGAATTATTTACTGCTTCAATCTCACAGCAGTGCTGATGTGACTCCTCATCCCCACCAAACACAAAAACAAGGTATGGAAAATGCTTTGGAGAAGGAGGAAAAGCATGGATCTCACTTTATAGTGACTGAACATTCCCTAGTGTGACCGTGTTCACGGGGGTCTGAGGATGAGGGAAGAGATGAGGATCTGACTCCATGTTTCAGAAGGCTGATTTATTATTTTATGACATATATTATATTAAAACTATACTAAAAGAATAGAAGAAAGGATTTGATCAGAAGGCTGGCTAAGAATAGAATAGGAAAGAATGATAACAAAGGCTTGTGTCTGGGACAGAGAGTCTGAGCCAGCTGACTGTGATTGGCCATTAATGAGAAACAACCACATGAGACCAATCCCAGATGAACCTGTTGCATCCCACAGCAGCAGATAACCATTGGTTACAGGTTGTTCTTGAAGCCTCTCAGCTTCTCAGGAAGAAAAATCTTAAAGAAAAGATATTTCATAAAAGATGTGTGTGACACCCTAGCCTGGATGAGGCTCCTTTCCAAGGGCCACATCCCTCTGGCACCTGTAGCAGTTGCTCACTGAAAAGTCCTGTTATTCAGCTGCACTCCTACCTTTTTTTAATGCAGTTTAGCAGCTGGAAATCAGGAGGAGAACCAGGAGCAGCCAGATCCAGTGTGCCTGCACAGCCCTGGCTGCAGGGATGGAGCTGCTCCCAGCAGAAAGGCACCAAATCCTCCCTTCGGCTCCCACCTTCCCCCTGCTTTCTGCACAGGCAGGTTTAAAACTTTGCCTTTGGATGCTTGTGGAGAAACAGGAAACATCTGAGGGTAGCAGGAAATATCTGAGGGTAGCAGGGAATATTTAAGGGTAGCAGGGAATATTTAAGGATAGCAGGAAATATTTAAGGATAGCAGGAAATAAAGGCTCAGCTGGGAAAGGAACCCAGGAATGGGAGAGGGAGAGGCAGCTTCCAGTGATGTCCCCATTCAGCACAGAAACATTTCAGAACATAAGATCACCCACAGTGGATCCTGTCAGAGATTCACCCAGCACCCTGCTGCCAGGGGCTCAGGCTGGAGCCTTTGAGAGGGCAGTGAGGAAATTGTCTTTTCCAGGGTTGGTTTCCCAGCCAAGCTCACAGAGAAATGCTGCCTTTTGGCTTAATAATCCTGATTTCTTTGCTGTGACCTTCCCCATGCTCCTCTGGAGGGCACGTGATGCTTTTAACACCCACAGCAAAGTTTTCCAGAGCAAGGTGCACACAGGAGCCTCTCCTTTGCCTTCTTCCAGCACATCACCTGCTGCTTTCATCTGCTGCTCCTCAAGGCTCTCTGTGCAGCTCTTGCTGCCTCTTCACCCTCCTTGAATTTAAAGACATACATCATTCCCATCCTCAGGCTGGAAACTCACAGTTTTTTTAGCCATTGCTGGCATTGAAGCTGTTCCATCTCACCTTATTACTTTTTTTTTTTTTTTTATATTTTTCCACTGGAGTTTCTAACTTGATGCTGATAAAAGAAGCAATTCCTTCCTCTGCACCTGTGGAACAAAAAACCCAAGGAGTGGTGGAGTGGCCAGGATGTTGATGTGGAAAAGGTTTTAGCCCACATAAACCCATAGTATATTCTAAGAGAACTGCAGGGAGCTTCCCATCAGCCAAGAAAATGAGAAGCACATAAGAAAGGACTCTTGAAGCTGTCTGGGAGGGTTCTGAGACAAATTTCCCCCGTGCCTGGGTGTGTTTATTCCCATGCTGAGCTCTGTTTTCACCCAGGCTCACACTTTGTGCTTGAGGAAGCCACCTGTGCAGGACAGCCCCAAGCAGAGACCCGAACCCCTCATCCAGAAACTCCATCTCCACAGCCCTGCAGAATTCCATTCTCTCTCCTTTCCCTTCCATCAACTGAGCTGTGCAACTTCTCACCCGAGTGGCAGCAATTTTAGGGTCCCTCCATGCTCTGAAGCTCAGCCTGAGGTGCCTCAGAGATCAGTTAAAAGGAAAGAATTTGTTTATCTCCTTCTCATTCTTTTAAGCACTCCCAAGATGAGCATGTAAATGCTCAGAGGTAAATCCCAGGCACAGGCTGTGGGATGAGCTCACAATTCTGTCATGGAAATCACAATGGACACCTTTTCATGATTCCCATGACAGAACTGTGAGCTCATCCCACAGCCTGTGCCTGGGATTTACCCCTGAGCATTTACATGCTGGGCTTTCACTCTCATCAGAGTGGAAAAAACCCCTCAGGTTTTATCCTGGCCACTGTTACCAAGGGCTGCCTTGCCCTCTGTTCCTGCATGCTAGGACAGTGAAAAGCAGTGCTACAGATGATTAGATCATTTCTCTCCTCAGCTGCCTGTGGTCTTTGGCCATGTGCTGTCCCCAGGAGCCATTATATAGGAAACTCCAGGGAAAATGGGAAAGCTGCTTATTTTTCTTGGCATCTGAATGATTGTTCTGGCCAGGCTGAGTCCAGTTCTGTGTGTGTTTATGTCACACTTTATTATTTGCATGGCCAGCCCTGGTAAGGGTTTCAGGGGCTGGTGGTTTTGTAATTTGTACAGCCCTTGCTCTCTCTGCCTTTGCTGCTCTCCACTGGAGTTGTGGCTGTTTCCTTTTTTATGGCCACTTCCTCCTGAGGGAGCAGTAATTTATGGTCAGAGGTTAACCTCATTTGCTGAAGTATCCAGCTCCCATGCCAATAGATCTATAAAAATGGAGAGCAGGGATGAAAAGATGGGAAATAAATAAACCAGATCTTCTTCAAATGACACACAGAGCCCTTCTTGTGGAGGCACAGAAACAAAGGAATTCTTGCAGGGGCTGAGATCAGGATCAAACCCAGTGTTCTGCCTTTGTTGGTGCCCAGGGACACACTGGGGCAGAAGTGATGTGATGTCCATCCCCAAGGGATGGACACCTTGGAGCAGAACATTCCCAGGTTTTTATGGAGTTCTGTGCAACCCTGGGCCCTCTTCTGGTGTGAACAGCCCTGCCAAGCTCCTGACTGGGACGAGATTTTGGGGTAACATTGTTCCACAGATCAGCTGGCATTAAGGTGCTCCTTTCCTTTCCTTTTTCCTTTCCTTTTCCTTTCCTTTCCTTTTTCCTTTCCTTTTTCCTTTCCTTTCCTTTCCTTTCCTTTCCTTTCCTTTCCTTTCCTTTCCTTTCCTTTCCTTTCCTTTCCTTCCCTTTTTCCTTTCCTTTCCTTTCCTTTCCTTTCCTTTCCTTTCCTTTCCTTTCCTTTCCTTTCCTTTCCTTTCCCCTTTCCTTTCCTTTCCTTTCCTTTCCTTTCCTTTCCCCTTTCCTTTCCTTTCCTTTCCTTTCCTTTCCTTTCCTTTCCTTTCCTTTCCTTTCCTTTCCTTTCCTTTCCTTTCCTTTCCCTTTCCCTTTTTCTTTTCCTTTCCTTTCCTCTTTCCTTTCCCCTTTCCTTTCCTTTCCTCTTTCCTTTCCCCTTTCCTTTCCCTTTGTGCTGCCCCCCAGGATGAGGGGAAGGACAGGGCTGGGTTTGTGTTCCCAGAGCTGGAATCTCCCAGATTTTTGTGGAGAGCTCCCACCAGAGTGTGAGAGCGGAGCTGACCCCTCTGCTGGTGGCTCTGGCTCCTGGAATTCATGGAGGTGCCAGGTGCTGGTGTCAGGCTTTGGGGTTTGTTTCAAGGTAGATTCCAGCTTTTGCATGTCTGCGTGTCTGGCTGAGCTGGGAAATGGGATCATTTTTCCTTCCAAGATGTACCAGAACTTTATCACTGCCGTGGAAGAAGGAAACAGAATAAACACTGAATTCTTCAAGCTGGGACAGCAGCCATGGACCTTCTGGCCTCCCTCCCAGTGAGGAGGCTTTGGGCTGCTGTCCACAGTGCTCTGTCTCCTGGTTCAAGAGGGGCTTCTGCAAAGCCTGGCCCCTGGGCAGGGTCTGGAGCTGGCTGAGACCCCTTAGGGCTGTACCAGCCTTAGGGCTGGGCCTGCAAACTGCAGAACATCTCTCGAGGCCCGGGATGCACTTTATCTATTTAATATTTAGTAATTTTATATATTTCTGTATCACGTTTCCATGACATTTCTGGAGTACATCCTTTTTGTTTGTTTGTTCCTAAACATGGAATGTGTCTGTAATGCTCACAGGACTTCCAAGGCCTGTATTGAGCTAAAAACACCACAGGATTTATTTCCACTCACACGTTCCATCCTCCCCTTCCTGCCCCACGGTGACTTTTCCTGGCATTCCATATTAACCATAAAACAATTATCCAAGAGCTCATCACTGGTTCCAGGGCAGGATCTGCAGGTTCATTGACAGCTGTCAGGAATGGCCTGTTCTGGGGTGTCCCCCACATCACAGCTCACCCACCGACCTCTGCTGCTGTCTGATCCCTCATGGAGAGCTGTGTGATCCTTCATGGAGAGCTGTGTGATCCCTCATGGAGAGCTGTGTGATCCCTCATGGAGAGCTGTGTGATCCTTCATGGAGAGCTGTGTGATCCTCATGGAGATCACTTTAAACCCTCATGGAGAGCTGTCTGATCCCTCATGGAAATGTCCTTAATCCCTCATGGAGATCTCCTTAATCCTTCATGGAGAGCTGTGTGATCCCTCATGGAGATATCTTTGATCCCTCTCAGAGTCATCTTTAATCCCTCACGGAGAGATATTTGATTCTACATGAAGGGCTGTCTGATCCCTCATGGAAATGTCTTTAATCCCTCATGGAGAGCTCTTTGATCCTCATGGAGGTCTCATTAATCCCTCACAGAGAGCTGTCTGATCCCTTGTCAGGTCCGGCTGTCTGTCTCTGCCCCGACACGGGTAGGGTGGTTCTTGGGTGGCACGCGTTTCAAAGGATGAGTCTGGACTCTTCAGCTTTTTGATCTTCAGATTGTTTATTGTTTCTTATCTACAAAATTTTCTGTCTGCCCAACAGAGGTCTGATCTGCAAGGCAGCTAAGGGCACTCTGACCACCCACGGGGCGGTCATGTCTTTTTATACTAAAATCTACGTACATAATATTTACCTTTATTTTCCAATACTTTTCACCCATGTTAGCAAGTGCACCTTCACCATGAACCAATCCCCAAGTGCCAACATCACCACAGGAGATGGAGGACAAGAAGAAGAAAGAAGAAGGACGAGACACGCCCTGATCCCTCCATCTTGTCTCCATAACCCCCCTGTACCAAAAACCTTAAAGTTTATATTTCACCCTATAAATGTGTCCCTTTTACACCCTTCACTCTAAAGTGATTCTCATGTCCTCAAACTGCTGTCACTTCTGTAGGTGGATCAAAATCAAGCCACCAAACACTCTTGGCAACATTCCAGGATTTCCGAGATCCCCAAGGGTTCTCCTGGCAACTGTGGACATCTGGAGCGATGTGCTGAGTTCCCACAATCCCTCATGGAGAGCTGTTTCCTCCTGTCCATTGGCACTGTCTCTCCCCCAGTGTGGTTCCCCAGCAGCCCCAAGAGCAGGTGCTCACCATCCCAGGTGCTGTGTATTGATTAGTAGATCAGTTCCTGGGATTAACCATGGCTCAGGTGCACTAAAGCACGTTCAGACAGGTGAGCAGAGCTGGAACAACCCAGCCCCTCTGCAGAACTGTGGGACTTGGATCTCTCCCTTCCCTTTCCCTGGGTGGGGGTTCCTGGCACAAGCCCCCAGCCCCGGGTGGGCGTCCCCTGTGTGTCAGCCAGGCCAGCCCTCAGCTCCACGGCGCTGATGAAGCCACTGCTGCTCCCTGGGTGCCCGATTTGGGCTGGGGAACAGATGATCCTGTTAGCACCTGCCGCCCTGAGCAGCTCCTCAGCCTTGGCTGCCTCTGCAGAGCAGAAATCACTCGGTGCTCCTCACTGTGTCCCCAGAAATGGGCTCATGTGGCCAGGCAATCACTGCAGGCTCCAGGAGTCACGTTTGGCTAAGATGAGCTGGCAGCTTCCCCGAGATGGAAAGAAAATATTTGAATGTAATAACGAGCACTATAAAGCCTGGCATTAAATAAATATTAGGCTTTGACACCAACTGGAAGAAGCCAAATTTCCAGCTGCCCAGGAATGTCATCTGAGGTATTTGGCTCACTTCATCTCAACAATTTAAAAATCATTTGGGCTGAAAAAGCCCCAGAGTGCTGTCCATCAAAGTGATTTTGAGGATGGGTTAGGATTGTGCAGAACAATCCTCCAAGGCTGCAGCCCAGCCTGGTTTCTGTTCCTTGCTGTGGGATCCCCTCACTCCAGCACCTTCTCCATCCTGCTCCAAACGCTGCCCTGCCTCTGGGGGCTCTGCAGAGCTTGTAACAGAGGGGTGACACCAGAGCCTGGCCCCCAGCCCCGTGCAGAATTCCCATGAAAAGCCTGGTTTGAGGTCACTCCTGGCTGTGGCTGCTTTTTGGCAGGGCCTGTTTGGTGAACTGCCCCGGGTTCTGTGTTTACTGATGGGAACAGGGTGGAGATGTTGCTGGGATTATAAATACATTCCACATCCTTCCAGCCACAGATAAAGCAACTCCCCTGCTCTGAACCAAGTGGCTCCAGGTCAGCTTTGAGAGCACCCAAGCTGTGTGATCCATGGGCTGCAAGATTCTCTGGTGGCAGACAGAACATCCTGGAAAAAAACCCCAAAGCCTAAACAAAGCAGCCTCCAGCGAGCTAAATACAGGGATACACAGGAAAAGCTTTTAATCTTGGAGAGACAGTCATAATTGTCTTCCTCCCTCTGAGGAAAAAGCAGAATCCTATAAAACATCTTCCTGCCCAAGATGCTGTCTGATAATGGGAGAGGGGAAGTGAGAGAGGAGGCAGCACCTTGTGGAAGAATGAAATCCTGGGCTGGGATGGAGGACATTAATACAGAGCACACCTCCTGCTCACAGAAAAACAGCCACAACCCCTCCAGGAGGATTGTAGATGAGCAGCATCGATGTTGCATTTAATTTTCTTTCCTCTGTCATGGGCAGTTGTTTTCCTTAGGATCAATAAACACTTTAATGCTGGAAATCCCACCAGGAGAACAATGAACTGCATTAAAAATGTAAATCCCACTGAAATAAATGCACTGAGAAACACCAGGTCAGCTCTACAGAGATCAGAGGGGGAGATCTGGGGCTCATGTCCATGTGGAAATTGTGCTCAAGTTATCTCTGGGACATTCAGAAGAGGTTGGGTTCTTTTTCCATATCTTAGGATCATCTTTTCCCCTTGTCAAATGCCTCCAGAGCAGCTTCACCAAGTCTCTGTGCTTAGGGCAATGAATATCTGTGTGGCCCTTGCTCTTGAGTGTCAGGGTCTTGATTTGATCATACAAGATTTCATTTCATTTCATACTGAGGTTAAAATCTGGATTTTGGGGTTGCCTATCTCAGCTTCCTCCAGTTCCTACCAGCTCTTCCAGCTTCCTCCAGTTAGAAATTCCTACCAGCTCTTCCAAGGGTGTTTTGTGCACCCTTGGAAGTCAAGGTCTCCAGATCTTACCTCAAAGCACCCACACATCCCTAAATGAATTTCTAGCAGCAGCAGCAATGCCTTGTTCTAAGACAAATGCAGGCAGGTGTAGCTGAGGCTGAAGGGGAGCATTCAATGCTCCTTTTCCAGCAAGGCTGGGCACGGTGGAGCAGCCAAGCACCCTGTGCAAGTTGTTCCTGTGAGCTCTGCTCTGGTGTCCAAGAGCTGAATTCCACCCCCTGTACCTCCAGACTCCTTTCTCAGCATCACCCTTCCTCCTGAACAGCTTTATGGTGTCACAATTTCAGCTCTACAAGGAAAAAGAGAAAGCAAAACAAAACCTCGAGTCAGACCCTCACCTGAGGCAGCCTTGAGAGAGGAGCCAGAGCTGCCCCGGAGCTGTGAGTGCCTCTCACCAAGGCAAGAGCTGCTGGCAAGGTGTGAAAGCCTCTCCCAGCAGAGACAGGCAGCTGCTTTTCTGTCAGCTCGATTACTTCTTCATCCTAAATAGGTGTAGCATGTTCAGGACACTTCTCACACTGCAATCTGAAGGCTGAGCTTGAGCCTTTCAAAGCTTCAGGAGGGATTTCAGCTTTCCCTTGGTTTCCTATTTTACCTCTTGTTATGTGTTCCAGCAGGAGCAACACATCGTCCTTCTGCAAGGCCTTTTATTTAATGACTTCAAAGTGCTTTGAAACCATCTGACTTTATAATAAGAACTGGGTCAGTTCTGCCTTCCTCATTTTGGAGATGAGGACAAACAGGTAAAGAGGTTAAATGGTTTGCCCTGCAAAAAGGAAATGTATGTGTAGCACACTTTGGAGGAGGGCTTAAAACTTTTGGCTCTGTTGCCTCTGTACTCACCACAGGAATGAATTTCCTCCTTCTGTGACCATTCTTTCCTCTGTGGTTACTGGCAGGGAGGCTGCCAGCCAGAAAATTGCAATTAAAGGGATCCCAAAGAAGATCAACATTGCAAAGCTGAGTATCTCTACAACACACGGGAAGGGTGATTTAGGGGAGCTTTAGGAAGAGAATGGGGATGAATGGGGATTCTTTTAGAAGAGAATGGGGATGAATGGGGATTCTTTTAGAAGAGAATGGGTTCACTGATAACCTTCAAAAGGTGTCAGGGCCTCCCAAAGCAGCCTTGGCCCTGCTGCCAACAGCCCAGGGCAGAGCTGCTCCCCAGACTAGAGGGGATTTACCCCATCCCTACAAATGCTTGTAGGAAACTGCAGAGCCAGGGATGAACCTGGCTGGCCACCACACCTCATAGGGGTCTCTCTTCTCCATTTCTGCTTTTTTTCATGGCTGTCCTGGGTTGCAAAATACAGTTTAGGGGTGTGTGTTCATTCCCATCTGTCAGAGCTGGGCAGTTCTCTGCTGTTCTTGGGGCAGTTTTTCTTTATCTCTCCCACAGCCACTCCTCCCTGCAGGAGATCTCTGCTGTCCATGGCCACTGAGTGTCCCTGCAGGGCTGATCCAATTCCAGCATCCCATGGGGAGATGCTGCGCCCAGGGGAGGAGCCAAGCATTCCTACCTGGATCCAATCTGAGCTTTGGGACAGCACAGCAGCCTTTGCCCAGGGCATTGCCAGAGGAGCAGCTTCTGCTGCCCTGCATGGCCAGAGGGAGCCCAGGCCCATCTGCAGCAGCCCTGGAGCTGCAGAGGAAAACTCCCCCCTTGTGCAGGATCCCTGCTCCAGCAGAGCCACAGCTGGCACTGCAGGAGGGCTGAGCCCCCATGGGATGAGGCTGTGCCACCCCCTGACACACAGGGAGGCAGCTCCTATTGTTGTTTTGTATTATTGCATTTTTAATTTTTTTCCCTAATAAAGAACTGTTATTCCTATTCCCATATCTTTTCCTGAGAGCCCCTTAAGTTCAAAATTACAATAATTCAAAATTACATTTCCCATTTCAGGAGAAGCTCCTGCCTTCCTCAGCAGACACCTGGCTTTTCAAGACAATGGCTCATCACACCCTGAGCGTGGCCCTCATGGGAAGAACTTTGGGCATCTCTTAGTGCAGGGTCTCATGATCATTCCTGTTTGCCTGGGGCTGGGTCCTGCAGACAGGAGTGTGAGCCACAGGCTCACTTTCCATGGGACAGGGAAGTTTGCAGCCATCACAGCTGAGGGGAAAGCCCAGGTGAGAGCTCCCAAATTCCCTGTGTTGGTTTTCCCTCACAAAGGAGTCACAGGCTGGGGAAGCAGGAGCAGCTCCACAGCACCGTGTGTCAGACTCACCCCCAGCTCCTCTGGCAGTGCACTGACAGCAGGTCAGGTGTAGCTCAACAACATTTCAATAAAGCCTCAGCAAATCTCTCAGGAAGCTTAAAACAGAGAAAAACAAATGTGTGATTTTGCTAAAAGATCTTATAATTAAAAAAAAAATAAATCTGCATTTATTTACTTCCTGTCCAAGGCTGATGCCCACTGAGATGCCCTTCACAACCCCAGTGCTGAGTCACAGAATACCTGAGGAGCTCCTGAGAAGAAAAGTTACTCATTAAACAGAACCCCATGACAGTTCCTTGAGATCTGCCTGTATTTGGCCTTCACCTTGGGCTTGACCTCTGCTTCTGTTTATTTCCAGTTGCGTCTGCATCACGTCTGCTCTCAATGATCAGGTCTTGAATTATGAAGGAAAATTCCCCAATCCAGTGGCTCCTGTGGGATCCTCTCGGTGCCACCCCAAGCAGCATCCAGTGCTTTGGACAGCAGGACAAAGCCCTGGAGGAGGCTCCTCTGGCAGAAAAGGGTTCTTAGGCTGAGGATGGGCAAATGCACACCCCAAATTTTGGGTGGGGTTTGTTCCTGCAGGGTTTCTTCTTGCATATCTGAGCAGTGGGATGGTATGGGCTGGGCTGGGTGGTGTAAAGGAGAGAGGAACAGGAACAAAGGGTGCGGGCACCATTGCTGGTCCTGGGGACCCCAAACCTGGCCCAGGTGGGACCTCCCTGCTGTGACTGCATCCCCACACCCCTGTGCAAATGAATTTGTAGAAAAAGTTTAGAACAGTTTTTTTTCTATATTTTAGTTTTTAAGTAATTGTTTTAGTGTCTGTTTAGGGATTGGTTAACTATAAGGTACTAAGTTTTTCTTTTTAATGTTTAATTTTGATAGATGATTGGCTTTAAGGCATTTGCAGAATAGCATAGCAAAAGCTGATAGGCCAAGAAACACTTATAGTGTATAGTAATTAAGAAATTGCTAACTTCTAATTGTAATAACATAAATTATAATATCTGTAGTGTCTCACCCTTCACATGAGAGTAAGAATAAAATAAAAGTTTCTAAAACACCTCTCAGTTGTTCATCTCTAAGTCAGAAAAGGGCTTAATCCAACACATCCCAGCTGGGCTGTGTGCCCCTGGTGCTGCTCAAAGTGCAGCCACTGCTCCTTCTGGTGGCAAACATCCACCAGATGATGGTCTGTGTTCTCCAGCAGGGCACAGAAACCTCTGCAGAACCAGCTCAAGGCTCTTACTGAAATTTAAAGAGCAACACTCACGTGAGCAAACCCCAGTTTTATTATCCTAACAATTTTCCCACCCTCTGGGTGGGTCCTTGCAGAATAAGGAAGAAGATGAGGGATCCAAAGACATGACAGGTTTTCCTTCCTTTGGAAAAATCCATCTTTCCCAGCCAGCCACCCAGTCCCAAAAGTGGGATTTCTCATCCTAAAATTGAGAATGTCCAGTCCCAAAAGTGGGATTTCTCATCCTAAAATTGAGAATGTCCAGTCCCAAAAGTGGGATTTCTCACTCATCCTAAAATTGAGACTGTCCAGTCCCAAAAGTGGGATTTCTCACACATCCTAAAATTGAGATTGTCCAAACCCAAAAGTGGAATTTCTCACCCTAAAATTGAGAATGTCCAAGGAAGGACATTCCATCCAGCCTGAACAGCAGCATGTTCTTATCTAGACACTGGAAGGGGAATGGTGGCAAATTCATCTGGGACTACTGTGGAACAAATGTTGAACAAATGTCACCATTTGCATGTTGTTTATAAATAATTGTACTTTTAAATACCTCACCAATATCTCAGGAAGCTTAAAAAGGGAAAAATGATTTTGCTACAAGGTCTTAGAATTAAAACGAGAATAATCTGCATTTATTTATTTCCTGTCCAAGGCTGAGGCAAACTGGGATGCCCTTCAGAACCCCAGTGATCAGTCACAGAATCAGCTGGGATTCACTGGTGGGATCCTGCTCAGTCTGGAGGCATTGTGTAATTTCTTTTAGTTCTCTCCAGAAATCCAGAGGGTGTGGGAGTCCCTGGAGCCCAAGAGATGAAGGATCGGGAGTTTTTTAGAGCAGTTCCAGTTTGAGCAGGGCCATGAGGTGCACAGAGCTGGGAGAGCCAGCATGGAAAACATGGAGAGCCCCCTCTGATCCACCTGGAATAAGGCAGGAGCTGCAGGAAGGATCTATCCAGACAGAAACTGATTTTCCCCGGATTGTCAGGAGTGAAGAAGAGTCCCTGGGATGAACAGAGCACAGACAAAACCCAGGGTTTGCTCCCCTCTCTCCAAGTGGACAAAATATTGATAATTTTGACACTGAAGGACCTGACTGCCTGAAAAGAGATTTTCAGTGAACCTGCATGTTGTCTTCCTGCAGGCTGAAGGACAAAAATAAAATAAAACCAAGGATTCTTTCCCCTGTGACAGTTTACCTGCTGTCCCTGCTGTGGTGCCAGCACACCTGGGCTGGGCCTGGACAGGATCAGGGCCTGCCCAGCAGCTCCAGGTGGATTCACTTCCCAATTTTCACTCCCTAAATGCCCCCTTGGAGCTGTGCCCTGTGCCAGATGATCATTTAAGGCAATAATTGTGTTTATTTCAAACTACCATGTCTCAAACAGCAGCAAAAAAGAAAATAGATTATATCTTTAAATTCCAACCTGGACAAAATTATTGAATTTGAATTAGCTCAATATGTGTCAACAAGACAGAGCTCATTGATTCTTCCATGCTTTTCCCGTTCCCAGGCATGGGACAGAGGAGACAGAGGGGATTTTTGGGGTGGGATGGTCAATGAGCAGCAATTTAGGCCTGGAAGGTTCAACCTCTCCTCAGGACCAGCCCAGCTCCAGCTGAAAAATCATTGCTTTTATAGAAACTTGGCAATTAGTCAAAATCTGTCCCTGCACATCACCTGTTAAATATTTTCTCCCTTCTATCTGTGAACAAACAAAAAAACTTTTTCCTGGTTCAAAATGTGGAGGGAGAGGAGGAGGACACCAGGAAATCTGTGCAGAGCAGAGAGAGAAGGGGAAGGCCACCAGCACACAAGTTATTACCAGGGCTCAGGATGTGTTATTTTACTTGCAATAACCAAAGAAACCAGCTAATAAAGGAAAATTATGTTTTAAAGGCAGATGAAAGGTAGTCAAGGAAACACAATATCTTCCCTTCTCTCCTGTCTAGCCTCAGGAAAAACACATCTGATGCTGATGCCATCATGATAAAATCAGAGTTTAGGAATATCTCTGCCTGTGCTGCTGGTAGATTATTGAAAGGATGAGAGCTGTTCCCACTTGTGTGGCAATTTCCATCCCTGCCCACCAGGGCCAGCCTTGTCTGAGGGAATTGGGCGCTCAAGGGTTTCATTTACAGGGGAGAAAATCATCTGAAGAATGAGCTGGGGATAAATTGCCACGTCTGTGCTGCTTTCAGAGGGGAAAACTGCATTAAAACTGGGATTTGGCTGCAGCTGAGAGAGAGGAGGGGTGAGGGCACAAACAGGAGCCTGGTGTGGGCTTTCTGCAGCCTTGCTCCTGGCAGGGATGTGGTGGGGGTACAGCCAAGAGCTGCCAGCAAGGCACTGCCCTCCCCACTGTGCACAGGATCTGGGCAGGGATTTAGGATCTAGGGATGGATTTAGGATCTAGGGATGGATTTAGGATCAAGGGATGGATTTAGGATCTAGGCATGTGTGGCAGCAGCTCTCTGGCCACAGAGAGCAAGGCACAACTTTCCCAGGCATTGTCCTGGGGAAGGCTGTGAGGTCAGGGAAAAGAATGAGAAACAATTCTTACCTTCACTTGCTGCACCTGATGTTGTGAACATGTGGAATGTGTAACAGAGATTTGTTTAGCAAAGGGTGGTTTCTTAATTGGCCACCTAATTGGTGTTTAGATTCAAGGACCAATTGGGTCCACCTGTATTGTGACTGTCTGCAACCAATGGGTTTCTTATTAAGTATAGTATAAGAAAATAAAGTGATTGATCAGCCTCCTGAAAAGCATGGGGTCAATTATTACCATTCTTGCATGGGCTAATTATTACCCAGCTGGGGGCCTGTGGGGACAGGGGTGAATTTAGGATCTAGGGATGACTTTAGGATCTAGGGATGAATTGAAGATCCTAGGGATGAATTTAGGATCTAGGGATGAATTGAAGATCCTAGGGATGAATTTAGGATCTAGGGATGAATTGAAGATCCTAGGGATGAATTTAGGATCTAGGGGTAAATTGAAGATGTAGGGATGAATTTAGGATCTAGGGATGAATTGAAGATCCTAGGGATGAATTTAGGATCTAGGGGTAAATTGAAGATGTAGGGATGAATTTAGGATCTAGGGATGAATTGAAGATTTAGAGATGAATTTAAGATCTAGGGATGAATTGAAGATCTACCTCCCCTTTGTTTCACCACCCAACATTCCCCTGTTCCTTCCTGGCTGGATAAGTCCCTGGGCAGGGATTTTTTGTTAGGCTTGTGCTGAAGACTCATCTTTGCCTTGTTATGGAAAATGCCCCTTTTTGGTGGCTGTCAGTCCCAAAACACCTCGGGGCTGACTTGGAGGAGGAGAGGACGGTCCTGAGCAGCCTGGTGTGGGAACTGCCTTGGGGTCACGTTAGAAAGGAAATATTTCCAGGTTTGGGGCTGATAAAGCTCCATTGTGACGCTGCCAGTTTCCTTCCAGGGCTGCCAGCACGGCTCCAGCACGGCAGGAAACGGGGACGGGGTGGGGACTGCCCAAAGCATCCATGGAATATTTGACAGATGAGCTGAGGAGAATCCATGGGGAAGCAGGCTGGGAAGGGCAGTGCTGGGGTAACTGGGCAGGGAGTGGGGGCTGAGATCAGCTGTAAAGGAGTTTCCTGACTCCGAAATAGGAGCAGAAAGGTGATCACTGCCCTCCCCCATGCCCTGCTGGCTGCGCCTATCCATGCAGGGAGCCCCCAGCCAGGGAATAATGTGATGTGCTCTGGATCGCTGATTCCAGAAGGCTGAACCAATGCTTTATTAAGCTATACTATATTATACTAATACTATGCTGTATTAAAGAGATACTACAGAAAAACCTGTGGCTGTCTCAGACAATCACGACACAGCTTTGAGCTAATTGTCCAATCAATCCAAACAACCATCACCAGAGTCCAATTACCAAATCACTCTGGGTGAACAATCTCCAGAACACATTCCACATGTGCCCAACAACAGGGGCAGCAAGCAGAGATAAGAATTGTTTTCCTTCTTCTCTCTCTGAGCTTCTCACTGCCTTCCCCAGGAGCAATCCCAGGAGAGGGAATTCTGCCTGGCTCTGTTCAGAGGATGTGAACAGCACATGTGCCCCCCTGCCCTGGCACCACCACCACTCTCCCCAGCAGCATCTCCTCCCCTGGCCAGAGCCACCAGAGGGGCTGAAGGGCAGCAGAGGAGATCCTGAGGGCTGAGGACCGACAGCACAGTCACATTTCCACTGCTAACACACTCAGGCAGCACCAGAGGCCTCCATGCAGCTTTGGCATTTTTTTCCATACATTTATTAATGATTTTCTCCAGTTTGAAGAGTACCCACTGTTTCCATCCAGCAAATGGTGACAATAACGTGGGGGCTGGGAGTGAGACAGCCCCAGTGAGTAATTCTCAGGGTAAATTGTTCACCCCAGCTCTCCAGCCAGAGTGGTTCCCAGCCCAAGTGACTCCCTGCACCTGCAGGATGGCCCCTGTTCCCCTGGTGCCTTGTTGGGACTACCTAAAAACAGAGGCCAGACCACATTAGGGTTAAAAAAGTGATTATATTTATTCAGGGGCCTTCAGGTACATATAGGTCAAAGTCCCCCACAGGCTACACCCAAACTGGACCACAGGTCACAGATTTTCACACTTTTTTTTGGTCCATTTGCATATTTGGGTTAATTTTCCAATTCCAGCTTCAGCTAATGAAATAATTTACCCCAAGTTTTCTCCCCCCAGCTCACTTTTGTTTCCATCTCTCGGGGTCTGTGACAGTGAGGTGTCCTTGATTCCCAGGCCTTGAGAGGAATTGTTGTGTCTGCCCAAAATGTGAAGACAGCAGCTCACACTGTACATGGAGTTTAGAGCTATACACTAAGGAATTGCAGGATTACAAATATATGGAAGATATAAAAGCTCAAATCCTGAGGCATCAGTGCCAGGGATTGATCACTTCCCTCTACCTGACACAGAAATTCTCTGCTGGGGAGGACACACATCATTGGCAAACTGCTCTGAGCTTTTACTCCTCTTTTACTCCTCGCAGGCAGGAGAGGGGCTGGGAACACAAACGCTGAGAGGAACCCCTGAGGGAGCTGGGGGTGCTCAGCCTGGAGAAAAGGAGACTCAGGGGTGCCCCCATCACTCTGCACAGCTCCTGAAAGGGGCCTGTGCTCAGCTGGGGCTGGGCTCTGTCTCCAGCAGCACTGACACAACCAGAGCACACAGCCTCGAGCTGAACCAAGGGAAATACAGGTTGAGTATTAGGAAAAGTTTTTTCCAGCAAGGGTGAGAAAGTTCTGGAATGGCTGCCCAGGGAGGTGGTGGAGTGCCCATGCCTGGATGTGTTTAACAAAGCCTGGATGTGGCACTGGGTGCCAGGGTTTGGCTGAGCTCTTGGGGCTGGGCTGGACCCCATGATCTTGAAGGTCTCAACCCTGTGATTCTGTGAATTCTGTTATTTCTGTGAATTCTGTGATTCCTCAGCACCTTCCCTGCTTCCTCCTGAGTGATGCTGGGATTGAGAGTCCATCAGGATGCCCAGAAGTGCCCCAGCCAGCAGGACAAGGTGCATCCCAGCTATCCCAGTCGGCTGGGACACCCCACAGACCTGGAGCCTTCTGTGCCTCAGAAGTGCCACCCCCAGGGCAGAACCCCTGGAGTTGCTGCAGGGAATCCGAGCTGTGCTGAGAACCTGGAGCAGCTGCTGAATAAATGCCAGGAGCTCCCAGTGCCAGGTGGGTCCCCAAAGCAGCTGGTCCCACCTGCAGAGCTTGAGAGGAGCCCAGCAGGCTGGGGAATGGCTCTCTCAGGGTGAGAAATGGGCACTGCAGGCCAACGATCCCTCCTGAGCAGCACAGGGAGAGGGGGAGGGAAAACTGCGCTTTAAAAATGAGCTGCTGCAGGCAAGTCCCCAGCATTCTTCTTGGGTTCATTTTTCCAACTTAAACAAACATGTAAAAAATGAGATTAATAGGGGAAATGTTTGGTTTTATTAAAATTCCAAGTGCTTACCCGATTAATCAAATCAAGCTTGATCATGAGCCATGTGACACTGAACAAATGACACAGAAATATCCCCAGTAACCAGGTGGGCAGGTTACAGGGAAGGTTTTAAATGGCATAGGGATTTTAGCATATGATATACATACTAATATTTTTAATATTCGTCTATATATTAATATACATATTTAACATATACTGCTGTATATTAATATATGCTTATAATATATCAGTTAATATTTAATTTTTTAATTATTGAAATTAATATAATGATTATATTACATTATATTTAAATATTTAATTGCTTGTACTATTTAATATTACATTTAATATTTACTATTATACAAAATATATATTTAATATCAATCTATAATAGGAAAATATTATAATTAATTATATTAATATATTTAATATATTTAATATTTATTTGCCTTATCCCTGGATGTGTTGCAGAGCAGGGTGGGCTCTGAGCAGCTCAGTCCAGGGAAGGTGCCCTGGCCTTGGCAGAGTTTCCAGGAGGAAGACACAGGTGAGCCTGACTGGCCTGGAGTTCCCAGCTCCTCCTCTTCTCCCCTCTTTAACCAGGGGCTCCTGTTGCCCTTTTCCAGGCAGTGGGGTTTCACTGGATTGCCACAAATTCCTGGCTGTGATGGGAGGTGGCTCAGCTGCTCCACTCTCCCAGGAGCCACAAGTGCCTCTCACCAGCCCCGTGGATTTGTGACCTTCAGCTTCCTTGGACGTTCCAGCCTCAGATTTTCCTTCCTGTCCCCAGCCCTGATTGCCTGCAGGGTGTGCCTGGGGCACTGTGTGTCCCTGTGCTGGGATGTGCCACTCCTGGAGCAGCTGATCCTTGGAGACCATCCCAGCCCCTCTTCCCCCAGGGCTTTGTCCATGGGACTGTGCCAGCAGAGCCCCAGAGGGGCCAGATCTGCTCTCCTGAAATCCAGGATTAACTGCTCACTGCCCCAAGGACCTCAGCTCCACCATTTCCTGGTCACTGCACTGCAAAGCAGAGTGGGAATAGAAAATTGATGTGATAAAAGATTGGTGAGATGGACATTTCTGATGTGCCATGCAGAAATACTCTGCACTTCATTAAATTATTCCTTCACTTCAAGGAACAACATTTCAACTCAGTAAGATTAGGAATTTAAATGACTTCAAGAGAGCTTCATTTCTCAGAAAGCACATTCAGGCACACGGTGACATTTAATTTCTTAGCAAGCTGCAGAGCGAAGCTACAAAATTGGCCACAATTAACATTTCCTTAAAACCTGGCTCCAGTGTTGCAGGGATTCAAACAATGGAACCTCAGTCAAAGGAATAATTTGCTCACTGACTTTGCCACTTCATTTCTGCTCACAAAAGTTTTCTGAGCAGCTTCCAAACAGCTGCCAATTTTGTGCAACACCCCCATTCTTTCCTGGGAGGTACCAGGTATGCATCAGATAAGTTTTATGAGTAATTCTCAGTCTTTCCTTGCTCAGTTCTATTTTTAGAGTTTCTGCTGCAGTGGCTAATCTTGAGGGGAGGCTTAGGTCACCCATTACTATTTCCATTCTCTGGCTGAGTGCAAATACACAATTCTGAGCTCAGACTCCACTTCAAGCGCCCTCTAATTCCTGCTCATCTCCTCGTCCTCTTCAGCACTGGGCAGAAAGGAATTGAAAAGGAAAGTGTACAAATATTAATTGACCTCAGCACCATTCTGGGCTGCTGGGGCAGATATTTGATGTACTACACTCCCAGTGCTGATTTTCAAACCAGAGGATACAAAAAGCTGAAGTGGCATTTACAGGGGGTGGTTGGAAACTGCCTCTCAACTTAGAGCTTTGCTTTGCCTTTGGAGAGCAAGCTTAGATGTCCAGCTTAGATTGAAAGTCTTTTCTTTTTAGACATCCATATCTGCATGAAATGAGTCTTGTTTGAAGTAGTAAAAATCCCCCAAAAATCTCAGACAGCATTTTGTTGAAGGAAGTTTCCTATAAGAAAAAATTATAATTTTAGCAGACACATTTCAGCCTCTGGAATCTATTTTTGCATCGCTGCAAATACATCCTAACCCTCTATATTTTGTCTGGGCTCAGCTCTACAATTTTGCTTAGATTTGCTCCCATTCCTTCTCCTTCAGCATGGATCACACTGCCAGGCACAAAAATCCATTTACATCCCAATGATCCCAGATCCCAGACCCTCTGTGGCTCCTGAAGAGCCCCACTGCTGGATCAGCCAGATTTTAGGGGATAAACTCCACCTGAAATGGAGACATTGCAGCTCAGGAGGTTTCCCTGCTGGTATTCAGGGCTCCTCATGGAATGCCAGCTGCATTCCCACTGCCTGGAAATGTCAGGGGCTCCCCAAATCCTCACTCCCTGCTCCTCAAATCCTCACTCCCTGCTCCCCAGTTTAGATGCTGAACATTTCAGGCTGCAGCGTTTGACTCAAAAGTCAACAAATATCCAGCATTTAGGGTGCTGCTCCACACTGCTTTAGGAGAGAAATTGTCCTTTGAGCTGTGAAAAACAAAGTGTTGGACAATTTTAGCTTGAATTCCACCCCTGAGGGGAGGTTTGGGAAGGAGCTGGGCTGGGGCTGCAGGAGCTGCTGAGCAGCACCAGGGGCTGGGACCTGCCCTGAGGGGTCAGAGCACACCTTGGAGGGGATCTGGGGGCCAGAGTGGTGCCTTGGGAGCGCCTGGAGCAGAGGCTGGACAGAGTTAAAGGAATAAAGCAGGGATTTATTAAAAGGCCTTCACAGGATTCACCTTGGGCAGCACAGGAGCCCAGCCAGGGCTACACCCAAGCTGGATGAGGCTCACGAGTCTCACTAAGTTTTATAAGTTTTGGTCCATTTCCATTTTGGGGTTAATTGTCCAATTCCAGCTCCAGGTGATGCAGTCCCATCCTCCCAGTTTGCTCTCCTCAATTCTCTGTTGTTTGCACTTTCTGGGCCTGAAGCTGCAGAGGTGTCCTTGGTTCTGGGGCTGGAAAAGGATTGTTCTGTGTGACTGAGGTGTGATGAGAACTTGCTGACACTTTATATGGAGTTCAGAGTTATACACCAATGCAGTACAGAGTCTGGAAAACATGAAAACTAAAACTGAAGGGGTCAAGAGGAAATGGGTTTGGAGGCCCATGGGAGGAGCCACAGCCATCCTGGGGGACCCAAGGGTTCTCCTTCCAAGCCTCACCTCCAGAACAGCCCCGGGCAGAACAGCCCACCCTTGTGGGGTGATGGACTGGGGGATGTGTGTGACAGTGGGGTGACACAAACCCAGGCTGGGGATCCAAATAACTGCAGTGCTGCTGGTGATCTGTGCCCTGCCATGGGCCAGAGTGTGCAGGGATGCTGCAATTCCTGCAGGGACAGCTCCCAGAGCCTTTGGCTGTTTTTCTGCACTGGCTGTGAGCAGACACGTGGTTCTGGTTGTTTTACTGAGAGTCCCATCCTCCCACTGTTCACATAAAGCACTCAGGCACCTGAGGGAGCTGTGCCCGTGCAAATCATGATGGAATTCCTTGAGGGACCAGGAATTCTCCTCACTGGCAGCTCAGGGTGCATTCCTCCTTTGCTGAGGGTTTTACTCACCTGCAGTGTGTGGTTTTTTCTGGGCTCTGACACATTTTTCTAAAATCTTACAGGATTTGAGACTCGTGGTCAGCTCTGTGCTGGGGCAGTTTGCTCAAGACCCTGCTGGAGGGTTTGTGCTGAGCTCTTCAGCTGCACTGCCCTTGCTGTGCCCCTGTTTGTCTGTCTTTCCTCTTTTTGTCTGTGGTTTCGTCCAGCAGACAAGATCAGATTTCTGCAAAAACTGTTAAGAGATGGCTCAGCTGTGTCTAAGTAAAAAAAACCTGTGCAAGTATCCCTGTAAAACAGTGGGTTCAGCTTGAGGGGCTGCCTGGCTGCTCAGTTTGGGCTTTAGGGTTTTTTTTGGTTTGGTTTTTTTTTTTTTTTTCTGTGTTCAAGGAAGTTTCTGGAATCCCTGCTAGAAAAGGACATGGAATTGTAAACCAATATCAGAGTGTAGTGCTCTGTAGGTTGAAATGCTCTGAACCATCTATTTTTATTGTGCTTATATGCTGGAAATTGCAGCCCAAACCACGGTGATGAGCTGGAGAATTTTTTCCAAGAAATCTCCTTTGGTAAAGATGGGGCGAGGTGAGTTCAGCACAGAGCCAGCAGCTCTCAGATGAATGGATTTGTTTAGAGGGTGAGCAGGAGAACTGGTGGCTGTGACTCACTGGCCAGGCCTGTTTTCAGAGAACTTCCAAAGCCAAGATGTGCAAAAGGAAGGGGGTTGGTACCCAGCTGTGCCCTCTGCCCAGTGCAGCCAGCTCAGGGTCCCACAGGGAGCTCAGCACAGCGGAACCTGGCTGCACAACCCAGGGGCAAACCCAGAGCCTGGCCCATGGTGGTTTCCAAGCTTTTTGGAAAAAAAACAATTGATGGTGAGAAATGGCGCAGCACAGACCGAGGTGCTGCTTCTCAGGGGTGAATCAGAGCAGAGGGCAAGGAGACAAAACCCCAAATCCTTTCTTTCCTCTGCCCTGTCTATCCTTAAACAGCTGAGGCAGGGCAGGTGGGGAAGCTGTGGTGGTTTGGAGGGAGGGAGCTGCAGCCCTGCCCTGAATGCCCATTGCCCTGAAATGCCCATTTGTCACAGACATGTTATATGAAAAATCCTTTCCTTAGATTTTTTCTGCTGAGAGCTGAGAGGCCTCAGGAACAAAATGTAACCAATGGTTATCTGCTGCTGTGGGATGCAACAGGTGCCTCTGGGATTGGTCTCATGTGGTTGTTTCTAATTAATGGCCAATCACAGTCAGCTGGCTCAGACTGTCAGGTCAGTGACAAGATTTTGTTATCATTCCATTCTCTGCTTTCTTAGCTAGCCTTCTTGATGAAACCCTTTCTTCTGTTCTTTTAGTATAGTTTTAATATAATATATATCATAAAATAATAAATCAGGCCTTCTAAATATGGAGTCAACATTCTCTTCCCTCATCCTGGGACCCCTGCAAACACCACCACACCCATTGCCCTGCAATGCCCATTGCTCTGAATGCCCATTTTCCTGCAGTGCCCATTCCCCTGCAGTGCCCATTGCCCTGCAATGCCCATTGCCCTGCAGTGCCCATTTCCCTGCAATGCCCATTTCCCTGTAATGCCCATTGCCCTGTAATGCCCATTCCCTGTAATGCCCATTCCCTGCAGTACCCATTCCCCTGCAGTGCCCATTGCCCTGTAATGCCCATTCCCTGTAATGCCCATTCCCTGCAGTGCCCATTTCCCTGCAGTGCCCATTGCCCTGCAGTGCCCATTCCCCTGCAGTGCCCATTGCCCTGCAGTGCCCATTCCCTGCAGTGCCCATTCCCTCTAATGCCCATTGCCCTGCAGTGCCCATTCCCCTGCAGTGCCCATTGCCCTGCAGTGCCCATTCCCTCTAATGCCCATTGCCCTGCAGTGCCCATTTCCCTGCAGTGCCCATTGCCCTGCAATGCCCATTTCCCTGCAATGCCCATTCCCCTGCAGTGCCCATTTCCCTGTAATGCCCATTTCCCTGTAATGCCCATTCCCCTGCAGTGCCCATTGCCCTGCAATGCCCATTTCCCTGCAGTGCCCATTGCCCTGCAGTGCCCATTGCCCTGCAATGCCCATTTCCCTGCAATGCCCATTTCCCTGCAGTGCCCATTGCCCTGCAGTGCCCATTTCCCTGCAATGCCCATTTCCCTGCAGTGCCCATTGCCCTGCAGTGCCCATTGCCCTGCAGTGCCCATTTCCCTGCAGTGCCCATTTCCCTGTAATGCCCATTTCCTGCAGTGCCTATTCTCCTGCAGTGCCCATTCCCTGCAGCTGGCACCAGGGCTGCCCCACTGAGGAGCAGGGCATGTGATGGGTGAGGCCATCCCTGCTGATGCCAGTGCAGTGACTGTCACCCCACCCTGAGCAAAACAACCCAGCCTCTCCCACAGCATCAGGACAGCTTTGTTCCTGTTTTACAGGGAAAATTGAGAGGGAAGGGGAGGTCATGATGAAAATGGAAAGATCTGCCGTGATTCTGAGTTATATTTTAAGCTAATCCACATAAGAGGGAATTTTTTTTTTTAAATGGGGACAATGGTAAAAAAAAAAATCAGTCTGTTGCTCTAAATAAAGTGCAGAGTGGACCTTGGATAAACATACATAAGCAGCATGTGACCCAAGAATATTATTAATTCAAGAGGAGATTTCCTCACCCAGGTGTTCCTGGAAGAATGCAACATTGCCATTTTAAATCCACCAGTTTCTGCTCATAATTAAAATGCTGTAAGCCAGAAATCACCTTGCAGCATGGTGGGTGCTCTCTGCTTGCTTAGCTCAGCACAGAATTTCATGGAGGGACAGGAGGGAGCTCAGCTTTTTATCCTGCAAAATGACCACTGGCAGACAAAATTCCAAGAGTTGCTTTCAGCCAGCAGTGGTTTCAGATTTTCAGATCAGAGTTAAGAAATTCTTTCAGCAATTTGGGTGTTTATCAGTCACTTTGGAAATAAAAGAAAAGTTATTCTGTTTACCAGCCTATGAGCGAGTTTCCCAAAGTCCTCATGCCCTGTTCTGGGAAATAAAGTGAGATGAGAACTCAAGAATTCCCAAGGCAACAGGCAAGACATGGCTATGGAAAGGAAGGAACTGGAATAAGCTGAGGAAACCTTTGTAAGCTGAGAGTGGATGTGGATAGAACAAAAATGTTTAGGTGGAAAGAAGGGGGTTGTTAGGAGCACAGTGATATATTTCTCTTTGGGGCTGCTCCCTTTAGGAATTGTAGGGAAAACTGACCTTAAAACTTTGCAGAATAAAAAGCTTTGATTTTTCTTTTTTCCCCCTCACTGCTTTGGAGCCCTACATTTGTGTTTGCTGCAGGAGGTTCATTGTGGTTCATTGTTCAGCTGTTTTATAGAATCAGCTGTTCTGGATGGCAGCCAAGGATGAAGGAAATAGTTAAAAGTGCAATTTTAATGGAGAGTGGAGTTTGGAGAGCAGAGCCTGAGGATTTGGGGTTTTAATGCAGTGCTGTCCACCCAGAGCTTCCCCAGCCCAGCTGTTCACTGCTTGCTCCTCTCCAAAACAATGCTAAAAATGCATTTTAAAATGGATTATAAAAACCACAGAGCTCCTCAGTGACAGGGCAATGAGTGAAGGGCTGCCCCAAAACCTGGCTCCACAGCCTTGTTCCTACAGAGCTCATCCCTGCAGGGCCAGGACAGGGGGACCCCTGAGCCCCCTCTGCTGCCAGGCTGAGCCCCACTGAAGGGACCCACCAGGGCTGGCTCTCTGCAGCTGCTTTAGCAAACTCCATGGGCCAGCTGCTTTAGAAAACTCCATGGGCCAGCTGCTTTAGAAAACTCCATGGGCCAGCTGCTTTAGCAAACTTCATGCTCTGGCCCCCAGATTGGGTTGTGCCCAGGTGCAGCTTGCTGGGTGGATCCTGCCAGGTGGATTGTGGCTGCTCAGGCATTCTGTGTTCCAGAAGTTAGCTCAGCTTCCCTCAGAAATTCTCTGGGGCCAGTCTCCAGACAAGGCTCAGCATTTCAGTCTAATTCACAATAATTTTTTTTTCCTTTTCCTTCCTTCTTTATTTACTTTTCCCCCTCTCTTTTTATTTTTTCCCTTTTCCTGCCTGTGGAAGTGATTGAATCTGATTTTCAGATTCAATTGAATCAGTGATTGAATCTGATTTTCAGATTTGTGGCAGATGGCAGAAACCAAACTGAAGCCCTGATATTTTTCTCCTTTGCCACGAGGGCTTTTCAGTGCTTTACACAAGTGATCAAACTCTGTCACCTGTTGCTTCCTTTTGTGATTCCTCTTGCAATCCCTGTGCTGTTCTCCACTTTGCCATAAACTGTGTGGCACAGCTCTCCTTTCAAGGTTTGGAAGATTTTTGGGCTGACTGGGGAGGATTGGAGCATCCTCATTGCCCCAGGAAAGCCACCCAGGCGGGTGGGGAACCTGCTGGGAGGGTTTTCCCAAAGAGGGGCACAGGGGTGGCTCAGGTGGCACCTGGCTGTCCCCAAAGCAAGGCTGGGGATGCCCTGGGTGATCCCAGCCCTGGCAGGGGCAGATCCCTGCAGCTCCCATGCTCAGGGATCCCATGGGGTCACACACTGCTCCTCTCCCAGACACTTTTGGGAACCCCTTGGCCGCTTCCATGGGTCAGGGCAGCAGTGGCCACAAATCCTTTCAGCCACATCTGCGACTGCTCCTTGTGCTGAAGGAAAAGTGAGCAAACTCTGCAATGCATTAACCTTTGTCCCAGTAATGGGAATCTCTGGAGCTGTCCCTGATTCCTGGAAAACAGCACTGGTACATTACAGAATTAATTCAGCATCTCCTGTTTTCATCATCGAGTGTCTTTTCCTTGTATGATGTTCTGCTTCTTTTCTCTAGTGGATACATTGCCTGGTTTTATATTTTCTCAGTACTTAAGAGTGGAAAAAATTGAAGATCTTTCTTCAGAGAAGTTCTGCTAGAGATGCTCTTGAGATCCATCCTGCTCTGTCTGATGCCTGACATGCACCAGGAGTAATTGAGGAAATTTTTCTGCGTCAATGGCAGTAAATAATCAGTGTCTGTTTTCTCCCACAGAAAATTATTCCTGGGCTTGTTTCAGAAACTGAAGTGACTCTTGTTTCCTTGAAAGGAATTATATTAAATGGCTGATATATTTCCACCACTGCTGTTGTCAGAATTACATTCAAGGACAGGATATGGGGATTTAAAAAAAAAATTTAATAACACAGAATTGTTTGGCTTTGATCTGCAATAAGAATTGTGTGAACTGCTCTGCTTCACACTTGATCCCAAATAAGATGGCTCAGGGAAACTCAATGGTCTTCAGCAAATTTACTTCATTTACAGCCACTCCTAATCCTTCTCCCAGTCATTCCCACTTCCTTTGACTCACAGGCTCATCCTGTGTCAGGATGTTGTGTGGGCTCAGTCTCCATCCCAGCTCCCCACTGCCCTGCCCAGGGGATCCTTCCCTTAAATCCTTAAATCTTTATTTAAGGGAAATCTCAGCCCCAGACCCAGGGCTGAGAGCTGCCTCGAGCAGATGGGGACACTGAGGTGCTGCTGGGGCTGGGTGGGACAGGGGGTTCAGGAGCCTGGCTCTGGGGCTGCATCCCTCATTTCCCAGGAATTTTGTTACAGCTTCTCCAAAGGACAGGGATGCAGTGCTCCAAGCCTGGCTCTGGGGCTGCATCCCTCATTTCCCAGGAATTTTGTTACAGCTTCTCCAAAGGACAGGGATGCAGTGCTCCAAGCCTGGCTCTGGGGCTGCATCCCTCATTTCCCAGGAATTTTGTTACAGCTTCTCCAAAGGACAGGGATGCAGCCCCAGAGCCAGGCTTGGAGCACTGCACCCCTCATTTCCCAGACTTTCAGTTGTTACATCTCCAAAGGACAGGGGTGCAGCCCTTCCATCTCCCTCTGATGGTGGGAACACCTCATCCCACAGAGGGCAGGAGGAGCAGACAAACTGCTTGGAAACAGCATTCCAGAATTCCTGGTGTGACCATTAGGGCAGAGCAGGAAAATCAGATGAATGTGGGGAAAGCACAGCATTCTGATGTTGGATTTTCTGACCCAGGGATGAGGCAACTGGGAGGAGTTTTAAAAACTTTTATTCCATTTTCAGTCTCATGAGAAGGGTGAGACAATAAAGATGTTACAATTCACACCATCACAATCAGAAGCCAACTATTTCCTAATTACAATCACTGTATTTCTTGGCCTATCAGCTTTAGCCACACCATGCTGTAAATGCCTTAAAACCAAAAATCTAAAATTACCCCTCGTGGGTCCTACTACAATGCACCTTCCATAGTTCTATTTCTCCAAAGTACCCAGGCTTATTTACAAGGCCATCCTTTGAAACTGTTCCTAGCTCCATTTCTCTCTCAGCAATGTCTGTCCTGTTCCATGGCATTTCTAAGCTCAAAGTTTACAGATTCACACTCTATGAGCCTTCTGTCAGGCTTGGAGAATTCCCTACAAACTCATTTCCCACATTCTGAAATAGCAAAAGATGGAGTTTGTAAGAAGTTTCTCTCCAGGTAACTGAGGGCTCTCAGGTTGGTAGGGGCCCCTGAAGCTTCACCTGCTCAAAGCAGGACCAACTTCAGCCATGGACTGGGGCACGGAGCCACCACGTGTCATGGTCCCTGCTGCTTGGAGAAGATCCAGCTGGTGGGAAATTGTAGGTGGATGAGTTGAGGATGAATTGCATTTTTTGCCTCATAAATGCTTCTCTCACTTGGGTTCTTTGAGGAAATTCTTCCTGTGGACACATTTTAAAGTGACAAAATTAAGGCATCTGCTGCTGTCTGCACTGTCTGCTATGCCTTTGTATTTTGTAATTTGTGACCTGTGTTCACAGGGGTCTGAGGATGAGGGAAGAGACGAGGATCTGACTCCATGTTTCAGAAGGCTTGATTTATTATTTTATGATATATATTATATTAAAACGACACTAAAAGAATAGAAGGAAAAGTTTAATCTCAGAAGGCTGGCTAAGCTAAGAATAGAAAGGAAAGAATGATAACAAAGGCAGCTGCCTCAGACTCTCTGTCTGAGCCCGCTGACTGTGATTGGCCATTAATTAGAAACAACCACATGAGCCCAATCCCAGATGCACCTGTTGCATTCCACAGCAGCAGATAACCATTGGTTACATTTTGTTCCTGAGGCCTCTCAGCTTCTCAGGAGGAAAAATCCTAAGAAAGAATTTTTAATGAAAAGATGTCTGCAACAGTAATTTACTTCCTGTGGTCAGTAAAAATACCAGATTATTAGATTTTGGTTCAACTTCTTCCTGTCCATGTTCCACATCAGCCCCCTCAGTGATCCCTACAAAATGTGAGGCTTTTCCTGCCTGAGGATAACTCACCTGGTTTTGGTGCTGGCAGCAAAATTTTGGGGTTTGCTTACAAAATCTGATGTGCTGCAATGCTCCTTTTTGGCCAAACCTTGAATGTTCCCAGCCTGCATAAAGGAATATCCTCTGCATGGCAGCTCACCCCTTAAAGGCTTGGAAATTCCCAGTGGGGAGGTTGAGGGGTGGGTATTGGGTTCTTCCAACACAGTGATCCTTCCTCAGGGAGCTGCAAGGATCTGTGGAAATTCTGCATTTCAGAGGGTGCAAAGTCAAGTTTCTAAGAAGAAAGTGGGAGCCAAACTGAGCTTGAGCAGCACAGGGACAGCAGGGGTGCTGTGCCCAGACCTGTGTGTGCTCCAGGGCAGGAGGAGGATTTCCCAGTGGCTGTGGGGTTTGATATCTCCAAATCTGAGCTCCCTGGTGCTGCCCAGCAGGGTATCTTGGTTTGGAAAGACAGGAGTCTGCTAAGGAAGGCAGGAGCCTCCCCTGAAATGGAGAATGCAAACCCTCCCCACCCCTCTGAACTGCTATAAATTTTAAATTAAGGGGCTCTCAGGCAAAAATATGGGAGCAGGAAATAACAGTTTTTTAATAGGGAAGAAAAAATAAAAGGATAAAATAAACAATGCAGTACACTGGAACAACACTGCCAGAGTCAGAACAGAACCTGACACCCTGTGGGTCAGGCTCAGCCCTCCTGCAGTGTCAGGGCTGGTTCTGCTGGAGCAGGGATCCTGTAGAGAAGGATGGATTCTTCCTCTGAAGATCCAGTGGAAGAGGCAGCTGCTGTTCCTCTGGGGAATCCAGTGCAGAAGCTGTGCTGGTGTTCCAGAATCTCCAGATTATATCCAGGTAGGAATGCTTGGCTGGTATTCCAGAATCTCCAGCTTATATCCAGGTAGGAATGCTTGGCTCCTCCCTCTGGGCTCACATCTGCCAATGGGATGCTGTAGCTCTTATCAGCCATGCACTGACATTCAATGGCTGTTATCAGCAGATGTCCCCTCCCGAGGGAGGTGTGATTGTGGTCACTCAGAGAGAGAGATAAGGCAAACTGCCCACTTGACAAAGGTGATCTGCCATACAGATGGCAATTGAAAACATCTGGCATTGCAATCTTCAACGCAGGGCTGGTGCTGAGGAGAGCAGCAGGAGCTAAAGGAGGCAGAGGGAAGGAGCAGAGCAGCAGCTCCAGGGCTGGGTGCATCTCTAAATGTTAAGGGAGAGGTTGGGCACACACAAAAGGTCAGCACTGCTCAGGCTGGCAGTGAAACAAAGGCCAACTATTTTTAACTTCAAGTGGGAAGCCTAAAGCCATGAGCTGGCCTGATTGTAGAAGGCCTTGGCTGTGGTGCTAATCAGAGCTGTTTGCATAATGAGAGCCCTGGCTGCTGACCCAACACTGAGAGCTGCATACCAAACCTGCCCTGGCCCCCCCCCCTCAAACCTGGGGATGCTGCAGGTGGGGCCTGAGCTCCTGGAGTCCTGCAAGCACTGCCCAAAAATCCCTTCTTAACCTCCTGGAGTCTGCAAGCACTGCCCAAAAATTCCTCCTTGTCTTGGAGAGTTACAGTGAGAGACACTGAGTTTGTGAGCCAAAGTGAGGGTTAAAGGACACAGATAATTTGCTTTACTTAGCAGTGCCCCACCTGCAGCTGGGCACTGCCAGGGGGTCAAAACCCAAGAGGGATGGCTGGGCAAATGGGACAGGTGCCATAAGATCCACAGGAAAGGGATCTGCTGTTCTGCTTGGAGAATCCAGAGCTCCTTGGATGTGTCCTCTGCAGGACACAAAGCTTTGACTCCAAGGCTATTTTCAAAAGTCAAAGTGGGTATTTCCTTTTGCAGACAGATCTGCAGGGACCCTGTCCTGCACCTGCCAGCAGGAATATCAGCACTGGCAGGACAAGGTCTGCACCTCTGGGGTTTTTGGCTTTCTTCACCCTGGTGATAGAGCCAAGGGAAGCCAAGTTCTGGTCTGGGATCATTTCCTAACTTTTCTCAATGCTGCTTTAGCAACTGGTGCTGCACTTGCAGGTCTCTGTCATTACTTGTTTCTGGTATTAGAAAATCTCCTGAGACTTCTTGGTGAACCATCAGGGTCTGAACAGCCTCTTGAGTGGGTAAGCAGTGCCAAAGTTGCACCACACTTCAGACAATTCAACTTTTCTGCTCTTGTGTCAAGAAGAAAAAAGAAGAGGGAAGTCTGGAGCAGCCTTATTCCCCCTATCAGTATGTGCAGCAGGGCTTTTCTCAAATTGATGGTGGAAATATGGAATATTTGCCTGGTTTCTGAGCTGTCTGGCAGTGCTCAGCAAGGTTTCCCACTGCAGCAATAAGAGCCCACAGCTGATTTTCTGTGCAGCTGTGGAATGGGATCACTTCCTGATTTTGTCACTCCAGAGGAATGAGAAGACTTTTCCTAAGAAAAAGCTTTGTAAAGCTCTGTTTGTTTCCTTGAGATTGCTGAGGGCTGGGGACACAGGGTGGCTCCTGGAGCTCCTGAGCCCATCCTTCCCCTGGGATTCAGCCTTCCCCTGGAAGTGCCCTCTGTGGGGTTGGAGTGTTCTGGGAGGTCCCTGCCTGCAGCACTGCTGAGCTGTGAAGGGATTGTGGCCAAATCAATCAATGCCCTCAGGGCAGCCTGGCCTGGCTGTGTCCCCAGAGCCCTGGTGGGATGGGAGGTGTCACAGTGAGGGGTGGCAGCCACCCAAAGTGACCCCAGGGGATCCCACAGCTCCCACCCTCAGCTGCTGAGCCAGCCCCTGCCTCCTGCCATGCAGGTGACCCCACAGCTCAGGTGGCCCCACAGCTCAGGAGACCCCATGGCTCAGGTGGCCCCATGTCTCAGGTGATCCCATAACTCAGGTGGCCCCATAGCTCAGGTGACCCCATAGCTCAGGTGACCCTACAGCTCAGGTAACCCCATAACTCAGGTGACCCCTTGTCTCAGGTGGCCCCACAGCTCAGCTCCCAGGCCAGGCCATTGCAAGGGGAATTCTGCTGTTCCTGTGGTGGCTCCATCAGATCTGTCCTGCAGGGAGCCTGCACAGCTGCTGCTGCTGTGTCCAGATGTTGTGATACCCCCAGCCTGTTCCCTTCTCTCAGCATGGTTTCCCAAAGCCCTGTGGCAGCTTTGGGGCCCAGCTCAGTGTGAGGCCCAGCCACCCCATCCCTTGGGGTCTGATGAGTGCCCTGAGCTCCTGAACACCTCCAGCAGAGCTTTCTCTCTCTAATTCTCTGCATTGCCATGTGTTTGTGAGGAAATCAGCATGTTCCCAGAGAAGAGCACACTGAGAGCATGGACAGATTTTATTTGCAGGATTTCTCTGCCCCAGCCATCCCACACACTCTGAGCAGTTTGGGATCCCAAACTCCATCCCAATGGAGGTGCTGCCAGGAGCAGTTTGGGATCCCAAACTCCATCCCAATGGAGGTGCTGCCTTCATTTTCCCATCAGGGGCAGAGATGCTCTGTCATGGAATCACAGAATGTGCTCCCATCAGGATCACCCAGTCCAGCTCCTGGCCCTGCAATGGGGGAAATGAATTTGAAGGGAATTCTCCAAGCCTGACAGAAGGCTCACACAGTGTGCACCTGTATGGAAACTTTGAGATAAGAAATGCTGACTTAGAAATGCCATGGAATAGGGCAGACATTGCTGAGAGAGGAATGGAGCTAGAAACAAGTTTCAAAGTGTCCTGGTTTGAAAAGTCAGGTGTCTGCTGAGGAGGGCAGGAGCCTCCCCTGAAATGGGAAATGGAAAATGTAAACCCCCTCCCTCTGAATTATTATAATTTTGAAATTAAGGGGCTCTCAGGAAAAGATATGGGAGTAGGAATAACAGTTCTTTATTAGGGAAATTAAAAATACAAATCACAGAGAATCACGGAATGATGAGGTTGGCAGAGACCTCTGAGATCATCGAGTCCAACCTGTGCCCTAACCCCTCACCCAGACTACAGCACCCAGTGCCATGTCCAGTCTTTTTCTAAACCCATCCAGAGATGGTGACTCTGCCACCTCCCTGGAAGAGCATTCCAGTACTTTATTATTCTTTTGGTGAAAGATTTCTTCCTAATATCCAACCTATCCCTTCCCTGACATAGCCTGAGTACTAGCACAAGTACAAACCAAAAAATACATAAAAAAACCCCCTGCCAGAGTCAGACCATGCCCTGTCCCCTGTGTGTCAGGGGGTGGCACAGCCCCATCCCATGGGGGCTCAGCCCTCCTGCAGTGCCAGCTGTGGCTCTGCTGGAGCAGGGATCCTGCACAAGGGGGGAGTTTTCCTCTGCAGCTCCAGGGCTGCTGGAGATGGGCCTGGGCTCCCTCTGGCAATGCAGGGCAGCAGAAGCTGCTCCTCTGGCAATGCACTGGGCAAAGGCTGCTGTGCTGTCCCAAAGCTCAGATTGGATCCAGGTAGGAATGCTTGGCTCCTCCCCTGGGCACAGCATCTCCCCATGGGATGCTGGAATTGGATCAGCCCTGCAGGGACACTCAGTGGCCATGGACAGCAGAGATCTCCTGCAGGGAGGAGTGGCTGGGGGAGAGATCAAGAAAAAACTGCCCCAAGAACAGCAGAGAACTGCCCCAGCCCTGACAGATGGGGACAGAACACACACAAATCTTACAGGCCAGGACACAAAGGATGGCCTTGTAAAGAAGAGTAGATCCTTCAGAGAAACAGGACTGTGAAAGGTGCATTGTAGTAGGACCCACAAGGGGTAATTTTAGATTTTTGGTTTTAAGGCATTTACAGCATGGTGTGGCAAAAGCTGATAGGCCAAGAAGCACTTACAGTGTATTGTAATTAGGAAATAGTTGGCTTCTGATTGTGATGGTGTGAATTATAACATCTGTGTTGTCTCACCCTTCTCACGAGACTGGAAATGGAACAGAAGTTTTTAAAATCCTCTCAGCTGCCCCAACTCTGGGTCAGCAAAGGGCTTAATCTGTCACTGCACAAACACCCCCAAAATCCCACCCTGTGCATCCCTGAGAGCTCTCAGCATGGGATGTTCCTGATCTTGCTCTTCCAGGTCTTACCCCTGGCTCTGCCCTTGTGTGGAGCTTTCCTGTCCTTCAGAAATCCCCACACGTGGGGGTTGTACCTAAACTCCCCTGTGCTCTTGGGTAAAACCTCCAAGCCAAGTCCAAGCTGCATCTCCAGCATGTCCTGCAGCATCCCCTCACCTCCGGGCACTCCCAGTGCAATTAACAGCAATTAAGAGCAGCGGGGAGGAGGTGCCTGTCTCGATTTCTCTCCCAGCCCTTGCAATTGCAGCCCCGGATCCCAGCAGGGAGGGAAGGCCACGGGGAAGGAGCTCTGGGTAAAAAAGCCCTGGCTGCTTCCCAGAGAGCTGAAGGATTAATTAGGGCCATGGACAGCCTAATTCAGCCCTTAATGAGCCCTGGGAGGTACCAAAAGCTGGGAAGGAGCAGCCCTGGAGCAGTGCTGGATTAGGGCTGAGAGCCTGGACAGGGATGTGGCACCGTACAGGCAGCTGGGAGGAAACTGTGGAGCAGGAGCCTGTGGATGGGGTTAGAGCCCTCCTCCTCTAAAGGCGGATTTCACCTGCTAAAAACAAGATTTGAGGTGTCTGTAGTGGAAGCTGCAAAGCCAGGTTGTTGGGTTGGGGTTGGAAAGAGAAATTAAACCTCTCCAAAGGTGAGATCAAAGTGTTCATCTTGTTTGGAGGACTCTGGATTGGAGTTTAGGATTCTTCTCTGGGCAGTGATTTTGGGCCTGTGATCTGCGCTTGTTCCCCTGTGTAGGAGCTGGGCTGACACCCAGCATAGGAGCCTCTGAGAGACAAAGGCAAAAAATGCAAGGCAAAAAAAAAGAGAGATAAATGAAAAAACCTCAGAGCTGGCCCTGCAGCCTCCTCGCAGAGAATCCCCTGCACCTTCAGGGAGCAGTACCTGGAGCCTTTGTGGCCCTTCCCAGCAGGGCCCCCCTCTCTGGGAGATTTGCTAAATGTTTAACTGAATTATTCTGAACTCCAGCACGAGATTTCCTTTCTTTTGGGGGTGTCCTGCCAAAGCTCAGCCCAGGGGAGCATTCCCAGCTGCTCCTGCTGCCTGACAGGGCTGGGGACCCCAAACCCTGCTGGGCTCTGCATTGCTGCTCCCACTCCTGCTGTGCCTGTGTGGGGAAGGAATTCCTGCCCAATTCCTGCCCCATTCTCCCCCTGGGAGTGAGGGGCAGCATCTGGCCTTGACTCACAGGCTGCAGTATCAATGGTCTGCTTTGAGCCTGCTGCAAATTTGGTTTTCTTCCTGTTATTTTGGGTGAAAGCTGTGATGTCATGCAGATTTTCCAATCCAGATTCCCCTGTGGCAGTTCTTCTGAGCCAGTGATTTTTAGGAAGCAGCTCCTGAAGTCTCATCTGCCCCATTCCCAGCTCCCAAACCATTCCAAAGAAGTGCAGCCAAAACTGAGAGAGTCCAAATCAGAGCTGAAGGAATGAAGCACCACTGAACTGCACTCACCCCACACATTTTTCTGCTCCAGCTCTCCCACATCAGCTCCTGGCTCCCTCTGAGCCTGGCACTGGGCAAAAGGGGAATCCTGGATGGAGAAGGGAATTCAGACCCTTCTCTGCTTGTGCCTGCTCTGATCCACTGCCCTGGGATGGACACAGGTGTGCTGTGTTGCTGTACAGGTGTTTGTTTGTCCTCAACTCTTGGAATTGTCTCCTCCCAGCCAGGAGGGGATGGTCCCTCTCTGTGTGTGCCCACTGAAAGGAAAATAATGCTGCCCTGTGAATTCCCTCTGGATTCTCTGCATCTTCCTTCCAGCTGAGTGACATTTGTGGATGCTCTGCTGGGTGGGTTTGATTGGGGTAGCAGATGGAAACAGCTCTCTTAATTGAATAAAATCAAGAGGTTTTATTCAATTATTTCAAATTAAAAATATGGGAAGGCAAATCCCCCTTCTCCCTCAGCAACCTCGAGGCCCCAGGTCTGTAAGAAGCACAAAGAAATAATTTTGTGTGTGAATTTGGCTCTCTGCTCCCCCCAGACAGGGAAATACCTGCAGAGAGGCTGTGGAGCCAGGTGGGACGTGAAGGGAAATACAATTCACTTCCAGCTTTGCCATGAGAAAACTGAGCAGAGAGCTGGGTTTGGGTCAGGAGTTCCTCAGCTGTGCTGAGCTCCCTTCTCCCCTCTGACTGACCAGAGGAGGGCTCACCACCGTGCCAGTGATGGATTGGGGGATGTTTTCCTTTCCTCCCCTCCTGCTCCTCAGCTGCTTTCTCCAGCACCATCTCTGCTCTCACATTTTGGGAGTACCAAGGCCCTGAAGGGCTGTGGTTTATTGATTTCCCTCTGGGATTCCTTTTCCCTGGATTTTCTCAAGTGTTTTTCACGTGGAGAATAAACCCTGCCTGGAACTTTCCTCCTCACCAGGGTTTGATGGCATTTCCTGGGACAGAAATGCAGGAAAAAATAATTAGCAAAGCTCCCAGCAATAACAAACTGTGCAAATCTTTGCCCTCCAATTCCACTGTTTGGCATTATCAGGGAGAAGAAATGTGAAAATGGTAACACTCTGTAATTCATTAACGTGCTAATTGATTTCACAAAATTAGTTTGCAGGCACTAAAAGCAGTTTCTCTTATCTGCTTTTCCTGAGCTGCCAGTACAAAGCAGAAGCAGAAGTAGGGAAGACACTTGCACAAATAAATGGAAATAGTGATACAGCAAACGTTGCCTGAAAGCAAAAATCAAATTCTTCCCTGTTCTGCTGAATTTGGCATGCATCAAAAATACAAATTTTCTGCATTTCCAGCACTCTGGAGAACAAAAGGGCCAATCTTTTACCCCCCCATTAACAACAAGCACTTAAGGGGCACTCAGAACCCAGGGACAGGGAGCAGCCCAACTGCCTGGATTTATTTTATTGTCAGAAACTCCCTCAGCACTGTTTTATCAGAGATCCCAGCTAGAGAGAGAAAGGGGACAAGGAAATGAGATGGAGTTGCTGTCTCCTCTCACAAGCCCTTGCAGTGGTGTTGATTTTCAGGGTTGATTTCCAGCACAGGTCCTCTCTGGCCTGGATGCTTCCCTGGGGAACTTTCTCCAGGGGTTTTTTTGAGCACAGATGGACAGTGGAGAAATCAAACCAGCCATGCAGCAGCAGAGGCAGTGGTTTCAGAGTTACCCTGGAATGGCTGGGGTTTGCCATCACTTTCTCAGCAGCTTTGCTTGGATTTCTGAAGCCAAAGGCTCTGCTGCTCCTGGGGAGAAGAGCCAGAAGAGCCAGAAGAGCCAGAAGAGCCTTCCTCCCCTCCTCTCCCTCTGACCCACAGCCAGAGGGTAAAAATGGTGCCCTTAGAAAGAGGAAAATAAAAGTGCAGATTGCTCATTTTTGAAGAAAACATTTTATTTTTTCTCCTGTTTTAGGTGAAGATGGGCTTTAGTAAAAAGGAAGGGAAGGGATTTGTCCTCCCATTTCTGATGGAAGCAGAGCTGGCTGGGCAGGCACTGCCAGGCAATGGGTGTTGCCCTCACTGAAATAAATCTCAATTTGCCTTTCATGGCTCTTCTCAGGTATTTTTTGCTGGACATTTTTCAACTATCCAACCAGTCTGGGTCATCTCCACGTCACCTTTGATTTTGGGAGGTAGTTTGGGCTGCCATGGGGCTGCATTAGGGATCTCTGTAGCTGAGCACAGAGGAAAAGGCAATCCTGGCCCTTGGCCCAAGGAGGGTTTGCTCCCATGGTTTTCCAGCCTGGGATTAACCTGCCCTGCTGGGAATGTGGAGCTGAACCTTGGGGTTGTGGCCACTGCGGAGCTTCCAACTGTTTGGGGTTTAGGAGAAGTTCAACCATCTGAAAGTGCATCATCTGAACATTTGGCAAGATGAAAATCTGCAGGAGAGAGTATTCAAAATTTACTTTTCATTAACAGGAGCTAATTAAACCATCCAGCCAGCACTCTCCGTACCAGAGCAGGCAGCCACGTCTATTTTGAGCTTTCCCTTCTCCTGCCAAGTCCAAGTCTCCAGACCAGCTTTATTTTTCAGTGGGAACTGAGGACTTTGGGACAATGTCAAGCATCACGCTCTGGATCTGCTAATTTGTGGCTGGGTTGTGCAATTCTTGCCCAGCTAATTTTAGCTGTGCCTCGCAGGGTGAGAGTGGGACAGCCTTGGTAAAGAACAGGCCACAGGAGCAGCCCCCAGCTCCGAGTTTAATTGTGTAAGGAGCCAGCAGAACCATGGGTAAGGCTCATAGGATGGAGCCTTTCTTTAATTCTGCCTTGTTAATGTGAGCTCTGCTGCACTCCAGCTTTCCTCAGGATATCATTTATAACACACTTGCCTCCCAACAACCTTCCCTTTCTCAGCAGCAGAAGCTCACTCCTCCTGTGGTTTCAGCACAAAGTCTGGGAAAAGGGAAAGGGAAAAGGGAAAAAGGAAGAGGAAGAGGAAAAGGAAAAGGGAAGAGGGAAGAGGGAAAAGGGAAAAGGGAAAAAGGAAAAGGGAAGAGGAAAGAGGGAAGAGGGAAAAGAGAATAGAGAGGAGGGAAGAGGGAAGAGGGAAAAGGGAAAATGGAAAAGGGAAGAGGGAAAAGGGAAGAGGGAAGAGAGACTTTCTCCTGGCTTGTTGTGCCATCATCTCTTTGCCATCATCTCTTTGCCATCATCCCCTCGCATCTTTGTTGGATGTGGACTTTGTTTTCCTTGAATCAATTTGTTTTTAGCTCAATAAAGTGCACTTGAGATCCCCTCCTTCCCTGGCAGCCTTGTTCTTCCTGCAGCATTTAGGGGAGGGGGGATTTGAGGCTGAGCTTTGTTTCCTGGGAAAGGCTGAAATCCTGGAAGCCCAGAGTGAAACCCTGACTGGCTCTGGAGAGGATAAAGGGGGAGCAGCCAACAAAACCAGGATTAGAACTGGGGACCTGTGGGTGTCCAGCAGGAGCAAAGCCTGACCCAGCTCCTCAGCTCTCAGAGGCCCAACCAAAGCCTCCCCTGCTCCTGCCCCTCTGCTCAGCTTTGGGTGCACCCAGGGGTGGGAGCTGCTCCAGCCCCTGCATGCCCAGGGTGCCTTTCCAGGGGCTGGGAGAGGCTGCAGAGGGCTGGGGAGCCAGCTCTGTGTCCATCCCTGCAGGAACAGGTGGCCAGAAACGCCTCAGAGGGGCTGGGCTGGCACAAATGCCCAGCTTGGGGTGGGCAGGAGGCCCCAGGGGGCTCTCAGCTGTGCTGTGTCCCAGGTGTGCCCTGCAGCAGCGCTGGGATCTCTGCACACGCTGCCTTTGGTCGCAGCTGGTGCTGGCAGCCCTCAGCCCTCTGCTGCTGGCCCCAGCCCCTGCAGTGATGTCCCTGAGGCCACCCCAGCCCAGCCCTCCCCAGCTCCAGCACTGCAGCCAAACAGAAATGAGCATTTTCCAGAGCAGCTTTAATTCATTACGAGCCACAAGTCAAGAGGAACAATTTTTTAAAAATTCCATCTCTTTTACCTAGACAAGTGTTCCCATGCCATTCATTCTGCCTTTGCTGCTAAGGCTTTTCCCAGCCCCTCACTCCAAGCACAGCTGGACAGAGCTGCTGGTGGCTCTGCTGGCAGCTTCTCCATGCTCAGTTCCACCTGAAGGATCCCTCCACAGGGTTTGGATAGAAACCCTCCCAGCCATGGTTATTTATTGGAACCATCTGTTTGCCCTGCACAGGGGGAGCCCAGCACAGCATTTCTGTTGATTTTCAGACTCTTTGCACCCCTGGCAGACCCCAGTGAGCAGCCCCTGTGTTCCCATGGTGTGGTTTGGTGCAGGGATGAATAATCCTGGCACTGAGGGCAGTGCCCTTTCCCTGCTGCCCTCTTGGAATTTCTCCTGAGAATGGCAGAGGAGTTATAACTGGGGTGGAGGATGGAATTCAGACATTCAAACTGGCATTTCTGCAGCAGTTTGGATCAGCCTTTGTTTGTGTTTGCTGCAGGAGGAGTGTGGCCTTTACCCCACCTTGCCTGTCACCAATGTGCTTTTTATGAAAAGCCAGGAGAATCACAGAGTCAGGACAAAGCCCAGTGCTGAGCAGGTTTCCCCCCTCTCAGAGCTGTTTTCTCTGGATTTTTGGGCATTCCTTGAGTGCCAGGCACCCCCTGTGACCCTGCTTCCACCCCTCCCTCCAGGGGCTCTGTGTGGGGAGTGGGATGAGCCCTGGGGTGCACGTGGGCTCTGCTGGAGCAGCCTCTGGGAATGGGCTCTGCTTTCTGCTGCACCCTGCAGGAGATCCCAGAACGCAGCCCCTGCCACCCCAGCCTGGCTTCCCTGTGCTGGGAATCCACAGTCAGCACATCCCAGATGGCAGAATCCAAGCACCCATTTCCCTTTGCCAGGGAAGTGTTGTTACCCCCCTGCTCCACAAACCCACCTGGGACCCCCACACAGCCAGGGATGTCTTTAATGGAGCCCTGTGGAGGCTGAAAGCACTCAGCTGGGAGCAGCACAATCCAACTCTTTAATGGTGCATCCAGACAGGAGGAACAGGGGAACACCAGCCTGGGCCAACATTTCTGCTCCTCTCCATCCTTCTCCTTCTGCCCCAGCTGCCCAGCAGGCTGGGCATGGCACAGCTAGGGAGGGGCTGGGATACAAACCTGGGGTGCCACAGTCACCAGGACACAAAGCTGGGGTGCCACAGTCCTGTCCCAGCAGCAGCAGGGGCCTCCAGCAGGAGATGCAGCAGAGCTGGGGCTCGGGGAGCTGCTCAGTCCTTGGGCAAGGGCAGCAATCCCTGCTGGGCACAGCCAGAGCCCATGGCCCCCCTGGCTCCCAGCAGTTATGGGTATTTATTGTATGAGCTCCTATTCTCCTTTCCTGGTCCAAAGATTCGGGATTTCCTCTGAATTGCGTGAAACCACCGCAGCAGCAGGGCTGGCCAGGCACTCCTCTCGTGCTGCCCTGGATCTGTGGGGGAGTGAAACTTTGAGGAAAGCAGAGTGATGGTCACATATTCCCTGAAAAAGCTGTGGGACAAGGCTTGGTTAAGGCAGTGGGGACAGCTCCCCTTGGAGCTGCAGGGGGAGTGTGGCCTTCACCCCCCTTTTCCTGTCACCAATGTGCCTTTTTATGTAAAGCCAGAAGAATCACAGAGTCAGGACAAAGCCCAGTGAAAAACCCTCCCTGTTCCCTGTGCCCACAGCCCCATCCCAGTAATGAGCCCCCCGTGGGGGTGGGAGGGCTCCTGGGCACTGTCCCAGGCGTTTGTGTGCCCTGGGTGTCCCCTGGGAATGCCAGAGCCCTCTGCAGCCGGCCTTGGACACCAGCACAGCAGAGCTGGGCTCCAGCCAGGCCGAAAAATAAATCACAAACAACTAAAATAAATCACAAAACACAAACAGTCTGGTTTAGGACAGATAAGGCAGCGAGTGACAGAGATTTTGACAATTGCACTATCAGTGCAATTTGCTTGTCTTGTCTTTTGCTGATTTAGGGCCGTGTAAAAACCAGGCTCTGTAAAAAGCACCCACTTTCTGTCACCTGAGCTCTGTGCTGTCAGGCTGCTCTCTTTTTTTGGCACAGAAAAAGCACAGTTTGGCTGCTGAGGAGTTAAACCAGAGCAAATGGCACTTTGCTTTATCCAGCTTCCAAACAGAGCACGGAGGACTTGTGTGATGGCTCAAATGTGTGGAAAGCAATTCCACTCCAAGACATGCTGCCATTCCTCAGACTCAAATCTCCCTGCACAGGAGTGACTGATGAAGGAAAAGCTATCAAATGTCCAGGTCAGCAGCACCAGATTGAAATTAAACCAGGCTGGGCAGTGCAGCTCAGCAGAGCTCTGCCCAGACCATTCATCTGCAGGAACAGCAGTGACAGAGGACATTGTGACACAGCAGCAGGGACTGACTCCTGTAAATGACTTCTTTGTTCAAACCTGCTGCTCCCCTCACATTTCTGCAGTGCTCAGGGTGTCAACCCAGCCTCTGTCAAACCAGACTTAAAGACTGCTGTCTTGAGGATGAGGCACCTCTTAAGTCCCAAACCATTTCCACCCAGGGCAGACCACACTGTGGGCAAGGGCCAGCTGCTTCTTGATCTGCTATGACCTTGCAGAGGTTTGAATGCACATCCACACCCTCTGAGGATTTACTGAATAAAAGCTGAACAGCTTTTGTAAAGGTGAGCTAAGAAGAGAAGCAAATACACCAATAGAACCTGTAATTGCTTCTCCAGATGAAAAACAGAGAAGGAAACTTCTCTTCTGAAGTTAATTCCACTGGCTCCAGGGCTGGCCATGAAGTGTCTTGGAGCTGATTCTCAGAGGTTATTTATAAGTGAATTTAGTGCCAGGATTTGTGGTGGGAAAACCAGATCCTGGCAAAAATGTGTCTCTGTTCCAGCTGTGAAACAGAACAAGGCCAGAGGGGCTCTAGGTGTGTGCTATGGGTCCGTGTGTGTGCAGAGCTCTGTGGGTGTGAGCAGGATCTGCTTGTGAACAGAGCTCTGGGTGTGCAGAGTTTTGTGTGTCCAGAGCTCTGATTGTCCTGGACCTGTGTCCAGTCCTGTGTGTCCCAGCTCTGTGTCCATCCCCTTGTGTGTCTGTCCCCAGCTCTGTGTCCAGCCCCATGTGTGTCATTCCTGTGTTCCCCCTCCTGTCCCCTCAGAGTCATTCCCAGCTCCCCCAGCAGTGTCACATCTGACAGGTGCCCCAGACCAGGCACTGCTTGCAGCACTGGTGATTTCTTTATGAGACACGTGTTCCTGCAAGGGTGGCACCTTTAACATGCTCTCCTGAATGGAAAATAAATCTTCCCCAGTGTTCCCTGTCTTGTTTTGTTGGTATCAGGAGAGAAGGAAAGTGCTCTGTGTCCCTCAGACAACACACAGGCCACCCTGGTTTTGGACAGGGAGGGGCTGGAAGGAAATTTGGGGATGTGCCTTGAGGGGCTCTTGAAACAGGGAAAACTTCTGAAGCATTTCCAGCCTGGGAAAGGGCTGAGCACAGAGATCTGTCAAACCCCCAAGAGGTGACAAACTCCTGTGGCTCTGACAGGAGAAGGTGCAAATCTTCACCAGGATGAATTTTACCTGGAGACAGCTGGAAGAAAAAAGGATGTGAACATTAAAAGCATTTCAGAAATACCTTCTGTCTCTTTCCCGTAGCAAAGGTGGGAGGTGCAGACAAATAAGACAGTTTTACAATTTGTACCTACAGCTTTTGGGATTATATTTGTAGTTTAACAGCTCCTGTCCTTCCTTAGCCACTGACTGTGGAACCCTTGGTGGACAGGGCTTGGAAACACTCTGAAAATGCCACTTATTCCTATTCCATCTCCCAGCACATGCCATTTCAGTCATTCCTTATAAACCAGCACAGATGGTGCGTTACATGCTTTGGGATGCTGCCCTGCTGCTGCACTTAGTGCAGAACCCAGAGTAAGAAGAAAATGGATTGTTTGGGATGGATTGGGATGTGTAATCCCTGCAGCATCACTCAGACTGAAAATCTCATTCCTTAAAAAGCAAAAGCTGCTCTGTAACACCATGGATACACAGAGGGATAACCCAGAGCCAGCTTTGCCATAGAGCCCTTCCCAAACACTCCTGCCATTCACAAACACCTCTCTCACTCCAGGAGGAGCCAGGCCCACCCTGGCTGTTCCCAGCTCTACACAAATTCCTGTGCTCCAGGTGAGGCACAGACACACCCGGGGCTGTCACCCTGGAACAACCCCAGCCTCCCTACAAGAGAGGGGGGTTGAAATGGGTTTCTTTGGTTTTGCTTTTTGTTTTATGCAAGCAAAGTTCGGAGTAGCTGAATGCTGGCTGGCTGGAAAAGCTGAAACCAAACAGATCACACGGGAGACGGAATTTGGCCATCAGCTCCAGGCGGCAGCAGCGCTCCCGGCCATGGAAGGGCTGCAGGGCAGGGAAGGACTGAAGGGCAGGGAAGGGCTGGGAAGGGCAGCAGGGCAGGGAAGGGCAGCAGGGCTGGGAAGGTCTGAAGGGCTGGGAAGGGCTGCAGGGCTGGGAAGGGCTGCAGGGCTGGGAAGGGCAGCAGGGCAGGGAAGGGCTGCAGGGCTGGGAAGGCTGCAGGGCTGGAAAGGCTGCAGGGCTGGGAAGGGCTGCAGGGCTGGGAAGGGCTCCTCTGGAGCCTCGGGAGTCTCGGTGGTGCTGCTGTCCCAGAGCACACCCATAGCTGGGTGCCCGCGCTCCTGCTCTGGGTGCCCTGCCCATCCATCCCCAGCGGGTCCTGTGCTCTCCCATCCTTCCCCACAGCTCCTTCTGCAAACCTGGGGAGAGCAGAACGCTGGAAGGCTCTGCTGGCCTGCACAGACAGCGGGGTGGCAGCAAAGGAGCTCTCCAAGGGCAGGTTTGCACTGAGATGCAGTTCGGGTGCGCAGTCCCTGCTGTTCCCTGCTCCCCTCAGGTACACCCGGAGGGAAACAGCATCACTGGGAGAGGAGACCCCGGCACAGCCCCAGCGTCCTCTCCACTGCAAGCAAGGCAAGCAAGAGATAAAAGCTGGGCTGGGGGCGTTGCTGAAGCAGGAGGCAGATGTGAAGCTGGGATGTTTGAGGCCTGGGCGAGGCTGCTCCTGAAGCTGCTCAAGGCGCGGCCCCGCAAGAGCCTCGGCGCCGCTTTGCCTCTCTCCTCCCTCATCCTCTGAGTTCCTTGACCTTTGTGGGTTTTTACTGCCCTGACTGGTCCCCTCACCTGTGCGGGATGTGTGATAGAACCCTGGTCACTCCCACCCCGACAGGGAGCCCGGGGCAGAGGGGGACGAGAGGAAAGCCCTCCCTGAAGAAGGAGCAGTCCTGGCCGGGATTATTGCCATCACCCGGCCCCTGTGCCTGAGGGACAACGAGCACCGCTCCCAACCCCCTTCTCCTGGTAATAATCGCATTTTTAGGCTGTCTAGAAATACACAGCTCACCTGCCTTACCTGGGAAATGTCACTGGGGTTGGAGAGAGCACCTGGCTTTCCAGGGATAAAACCCATTCCTTGTCCCAGGACAGGACCCCCTGCAGCAGGGCCGGGTGTGGCCGGGCTCCCTCCCCTCAGAACCCACCCTGCTCTGCTCCACAGGCTCTGAGCTGCTCCTGGGCTACTCACAGCACACCTAGGCTGTTTACAGCACACCTGGTATGGTCACAGCACCCCTGGGATGCTCACAGTACACCTGGTATGGTCACAGCACACCTGGGATGCTGACAGCACACCTGGTATGGTCACAGCACACCTGGGCAGCTCACAGCACACCTGGGATGTTCACAGCTGCTCACAGCACACCTGGGCAGCTCACAGCACACCTGGGCTGTTGACAGCTGCTGACAGCACACCTGGGATGCTCACAGGACACCTGGGCTGCTGACAGCTGCTCACAGCACACCTGGGATGTCTGTCTGGCTGTCCCCCGTGGGCTGGGAGCCGGGCAAAGCAGGGACAGAATGGATTTAACCCTGTATTTGATCTGAGCTGCACTCGGAGCAGCCCTGCCAGGGGTTCTGTCCTCATCAATTCCCTCGGTTCAGAGGGAGGGCACAAAGCAAGGGCAGGGGGATTTTTCCAGGACAATGCTACTTTTTGGTGGCACAGGCTGTCTCGGTTGCCACTGGAGCTCAGCCCACCCGTGCTCAGCCTTGGGAGAAGGGTGACCCCGCTCTGAGGAAAATGATTTAAAATGCCTTCAGATGCCTTTTCACTTCTTTTTATTTAATTCCATAAATATTTTCATAAGGCTCAGTGTCTTTACAACACTTTTTTAAACACTTTTTTTGTTTTATACACACAACTTTGACACTTGTTTGACAGGGTCAAACAGTCCAATATAAACAAAATAATAAAACTGGCAAGTGCGGATCAGCTGGGTTACCAAAATCCTTTTTTTCTTTTTTTTTTTTCTTTTTTTGCTCTTACTGTTAAAACCCCAAAAGCACTAAAATATCATTATTTGGCTTCAAACTAGAATTTTAAAAACCTTTTTTTTTTTTTTTTTAAATTCTCTGCTACAAGTCCCTGTCGTCATAGTGCCTTTAAGCTCCTACAGACTCTTCTTTTCTTCTTAAGGAAAAATAAGCTTGGTGATGCCATGCAGAACTTACAATAGCTACTAAATATACATGTTCCCTGAAATGTAGCTGCAATGAAAAGATGACAGAGCATAAAGAGAACAAAACCAGAAACCCAAAGCACCACAGTGTACTATCAATAACATTGCAATGGATGGCTGGTGCCCATCCAGAAACTGAAACAAATTTCAAATATATTTCTCTATGTAATATTTTCTATTTACAACTGTTAGATGCACCTAGGTTGGTTCTTGTTTGACTTTTTGGAGAGGGTGGGGAGGCGAAAGTCTTGAATTTAGATCCTCTGTTCTAGTGTCTAGTTTAAGGGTAATGCATGTCATTTACCTAGGGAAGAGGGTTTCTTTTTATTTTTATATATATATATATATAGATTCAGCCAGAGAAATACCGTAAACATGTAAGTTTGTTACAACTCTCTTGTTTCTGCATATGGAATGGGAAGTGGGTTCCTCCTGTCTGGCATTGGAATGAAAAGTCTGTACCAGATGCTCAGTCAAGTCACCCCCGTCTGCATGGGCGCTGCTCCCAGCGCTGTCACACTCACGCTCCAGCCCTGCTCCCTGCTGGGACAGCCACAGCAGGTGCTCAAGTGGGACCCAGTGCTGGTTCTTCTTTGTGCCAATGCTCCATCTCCTGCAGCACCTTGGCAATTTATGGAGGGGAAGAGCTTTCTTGAAGGCCCGAGAGCCAAGCCCCTCGTCCCTGCGGCCGCTGTGCCAGCGCCAGCGCGAGCGGCGCTGCCCGGGCGGGCTTCCCACTTAACAAAGAAGCTGCGAGTCCAACAAGTGGCCTTGTCAGATCTTGATTTATGATGCAAATAATGGTGTGGCGGTGGTGTTTCTTTTTTCCTAGTGCTGAATATTTAGGAAGCATCTTCTCATAAAAATTATGGATGTCTCATTCTCACTCTCTGAGGCACAAAACAGTAAATGAACAGGCTTAACTAATGTGCTTGTTACTTGGTTGGTTTTTTTTTTTTTTCCCTAAGCAATTAAAAAGGCAAAAGGAATAAGTGAAATTTTCATCAAGTTGACAACATTTTGGAATCTCTCTCTTTCTCTCTCTCTCTCTGCCTCTCTCCAGCCATTCAGAAATAGTAAAACATTTCAGTTAACTGACGAGAACCCATCTCATGCACTGCTTTAAATACCCACTCTGTTAAAGAAACAAAACAATATTTGCTATTTATCCCACATTAAAATCTAGCCATAAAAATGCAAAGATACAAAAGAGCATAAAAATAATTTCAGATATAAAATGGGGTTGCTTCCTATTTGGCATTCCTGGTGTTTGCTCGCTGCCTGTCACAGAGGGGCCACTCCTCCTCTCCAAAACACTAATCTGGCTTTGCTGGTTATTGATAGTTTCTAGATTATTCAAAAGTATAAGAGAGATTATTTTGGGATTTAAATAAAAATAATGCCGCCCTTGTGACATGCCCTGAAATAAAACAGGCTCCATGGAAACAATGAAATCACACTCTCTGATCTTCCCATTAACTTGGATTTCTTGGGGGCAAAAAAAAAATAGCCAAAAAAAAAAAAAAAAAAAAAAAAAAGAGTAACTCCATGCTCTTTGTCCTGGGGTGCTTATGTGGTGGATCAGATTCCAAAGAAAATGACAAATACCCTCTACCCTCATCAATCACTTCATCCCACATTTTCAAAGGAGCTTGCAGAATAGCTCTGCAAAGATTTCAAGTTCATCTTCTAAATCTGGTTAAACAGTCTCATTTGCCCTAGGAAAAAAAAAATCCTCCTCCTGACAATGGTCTGTTTTACAAGCTTAACCATAAGCTCCTGCACTTGCAAACAAATGTACTTAAGGCTGAAATTGTAGGAAGGGTCTTTAAAAATAGAGCTGTGAATCTCCAGAGGGAGAAAAAGAGAGAGAAAGAGACCTGGAGGGTTGGGCTGGTCCATCAGCCCAGGCCCACTGCACTGACCCCTCCAGGGGACACGGAGGGGCCTGGACTGGACCAGCACCAGCTGGGACTGGGCACAGAAGCACGGCCACGCTGCCCAGTCACACCCACAGCTGCTGCAAGGAGCTCTCAGCTCCTCTGCAGCTCGGGCTCAACCTCAGGTGGGCACTGCCAGGGCTGGGGCGAGGATCCTTCCGCTAACGGGGCAGAGCTTGGGGGGACCCAGCGTGGGGAGGGCACTGAGAGCAGCCAGCCACTCTTGGGGCTCACTTTTGGGGTCACTGCTCCTGCAAATGGCAATTAGTGCTTCTTTATGTGCTGCTGTGCAGGCTGAGTGTGGCCAAAGGATGGGACCTTAGTTCCTGAAGACAGAAAACTGGCCGCTTGTCGGAGCCTCGGAGCCAATTTTCCTCTCTGCAATGGAGGCATGAAGCCATTGGTTTTTAAGCTTTTATCTTTGCATGGAAAACAAAGATAGGAGTGGGCTTTTCAAGTGTCTCAGTTTGAAAAGAAAACAAATCAAAGTTAAGCCCACAGAAACAAAGCAAAAAGAAGAAAAGCCCCTGATTCTCTTTTCTCCGTCTTACTCCGAGTGTGAACAAATCACACCGAATTGAGAAAAAGACACGTGCTTAAAAAAACGCAAAAGATGAACTGAGGAAAACCCATCCCTCACTTCCTAAATAGCTGCTTGCCCTTCTGCTGGGTTTCTCCTGCCCACGAGAGAACAGTTAAAGCCAGAGAAATACTGCGCAGCGGAGCGGGAGCACAGGGAGCACATCCAGACAGGCACGAGTCAGACGGGGGATGCAGGACGGGGACAGTGCCCGGGATGGGGACCAGGGACAGCCAGGGAGGGACAGAGAGGGAGGGACAGGGAGCAGAGACCTCCCAGCACTCCAAAAAACAAACAACACCCCCCCATAAATAAAATCAAAGGAAATATACACCAATGTAGTCCATGAGGAAGTTCCATGACGGAGTCACACAAGCGAGAAAGCATTCTGGGATGCCAATGACGACTCGGATGGGAATGAAGGAAAACAGGAAAAAAAAAACCCAACAAAAAGAGATGTCCAACCAATGGAGTAAAATAAAATAAAACAGGTCACATGGTTAGAAATCATTGGTGCTTCCTAGTATCTAGTAGCAGATTACTTCCCAAAAACAACAAAAAAAGTTTTTGGTCCTTCTATATATATACATATATGTATATATATTATTATTTTTAAAATGTGTGTATACATATATATATGTATATATATTTAGTTGCAACAGTGCTTCTCCGAAAAAAGGTCCATCTATAAATATAATTTTATTTATTTTTATTTTTTAAATTTTAGTTCTTTTAAGTTAAAATTCTCCATCTCTCTAGGTATTATTTTTTGAATGGTGTTAACCTGCTGAAGTTTTGCCAGAATGGTGCCTGGCTGCGTCTGGGTTCGGTGAACTCGAAGACCTGGGACTGGGATATGCCATCTGTCACCATGTATTGTCCCTGATTTAATGGATCCTGGGGTGGTGGGTAGGCTGGAGGAACCGACTTGGAGTAGCTCACACCTGCATCGATGATTGGGGGGAAAAAGAAACAGATCAGTCAAAGAGCAATCGGGTCAATAGTCGTTCTTCGTCATGCTACTGCTCCTTATCGCTCCTTATCACTCCTTATCGCTCCTTATCGCTCCTTATCGCTCCTTAACCGGTCCCACACGCCAGGACATGCCAGGGCTGGCCAGTCTCCAATCTCAGTGCCTGCCTGACCTCTTGGCTCTGAGGCTGCCTCCCTAAGCCAAAGCTCCAAGGCTGGGACAGGATCCATTACTTTTGTTGGGCAGAGCTCTGCCCGCCCTCATGGAAAAGTCCTGTGTGAGGCAGGAGAGCCGGGACAGGCCCTGCCCCGCGAGGCCAACTCATCCTGCTCCCATTTAACAACTCCTGTTCCAAGCTCCTGCTCACCCTCCCTCCCAGCTCTCCCTGGAGAACGGCCTTGCCCCAACATGCCCCACTGACCAGCCCCGAGCACGACCCCGAGCAGCACCCCGCTCCGGTTCCCGCACAGAACGGAGCAGAGCTGCTGTGGAAGAAGCCCTACCCTGCAGGGATGCACCTACACAGAGGGCAGCTCGTTCTTTAGAACAGTTTAGGACTTTTCCATAGGGTTTGTTCTCAATTCACCAGTCTGGTTTCAGCCCAAAAGCGGCTGCACGCCAACGCAGAAAAGGCTGATTCTGTTCAATCCAAACTGGAAGCAATGGATGGACTGGCAAGGCTACGCTTTTAGGGTTGAGATGTTCAATTCCCACACAGGTGAGGCACAGCTCCTGTGCAGGAACGGGGAGAGGGGATGCTGCCCTTACAGCTTTCCCACAGAATGAGGGGGCTTCAGCATCCTGTTGTAGAGGATGGTGAGTAAAGGGTGACTGAAGTGGAACAGAAGGGATGTGTGTCACCACCAAAGCGCAGCCTACGGGGCACAGTGACACAGTCTGGATGTCCTTCCCCACAAAGACAACCCCTCCTTCAGCCTCGGGGCAGCGGGGCCAGCTGGAAACCATGACTCCAGGAAGGAGAGAGGAGCAGGGCTGTGGAGCAGCTTGCTGTAAGCTCTGGCCATCTCTGGATCATGCAGAACTGCTCTTCCTTCTGCAGGAGGGGGCCGTCGCCTCCCCGGGCTTTAACCACAGCAGCGAGGCCACTGTCCCCAAGCAGCTCAGTGTCCTCATCTGGACAGCGGGATGGCATCCCCCACCTACCTCACAGGAGGGTTGTGAAGCTAAATTAATTAATGTTTGTAAAACACTTTGAGATCCTCGGCTGGGAAGGTGCTGGAGAAGGCAAAATACGGTGATTAGCGCCCAGGAACCAGAGCAAGGTGTGCACAGCAATGCGGCTCCTACCACACACAGACACACCAGCGCTGGCCGGGCAGGACGGCGGCACACGACGGGCACTGACACACAGGGAAAGCCTCACGAGGGCACCCACAGAGCTCACCCACCACACAGCTGGGCCAGGTGCTGCTTGGGCAGGCAGGGCCTCTTTGGGGTAGGAGCTAAGGCGTGACTTTAGGGAAGAGAATTGATTCGCTTCTCCCTGCTACAGAATTTACCGATGGAGGGTGAAAATGCTCAAAGAGTTCAGACCAGATGGAGATGTCGTGAGTATGTCTAACTGATTTCTCCTTCTTTACTGTCTTTTGTGCAGCTCTCTGTCCACTGTAGAGAATAACCAATATCATTCCTCACAGTGGGCAAAAACTGCTCTGTGATTCACGCTCACTAACCTTTAATGAATTCATCACAATTAGCAGTTCAAACTTACTTGGGAAGACCGACCTGGAGATGTTCTGCATTTGTATCTGCATGCTGGAATAGTGACTCATCAAGGACTTCTCTACTCTGTCTCTCCAAGTCCTGTCTGCCAGCTGCAGAGCTGAGGGCAGCCCCAGAGCTGTGCTGGGGTCACACCTGGGCAGGGGCAGCTGCAGGAAACCTGACACAAATTCTGCACCACCCTCCTTGGTACAGAACTCCAAGGAACAGTTTGAATTTCAATCACTGTGTGACTGAAACCCACAAGGGCAGGGCACTGAGCTCCTCTCTGCCCACCTCTCCCATCCCTTCTCCTGGCACTGTCCTGCTCCGAGGTGCCCATCTCCAGGCTGGCCAATGTGTGGCCAGTGAGACCAACTGCAGAGGACAAACTCCAGCCCTGAGCCCATCCAGGAGTGTCAACCTTCTCCTGGAGGCCAATTTTCCCAGCAGAGACTGGTGAGGGATTTTAGGATCTGTGGGACTGTTAGGATCTGTTACAGGTCCCTTACATGGCTAGAGTTGGGAAATAAATCTGCTTTGGCTCTCAGACTGACCACAAATTACCTTAAACAGCCTTTGTGCCACTAAAATTACTCATGTTCTGCAACAGCAGAGCTGTGAATCTAAAGCTGCTACTGAGGGGGGAACACATAAATTGTTTTTAGCTTTGGAAGTCCCTGAAGCCACCTTGCTTCAGTGACATGGTCCCATGGCTTTGGCATCCTGTGGCTGGGCTCTTTACTGCCTCTAAACCAGTTTGAGGATGGTGAACTAATGTATTTTAATGATGATACAAAATGCTAGGAAGTCTCCTGGATCAGCAAAATGCTGTGCACTTGGAAAGCTGAAGAAGTAGAGAAAGGACAGTCTGGCTGATGTCCGCTGACAGTGATGGAGTCACTGCAAGGAATGGAACCCATAGTCTGTCTTCTCCAAAAGAGAAAAGGGCAGACTCCCCTGGCCAGATCACTTCTAAACCCCACTCAGTTCTTTCCCAAAACTCCTGAAAAATGTCTGTCCTTGCTTGAAACACACCCATGCAGAGCCTGCCCCCTCCCTCAGGAAAGCAGCTCTTCCCACAGGTGTATGTGTGGCCCTGTGATCTGGGCTATTGGCATCAACATCTGGGCTGGAGGAATGCCAAAAGCTCCTGGCTGGTTCTCCTGGCATAAGCAGCTGAAGGTTTCGCATTTCTCTTGTTCATCCGGTGGCCTGAAGGATCAAACCTGTGGATCTCAAGGACATGCACCCTCACCATGTGTGGGACATGCAAATACAACCACTGTGCTCTGGTCATTCCAGAATGCATTTCCTTGTGGAACTGTGAGACAGCACTTTGCCATAGCCTCAGGTGCCCCAAGAATGACTCCTCTGGTTTCTTTGGACACACCCATGTTCTGGAGAACAGAAACTGGGAGGGCAAGGTTCGCCTAATCTGCACATTTCTAATCCTAAGAAAGAGCAATTCTGGGAAAGGTCTGGCAGGCAGGTATTTTTCTGTTCTGCTCTGAAGTGGTTTGTTCCCTCATCAGAACTCGGGGCCATTGTGCAAAATTGTCTCTTGAGGGATATTTTTTTAATATGCAAAGCCATAACTCCGCTGCAATTCACCAGAAAGAGATGGGCAAAGCTCTTTTTCCAAGGCAATTTTGGGCAGCGTGGCGAGCGGAATTCAAAGGGAAGAATCAATGGATAAGGAATGATTTCCAAGCACAGCAGCCAACTCCACCCCACGGGCAGAGCTGGAGCTCCTTCTGCTGGTTTGTGCCTCATTCTGCAGCGCGGCTGCAGCTGCACGGAGGGATCGCTCACAGGGCGGGGCTGGGAGAGCTGCTCACGAGGAGAACAAGAAAATTCCCAGATTCATAATTTGGCTAGACAAAACTGGTGAGAGATGCTGCGCTGTCACTTGAAATCATGTCTTTTTATAGCACCAGGCAACGTCACTCGGAGCCTTTTGGATTTCTCAGCTCAGAAGGAAACAATTAAAAAGATTTAAAACTGTCTCGTTTTTCCCTTCTAGGTTGGGGGCATTTTTTTGTGTTATGTTTTTTGGGTTTTTTCCCCAAGTGTCTTTTCTCTTTGAGGTTCCAACACGATTTGAGCAGCACGTGAAGCATGCTGGTAACCCACAGGCAATCACAGGGACTCGTGCAGACAGATCATCCAGCAGGACAATGCCCCTCCCCGGGCCCACACGACACAGACACGGAGAACACGCACATCTCCTCCACACAACCATGGGAACTGCCTTACAAGCTGCTTACTCCATCCTCCACCTAGGAGATTGCAGCTCATCCTTTGATCAGCAGCTGTTTCCCAGGCTTTGCCCCCACCCTGCTGCGCAGTCCCCTGGTGCTCATGAGCCAGAGCTGGGGAGGGGACAGTGACATCGCCACCCCTGCTGGCAGTGCTGCCTAAGGACCCTTCCAGCTCCCTCAGAGCTCAACAGCAACTTGCATCTTTCAGGAAACGTTCAAAAACCCCACAATTTCAGTTTCCTCCTGAATACCATACCCCACACACAGGGAAGCCATGGAGACACCTCCAGCACTAATTGTTCTATGGTTAATTACTCCTGTCACAGCAACGAGTTTAAGTTAAAGAAAAGAGCAGAACTGGCTGGGTGGGTCCAGCCCTTTGCCCTCTTCAGCACATTTCAACAGAGGATCTCAAAGCACTGCCCCACCACTGCCTGGGCCCCGTGCAGGGCTGACAAAGGACGATGTGTCTGGAGCTGGCTGTCCCCAAGGTGAGGATGGAGCTTGGAACAGGAACCCTCTGCCTCCCCAGGCACTCCTGACCAGCTGGATTTCCTCCTTTTACACCTCCCTGCTGAATCACACAACTCTCACTTTGCTGTACTTGCCCAACTCCAGAGGAATTTCAGTGGTGCCTCAGGCACAGCTCTTCATACAGCCAGGATTTCTCTCCAGGCCCTGCTATTCCCAGGGATGGTGAACATGCCTTAGCTCCCTTTTCTAACCATGAACCTCCCTTCTCTGCTCAGGAGGGAGAGGGCTGGCTGCAGTTTGAGAAATGCAGGAGGAAACAGTCATCTCATGTCCTGATGTTCCCCAGACAACCACAACATCTACCTACACACACTGAGCTAACCCGACCTTCTGGAGTCTATTTATCAAGTCTGCTCCTGCAGCCTGATGTCATTATAGCACCATTAAGATAATGATTCCTCGTGTGATAAGAAAAGCTAATCGAGGCAAGATGGAATAAATGATACTGGGGCTTTATCCATCAGAGCTGGGTGAAAACCAATTCCTGCCATCCTGTGTTTGTCCAGCCTGCCTCTCCTCCAGGCTGATCACACAGCTCACTCCCTGAGTTTCCTGACAGGAAAGGAGCAGTTCACACCTGGAATGCTGCTGCAGCTTCTGGGGAGCAGCTCCTTCCTAAAACCCCTCACCAAACTCAAGGTGCAGGAGGATCTGGGCTCCCAGACTTATTTCAGTGGGAATTTCAACATGTCATTGATGTCAACACTTGGCTCTTCCCACGAGGGTCATTAACATCTCACCAAAAACTGCCCTGCTCAGCAAATGTCACCAGTACCATCCTCAGAGGCCCCCCAGACAAGGATTGATTCCTCATTTGCCTTTGCTGGTAGATCTGACTGCTTCCTGGGGGAGGCTGAGCACTCCAGCTGGATTCCAGATGCCATCAGTGGGACGGTGCTCGTGGACCCACTGGTAGGGTCTGGATTTTACAAGAAATAGGGTAAACTCTGAGATTGCCCTGAATCTGTGGGGAAATACCACTGACAACACGATCAGCTCCATTCCTTCACCTCCTGTGCTGCGAAAATAGGGAAGTGACCCTGATTATCCGAAAATGCAAATGCCCCTCTTTGTTTTCAAGCAGTTGGGCTGGGTTGCTCAGGCTCTTGCAATCCCCCGAGGCTGTGCCTACACGTGTGAATCGATGGGGAAACAAGGCAGGGCCACGTCAATCTCCTCAGCAAGGGAGATGCAATAAAATGGGATTAAACAGCCGGGAGAAGCACGGGAGGGACCCTGGTCAGTCCTGCCAGGGGAGCAGAAGTGCGGGAAGTCAGAGGAGCTGTTGCATGTCTGGGTCAGGGTTTTTCTGACAGAGTTGGCTGTGAGCTCTAGTGATCAGAAAGGAATAAATTAACAGGAAAATCCAGTGATTCAGAGGTGCCTGGTGACAGGCCAAGGCAGCTCATGCTGGCTGACGATTTAACCCCTGCTGGGTTTGCAGGGCTGAGTGTTCACGGGCAGGTTTAGGGGCAGCATCTCAGGTGATGCTGACTGAATCTCTGCCTCCCTCATCCCAAAGACCTGTCAGGGCTGAAGGCATCTCCTGGGGGAAGGGTGCACAGGGCAGGGAGAGGAGCTGGGTGTACTCAAGAGCTCTCCTGAGGTGGGAAACACCCCCAGCTCACATTAAGGTCACTTATTTAAATCTCAACAGACATTTCCTTTTCCAGAGGTGGGCAATGGTGCTTTAAGAATGGAGTCTCCTTCCTGGAAGGATCTCTAATTCCCTGACACCACTGGCTGGCAGCTGCTGGGAATATGAACCATCATCCCTTCTGTGGACAGGCTGTCCTGAAAGGGGCCAGGTGTGGACAGAGCTGGGGATCAGAGAGGGACTGAGTGTTCCTGCAGGCTGCAAACACCAACCCTTGGAGGAGGGATCACAAGTGGCCAGGGAACAGAGGCCCCTCGTGGAGAGAGGCACTCCACGAGCTTCAAATGCTCAGAAATGGAAAAATGACCCTGGATTAACCTTTGTAACGTTAAGAAAGGACTGGAGATCCACAAGGGAACCATTCTCCAGGCAGTTTCTGCTCCTTCCACAAGCATGGTGCTGGCAGAAGAGGCCAGTGCCACCCTTGTGCTGCCCTGTCCCTCAGTGGGAGCCAGGCTCTGCACAGAACCTGCCCTCCTGCCTGGCTGCTGCCTGCCAAGGGCTCCAGGGAGGGCCTTTGGTGGTTTTTCTAAGATAAAACAAATCAATTTCTCCCATTACTTCACTATTTCTAGGAGACACCAGACTGAATTCTGTGGCCAGCTCCCACACTGCCACTGAAGGGCAGAACCAAGAGGCAAAACCCTGAACAATCAATGCAAAAGGCAAACAGCAGCAACCAGCCCTTTTCTCTGTCACTGGGTGCAGGGCCAGCACCACCCATCCCCCGGATGTCTAATGGACTTCAAGAAGGCCAAAAATTGGTTTAATGCTGTCTTAAGGCACCTGGTCTAATATTGTTATGTCCTGCCCAATCCAATAAGGAGTGCAAATCCTGGCATTCTGCCCATCCTTAAGTGGGTCTGGCAGGGAGCCTGGCCCTGCACACATTGCTGGGCACACCTGGGAGCCACGAGGGGGCTGCTGCCCCACACAGCACCCTCAGCTGGGCATCAACCACTTCTGAAAATACTCAGAGAGTGCTCTCACTTAATCACCTGGATAAAGGTCCTGGTAGCTTAAAAAGCAGAGTTTTAAGGTTTCTTCTGCTGCTCTCAGCTGCTCTCCCCCTCTCCTGCTGCAGCCAGCAGAGGTTTAAATGCCTCCTTCTCAAACACATGCCAGCCATCTCCAGAGCAATACTTCTGGGAGGTGTGGTACAACAGTGCATGAAATAAGCAGCAGTTTATACTATTTGAAAAATGTTTTTCTGCTTCACCTCTAACAAAGTTGATTGCATTTTCCATTTCACCTCCTTCACGGCTTTTCTCTCTTCCTTAAGTGTTCTGTGACAGGGGAATTACCATAGTTTCCCATTTAAGAGGTGCAGGGAACAAGTGAGATAATCTAGGAACAAGTCTGTAATAGTCATCCTGTGACAGAGGAGCTGGGCTGGCAGCACCTCCAGCTGTCAAGCCCTGCTGCAGCCACTGAGACCATCCTGCATTTAAATAAATAAATACTTCAGTTGAATTCAGTGACCTATTCTCCTTCTGAAGGGCTTCCTTGCTTTTCAGGTATATCTGATGCTCCAAAAGCAGCTCCAAGCCCCTCCCAAGGTGCTGCAGGAGGGCAGAGGCAGCAGCAGCAGCCCCTGGCACAGGCACACCTGCAGCCCCAAGTGCTGCCAAGGTCTTGGCGCAACAAAACATTGTCAACATCTGTAAAATGCACGGGGCAAGATTTAAAAAATCAGTCACCAAAAGCCACCTCTCAGGAGTTTCCTCCTACCTCCCTCTTCTGAGCAGTGCCAGCAGCTCCCTGCTCTGGCAGCCTTGTGCCTTTTGTTGGGTCTTGGGCACAGGACAAACCACAGAGTAACAAAACTAAGAGTTCTCAGTGTCAATATTTAATTTAATCAACCTGAGACTGGGCTATGATCACCACAGTGTAGGGCAAAGCATACAGAGCTACATTTCTAATGACCCTATTTGTTGCTTTTCAGATTTCACATCCTAAAACCAACCAGGCTGTGCTTAACTCAGGGCTGGGGTAGGACTGAACTGTCTGGCTCAAGGACTTAATCCCATAAACAGAACTGCAAGTGCCACAGCCTAAGCCCATTCTTCACTACAGAAATGCTGACTGCTGTTTTAGGAGCTAATGAATTTCATAGTCCGAGAAGCCCAAGATAACAACCCCTCCTTTTCCATCTCAGAGAGAAAGAGAGAGAAAGACAAAGAGAGCAGACAGAGAGCAATTGCTGTGTAAGACACAAGTCCTGTCAGGCAGATTGTATTTGTCAGGATGCAAGTCCAGTAATTTACGTGGGAATACTGGCAGGCATGCTCAGGCACCTCCCAACTCTGTCACTTACTGGCTGAGCAGTACAATTATTAATTAATACCTCTATTAATTAATAATATAATGAACTGAACAGCAGCAATAATTGAACCTGGTTTTGTCATGGCAGTCATGCAAGTCAGGCTCTCTCATGGTGCAGCTCCACGAGCCCTGTGGATGCTCCCGTGCTGAGGGACAGACATGCAGGTGCTGAGGGGCTGTGGCAGGGGCACGGGGACACTGTGAGGCACCTGGGCCTGCTCTGGGTGTGCACACTCTGAGCTTAGAACATCTGGCCAGGAGAGTTTTTAGAGAACATCTCAGGAGACAACAGAAGAAGTTAGTAGAGAGGAGAAGACTGATGACAATGGAGAGACACAGCAAACCAAGGAGTTCACAGCTGGCCTTGCAAACCACTCCTGGACCAGCAAAGCCAGTAGACAACACACAGGTGAGGCAGAAAGCAAAGAGCTCCTTCAGCTTCTGCAGAACCCCCCAAAACATCTGCACAGAGCGGGGACCAACCTGCCTGCACCTGACCTGAGCCAAGCCTTGAGGAGCTCTCTCAAAACCCACTTGTAGGCCTACTTGTGCTATGGTACTTTGGTAACAAATCAATACATCCAAGACTGTGTGAAGCTTTGGAGAACTTGAGGAATGAACTCTCTGACCTTCCCTCTGTGTTGAGTATTTCAAAACCTGTAGCTGCAAGAGTTATTGCAAGAGAGAATCAAGCTGGCTTTGGCCAGTTGAGGCTCTGCCTAACACCAGGCAGGGCACTGCTCAGCTGGCTGCAGCCTGCCTGGCTGGGGAAATGAATCTGACATTCCAGAGGTACAGTGTCTTTACTAAAATTCTTTATTTCCTAGAGTTGATGCTACTGTGCTGTCTTAAAAAAGTTACAGGCAGCCCCAGGAAACAAGAGTGTCCCTTTCCTTTCCAGCAGCAGGAAAGGGGTACTCCCTCCCCAGTTCCAGCATTTTAGCAATTTTTTTTTCTTTTTTTTTTTTTTTTTTGCTAATGGGAGACTTTGGGAATTAGCAGAACCTCTACACACCTCCGCACTCACTCCCATTTCAGCCTGAGATAAACAACTGAGATAGATTTCTGCCCCCAAGGACAGCTTCTGGACATCAGACTGGAGACACGAGATCAAATTCATCTCTGGTGCAGTTCCACTGGCTTTCAACCACCTTCGACCAGAGATTAATTTGGCCCACAGATACATTAAGGAAGGATACAAAGCACAAACGGTATTTGATATAAAAAGAGAAGGGAGGGGAAGTTGAGGGGACGCTGGATCCCAGCCCAGCAGGATTCAGCCCAGCCCGCTCCACCCTCACATCACCAGGCACAGAGCGTGTTGCCGGTTACCTTTTTGCTTACTGACTTTCTTTACTGTCATTGCCGCTTGCCGCTTTTGATTCTCAGAAATTTCAAAGCCTGGAAAAGGGAACACGGCAAACACAATTCAGAAGGTTGCTCACAAAGCCTCACTTCCTTTTGGGGAGGGGGATGCTCTGCCCTGTTTGCAAACACAGAATGCTCTGGGTGTTCTACTGAAAATCAACTCTTCCTTGGCCTCCTTCTAATCTCACTTGTGCAGGGGCTGGATGAAAAGTAAGATTAGAGACATTTTTATTTATATAGTGTCATAAATATGCCCAGTGCTTTAGAGCTGAGCAACAAACTGAGCCTGGACTGACACTGCTCACAGTCAGTTTAGGGGCTGGTGCAAGAGAAGGGCTGTCACTGATTTTGCTGCCTCCCTCTGCATGAAACATCCCAACCAGAGCAGGAGGATGCAGCCAGGACACCCTGAGGTGGATGGCCAGAGACTTCCCTCTCACCCACAGAGTTCCAGGCTTGAGCTATGGGCAGAATTTGTTTATTGAGGGCCAAAAAGAACAGTAACTGAGCTGGAAAGAGACCTATTTGTGACTAGGAGAGCAACCAAAGACATTTCAACAAGGTTAAACTGTAATTCTACCACAAAGAAAATATGGGCTCCTCCACACATTGGGGCTGAATTAAACACTACCAACAACCTCCTTCCAGATTCATTTCCACATTTCTCACCTATCTTTTCATCTTCTTTTACCATCTTCCTTTCTTCTCTGAAAGCTCTAAGCCATCGTAACTTCTCCTCCAGTTTCTTGGCAAAGAATAAGTGCATTTCCTCAGTTTCCTTGTTATGCAGTTTGAAGGCATTCTTCATGCTGACATTGAAGTCATCATCTCTCCCATCTTCTATATCCACCACTTCATATTTATCCATGTCTATGCGCCCTTTGTAATACAGGATATCCCTTCGGATCAGATCCTGCGCAGGGAAAAGGAGACAGGGATCGTGGTGAGACCTCATGGAGAGCCTGAGCTCAGCAGGGAATTCCTGGGAGAGCTGAGGGAGAGAAAGAAGTGATGGTGAAACCTGGTCAGATCCTTTAGTTCCTTGAAGAGCTGAGGAAAAGAAAGAAATGATGGGGTGAAACCTGGTCAGGTCCTTCAGTTCCTGGAAAAGCTGAGGAAAAGAAAGAAATGATGGGGTGAAACCTGGTCAGGTCCTTCAGTTCCTGGAAAAGCTGAGGGAGAGAAAGAAGGGATGGTGAAACCTGGTCAGGTCTTCAGTTCCTAGAAAAGCTGAGGAGAGAAAGAAGGGATGGTGAAACCTGGTCAGGTCCTTCCAGCCTCACCTCTGTGAACACATCTCTTGTTGGCCAAAGAGGGCAGACCATAGGCAGAGAGGAACAAAACACACATCCCTGAGCTCCAAAATTCAGTTTGTAGGCACAAAGAAATGTCTCTGAGTAGGTGCCATGTTCCAGCATTTCCACATGGGAGGTTCTGCTCCACAGGGTGAGAAATGTGAGGCCCAGGCCTGGCAGGGGCCCAGCAGGCTGTGCACACACACCTGGAGCCATCACTGCTCTGGCAGCACAGTCCAGATCTGTTTTCCACACACATTCCCACTCCCATTTGGGACTGCTCTCTGCCCCTTCTCCTTGGGGCCCACCTCCCATTCACACCCAGCTCACTGCTGAGAACCCACCCTGATTCCCAGCTCAAAGCACTCCCAACCTACCTCTGGTCTCATCCCACCCTGGATGTAACCTCTTGATCCAGCTTAGGTTTTTTTTTTTTTTTTCCTCTCCTTGGTAGTTATAACCTTTTCAACCAAAGCTGTTCACACTCACCTCCTTTCTCAGTTGGGTATTCCCTGTTTTTCAGCAACAGCTCATTTGTCTGCACTGGGAAGGGAAAAGCAAATTCCCCATTGGCCCCACACAGCTCTGTCCCTGTTATCTCAGATAACAGAAGATGATCATCGGAAAACAGAATGTTAATTCTCTAGTCATGGCCACACAAGGTGATTCAATTTATTTAAAACCAAATTCAGCAAAACAATTAAGATTTACTTCCTCTAACCACTCTCAAAAGTATCTTAATATTTAGGTATATTAAATCAATTTAACCTAAACAGCTTTGGATTTTTCAGAGTGCCCTAAAGATAAATGTTATGTCAAAGGATTCATTTGAGAGGAAAAATGAAGCAATATACAACATTTATTTATTGAAATAATATTTAGCAGTGAGGCTTTTTCAAGATAAGCAGTAGGTATTATTTTAAACAAATTAATCTTGGAAAATAAACTCCACATCATAATGATTTAGCAAACTTCTCATGAATCTGCCAGACAGTATTAACTATCACAAGAATGGCCAGAAGCTCACAGGCCTTAAATCCTGACTCCTTCTTCTGGAATGCTCTGGGCAGGGGGGGAGGAATTCCATTAACAAATATCTTGTACAAAAACCTTCCTCTGTAATAGGCCTGAAATAGTGATAGTCCAAAACATAAGAAAAAGGTATTTCAGGCTGAATAGGCAACAGAAAATCTTTTCAGTCTCGTCCTAACTTAGGCAATTGTTTCTTTCCCTCGGTGCTGTGGAAAGGCTGCAAGAGGCACAGGGAGCTGATCAATCAGTCAATGCCACACAGTGTCTAACAGGGCTTGTTCTCACAGACAGCATTTATCTGCACCACCTTCTCAAAAACACCTGATGGCAAAGCTCTCAGCAGCAAGGATGAGCTCCTTACATCAGCTGCACAGCAGCTGCTCCCCTTCCCAGTGCTGCTGGGAACTTCCAGAACCAGCCCCAACAGACCACACTCCTGTGAGGATGGATCCAGTGCACCTTCCCAGGCAATCTTCATGATTGTGGACAGATTTGTTCATAAAGTATTCAAGAATCACCAATCACAAGCTCTGAAAATCTCAGGCTCTGTGCACTGCCTGGGCAGGATAACCAACAGGACCAAAGGAACAGAGCCAGCCTGTGAACAAACTTGTGAACAAATCTTTAATCCTAGAGATCAATAATTTCTTCATTTCTCTCATTCTAACTCTCTCATTTATCCCTGGATAAATTGAAACTGTTGGAACCCTGAATGCTGAGAATTTTAAACTTTCTGGGCTGAAACGCACAGACCCACAAGAGAATATTACATTTGACCTGAGGCTGTGGGCAAGGCTTCCAAAATTGATTGACAGCACTGGGATTGTGGGTGTGGAGTTTGAATAGAAGTGTGTTATATCACAGGATGGAAACCTTAGAGTTTAAGGTTTTTGAATATAAATAATAAATAAATAAATAAATAAATAAATAAAGTGCATTCTTTCCTTATACACACACTAAACACATTTTCCCCCCTCTTATCTCCCCAATTTTGACTCAGAAAACATTATGAGCTATTTTTAACAGCTACTGCCAAGGGAATGCTTTACCAGCTTTGTGCTTCCAGAGGACACAGTCCATAGGTTTGGACATGTCTAACTGAGCTGGTCCACACATTTCTCCTCCTGGGATGCAGCAGGAGCTGCCCTGTTTCCAGGGAGGCTCCTGAGCTGCTGAGCACTGGATGTGAAGATAAAGGTGCTGCCCAGGAGTTCCTGAAGGAGCAGTGAGGAGATAATGGAATCCTCCAAGTGCCTCTGGAGATGAAATGGCCCCACAGGTTTTTGCTGGGGAAATGCAGGAGGGGGGAAGCAGCAGCTCAGCTGCAGAGGAGGAAACACCGTGGTCTGGCCTTGAGCTGAGCAAAGGAGACAACAACAGCACAAAGCTCCTGTCTGCCACTTCCACTGTCATTGGAGAAGGAATTCAATAATGACTCCAGAAGAAATTAATTATCTTTTCTCCCAATGCCTTCCTAGAAGAAGAACCATTCCTCACTTGTGGCCACAAACTCCACACTGGTACCCTGAATTTATAAGAGACTTTATTCCCCACACAAACATCTCATGAGCAGCACATGCCTGCTCATGGAGGACTTTGTCCACAGCTGGTTCCAGAAAGTTCAGTCCACAGATTAAAAACTGTAACTGGATATTTTCATTTCTAATGTGCTCGGCATTTCCTATTATCATTCTCCCTTCTTCTTGACAACACTCAGTGAATGGATATTATTTTTCAACTGACTAAATTTTAACACCCATAATATGGGAAGCACAATAATTACTTGATCCATGGCTATTTTATCACAGCTTTTAAACAATAAAAGACACTACTCAGCTCCTTAGTGACGCATGGCCCTCTCCAAACACCTTGCAGTATAACTGAGCTCCAGAAAATGCAGGTACTCATCAGCCAACAGCAGACAGCAAACAAGGCCAAACCCTTGTTTTGAGGAACTTTTTATGCACATGGACAAGAGGAAATGGAGAGAGCACAGAGGCCATGAAGGGATGCTGCTGGTGTGCTCTGCCAGGTGCAGTGCTCAACCTGCTGCTCCTCACACCACTCTGCCCAGCACAGTTCTGTCCTTTTCCCAGCATCTCCAAGGAGCCAAAGAAAAGATGAGATTAAGGAAAGCACTGTGAGGCTGAGGAGGGAAATGGATTGTTCCACCAGCCTGGTGTAAGTACTGCATGGCAGGAGGACAAAGCAGATCCGTGCACAAAAATGGAGATTTATCTGCTGCAGAAGCTGAGAGGAGCTCTGGCTTTGAGAGGACAGCAATGCTGCTCCTGCTCCTGCTTATCTCTGAAGGTCCTCACTTCAATCCTCACACAGGGCACCACCAAATGTCAGTTCTTTAACTCTTCTGCCTCTGTCAAGGTCGGTGTTTGGTGTTCAGACTCAGATGTTTATTATTTCTTAACTATATCACATCCTACAACTCTGAGTTCTACAGCATTCTACTAACAAGCTACAAAATTGCTTTCTCTCTTTTAAGGCTAAACTATCCAATTAAGAAATGACACCTAAATTATTTTCACTTTTAACCCAATAACTAATCACTCATGTCCTGCAGTGCAGACTTTTTGATCCAATTGCACAAAACTACCCAAACCCATGGAGAAGAAGGTGAAGAAGAAGGTGGAGAAGAACAACTAGCCACCACCCTAAAACCTCCATCTTGCCTTATATATATTGCTATATTCTAAACCCTTCAACTCTTAAGTTTTCTACCCTGTGACATTACATGCTTCTATTCAAAGTCCACACCCACAATCCCAGTGCTATCAATCAATTTTGGAAGCCTTCTCCACAGCCTCAGGTCAAATGCAGTGTTCTCTTGGGGGTCTGTGCCTTTCAGCCCAGAAAGTTTAAAATTCTCAGCATCCAGGGCTCCAACAGTTATCCAGGGATAAATGAGAGAGTTAGAATGTGAGGAATGAAGACATTATTCATCTCTAGGATATAGCTTTGTTCACAGACTGGCTCTGTTCCTTTGGTCCTGTGTATTATCCTGCCCATGGCTCAGCCAGGGTGACCATGGGCTGCTCTGCCCTGGCCAGTTCTGAATTTCATACAAGATTATTTCTTGTAGTTAAATCAGGCAAGACCAAGAAAATACAGAAACCCCAAAAAAGACTCTCAAAACCTTATCAGTGGGGAAAGGCCAAAGAAATGGAGCTGTTTAATGTAGAAAGGCCATAACTATAGAGGAATGTGCTGTTGGTATTCCAGCTACTCCTCTTTTAAGGAGGCTGGTGATCAGTTATTCTCCATTTTGATTGTGGCTTGGCTTAATTTACCACAAGGGAGAACAGGATTAGAAACTTGAGAAAAAAAAATGTTTTTATCTAGAAGAGTAGTTAAACCCTAGAACAGACAAAATAGGGAAGTTTTGGGACGGCATTCCTGGGGGATTTTCAAAAGAAGATTAGACAAACATCCATCAGAGATGATCTGAGTGTGCTGAATCCTGCCAAGGGAATAGCTGCTCTCCTGGGCTCCTGCAGCTGCATGGAGTGAGAGGAGGAGCCGGATGGAGCAGGGCTGGGAGCAGTGGGATGAGCAGGACCTGGGGCACTGTGGGGCCAGAGCAGGAGCAGCAGGAGCACAGACCTGCAGCCTCTGCAGAGCACCCAGCCTGCCTGCCTGCCTCGAAAGGAAATTGATGCATCTGGGTCATTTGCACTTATTTGTCTAAATATGATCTTTTTTTACCCTACAGCTTCTACGATTTCCTTTTCTTCCCCTCGCTGAGGTTAATTAAGCTCTTCTGAATAATGCTCTGCAGTCTGTTCACGTAATCTGTACTGAGGATTCACAGGGAAAAGATGAAGCCAAAAAAAGTGGTTTGACAGGAGCACAAAGCAAAGTTCTGACATGTTACATAAGCCCCCCACAGCTCTGCTCTCCGGGTGCTGGGTTTTGTGGCCATGCTCGGGGCTGGCCCTGCCTTGGGACCTGCCTGTGCCACCCCCTCTGCCCCCAGCACTGTCCCCTCCTGGAAGGGAGAAGGTGACTTCATGTAACTGTGCTTGGAAGGAAAGGAGTCTCCTTTGTGGCCATCATGAGGAAAGCAAGGCTGAGCTTTATTGGAAAACCTGGATACTGGGAATGGCTCCCACAACGAGTTATGCTCCTCTTGGAGTGGATTTAGACACCTGCAGGAAGGATTGCACCTGTAAATCACTGGTCAGTCACTCTTTGAGTCCAACTTGTCTTCTGTACTGCTTCTCCTGCTCTCCAGTTTTCATCTCTTTATTCTGCCCCACTAGTGCAGAGCACAGCTCCTTGTGCCAGGGGAGAGGAAAGCTCAAACCCCCCTGGAACACTCGAGGGGAAAAAGAACAATAATGACAAGGAGGGCAATCTGCAGTCACCAGTGCAAAATGGCATCACCAAAAGCCATTCAGGGGTTTCAGCAGCACCCAAGGAGGAAATGAGCCCTCCAGAGCCTTCCCCATCCTCGTGGCTTCCTCTGGATGCTCTCCAATGGCTAAATGTCTTTTTTCTATTGTTGTGCCCAAAACTGCCCCAGCACTGGAGGTGAGGCCACCCCAGGCCAGGCCTGGCCCAGGACAGGGATGTCCCTCATGGCTCCAATGCCCTCCCTGGCCCAGGACAGGGATGTCCCTCATGGCTCCAATGCCCTCCCTGGCCAGGACAGGGATGTCCCTCATGGCTCCAATGCCCTCCCTGCCCAGGACAGGGATGTCCCTCATGGCTCCAATGCCCTCCCTGCCCAGGACAGGGATGTCCCTCAAGGCTCCAATGCCCTCCCTGGCCAGGACAGGGATGTCCCTCATGGCTCCAATGCCCTCCCTGGCCAGGACAGGGATGTCCCTCATGGCTCCAATGCCCTCCCTGGCCCAGGACAGGGATGTCCCTCATGGCTCTGGGGCCCTCCCTGGCCCAGGACAGGGATGTCCCTCATGGCTCCAATGCCCTCCCTGGCCCAGGACAGGGATGTCCCTCATGGCTCCAATGCCCTCCCTGGCCAGGACAGGGATGTCCCTCATGGCTCCAATGTCCTCCCTGGCCCAGGACAGGGATGTCCCTCATGGCTCTGGGGCACTGCTGATGTTCTGTAAAGCTGGTGGGGATGGAGTGATGATCCCTCCAGCAGCACACGGCACCCAAGGAGGAAACGAGCTCCTGAGGGGACCTGGCCTGGTCTCAGAGCTCCATCCCACGTGTGCAGCATTCCAGGAGTTCCATATTCCCCCATTAACTCCTGAGTGTGGGGTGTACAGGGGTGCATGGGGAGGCCTCAGGCAAGGGTTTGGGTTTAGGATGGTGCCTTTTCTCAGGAGCTGTGGTTTACCCTGTGCTGGGTCACACTCCACTTCTCATGCACAGAAATCATCCGTGAGGCACAAATAGGGAAAGAGCCATTTCCAGCCTGAGTCATCAGATCCCTCTCAGGAGCTGACAGGAGATGCCAGCCACAGAATCATCCATTACAAGCTCCTCTCTGCATATGTGGGTTATTGGTGCTCCTGTTTATCAAAGCCTGCATATTCCAGTGGCAAAGGAGTCTCAGAATGACTGGAGGAGGAATTATGTGTTCTGAGGGCATGGATGCAGCCAGGCCCTGGGAGGGCAGCTCCTGGGGCTCCAGTGAAATGACATTCCTCCCTCAGCCCTCCCCCATCTCTACCATGGGATAATGATACTTATTTCTTGTATAGATCAATGGGGAGCTCTAAATAATCAGTGAGGCACACACTGGAGGGCTCTGATGGTGGATCTCTAACAGCTCAGAGCTGTGTGGGAACAGCTCAGCATTTCCCATGCCTTGGGATCAGAGTTGGCAGAGCCCAGGGAAGCAGAGAAGGCAGCACAGCACAGCCCCTCCAGCCCTGAGAGGCACAGGGAGGAGGAGGAAGAGGAAACACGGTGGCAATTCCAACAGGGATCATCACTCCATCCCCACCAGCTTTACAGAACATCAGCAGTGCCCCAGAGCCATGAGGGACATCCCTGTCCTGGGCCAGGGAGGGCATTGGAGCCTTGAGGGACATCCCTGTCCTGGGCAGGGAGGGCATTGGAGCCATGAGGGACATCCCTGTCCTGGGCAGGGAGGGCATTGGAGCCATGAGGGACATCCCTGTCCTGGGCAGGGAGGGCATTGTCCTGCTCTGCCCTGGCCTGGGGTGGCCTCACCTCCAGTGCTGGGGCAGTTTTGGGCACAACAATGGAAAAAAGACATTTAGCCATTGGAGAGCATCCAGAGGAAGCCACGAGGATGGGGAAGGCTCTGGAGGGACCTGGAGGAGCAGCTGAGGGCCCTTGGCTTGTTCAGCTGGAGGAGAGTGAGGGGAGACCTCAGTGAAGTCTCTGACATCCTCCCAAGGGGCAGCAGAGGGACAGCTCTGATCTCTTCACTGGTGACCAGGACAGCGCCCAGGGAAGGGCTGGAGCTGGGCCAGGGCAGGTTTAGGTTGGATTTTAGGGCAAGGTTCTGCCCCCAGAGGGTTCTGGCACTGCCCAGGCTCCCCAGGGAATGGGCACAGCCCCGAGGCTGCCAGAGCTGCAGGAGGGGTTGGGCAGCACTGCCAGGGATGCCCAGGGTGGGGCTGTTGGGGGTCTGGGCAGGGATGAAAAGCAGCAATCCCTGCAGATCACCTCAGCAGAGATGAGTGTCCCCAGTGCCCAGGGGAGCAGAGCCAGCCCAGGATGAGGCTGGCACAGAGCCAGCCCTGCCTGGGGAGCAGCTGCCATGGAAGGGTGATGACCAGTGAACAGTTGGTGCTGGAATTAGGCAAAGACTAAGCCAGGGCTCCCAGCAACTGCACCCAAACACCAGCTCATGCTTTGGGAAAGGCAGAGCTTGGGAAGAGGCTGAGTTGCCATTTGCACTGAGTTGTGGGTGAGTCTCAGACCCCTCTGTGTGATTTCCCACTGCTCTGGGCACTGACTGCAGAGCAGAGGAGCAGAGTTATCCAATGTACTCCTGAAATTTGTCCTGATTTTCCTGCTGGCCTGCTCTGTCCCTCCCCTCTGCCCAGGCTGCCGTGAGCAATGAGAGCATGGCACGCTGCCACTCTGCCGTGTCTTTGGGTAGCTTTAGTCATGAAGGCTTTCAACGTTCTTTGACTTTAAAAAAAAAGATTCTGAGCCTACATTTTTAAAGTCTAATTTACCTTACAGAGAGCCTTTGACGAAAGCAGCCCAGCCTGCTCTCCATGAACACCAAGGGGACAGTTTTCTGTAGCATTTGTACATTTAATTTAACCCTACAGTGGCTGAGTGCTCAGGTGGGACAGTAACAGTGACACATGGTGGAGCTCAGTGCAGCACCACATTGGGCCTCTCAGTCCAAATGAGACCCTAAAGCTCAATGAACCCTTTGGAGTGTTTTTGTCCTAAATATTCTTGATATCAGGAAATAAACCCAAGCCCTGCTAAGAGTTTGGATGCCAGAGCTTGTGAGCTTTGCTCTGAGCCCTTGGACACAGCATCTAATGGCATCACCAAAAGCCATCCAGGGGTTTCAGCAGCACAGGACACCCAAGGAGGAAATGAGCTCCTGAGGGGACCTGGCCTGGTCCCAGAGCTCCATCCCATGTGTGCAGCATTCATGAGACACACCCTGGAAGGCTCTGATGGTGGATCTCTAACAGCTCAAAGCTGTGTGGGCCGGGCTGAGGGAAATGGGGTCTGCTCAGCCCAGCCAGGAATGAGCTAAAGGATGGATCCTATCAGGGACAGGGGGATGTCACCACCACCTCCCCAAAGCCCTCTCAGCCACTCACCTCCCACACCAAACCTGCCAGGAGTGTCCCTGGGGAGCTGAACTGCTGGCTCTCAGTGACTCCAGCTGCACAAGGCCAGGGGAGGGAGGTCAGCACATCCCTGCCCAGTTCAGCACATCCCTGCCCAACTCTTCAGCACATCCCTGCCCAGTTCAGCACATCCCTGACCAGTTCTTCAGCACATCCCTGCCCAGTTCTTCAGCACATCCCTGCCCAGTTCAGCACATCCCTGACCCGTTATTCAGCACATCCCTGCCCAGTTCTTCAGCACATCCCTGCCCAACTCTTCAGCACATCCCTGCCCAGTTCAGCACATCCCTGACCAGTTATTCAGCACATCCCTGCCCAGTTCAGCACATCCTTGCCCAGTTATTCAGCACATCCCTGCCCAGTTATTCAGCACATCCCTGCCCAGCTCTTCAGCACTGTCTGGCTCCTGAGCAGGGAGGAGATGTTGGACTCATCCTCAGCAGCTCCGTGGAGCTGCACTGTGGGATCCCAGAGGGGAGGGCTGGGGCTCACAGCGTTTGTGGCAGTGCTGTTCTCACTCCATGGATTCAGTGGAGCACCACTGGCATTCTGGTGCCTTCTTCCACCCTTGTTCAATCCCTCTGGCTGCAGAGCAGCCAGGTGAGGGTGAGTGCCTTTCCAAAGGACTGATGGCAGGAGGAGATGTGTAGGAATGTGCCCCCTCTTGATGGAGTGACCAAACTATCCTCTGTCTCCTTAAAAAGGAAAAAAGCCCAGAAATTTCTCTCCTCAATTAGGTAAAAGACAACTCATAGGACCTGGGGGAATTCACCTCAAACTTAAGGACAGCCAGCTGGACAGAAGCCAAAAAGTCCCACCTGGGCAATTTACTAGAAAGAGAAGAGAACAAAGGAACTAATGGCTTTTGTGAGGTGTTTTACCAGGAGCAAGAACCTCTTGCACCTGGCTTGGGTTTTCTCTGTAAAGAGCTTTGTTATTTTGCCTTTTATTAAAACTTTTCTGTTTCCAACAGTACCACAGAAGCCATCCTGCTGATTTTATGCCATCTGAGCTATCACAGGTGTGATACAGATCTCCAGGAGCTGATGAGACCTGGCTGGAGGAGACCCCTATATCAGAGATGGGAAACCCTTGTGCAGCCAGGTCACTGCTCTGCTGGCTCCCCAGGGGCTCCACATGCTGCTGGTGAAAGGCCACAGCAGCAGGGGTAAGTTTTCAGCTCTGCAGTTTGCCTGTGGGCCAAATTTACACCCAGTGCCATTCCAGGAGGGGTAAGTGAGGCACAGAGCGTTTTGCAGAACATCCTGACAATCTGTATGGTCACAGGAGGCCAAAAACAAGGACTGGATGTGGATGTGGCACTCAGTGCCATGGTTTAGTGGAGGTGTTAGGGCATGGGCTGGACTAGATGATCTTTAAGGTTTCTTCCAACACATCATTCTGAGAATTCTAAGAATTCTGTGAACCTGATCCCTGCCCAGACAACCACACAGAGGTGGAGAACTCCAAATTCAGCCCTTTTTGCCTTTTAGCATTCCTCCTGCTGCCTCCTGCAGTCCCTTTGGATCCTGCTCTTCCCTCTCTGCTCCCCCCAGGCAGTGGAAGGGCAGCAGGTTCCAGGTCAGCATGGGCCCCTGTGGCACTGTGACATTGTGGGACATTGTGTTATGGGCCCCTGTGGCACTGTGACATTGTGGGACATTGTGTTATGGACCCCTGTGGCACTGTGACATTGTGGGACACTGTGACATGAGCCCCTGGGACACTGTGACATTGTGGGACATTGTGTTATGGGCCCCTGTGGCACTGTGACATTGTGGGACACTGTGACATGAGCCCCTGGGACACTGTGACATTGTGGGACACTGTGACATGAGCCCCTGTGGCACTGTGACATTGTGGGACACTGTGATATGAGCCCCTGGGACATTGTGTCATGAGCCCCTGTGACACTGTGACATTGTGGGACACGGTGTCATGAGCCCCTAGGACACTGTGACATTGTGGGACATTGTGTCACAAGGCCCTGTGGCACTGTGACATGAGGCCCTGGGACATTGTGTCATGAGCCCCTGTGGCACTGTGTCATGAGCCCCTGTGACACTGTGACATGAGCCCCTGTGGCACTGTGACATTGTGGGACATTGTGTTATGGGCCCCTGTGGCACTGTGACATTGTGGGACACTGTGTCATGGGCCCCTGTGACACTGTTACATGAGCCCCTGTGGCACTGTGACATTGTGGGACACTGTGTCATGGGCCCCTGTGACACTGTTACATGAGCCCCTGTGGCCTGTGACATTGTGGGACATTGTGTCATGAGCCCCTGTGGCACTGTGACATGAGGCCCTGGGACATTGTGTCATGAGCCCCTGTGGCACTCTGTCCTGGGCCCCTGTGGCAGTGCTCAGGGCACGTCACCTGCACGGCCCTGCAAAGGCTCACCCAACATTCCAGGCTGTGGGACCATTCACAGCAATGTTTTCTTCCCTGAGTACCCCTGCCTGAAAGCTGCAGTGCTGTTTCATAATTGGTTTTAATTGCTGGACTTGCCTTCCTTGGCTACCTGCTGGCCAAGGGACGGGTGAAGCATCCAAATTCCCTTCCCTGCCCTGTGGTCCCACAGAAACCTCCTGCCTGCAGGCAGCCCCAGCTGGGCAAGAGCACAGGGGTCTGTCAGCAGGGCTGGGGCAGCCCTGCTCTCTGAAAACTTCATTTCACACTTTGTGACCAAGCCACTGTGTTCTCTTTGGTTGTCTCCATGCCTACCTCATGGAATCATGGAATGTCCTGGGTTGGAAGGAACCCACAAGGATCCTCAGAGCCCAACTCCTGGCCCTGCACAGGACACCCCAGGAATCCCCCCAGCTGCAGCAGCAGGCTCTGCCTGTCAGGCCAGCACTGAGTCTCTCCTGAGCTGCTGAAACCCAGCCTGACCCATTTCCCCACTGCTGCAGGCTGGGCCCAGCCCTGACCCAAAACCTGGCATTCTGTGGAGATCTGTGTTACTGGGAGAAAAAGAGAAGAGCTTGGAGGTGCTGATGAAGTCAAAAACCCACTTAAAGTAATAAGAACTGTCCCAGGGCTGCTGTGTGTTTGCAAACAAGGTTTTGGCTGCTCCCACAGGCCCTCTTTAGCCTGCAATAAAAAAGCAGGGCCGTTGTTTTGGTGCAAAGATCACCTTGGTGTTTCCAACAGAAGCTACAGGGGAGCTAAACCTTCTGCCACTGAAAGGACTCAGAAATGTCTCTTTTATCTTCCCATTTGGAAACCTGGACTGCAATGGACTCTGACAGGATTATTTTATTTACTCCATCTCCTGTAGCACCGCTATTTCTGGCTGTCTGTCTGGCTGCTGCTATTAAACTGGTCTCATTTTGCTTCCCATCCAACCTGCTCTGCTCAGGCAGCTCAAGGGAAGACAGCAACAGCAATAAACCACAAGCTGGAGCTTGCATTGCCTCCTGATTACAAGAGACACATAAAAAGCACAAATGAAAACTAAATGTGTTTCATGCAGTCACTGATCTTTCTGCACTGTCAGAAAACACTAAAGGGGCCCCATCAAGGACTGCTCAGATATTGGTGAAATAAAAGTGGAATTTAGAGCAGTAACTCTGTTAACCCTTCCTACTTCACACTGTCATTCCCAGCCTCATGCCACAGTGCCCTGGAGCCCATTGGGGGAATTCAAATTATTACCCAGAACAGAAAAAAGAAGATCCTCATCTGCTAAGAACCTCAAGCATCCCCAAAGTGATCATAATTAATGCTGTGTGTCACAGGCCTGGATATTAAGTACCATGATTTGCAAATCTAAAGCATCTCCGTGTCAAACTCTCTCAACTTCAGGGTGATAAGGAAAGTGGACCCTGTGCCTTTAAGGCAACATCTTTGAGTGTTACCATCATCCAGGATTGCCTTCATTGCTTGGTAATTACGGCCAGCATCCCAGAATAGGCTTTTTTGTCCTGATTATACACATATGGCAAGGCACACTGAGGCACTGCTTGTTCCTGCCCAGCCTGTTCCCTTCTGCCTTCCCAACAGGCAGCTCTGAATTAGGGTCTCCAACCAGCTCCTTGGGAAAGGCACCACCTTGTCCCTGCCCACGGCAGTGTCCCAGCCTGTGTTCAGGAAACATCCATGGGAGAGTTTCACATTGATCCAACAGCTGAAAGTTACCTGGCTTTGCAAGGAAAACCTGGATCCTGAGCTCTGCCAGTGGCTCTGGATCAGGAACTGCTGCACCCAGACTGGTGTTCAGCACTCAGTCTGTGGAACCTGGAACAGCTGACAAGGCCATTTCATCTGATCAATCTCCTCACGGCCTGGCACCAGGAGAGCATTCAGTGGTGATGTTAGGAAGTGACCAGTGGCAAAATCTAAGCCAAAGAGACTTATCTGTAAAGCTTGGAAACTATTTTTGTGAAAATGATCCCACACAAGTTGCTCTGCAAGGTGTTTGCCAGCAGGGAGAGGTGCCTGCCACACTCTCAGCTCCTCCACTTGCTGCAGCCCTTGGAAACCTTAGTGCAGCTTTCCTGCTTGGAAGAAAGACTTCAGTACACCCACAGTGGTGGAAATAACATCTGCCAAGCACATCTGAGCTCAGCCCTGGGTGATCACTCATTTCCCAAGCCAGGTCTATGTCTGAAGGCGTGCTGGTCATGGAAATGCATCCAGGAATTCCCAGTCTTGCAGCAGGTGGGAAAAGCAGGCAACAACCAGGTGATAATGTCAGAAACAATCATCCTGAGAGTTATTCTCCCTCACAGAAATGCCTTGGCCAGGTGTCCAACAAAAAAAGGCCCTGAAACCTTGAAACATTTTCAGAAACCGAGAGAAAGGGGTGGCAAAGCCTCTGGAGAGCAGGGCCCAAGCAGAGCAGATGGGATTTGTTGGAAATGTGTTACCCACTGCTGAGAGCAGGCAGCTGGACACTGGGAATACTGCAGAGCCAACAGTGTTCCTCAGCCAGGGAACACTGGATGGGCCAGCAGGGAGACCCCTCATCCCCCACTGCATCAACTGTGAGCAGGAACCTGCAGGGTGAGCCCATGGGGAAAAGGTTTGGGGACAATGGAGCTCACAGGGAGTGCCAGCAGCAGAATTGTCACAGATTGGTATCAATTGTCACAGTTTGGTATCAAACTCTGTCCCACCAGAACTCCTGTATCACCCTCCCCACCCACAGGATCCATCTGAATTACCAGGGGATGCAAACACCTGCAGAGGTGAGGAAGGAGAGGAGGATGTGCAGGTAACTGCAGTGAAGATCTGGAGGAGAGAGATCCTGTCTGAAATGTGTATTTGCCTTCTAAAGCCACTCAGGATATCTCCCATGCCTTCATCAAACTGAAGCATCTGTGGCATATTTAAATAAGGAATTAGCTCCTTATTTCTATTAAAAATCTCTTTGGGCCAACAAAGAGATAAAAATCACCATAATAATTAAAAAGTATTTTCATATAGACTGTGTCATGATGAGGGATGTATCACACCTATTATTACACCTGAAGAAAACCCACAAATGTAGTTTTTCTGAAGATTCACTGAGATTTGCCATTCTAAGTGGTTCCAAAGCTGCTCTCAGGAGTGTGTGGATCATATTCCACCCCTCAGTTTTAGAGTAGGGGATAAGGAAGGCTGGCCCTGCCTTCCCAAAGCTCGAGGTAAATGGTGCCTCCCTGAGGGGCCCCAGCCCTGAAGCAGAGCTGATCCTGCCTCTTGGGAGCTGTCAGGGGGGTCAGGACAGCACAGACTACACACCACTCACATTCATTTTATATATGGGATGTGTGGTCCCAAAATGGAGCTAAAACTCCTCTGAATTCCAGACTTGGACACTCTTCTGAATAAAGGAAAGTGTGATCAGGATGGGAGAGCCCAGCTGGAACCTCATCTCCCCTCCTAGCCCAAGGCTGGAGAGCAGCAGCTGCAGTTTAATGCTGGGAACAGACACAGAGGGAGAACTGCAGTGGGGTCTGAGCCCTGTGCCCAGGGGTCCCCAGAGGGGCTGCCCCCTGTGCCCTGTCACCCCAGAGCTGCCTGGGCACACTCAGCACGAGGCCCTGGCAGGTCCTGACACGGAGCCAGTGGTGCTTCCAGAAGGGCCAGACCCCCTCACTGCCCACAGGGGGTTCCAGGCAGCACCTCCCCACCCCCCAAAATGCCTTTTCCATGCAGAAGGGAGGAGGACAGTGAACCACTGGCACTGGCTGGACTCTGATGAACCCTGCAGGCCCCCAGCTGTGAACTGCTGACCACTCCCCACTCCTGCTGATGGCCACAGGAATCCCAGCCCTGATTTTCCCAGAGTTAAGGGGATGCTTAATACCTCTCTGGACCAGACCCAGTGCAAGCCAGACTGGATGCTGCCTTCTGAATGGGAAATTCAGGGTCACAGCCAAAGAGCAGGAGGTCAGCATTAGGAAGGGAAGCAGCTGTGCCCTCCAGGCTCACTGCAGCTCCCACTGCTGCTCTGTGCCTGTTCCTGTACAGGGCTGGGCCACGAGGGAAAGGCACAGCAATGAGGGGGGGAAACAAGCACAGGCATTCCAGAACTTCAGTCAGCCATGACTCAGGAGAAGCCAGTGCCACCCACTGCAGTGCCCGGGCTGTGGAGGGGGCAGTGATGTTGTGCTGAGTCAGGAGCCACCCACATCCCCACCCACACCCTTCCCACGGTGCCAGGGCCTCCTCAGAGGGTGCCAGGCTCAGCCTGTCTTGTGTTCCCAGGGCTGGGACAGGAACACAGCCCTGTGCTGCCCCAGGGACACCCTCCTGCACAGTTGTGTGTGGCTGCAGGGAGTGACAGCACATCCTGACCTGTCACAGCCAGCACTGAGGAGCTCTGTCCCTTCCTGTCACACAGGTGTGGTGGCAGTGAGCTGGGGTCACCTCAGTGGGACACCAGAGCTGCTGCTGGACACAGTTTCTGTGGATCACAGCCCAGCTGCTGCTATTAACACCACAGCACAGCAGCACAGCATCCTGCATTGCCCTCCCTCCTCCCCCATGGGTTCCCTCCAGGGAGGGGCCCCATAAAACCCAGCACGGCAGAGACAGGAGAATGAGGCTTGAAAAGCCTCTCCCCAAGCACCAGCACAGACACCCAGCACAGCCTGGCTGCTGCTCATCACCATCTCAATGCAGCAATTGGGCTGTCAGCCCCAGTGCCAGGTTTTGTAGTTCATACAGGAATTGCAGGGCTATCTAATCCCAGATCATACACTGCAGCCAAAACCTAAAACGAGAAGGGAGGCAACGAGCCAAACCAGGGGCACATGAGATAAAGGCATGAAAAGAGCAAGTGGAGGCTGGATTTGCTATGAGCACAAAAATCCCTCTATCACAGAGAACTCCACACCCTGAGCATGCAGATTGTCCTTCCTCAGGGCTCTCCACATCCTCCTCTGCACGTGCAGCCAACAGCCACCGTGCCCTGAAAACCGCTTTGCACTGGCAAGCCTGCCCACAGCACGCCCTTAGCTGTGTCCTTACCTTCTTGCAGAGAACCATCTGGTGATCAAAGAGAAAGAAAACTCGCTGCTGGTTCCGTCCATAAGGCTGGTAAATCCAGGACATCTCTCCCGTGTAGATCAGCTCCGAGCTGCGGTCCAAGATATCGTCTCCCTGGAGGGCACAGGGAACAGCCTGAGTCAACTGCCCTGACAAGTCTGTCTATGCATGATGGGCAGAAACAGCAATTTTGTAAGATTTTGGCCCTTCTGCAGCTCTCAAAGCCACCCCATCTGATTTCAGACCAGAAACTGGGACTGGGGGATAATTCTGAAGGAAGGGGAATAAATGAAGGAGGTGTGGATGAAACGTGGTCACTGCAGCTCCCACTGCAATGGGGAAAGAGCTGCCCCAGACACTGCCCCCACTCCCCTCTCCAGGTACCCCCAGACCCTTGGATCTTGCTGCAGGTGCTGGTGGCATCAGGAAAACAAAGCCCTTTCCTCCTCAAAGCCCACCCCAGAGGCACTTTGAATTCAGGGCACCAAATTCCCTGCAAGCCCTCCCTTTAGAGGAGCATCCCAAAGCACTTCCCCTCCTGAAATCTCCAGCCAGCTACAAAAGCCTGGGACACACTGGGGCAGCAGTTCCCCACCTCTGAGGCTGCCAGAACTCAGCCTTCTGGATTGCTGCCTCTCTTCTCACTCATCCAGGCACTGCCAGGCCCTTCTCCCACAGCTCATTAGAGCTCCCCACCTCCAAAATCCTGTCAGGACCACCCTGGCTCCTGTGGCAGCCCCAGCCCCCTGGCTGGCCAGGCCTCCCTGCTGGCTGCCAGAGTGCCCTCACCCTTCCCTGCCTCCGGCTAACGCTTGTTTTCCTCTCCTGAGTTTTTTTTAAGGATTCATGAGCAGATGGTCTTGAAAACACAGTGCTCTCTCTCCCACTCTCTGAGAGAACAAATGCAGTCACCCTCCACTAATTGGAATGAGCTGGACTTTTTAAAAAGTTAATTAAAATCTATTTATTAAAAATGGGTGAATTCACCACCACCTGCCCTGTGGGCATCTCAGCAGAGCACCGAGGAAGGAGGCGGGGTGGCTCCAGCTGAAAGGTGAGGCAGCATTCAGGAGCAGCACTCAGGAGCAGCACTCAGGAGCAGCACTCAGGAGCAAGACAGAGAAGAACTCGTTTTTTTTTTTTTTCTTTTTGGCTGTGAACTACTGCAGTTCTGCCTTTGATGCCAAGCTGGAACTGATTTCTGGGCCAAGAGCATCCCAAAAATCCCAGCAAACAGCTTGTCGAGGTTCAGCCAGCTATGGGGGGCATCTAGCTAGACACACACTTCTGGTGCTGCTCACACTTGCAGGTGCCAAGGCAGCCAGGAGTCTCCCCCCTTGCTGGTTTTGTGGTGAGGATTTCAAACTGCTGCTCAGGTAAATGTGTAATTAACCTCTCAGCATTGATTGGGAGCGACCGCCTGTGTCCCCGGGCCCTGTGACAGCAGCAGCTTCATTAAGTCACTGCATCACCAAGCTGCAGCACAGACTTCCAAATCGCCTTAGCCAGGGCTTTATCCACCCCCCTGCCTCCCTCCTGTACCTGTGCTGCCCCAGGGGCTAAGGAGGGATGGCTTCCATGGACACTGAGGGTCAGTGCCCCCAGGGATGGGCTGTGAGCACCCAGTGCCTCAGGGGGGTCCCACTTCAGCCTGGCCAGAGCCCAGGGAGTGAGTGCTGCTGCCACAGCTCAGGGGACATGAGCCCCAGAACAAGAAACCTCTGCAGAAAACACACCAGGCCCTGAAACTGTGAGATTTCCTGGCTGCACATGAGCTTACATGAAGAAGTTTCCCACAAGCCTATGGATGGGAGCTTTAGGAGAGGGGGCGAGCTTAGGAGAGGCTGGCTGCTAAAAATAGAAAGCCAGCTTTGTCTTTTACTCCTGTGGTAGCATCTGAAGCCTGAGGACACACAGAGGGCTCTGTAAACACTTCTACTTGATTAGCTGAATCCAAACTCTGTAGTCCCTGCAAGCAACATAACCCAAAAACATCCAGATCCGAAATGATGGGATTTGTATTGCATTTCTTAGGCAGGGGAAAACAATTTCTATATCCAGTCTCTAGGCCAGAAATAGCTGATTTCTCACTTGGGGTGAGCAAATTGGGAAACACAGATTGCACAGAGTTTGGGACTGGCACGTGGCTGTCAGGAGCAGCGTGTCCAAGGTCCTGCCCTGCTCCTCCAGCCTGGGCTGCTGTGCCAATTCCCACAGAGGAGCCTGAGGGCACAACCTCTGAGCCTACAAAGGCTTTTCTTGTCCTGACACAGTTGTACCTCTCTGAAGAGCACAAATTGTCTTCTCCTGATCCCCACTGAGGGGCTCAGGGGGCAGCTGCAGAGTGGGGGCAAAGAGGGACACTGGCACCCCGAGCACACCTCGAGCCCTGCTCCAGACAGACTTCCCCAAATGTCTGTCCCAGTCCCACGCCTCCAAATCTGTACAGAACCAGGAAAAAATTTCCCTTTTCTTCTCCATTTTTTTCCAACTCCCACAGAGGCTAGATCATCTGTATCCTTCTGTAAGTCCCTGCTGAAAAAGGAAGAGGCTGAACTTTTAGCTGCTCTGACCTGGCAGACGTTCAGCAGAGCACAGCAGCAGAGTGGCCAGAGAAGCCCTGACTCCTGACACCTTTTCCCACCTGAGTTTTGTCACAAAAGCCTCCAAAAAACCCCTCAGCCCTCCCCAGACACATCCAGGGTTTTCAGTGCACGTCCTGCAGCATCCAGAGGGAGCCAAGGAGAGCTGACTCCCAGAGTCAGGCAGAGCCCCGGTCCCTGTGTGCAGCAGTGGGAGCAAAGGCCCCAGCTCTGGGCTGGATGTCAGCCCCCAGTGCCCTCAGTGCCACACTGAGGCCCAGGCCACTCCTGACTGTGACAGCTCAGGGTCAGCTCTGCTGCTGCTGCTGCCTGGGAAGATGTGGATCCCAGCTCCCCAGTGCTGCTGCCCTGGCCATGCTCTGTGATGGGCAGCTGGCAGCAGCCACAGAGCTTGAAGAGAGCCATGAAACAAATGGGAGCAGCAGGGTAGCGAGGCAGGGCTGGCACTGAGAGCTGCTCCCCCTCCCAGACACCTCCCTGGGCCCAGGAATGCCCCCCAGAGCTGCCCCCTGCCCAGCCCAGCCCAGCCCTGTGCCCTGGGCCGGCCCTGCTGGGCACCAGGAGGGGATTTGTGCCCTCTCCAGCTCGCAGGGCTCTCTCGTGCCTGACACTGCTGTTCTGCAATTAGAGACTGACAGGCTGATTAGCACCCGGGGCTACACTGAGATCACACAAAGGAACGGCAGTGAAATGTTGTCCTTTTCAACAAGCTCAGTTTTGATACCTTCTGTTGCTGGGGGGAACAAAATAAAAGAAGGAGAAAAAAGAAGGCTTCATTTCAGTCCCTGCCATGGTGTTTTTTTCCCAGGAGGGTTTCTCATCAGGCTGCCCTTACTTTGGTGGTTCCAGGCAGCTTCTCTTTGTGGCTCTCTTGGATTCACTGATGCAGTATCAGGCTGAGGCCAGTGATTATAGATTACATAATTAAGGGCAGCAAGTCTTGATTTAAAGGACCCGTAAATAACAGGAATGAGAAGAAATTTAAAAGGACAATGCTCATTTAATTTCTCAAAAATATTTCTATTTCTCCCTTCATGGAAATTTAATGCTCTTGGAAGCTGCCCTATTGGCAACCCATAAGAATCTTTGGTAGAAATATCTAAATATCTTCACAAACCAAAGTGATCTGTTTAAATAGCAAGTTCAAACCTATCCAGGCTGATGAGCAAGGCTCTGTCCTCTGCCAAACCTGGTTAACTGTCCCCTGCTGGATCAGGGACCTGCATAGATCTCCCAGGGAATGGGAGCCAATTTTTCTCCCTCCTGTGAGAAAAAACTGGGCTGAAAGGGAGGGAAGTGCTGCTGGAGAGACGGAGATGGAGCCTGAACTGCTGCAGTGATTGCTGCTTCATTTTGTTTTGATGCAGTTCAAGAGCTGTGTGGAAAGGCATAAAATTGAGCAATTCCAGGTGTGCTGAGGCACAGACCTGTTTTCCATCCCCACATCATCCATACAGGCACTCAGGGAGGCTGTGCTGAGCCCTGCCCAGGGGAACAGAGCCCAGATCCTGCCTAGAAGCAGAGCCCAGTGAGATGGGCACAGTGGCACAGGGCTCCATGGGCTCACAGGATCCATCTGGGGGGCAGGAGAGAGGGACCAGGAGCAGAGAGAAAGGCAGGGAGGTGCCTCTGAGGGGTGCAAATACAGCCCTGGGGCTGGTAAGGACTTGGAAATGGTGATGGGCTTTGTGGAAGCCTCTTTAAATCCTGCTCTGTGTACGTGTGGTCTTGTATTTGTGGGGTTTTCAGACAAAGGAAGGAATGATGTATTTGATTTTTTGTTTTTGAAGGTTAATTTATTATTTTATACTATGTTATATTAAAGAGTACTATACTAAACTATACTAAAGAATAGAGAAAGGATACTTAAAGAAGGTTAGAAAGATAATAATGAAAACTTGTGACTCCTTCCAGAGTCCTGACACAGTTTGACTGTAATTGGTCATTAAGTTAAAACAATTTACATGAAATTAATGAAACAATTACAAGTTGGATAAACAATCTCCAAACACATTTCACATGTGAGCACAACACAGGAGAAGCAAATGAGATAAGAATTTGGTTGTTTTTTTTGTGGTTTTTTTTTTTTCTCTGAGGCTTCTCAGCTTCCTAAGAGAAAATTTTGGTGAAGGGATTTTTCAGAAAACTTGACAGTGACGTGTGGAGCTATTCCCACCAAGCTTTGAGGGCTGCAGCTCCCTCACAGGGCAGGAACAGGGAAGGGAGAGAGCAGCAAAGGCTGCCCAGGATGCTCTGGCTGCCCCTTTGAAGGCAGCTCTGTGTGGAGGTTTGCCTTGCTGCCTTTAAATGTCACTGCTCTGATCTGAGGGTGTGTCACCCTGAGCAGGGGGACAATGCTGAGCGGGGAAATGGAGCTGGAACATCAGGGAACACTTCAGAACTGAAAGGCACTGAAAGGGCTCGGTGGGAGGTGGTGGAAGCCCCAAATTCTGAGCTATTACCAGCTCAAAGCACTGGACCACTGGTGTGGGCAGCACCTTTCTGGGTCTGTTTATATGCTGGGAATTCAGGTTACAAAATAAAGAAGTGAGTCACACGTGGCAGCAGACCAAGGCAGGCTTCTCAGGCAAGCCCACATTGCCACAAATTACACAGGAACTCAGAGTGACTGGGATTATTCCTGATTTACAGCAGCCAGGGAGATCAGAATCTTCCCTTACAATTCTGCTCAGTCATTTCTTGTCTAAAGATGCCAAAGCTGCCAATAATTCCTTAAGACTTCAGGCCTGGCTGTCCCCTGTGCCAGGCCACCCTTTCCTGGTCCCACTGGCAATTTAAACAATCAGATCCTGCTTGCAGGATTTCTTGGGGAAAACCTCTGACTTTGCTTAACTCAAGGATATTTGTGGTTTTCAAGTACTCACCCTGAAATTCACCACCATGGGGCCACATATGTGGTAAATTTTTATCCCATGGAGGTATAAAAATGATTCCTAAAAAATGGGATTCAGTAAAACCCCTCTGCTTAAAGCAGCTTGGACATACCCTTACTTTTCCTATTTGTTTTAGGATCAGCATTCCCGACACCACCTCTCCCTGCAAGGAACTGTCCACACGTTTTATATACCAGAACATTTCAGATATTCCCTCGCAAAGTATTTTTTGTTTGGTTGGGATTTTTTCCTTCTTCTTTAAAGAATCTTTTTCCACCATCTCCTGACAAAACACGGGTAAATTTAGAAATGAAAACTTCAGAGAGGAGAATCAGCATCATCAGTCTCAAGATGCTGAGGAAAAACAGACATTCCTCCAAATGAAATATCTCCACATGCTGCAACATTCAGCCACTGAAATCAGTTGTGAAGTGCCAACGTGGTGGGAATTTGGGATTAGCTCTATCTTGTGCCCTGCCTGCATTTTGGGTGGAAAAAGACTGCACTGCTAATTTTTTAGGGCTGGCCCCCGTTTTCTTGGGGTCAGTGCTGTTTCCAGGGGGTCTCAGGAAGGTTGGGCTGTGCCTGTGCTCCAGAGCCACTGGGATGACAGAACAGGTACAGAAAGGTCAGATTAGAGCAGGACCAGGGCCAGGAAAGCTGGGAGTTACAACTGGGATCCCTCTCTGCTCAGGGAACTCCACAAGACTGGACAGGCCTGACAGCAACTGACAGCAAACACCAACTGGGAGCTGATCTTCTCCTCAAACCAGAGCTGTCCCTTCCCCAGAGCCTGGAGAGGCTGGGACACACACCAGGAGGTCCCTGCTGTAGCCCAAAACTGCACAGGAGACAAAGCTCTGAGCCCTCAGGGCTGGGTGAGGAGCCAACCCCACTGCTCCATGTCCTGGGGACACCCCTGCAGCCTCCAAGTGGGGTTTGGGGTCTGCAGTGCCAAAGGAACACCTGCACACATCTCAGCACATCCAAGCACGTCCCAAAGATCCAATCCTTTCATTTCTCCCACTCTCTTCCTGCATTACACTGTGGCTCACTCCTGGGTATTTTGGGTTTCTGTGCATCCTTCTGGCTGCTCCATGGACAGCTGTGCAGTGGGGGCTGGATCTGGTGATTCAGAGCTGCTTTAGAGGAAAGAATCAAGCAGTGAATTCCTCTGCTGGATCCAGCTCTCATCCTCTACTTTCTCATCAAAACTCTGTGACTCTTCTTGATCCAAAATCCAGAATAAAAAGGGCAAAGAAGGGGTTTTTCTTTGACCAGGAGCTGTGTTCCCATGGGATTTCTGAGCATACCAGCAGCAGGCTGTGCTATGTTATGAGAAGCTGAAGGATGCTGCTGCAATAATGTGCTCAAAATCTGGAATAGCTGAAAAAAGCCTGGAAGAATAATTTGGCAAGTGCCTGAGGATGGGATGGAGATAAAGAATGGGTACTGCTAAGCAGGAATGAATTATCAAGGACAGGGCTAAATAAAAATGAATTATCAACTGAGCTAATGGAAGAGAAAAAGCAACTGCTATTCCATAGATCCTGTGTGGAGGTCACCTTGGCTTCCCTCTCACACATGAATATTCACTGGCTTGGAATGGATCTGTCCTTAATGGAGATTTATTTCCAGCGAGGGGCTGGGAGCTCCTCACAAATGACCCCCATTAGCTCATCCCATGGCACACTCCAGGGCTGAGCATGGAGCTGATGGTCCTGTGCCTCCTGCAGAGCACTTTCCTCATTCTGGAAATGAGTCTGCCTGGCAGTGAGAGATGTTCCTGAGCAGTAAAACAATCAGACACATTGTCTGTGCTCTCTGCTCTCCCAGCCAGCCACAATCCCAGCTCTGATTGCTGCATTTATGCGTTTTATTGTGTGTTTTATCACCAGATCCAGGGTGATAAACCTCCATCCTCCATCACAGCAATGAAACTAGCTCAGCCAAGGAGGACACAGGTGATGCACCTGTATTTCTCTCCCTCTCCTCCCAGCCTTCGCAGATCTTTGCCAGAAATAAATTAATTAAAGGATGAATGCCTCTTTCCCACACACTCATTTCCACAGTATGATCCCCATGACTGGAATGTGGAGTTATTTCAGACTTCACAAGTGAGGAAGCAGAAAGGCTGCTCCATCACTCTGATTATCTCCTTGCTGAACACATGGGCTGATGACAACAGCGAGAGGATTTACAAAAACGTTTGTCCTCAATCTGCTGCAAAACCCTATTTATGGATTACTTCCATACAATGATTTTTAAAAATCAGGGACGAAAAGAAAGGGAGAACATAATTTTAGTATGGCTTTTCTTCCAAACACATGGCACAAATGTAGAGACTGAAGGCCTGCTGGTGAGGAATCCTTCTGCTGACTCTGCCTTCCCTGTGCCTCTCAGCTCCTTAATTACACCATCACTACACACAGGGCTGGTTCAGAAATATCTTTAAGTGGGATGTCATTTATAAAATGCAAATAACATCTCTAACTCCAGTTTAACAGTTTGGCTTCCAGTCATAAAGCAATCACCAGAAGGATTTTCTTCATTTTCTTAACCTCTTGCAATTTCCAGGGCTTTTTGCTACGTCTTTCCCTCCCTCCTCCCCAGTGACACAGCACAGAGGCAGAATGCACATGGGGTTTGCTCCAAGTCTCACCTACTACCAGCAGTGCAATCACAAAAGTCACTCCAGGTTGCTAGTGATGAAATTGGAACTGGATTTTCTTTAGGGCACCGTTAATGTTTAAGCACCACCTCAAAGTCACGACTGTGCCTTCTCCACCCCAGGCTTCATCCCAAACCCTGGGCAATGAACTACAGGGTCTTAGATAACCCTAGAACAGCCTGGAGGCTGCCAGGGCAGGGTTACTGTACCTCCCAGTCCAGGACAGAGGCCTGCCACTGAGCGATCTTGTCGATGTTCTCCAGCCTCCGCTTGCGCTCGTTGATCTGGAGGGTGACGTTCCTCATGACGGCGAGGGCAGCGGCCACGTACCTGTAGTCACTGCACACACAGGGAAAGGCCATCAAAGGCAGGCAGCAGGACACGCCCAGGAGTCTGCCACAAGCTCACCAGCCCAAAGGGACACGGGCAGGGGTGACCCCTCACTGCTACAATGGGATTTTTCCACCTGGATTGTCACGACGGAGCACCGCGATGGAAACTGGAGCTGGGAGCCCAGTCTGGCCTCAACCAACCCAGCACTTTGGGTGAGCCCTCTGCAGCCACAAGGAGCCCAGCTGAAGAGCATTCTAAAGACAGGCTGAACACTTTTACAGCCTCTGTCTTTGGGCCTGGATTTTTCTGGTTTTAAAATGAACATTTAGCAAAGGGTCCATTTAGACAAAGACCAGAGCACCTTCCAAGCCACTCCCAGAGCAGCCACCCCATGGAATTCACTCTCACTGCAGATTTCAGGTGAGCAAATCAAGCAACTCTTTTTTTTTTTTTTTACCCTGCATGGCCCTGTGAGTGCAGTAACACAGAGTGAGAACAGGCTCCTGCCAGGGCCACTGAGGATGATGATCAGTCTTTTCAAAAAGTGATGCTGAAATCAATGCCATTGATTCCTGCCCTGTGCCTGCTCTTCCATTCCAAGGAGCTGCAACGTTCATTTCCACTGGGAAGACAGGCAAGGCCAGCTGCCACAACACCACCACAATGTATTATTAACTTAAGGGCTGCTATTGATTGCTGACTAATGAGAAAAACTGCCATCTTGGGCAGCTGCAGGGGGAATGGCTTCATTGATTATTGCTAAGGATTGTGCTGGTGACAGCTAAAAGAGGGGTGAATACTGGGAATTAGATCCCCCCCTCCATGTGTTCCCAACAGGATAAATACTAAGAAACAAACACACTGTGATACACAAAAAATATGATTTGCTCAAGGATAAGTAAAATATTATTTATCCTTGCTCAGGTGAAATCTTGAGCTGAGTTTTCATTTTTTCTTAAATTCTTATGTCAAAATCCTAGGTGTGGTTAAAAGCAATCCCACAAATTCCAGGACAGCAGGACTGGGCCATCAGCAAAATAAAGGAAAACAGAGGATGGTATATCCTATCCATCACAGAGAGGGCTGGGTGAGGAGGGACCTCAAAGCCCATCCAGCTCCACCCCCTGCCATGGGCAGGGACACCTTCCACTGTCCCAAGGTGTTCCAAGTCCCATCCAACCCAGCCTTGGACACTGCCAGGGATGGAAGGGATCGTGCTACACAATGAAGAACTTCTTGTGCCTCCCTTTGTGTGAGCATCTGTGTGAAGGGAGTGTTGCTTGTGTCAGGCAGGAAAGGAGCTGTGCCAGGGGGACACAGGGTGGCCTGGAGAACATCCGTGAGCTCTTTAGGGAAACAGGGAAGTCCCTACAGCCAGGAAGGACCTGGAGAGGCAGGGAGAGGTGCAGGGTCTGCAGACAGTCACCAATGATCTCCCAGCAGTGATGCTCATGCTCAGAAGGGAGGGCACTCCCTGGCAGAGTCTCCTCACCTTACGTGTTCCTACATTCCCAACTCCAGCTCCCTTCTGCTCTGGGAATGCTCAGGATTCCAGCAAGCTGCACTTAGGACCTTCCTATATTTAATTAATATTAAGCTGGAGTGGATCTTCAAGAGGTGAACAGATGTGGCTTTGTGAAAAATTCAAAGGAACCAGGCTGCAGACAGGCAGGGAGGCAGGGAGGGAGGCTCTGAGCTCAGCCCCATCCTGCCTCCATGCAGAGTGGGACGGTGCCAGCCGCTCATCTTGGGAATGCTAATTCCCTGATTCCAGGCAGAAAACCCCAGCAATGTTTTCCTGTCATGCTGTAATGAAGAAAAGGCTCAGGACTGAACTTTTTGGGCTGCCAGCCCATGTCTGTGGCAGAGCTGGCAAAAACTTAGAAGAAAAAAACAACAGGAGCAGAGCATTTGGCCATGAGGCAATAATAGGATCCCATTAACCATGAGATGAAGGCAAATAAATGGTTTGTCAATTCTGTTGGGGCTGCAGTGGCCACTTCCCAGTGCTCCATCAGAATCCAAGTCTAGATCCTTGCCAAGCATCACGTGCTGTCTCTGGGGAGCCTGGCCTGGATGCTGGTTTCAGCATTGTCCTGACCTGCTGCAGGGAAAATCCACAGCTCTGCAGGTGTGGTGGCAGTGAAAAGGAAGGAAACAAAGAAAAAGAGGACACGTTCCTCTGTTAGATGAAGCTCACATCCCTGCTTTCCCTGGGATCCTATGTTTTCCCATGTTTTGCCTCACTCCAGGGCTGGGATTTGGCACCACTGTGCAGCCACAGGGCTCCTCCCTGTGCTGTCAGAGCTTCAGGGGTTACTCCTCCTAATGCAAGGTGAGCAAACCTCCCCCTGCCCTCCCTTCCCAGAGCACAGAGGAACAGGAGAAATGGAGTGTCCGTGGCAATCCAGTGCCACAGAGCCCTCAGGCTGAGTCACCCAAGAGCTGCTGACCACAGGAGAGCTCCCAGGGCTCCTCAGAACACGACTCTGTGTGATTCCTTAACGACATGGTGAGTTTAGAACATCCCTAAGGGAACAGAAATGTGCTCCCAAAATAACCCAACCCTGGTGTTATCACACTGCCCACATCCCCTTTGCTGTGGCTCCCAAATAACTCACAGAGGGTCATTTTAAACACCCTCTTGGTGGGAAGCCACATCTGAGCCCCCAGCCAGTGCTGTGGGTCCTCCTGTGGCTGCTGAAGGGGAAACCCACAACCTGTGGGATCCCAGAGCTGCCTTCTGATAGCCTGAGGTTCCCACCAGTCCATTCCAAGTTTGATTTGGTCTTTGGAAAAGCAGGAATTGGATCTGAAGCCAAAGGCTTGTCCAAATTGGTGATTAGGGGCATTTGGCTTCCCTGAGTCACTCAGACTTGTGGGTCAGGTTAAAGCAGATCAATGCATCTCTGCTCCCATCCCACTCCTGCTCTGGGCCTGGGAAAAACAAGCCATCAAACACTTGTAAAAGTTTCTGAAACATCACTGGTCTTTTCTGTTCTCACTTGCTTTTAAATGGGTTTTGGAAAAAGTAAGAAAATTGGCAGGGCAGGAACAAATGTGCTCTCACAGGGCCTGATTTTTCTTTCACCTTATTTTCACAGCAGTAAATCCCAAGTGGTATCACAGGCACTGCTCCTGATTCACACTGTCAGGCAGCCAAGGCTGATTGTCCTCAGCAGCAGCAAAAGAGATGCTGGAAATTTTGGGAAGCAATCAAACTGCGGGTGCTCCTCTGAACCTAAACTCCACAGCAAAACCAGAGATGGGACTGGGCTGAAAAGCTGAGCAGGTTTGGAGCTCTCCCCACATCAGGCTCCAGCTGCAGACCCTGGCCCTGTACTCACTGTGTGCCCAGGGTCTCCCTGGGAGCAGGGAAGGACCCTCTCAGACCACTGAATGCTAATTAGGTAATGTTTCCAGTGTAACTGGTAGCATCAGAAAGTACATCCAAGGGTAATTAGTTCACATGTCTGATTAGAACAGGGCTGAGTGTGTCTCCATCGAGAATTGCTGCTTGGAGAAGACTGAACTGTGTGCTAACCCTTTGTCCTGCTCCTGTTGATCCAGGATGTCACAGGGACGAGAGCTGGACCCCAAGCCCTGGGATGGACAGAGCAGTGGACAGAAAACCCCAAGCTCTGTTGGGAAGGAGCACTGGGGAGAAAACCCCAACCCTTGGGTGGCAAGGAGCCCTGGACAGAAACCACAGCCCCTGTGTAGGAAAGGAGCACTGGACAGAAAACCCCAAGCCCTTTGTGGGGAAGGAGCACTGGGCAGAAAACTCCAACCCCTGGGTAGGGAAGGAGCACTGGACAGAAAAACCCAACCCCTTTTAGGAAAGAAACCCCAAGCTCTGTGTAGGGAAGGAGCACTGGGCAGAAAACTCCAACCTGTGGGTGGGAAGGAGCCCTGGACAGAAACCCCAAGCCCTGCAGGGCAGCAGCTCTGGAGAGAAACCCCCAGCCCTGTGTAGGGAAGCAGCCCTGGACAGGTCCGTCCCCCAGCCCTGGACAGAAACCCCAATCCCTGTGTAAGGAAGGAGCCCTGGACAGATCCCCCAGCCCTCCCTGCAGGGCACAGCCCTGGACAGATCCCCAGCTCTGGACAGATCTCCAGCTCTGGACAGATCCCCAGCCCTGCAGGGCACAGCCCTAGACAGATCCCCAGCCCTGGACAGACCCCCAGCCCTGGACAGATCCCCCAGCCCTGGGCAGATCCCCCAGCCCTAGACAGATCCCCAGCCCTCCCTGCAGGGCAGCAGCCCTGGACAGAAAACCCAATCCCTGTGTAAGGAAGGAGCCCTGGACAGATCCCCAGCCCTGGACAGATCCCCCAGCCCTGCAGGGCAGCAGCCCTGGACAGATCCCCAGCCCTGGACAGATCCCCAGCCCTGCAGGGCACAGCCCTGGACAGATCCCCAGCCCTGGACAGATCCCCAGCCCTGCAGGGCACAGCCCTGGACAGATCCCCAGCCCTGCAGGGCACAGCCCTGGACAGATCCCCAGCCCTGCAGGGCACAGCCCTAGACAGATCCCCAGCCCTGGACAGATCCCCCAGCCCTGGGCAGATCCCCCAGCCCTGGACAGATCCCCAGCCCTGCAGGGCACAGCCCTAGACAGATCCCCCAGCTCTCCCTGCAGGGCACAGCCCTAGACAGATCCCCAGCCCTGGACAGACCCCCAGCCCTCCCTGCAGGGCACAGCCCTGGACAGATCCCCAGCCCTGGACAGATCCCCAGCCCTGGACAGATCCCCAGCCCTGCACAGATCCCCAGCCCTGCACAGACCCCCAGCCCTCCCTGCAGGGCACAGCCCTGGCCCCGTGCCTGCAGGTACCTGTGCTCCTGGGCCGTGTACTTGAGCAGCTCTGCCAGCTGCAGGGGGTACTTGCAGATCTTCTGCACGGGGGTGAGCAGGAAGCCGTCGATGGCGATGTCGATCATCTGCTGCAGCAGGCGGCACGCCTCGAAGAAGTGCTGGTACCTGCTGTCCTTCATCAGCTTGGAGAGCTCCATGCACGCGTCCAGGTGGTTGTTACAGTACTCAGAGTAGATCCAGAAGCCGTCTTGCTGTGAGGGCAGGAGGAGGAGGATGGGTCAGGCAGAGACCTGGCTGATCAATGCCACACCAGGGCTGGGAAGGGCAGGGTTCTGTGGGACCTGTGGGGCTGGTGGGCCAACAGGGAAAGGAACCACAACTCTCTCCTGGAGGGAGAACCCTTCAGGCCACTAGGGTGAGAGAAAGGCTTCTCCCAGCCTTTTCCCTTGCTGTGACATGCAGATTCAATGTATCCCATTGGCCCTGGTGTTCTGTCCTGCCCCTCAAGATCCCTATATAAACCCTTGCTTTCCCTGCCCCAGTGGCTCCTTCGTCACTGAACCCTTCAAGGAAGAAGCTCAATAAAGGCTCTCCTTGGAGCCCCACACAAAGACCCCAACTCTCCTTCTGTGTCTCCTGGATCCCAGAAGAGCTGAAATCACCCAGTGTGAGCACAGACATGCCTGTGCCCCCCAGGTGTCTTTTTCAAGACCCTTCTTCAGGAAGGTCACAGCACTCTGAACAATGCCCACCATGACAGGGATACTGGGAGAAACTCCTCCTGGGAGGGTGGGGAGGCCCTGAGATGGAATTCCCAGAGAAGCTATGGCAGTCCCATCCCTGAAAGTGCTCAAGATGAGCTTGGAGCATTCTGGTCTGTAAAGGTGTCCTGCCCACAGCAGGGTCTGGAACAAAATGATCTTCCCAACCCAACCCTTCCAAGCCAAACCACTCTGAATTTCCAAGCACAGCCCAAGCAGGAGGAAGGACAGATCCTACAGTGCTCCTCCTGCTTGGAAGAGGTGCTGGGAAAGGAGGGAGTGCAGAGAGGGACCTGCACTCTGACACAAGCCCAAGGTCTCTGCAGGTACAGGTGTGTCAATGTGAGCCCTCCACAGAGCTGTGCTTGCTCTCAGCTTCAAATCCTGCAGGGAGGGTTGAAAGGCACAACCCAGCAGAGCTCTGGCTTTTGGTAAGACAAGAGGACAACCTTGTTATTCCTAGAGCTCTTTCCCTGAGCCTGAAGCACCTGGCAAGTGTCTGGGAGCTGGGGATGTTTGAAATTGCCTTTACCAATGGGGAACCCAAGGCACTGCATGGATTTCCCCAGGAACTGAGCCCCAGAAAACACTGAAAACAAACAAAAACCCCACTGACACGTGTGCTCCTCCACCTTTTGGACTGGTCCAACAAGCTTTCTGGCATCTATTTTGTTGGAATGTCCTTTTTCTGCCTTCACTGACCACAGAGTGTCACCTTTAACTTGGGCTTGATTCATCTGGGCCATGCAGACGAGGCAATGAAAGGGCAGAGGAGGATTTCACTGGGAAGGAGATGGGCACAGCCCAGCACCACAAATTAACTCTGAGACAGCCCAGGTCAAAGGCAGGTGCTGCAAACCAGCCAGTTCCACTGAGCTGTGGCCAATGCCTTCCAATAAAAGGACAGATTCTATTTAGCCAAATGCCTGCCCAGCAATTACTTCTCAATCCCTGAGGGTCCAAACAAGCTGCTTCTCTGGGAACAGGGATCCAGTGTCCTTCCCATCCCCACAGCTGACCCAGCCATGCACTGACAGCTCTCTCTTCCTGAAGAAAATGAGGAACAAGATGCTTTGGAGATCTCTAAGCAGGATCTAAACATCCTCACCCCTCGGTTTCCCAAATGGCTAAGCAGGGACAATTTATCAGGAGTTTATCAGCCAGCTCTCAGCCCCTGTCTGGTGACAGGCAAGTGTCAGATCTTCCTCCAAATCTCAGCAGCAATTCTTGCTATTGTCACTATCAATGAATTGACAGCACAGCCTCAAGTCATGACATCTGAGTTACTGATTCTCAGCAAGATTTCCTACATCTCCCCAGCACAGAGGTGGAATGTGATGCTGCTTTCTGCAGGCTCTGATAAGAACCAGCCATGTTAACACCTCATGCACCTTCTCAGGGAAAGCCCAGTGAGAGACCCAGGGATGTTTAAAAGATGCTGTGAAACTCTTTGGGGATGTCCTGCTGAAGTTTCAGGAATGTTTATCAGGAGTTTCTCTGATAAGCAGTGAACTGTTGTCCTGACACAGCACAGGAGCTGCCCCCCTCTCCCTCCAGGAAAGCCTCCAGCTCCAGGGCTGGCATTTGTTTGACATTTCCTGCCATATTTGCAACATTGGCCAATTTATCAGCTCTTGCAGGAGGTGGTTTATGGAACAGTAGGATGGGCCAGGCAAAATCCTCCAGTATCTTCTCATCCATGTGACTCAGATGTACTGGGGGTTATCCAACTGCATATCCAAGCTCTCCCTCCTCTGTATCTCCCACAGCACATGGAGCAGCCCCTGATCTGTTACCAGAAGAGGTTCCTGCCTTTGGGAACCCTCCCTCCCTCCCAGCCCAGGCCTGAGGGACAGTGGCAGTGCACTCACGTGTTCCAGGAAGCAGGGCCCAATCTCACTGAGGTGGGGGTCCTCGTTGTTGTACTGCTTCTCCAGGTCCCGCACGAAGCCCATCTGAAATCTGTAGATGTCTTCAATGTTCCCAAAGATGATTTTCAGCTGCTCATCACTGAACATGTCCCTCCTCTTCCGGCACTGCTTTAAGTAACCCTGTGAGAGTGAGAAAAGAGGATTTGCAGAGAGCAGCCACAGCCGGGGGACAGCCCCAAGGAGGGGAGCTCAGTGCTCCTGCAAACCCCACTGCCCCAACACCTCCTACCCAGGTCTCCTACAAGCACTGCTGCTTCCCCATCCTTCCAGTGGCTCAGCCTCCACAGAAAGCTGTGAGGGGCTGTTTGAGCCTGCTCTGATTTCTCCTTTCAGATCAGTAATCAGGACAAGGAAGCTGTTTAGTACCATCAGCAAGTTCTGTTTAGTATCTTTATCAACCACCTGGATGAGGGGATGGAGTGCATCCCCAACAAGTTTGCAGCTGATGTGCTGGAGGGTGGGAAGATTCTGAGCAAATCCCCTCATCCTCCCACACTTCACCTGTCAGGATGATCATCACTGAATCACAGAATTTTTAACATTGGAAAAGACCTTTAGGATTATCAAGTCCAACCAGAATGATTTAGGCTAGAAACTTTGCAAGGCCACATCTCAGATGTTGCAACTGGCCTGGTCTATTTAGCAGCATCCTGACTGGAAAGAAACAAGACAGGGGTCATCAGGAGATGACTGTGCTCACTTTGCTTGCCTTTATTACACAGGAAGGAGAAAAAACGAGGGGAAGAAAACGCCAGCAGCTCCAGTGGAATGGCTAAATTTGGGAACTCGGGATGCTTAGTCACACTGCCAGCTGGTGACATGCAGCTGCTGGGCCACAATGAACACTGGAACCCTGCAATGAACTGTCCTTCAGACTCACCATGTGGCTCCTGGCAGGGACAACTTCAAACATGAATGAGAAATGCAACTCTGGCCGACCTGGCCTGGACCCAACCTCTGCCATGTGCAGCTCAGCTCGGAGGATGCCGTCACCCTGAGTTTCCTGGCTTTTCAGCAGAGAAGTTTGGGTTATGGAACACCTTCTACACTTCCTAATCTAGGCCTCTCTTCCCCCAGGAGCTCCTTGATGACTCATTTCCCTGGGTTTCCCCCTCTGATTTTCCAAGACCACGAGGAATGGGAGCAGGCTGCTTCCCACACTGCAGGATGGTCACAGGGCAAACCAAAATCCAGACTGGGGAGAAATGACACAGAGCATCTCTCCAGGCAGATTTTCCTGTTTAGCTGATGATCTCAGAATAGCTTGGGAAAAAACCCAAGGAATAAGCCAGGAAAAAGCCAGGAAAAAGCTCTCCCTGCGGCCATGGGGCAGTGTCCCCTCCCTGTGCTCTGTGACATCCCTCCCCTCCTGGACACAGGAATGTCTCCCAGCCTCAGGGCTGCCACTGGCTGCAATTCCCATCCTCACTATTCCCATCCTCCCTGTGCTGCTTCATCATTTCTCTGGAATCACATGTCTGGAGGAGCTGAAGCAGCACATTTCTGTGCAGGCACCTCTGAAAGCACAAGGAGAATAAAGGAATGTGAGGAGTTCCCAAGCCTCATCCTCTCTGTGCGTTTGAAGGTGGTTTCCAGGACAAGACAGGAAAAGGAGACTCAAGATTCATCCATAACACTCAGCAGAGGAGGCTGCTGCAGAGTTTTTCCAGTAAATTTACTTCTGTTACATAAAACAATGTCATCCTTCCTCCTGCTCATCCCGTCAGGTTTGCTCAGAGAAGGGAGAGCTGACTGATGAGCAGATGTTGGAGAGTGTTTTGCTCAATGAATATCTAAAAATAGCTGCCAAACTGTCTCTCTTTAAAGTACTTTTCCATGTAGTCCCTGAAGTATAGGCCAAAGTTGGGCAGGACTTGCAGGAGGTTAAGTGCTAAGTATTCTTCACCCCATAGTGGGCTTAGAGACAGCCAGGAGAGGTGGTCATTCTGTTTAACCATCCATCCATCCATCATCCATCCATCCATCATCCATCCATCCATCCATCCATCCATCCATCCATCCATCCCTCCATCCATCCATCCATCCATCCATCCATCATCCATCCCTCCATCCATCCATCCATCCATGCATCCATCCATCCATCCATCCATCATCCATCCATCCATCATCCATCCATCCATCCATCATCCATCCATCCATCCATCCATCCATCATCCATCCATCGTCCATCCCTCCATCCATCCATCCATCCATCCATCCATCCATCCATCCATCCATCCATCCCTCCATCCATCCATCATCCATCCATCCATCCATCCATCCATCCATCCATCCATCCATCCATCCATCCATCCATCCATCCATCCATCCCTCCATCCATCCATCCATCCATCATCCATCATCCATCCATCATCCATCCATCCATCATCCATCCATCCATCCATCCATCCCTCCATCATCCATCCATCATCCATCCATCCGTCCATCCATCATCCATCCATCCATCCATCCATCCATCCATCCATCCATCCATCCATCATCCATCCATCCATCCATCCATCCATCCATCCATCCATCCATCCCTCCATCCATCATCCATCCATCCATACATCCATCCATCCATCCATCCATCCATCCATCCATCCATCCATCCATCCATCCATCATCCATCCATCCATCCATCCATCCATCCATCCATCCATCCATCCATCCATCCATCATCCAGCCCATCTCTCCCAGCCCAGCTCTCCCAGCCCAGCCCTGCTCACACCCTGCTGTTCCAGCCCCCAGCTGACAGAGCTCAGGGAGCCTTCCCTAGCAGAGGGATTGCTGGGATTAAAGTGAGCATCATGAGCCTCTCTCCAGCAAGGCACAGCCCATCGTTGCACAGATGAGAATGCCCATTTCAGCCCTCCTCCCTGCTTAGCTGAATCATTTCCTGATGCTCTACCTGCAGGTAAGATTTATCCCCTCAATCCCAGTCTGCATCACACAGAGCAAAGAGAGAGCAGAGCTTTCTGGATCTCTCCTGTCTGGGATACATCATTAGGGGCAGTAAATCAGTGTTCCCCCACTGTAGCTGAACCTGTCTGCACCTCCTGAGAATCCCAATTGGCAGAAACATGGTGACATGGCTGGAGATGCAAGTTAAGGTTTATTTTTGTTTCTTTTGTTTTCGTTTCCAACAGAAAAGTGCAAATGCATGAAAAGAAACAAAATGTGGAGAAGTGTCTGCAGTCTTCCCTTCTCCAATGCAAAGCTCTCTGACTGAAATAGCACATTGAAATTAAGCTCATTTGTTTCCAAATTGAAATCCCAAGGCTCTTCCATATTTGAAAAGTGTCATAGATGCTTTTTGGATGGCTGCTCTGCCTTGCTGGGAGAAAAGCAGCAAGGATGAATGGAGGAAGACATTCCTCTAAGCACCATCCCCAAGGGGCTTCACCACATTGACTGGGCACAGGCTCACTAAATCCTAAACATTGCGAGGGATGAGCTGAAAGCCATCCCCAGACTTTGATTTCAGGGCTCACAAACTTCTGCCTCTCAGTGATAAGGACATCTCCACACACAGTGCCCAACTCTGGCACAGCCACATGTTCCCCTTCCCAGACACCCAGCACCACAGGCTCTGCACCTTGGGGTCAGCTCAGGGCACTAATCCTGAACCTAAGGGGTTGTAGGGGTTAATTGTACCCTAATGAACAAGAACCAAGTTGGGGATTTGTGGGTCAGTCACTGCAGTCCATTGCTTGCTGGTTCCCTTCTTCATTTCCCATGGTGGAAATGTTTTGCCCTCAGTCTCGCCATAAAAAAGGCAAATGGGGGCCATCCTGAGCCAGGGGAAATTGTGAACCTGACATGAAAGGCACAGATGACATGGGTAACTGATTGGTTTAATTACAACCTAATTTCCTCAATCACAAGTTCAAAAGTAGATGGCATTGGGTTTTAATTAAGAGGGCTGCTTGAAGGATCTGAACCTCATCATGTTTTAGTCAAAGAGCTATGGAATAAAGGTCAGGAAATTGCACTTTTGGTTAATACAAACTAAAGGAATTATCAGATCCAGCAGGAAATTCTCAGAACTGTCAATACATATTGACAGATGCTGCTCCTCCGTTAGACACAGTCCTCAGACACTTCAGCTTGTTCCCAAATCACCCAGGGACAAACCCAGGCTCAGCCCTTGCCAGCCCCTCACCATGGGCAGGTGTGCCCCAGCCCCAGGTACCTCACAGATGTCCTTGACGTGTTTGATATAATGGGGACAGAGCTAGGCCAGCCCCCATGTCCTGTTTCCAGCCCCCATGTCCTGTTCCTGGCCCCAGGTCCCTCACAAATGTCCCTGAGGTGTTTGATGCAGCAGGGACAGACCCAGGCCAGCTCCCAGAGGCTCCCCAGCCCCAGGTACCTCACAGATGTCCCTGAGGTGTTTGATGCAGCAGGGACAGAGCCAGGCCAGCCCCCATGTCCTGTTCCCAGCCCCAGGTATCTCAGAGATGTCCTTGAGGTGTTTGATTTAGTGGGAACAGACCCAGGCCAGCCCCCATGTTGTGTTCCCAACCCCTATGTCCTGTTCCCAGTCCCCATGTCTTGTTCCCACCCCAGGTACCTCACAGATCTCCCTCATGTTTTTGATGTAGTAGGAACAGACCCAGGCCAGCCCCCATGTCCTGTTCCTACCCCAGGTACCTCACAGATGTCCCTGAGGGGTTTGATGCAGTGGGGACAGACCCAGGCCAGCCTCTATGTCCTGCTCCCAATCCCCATGCCCTGTTCCCAGCCCCGAGAGGCTCCCCAGCCCCAGGTACCTCACAGATGTCCTTGAGATGTTTGATGCAGCAGGGACAGACCCAGGCCAGCCTCCATGTCCTGTTCCCACCCCAGGTACCTCACAGATGTCCCTGAGGTGTTTGATGCAGAGGAACAGCCCCAGGCCAGCCCCCAGAGGCTCCCCAGCCCCAGGTACCTCACAGATGTCCTTGAGGTGTTTGATGTAGTGGCGCTCGGTGCTCATGATCTCGTTGATGACGTTGGCTCTCATCTGGTCGCGGTTCTGCACGGTCCTGCCCAGGCACAGGCAGTCGGCGCTGGGGTCCAGGTGCCCGTTCTGCACCTCGCTGGTTCCCTCCTCCACGCCATCCTCCTGGTTCACCCATAGCTGGGGACAGAGGCAAGCACAGGGATCACTGCCAGCAGCAGCAGGGCTGGCTCAGGGCTGCAGGGCCCTGGGAGACGTTGGATCCAGCCCTCCTCAGCTCCTGGGGTGTGCACAGAGCTCCCAGCCCTCCCTGCCCAGTTCCATACTGGTGCAACCAGCCCCAAACACTCCCCATCTCCTGGGGATTGCAGTGCTGGCTGCTTTGACCCCAGATGGGAAAGCCCCCTGTGACAGGGTGAGTGAGTGAGTGAGTGCTGCCAAGAGCTCCTGACTGAGAGGGACAGGGCAGCCTGAGGGAAACTGCAGTGCTGGGGACAAGCACACTGTCCCAGCTCCTGCCACCCCCAGCTGGGTCCCTCTGAGCACAGGATCCTCTGGGAGCGGGGCTGAGCCCTTCCCAGGGGACTGATTCCAGGTGGAGATATGTCCATGTGGATTCTATATGGAGATATCTGGCTGGTCCAGAGATCTGAAGTGCACATCAGCTCTGGGCTGTGTTTCTGGAGCTCTGTAACCTCCCAGGCTCTGAAGGAGCCCTGATTCCATTTCTCAGCAGCTTTCCTCATCAGCTCACAGGAACAGCCTTCCTGGCTCAGGCAAATCCCACATCTCAGCACCCCAGCACTGGGATCCCCAAACCATGGCACCCAAAGCAGAATGGATGCCCCTGAGCAAGGGTCCTAAACCTGGGGGCTGAGGGCAGCTTGGGACAGGTGCACTGGGCACTGAAAATTACAAAAAGCAGTGAAAAAGGATCTGTGTGCTCTCAGCACACTGAAGCTGCTTTCCAATATCAAATAAAAAGCATCCATAGAAATTGCAAATTCCACCTCTCCCCTGTGTGTCTGAACCAGCCTGTGCTCTGCACACACCATACGGATCAAGGGCTCCTCCTGTTACCTTTTCCCACAAAAGCTGCTTCAAATAACTCTGATTGACTCAAATTGGGCTCAGGGTAGTTTGTCAACAAACATTAAATAAAACTTAGAGCTGACAGAAATACCTCTGTCTTTCACAGACCACCTCAGCTGTGATGGAAATGAGGCAATTTCTCTCCTCGGTGTTTGAAGTCCCTAAATCCTGGGGACTTTCAAACTAAAAATACATTTTCTTGTGAGCAGTGGAACTGTCCACACACAGAGTACGAGCAAACCAGGCAGCATCATTAACCTGATCTTCAGGCTTCCTTTCAATGTTAATAGTGTTTCCTGCTTCCCCATTATTCAGTTTAAACTGGGCTTTGCACAGATTGTAAAGGGCAGTGTTCCTGTAAATTAGGAAAGTAAAAACCTCCAAACCTGCCCCTGCTCCTTCCCTGCATTCCCAACCAGCAGCTGTTCTGCTAAATCACCTCTTGCAGCTCCCACATTCTGCCCTCCCACAGGGAGTTGTAAAGGCCAAGAAAAAAAAAAACACAAACACCAAAAAACCCCAACCAATCTCTTCTGTAGCAGGATGTTAATGATGCTGCAAATCTGGGGGATCAAAAAGGGGCTTTGTAGGATTTCTATCAGCACTGGGAGGCCTGGCTGAGCCCTGGGTCACTGTGAGGGAGCTGCTGATCCAATCCCACCAAACACAGCGGAATCCAGCACGGAAAACCTCTCCTGGCAAGCTGAAATAAATGTCTCTTGTTCAGAAAAACAAAAAATTTCTAGCCCAAAATCTGGCTAGAAAAGTGCCTCTTTCAGCAAACCCACCCTCCTCTGGAAGAGGTTTGGGGTCCACTGGGGCAGAGCAACACCCCATGAACATGAGTAGTGGTTTCTGCTGAAAAATAAATAAAAATAAATAAAATTTAAATAAATAAATAAGGCTAGTGCTGCTGCTGAGCAATGTCCCTGTCAGGGTAAGGGACCTCAGGGCCAACTACTGACAGCAGTGCCACCAATTTCAGTGCTGGGAAAACCTGGGGGCACCCTGAGAAGGGAAAATGGGTCCTGGGAAGGCCAGAATGGCACAGGGAGTCCTGCAAGGGACATGTCCTGGTGGCAGCTTCATTGGCATTCCAACAAACAGATGTGGAAAATCCAGCAGGACCAGTGTGGGGATTAAACCCTGTTGGTTGAAGTTTAAAATAAATCCCCACCTTGCTTTTCCTCTCCTACAGAAAGGGATTTTGCAGCCTTCCCAAACCCAACAGGAACATCTTGTTACCAGGTTTGATGAAATTCCTGCCAGTTTGGCAGCAGAGCACATTTTTAAAGCTCTACTTCCTGGAGTCAGGTGATCATGAGAAAAAAATTTGATTTTCACTTAAAAAAAAGCCAGAAAGATCTAATCATTACAAGGCATGTGTGTGTAAACCTGAGTCATGAATCCTAAAGGCTTTGAAACTCCAAGGCAGATAGCAAACTTACAAACTTCCAGGATTCCTCAAATTCAGGCTGCCTTTTGTGCACAGCAGGAACACTCCCTCCTTCCTCATCTGCAAATCTCAGGAGTCCTGCTTTCTTCTTTAATGAAATTTTTGCTCCTTCCTGCTAGAATCCATGTTCCCAAAAGGAAAAAAAAATTACATTTCTAGTCTAGATGACTTCTGCCTTAGATTAAAAACAAATGCAACAATTTTCTCAGCTCCAGAGGAAGATGAAGGTGCTTCCACCCTGCACCCTCCAGCCTCTGCTGCTGGAAGGATGAATCCCACTGTGCTGTTCAAACACTCCTGTTTCCATCTAAACCTCTGAAGTTGTCTGAAATTCCAGCAAAGATCCTTCTTCCAGGGCATCATTTGAAGTTGGGACCATGAGCAATAAAAGCTGAGGTGCAGCTCAGGACTGACCTCAGGCCACTCCCTGCAGCTGGAGGAGGTTTCCTCACCCAAACCCGGGGATAATCATGGAAAAACTGATGGAGCTGTTGAAATATGGGCTGAAATGCATCCCCAGACTCTTGTTCTCACCCAGCAGCTGGGTGAGACTGGTGAGACCCCCCTGGGGCTGGGTTTGCACCTCCAGCTCCCAGCACTGGGAGGGAGCTGGGCCGTGCTGGGCCAAGGCAAGGTGGCACCTCAAGGGTTAACTGTGCCCTCAGTCCCAGTGCCACCAGCCCAGGCTGCATCCTGTGCCTCAGAGATGGAGCTGCAGTGACAGTGAGGTGGCACAGCCACACTGGGGAGATGCTGGCCTTTCCCTAAAAACTTCTGAAATGTCACATTGAGCGAGCTGGACACAGCTGCAAACGCTCCTGTTTTAACCCAGCACCTCTGACAGGGTGATCCCTCTGTTCCACACACATGGGGGTCCCAAAAATGCCTGAATTTCCCTCCTTCCTGTGGGGAACAGCTGAGATCACACTCCTGGAAAAAGGTCTGTCTGCTCCCCATCTCTCCAAAGGGGCACAAGGCACAGCTGCCTCTCCCTCTCAGAGCAAGTATCTCCATTCTTAGAAAAGAAACTTCAGAACTCTTGTTCTTCTCAGTTTTATCCCACCTCTCCAGCACTCCCAGCTCAGGATGGGTGGCTGCCATCCCTGTGGGGATTTCTAGGGATAAATAATAAATAATAAACAATAATAGAACAAATATAAACAATAATAAATTCAGGGTCTCTTTAAACACCTCAGCAATGGAAAACATTAGGGGGTGTAAAATAAGCACTGGGAGGGCTTCCCCCAGGCCATGAAAAACACCCAGCAACCAAACCACCAAGCCCTGAAAGCCATTTTGAGCATTTTGTATCAAGAATGAATTAAAAGAAATCAGTAAAAACTACAGGAAAAAAAAATCAAGTTGCATAATGCTGGTCCTACGTGATATTTCCCATTGAAAGGCCCCTCCATGTGGAGAGGAACAGACTTATCATGAGGCTCCCAGTCCTGTTCCAAAATTCAACCCTAATTGGGAAGTCATGACCAGCTCTTGTGTAATGCAAGAACTTGCAGAGGCAGATAAAAGTAAAATAATCACAGAAAAAAGGCCCTTTTCCCTAAGGAGCACGTCTGGGAGCCAGGGAGAGCTGATGGCTGGATTGTGCTAATTCATGTTCTCCATGACTGACACCCTTTTGGAAAGGGAGAAAAGGCAGAGCCAAGGAGCCACAGGCCAGGCAGGCTCACCCCAGAGCCCAGCAGGAGCTCGGAGCAGATTCCTGGAAAATCTGTTCAGGCACGTGGAGGGCAAGGGGAGCCTCCCATGGGGACATGGGGAGAGCCACCAGAGCTTCCCTGAGGGCAGAGTGTGCCTGACACATTCAGTGACCTGGGACAGGCTGTTAGAGAGCCCAGAGCCTGCCAGGGGCTCCAGGAGAGCTGCAGAGGGACTGGGGACAAGGGATGGAGGGACAGCACACAGGGAATGGCTCCCACTGCCAGAGGGCAGGGATGGATGGGATATTGGGAATTGGGAATTGTTCCCTGGCAGGGTGGGCAGGGGCTGGGATGGAATTGCCCAGAGCAGCTGGGGCTGCCCCTGGATCCCTGGCAGTGCCCAAGGCCAGGCTGGACATTGGGACACCCTGGGACAGTGGGAGGTGTCCCTGCCATGGCAGGGGTGGCACTGGAGGGGCTTTAAGGTCCCCCCCAGCCCAAACCAGTCTGTGATTCTATGATATAAAATTTCTGTCAATACAATTTATCAGCTTGCAGCTTTACCCAAATGGCACTGGGCCAGCAGCACTGACCTGCAATTATTGCAGATTTACCCTGCTCAGTGCAGGCACTGGATGGAGAGGACTTTTTCCTTCAACAGGCACCAAGGCCTGATCACCTCATAATGATCAGAAACCACAACAAAGCAAACATGTTAGCAGCCAGCTGGATGATTAACCTGCTGCCACTGGATATTCACAAGGACACAACCAGAGATAATGTGCCATTCTGGATTCTCACTCCCAATTAACTAATGTGGCAGATTAATGACACACACACACATCCTTCAGAGAGCTGCTGCCATCCCAGGGAATCTGGATTCTACAGGACAGGGGTTGCAGTGCCAGAGGCTCCAATAACCTGAGAAATCCATGGAAGCCCAGAGCCTCAGGACCCTCTCCCACCCCTCCACCCTGCCCTGCTTGGCAGAGCAGCTCCATTCCCACGGGATCTGCTCCTTTTCCTGCCTCCCTGAGCTGCTTCCAGGGCTGTGTCCTTGTGTGCAGCCCATACAGTGTCACATCCCCACCCTGTACAGTGCCACACCCCTGTGCAGTGTCACATCCTGAGCTCTGTCTCATTCCCAAGCCCTCTCCATCCCTGTGCATTGTCCCATCCTGAGCCCTGTCCATCCTGAGCCCTGTCCCATCCTGAGCCCTGTCCATCCCCATCCCTGTCCACCCCCAGCCCTGTCCATCCATACCTGACCCCTGTCCATCCCCATCCCTGTCCATCCCTGACCCCTGTCCATCCCCATCCCTGTCCATCCCCAGCCCTGTCCATCCCCATCCCTGTCCATCCCCAGCCCTGTCCATCCCCAGCCCTGTCCATCCCTGACCCCTGTCCATCCCCCATTCCTGTCCATCCCCAGCCCTGTCCATCCCTGATCCCTGTCCATCCCCATCCCTGTCCATCCCTGACCCCTGTCCATCCCCATCCCTGTCCATCCTCTCCCACCACACTTCCCTCTGCATTGAGGAGTTCATCAGGTTGCCCATCTGCAGCCCAGGAGGGCCCGTGGTGCAGAGCTCTGCACAAGTAAAGCAGCAGCAGCAGCCTCCAGGCTCAGCCTGCCCCGAGGTGCTCCCCTTTCCCAGCCTCCAGGAGGAGTGAGGAGCTGCAGGAGATGCTGTGTGTCTCCCGGAGCTGACCCTGCCAGCCCCGGCCCCTGCCCAGTGTGGGAGGGCTGGGAATGTGGATGCAGTTTGCTGGGAAGCACAGAGCATCTCCTGCATCCTCTTCCAGGACAAGGAACAGGACATTTGGCAGCAGAAGCAAGGTGCATCCATCCATCCATCCATCCATCCATCCATCCATCCATCCATCCATCCATCCATCATCCATCCATCATCCATCCATCATCCATCCATCCATCCATCATCCATCCATCATCCATCCATCCATCCATCATCCATCCATCATCCATCCATCCATCCATCCATCATCCATCCATCATCCATCCATCCATCCATCCATCCATCCATCCATCCATCCATCATCCATCCATCCATCATCCATCCATCATCCATCCATCCATCCATCCATCCATCATCCATCCATCCATCCATCCATCCATCCATCCATCCATCCATCATCCATCCATCCATCCATCCATCCATCCATCCATCCATCCATCATCCATCCATCCATCCATCCATCCATCCATCCATCCATCCATCATCCATCCATCCATCCATCCATCCATCCATCCATCCATCCATCCATCCATCCATCATCCATCCATCCATCCATCCATCCATCCATCCATCCATCCATCCAAATCCTGGGAATGAGGGCTCAGCCCCCCATTTCCCAAAGCCCAAGCCCTGGTGGCACACAGGAGGGAAGAGCAGCAGCTCAGAGCTCCCTCAGAGCCCTGCCAGGCTGAGGAAGGGCAGGCCCAGGGAAGGGGCTCTGCAGGTTTGTGCCTGGAGGGGCTGTGGAGATTCCTGCCTGCTTTGCCTGACTCTAAGAAAGGCCTCCAAACGCTGGGCTTGCCCCTCCAAACCAGCCTGTCCAGGGAAGTGCCAGTGGGGCCCTGTCTGGGCTGCAGGTGGCACAGGGAGCCCTGGGGTGCTCCTAAGTTGCCTTTAGGAACCCCAAACTCTGCAGCTCAGCCTGTCCCCAGCAGTGCTGCCTGTGCTGGGCCCTGCCTCCATCACTGCTATTTGTGAGCTGGATTTACCACAGGAGAATCAAATCTCCTTTAGAAGGCTCTGACTGTGCAGCTCCATCCTCTTTTCTTTGGGAAATCTGATGGCCCTGGCTCTGAGGGAATGCTAATGCAAGGGCTGCAGCTCAACAAGATACAATCAGATTTTACAGGCCAAAAGAAGCAGATGGGGCAGCAAAATGGGGAATTGCACCTGCAATCCAGAGCAGGAACAGCTAAAAGCTAAACCCACCTGCCCAGTAAAGGCACGAGCTGCCAGGCACTGGGACCTGGCTCTGGGTTCAGAGTCTCCTTCTCCACAGTGCCTTAAAAGCTCACTCCAATTTATCCAGCACTTTTCCTTTAGCAGCAGAAAATAAAGTGGGTCAAAGGCAGCTTTTCAGCAGGAAAATCAATCTAAAATTACAACACTTGGGGGAACCAAGGCAGTGGTGAGAGAGAACATGGAGCACTGCCACCCCTGCACTTCTCCACCCCTGCACCTTCTCCTGGAAGAGGAGACCATGAGGATTTTATAGCCCCTCCTTGCTCCTTGGCAGGACCATTCCTTCCCCTCTTCAGTCACCAGGCACCACAAGAAGCTGCAGTAAAAGCTCCTCAGCTCCAGTTTTGCTCTTTACCTTGGCTTAGCAACATAAGGAAGGGAGACTCAGCATCGCTGAGGTGAGAAGAAATATATTCTGTAAGCTCAGTCTGGTATCCAAAGAGACTAAGGAGAGCTTTACACAGGAATAAATCCCCCTCTCTGCCCAGGACAGGGGCACTCTGCCATGTCTCTGAGGAGAGATTCCACTGCACAGCATCCATAAGCTTTACTCTTTTTATTTCTCTTGCAGTGGAAATATGTCAGAGCCCAAACATTAAGCCATTTGATTTCCTGTGTTTGGAGGGTCTCACCTGGGCTGTTTGGGAGCCTTGATGAGGGGCTCTGCAATCAAAACTTTGCTGTGCTTTCTGAAGGAGACCTCAAGGTACAACAATGGCTCCATGGGCAGCCCTGGACTGTAATTCTGTGCTGTAAATCCCTCCCTCCCAACACTGAGCCTGTTTTTCTTAGCCAGTGTCAATGTGCTGGTTATGCAAAAACTCATCTGTAGCCCACAATGTACAGACAGCCCAAGGCTCTGCCATCCACAGAGGGGAAACAAGTGGCATTTCCAGCACCAGAATGTGAAATCTTGTTTGAAATTCCTGCTGGTTTTTCTCAGCTGTACCTCCCAACCTGTCAGACCACTGGAAGCTGACAGGATGTTCAAAGACACCGTGCAGCCACCACAGCTGTGCCCTGTGGGTGTCCAGTGTGCTCAGAACAGGCACTAAAATACACCACAGACACCTTCACCTGTCTAAACCCAGCTTGTTGCTAGGTCTTACATTTAGATCTGGAGTTCTTATCCACCCTTCTGACTTAGGGGCCTTCATGACCTTCTCCCTGAGTGCAGCAGCTCCCTGCAGAAACCATTCACCATTCCCTGCTGGCTCCAAATTTTACTTCTCCTATGCTGTACTTTCTCTTCCCCCAAATAAACATTGCTTTTTCTCCATCCAGTTTCTCCTTGAAAGTTCCTGAGCTCCTAAACCTCTGTGGTTTCCTCTCCCCACCTTCCTTCTATCCAAGCCCCAAGCTACTAAGAGGATTAGCGCAGGTGTGAGCAGGGAGACAACAATTGCTGTGTGTGCAGGGAATTCAGGAGGCTTTCTGTTTGCCACCCCTGGCTGTCATGTAAAGGAGGCCAAGAGAATCAGCAGGTTCCTGTTTTCCTCTCCACTTGCAAATGTGAAGTTCCCTGCTATGAGATTTTGTGAGTGCCAAATGCTTTGCCAAAGGTTTTCAGATGATCTGGCTGGAGAGCAAGAAGCGTCAGACAGCTCATTGCAAACTGGGTTCCCAGCCCAGTTTTGTCCTCAGAAGTGATTCAAAGGACTTTGAGAGGAGCCCAACTGTGCAGTGATCTTCTCCTGCACTCCTGTTAGTACTTACAAGAGGCCTGAAGTCTGAAATATCCTGAAATTAATCCTATTTGGCTTTATACCTGTCTGGTCTGTCTGACATCCCTCACTTGAATACTATTCATATTCTATGCAACATATTGCTCCCTTTTCCTTCTGTGCTTGCAGAAGAGAAATACAGATATAAAGAAAAGCAATTATTTTGCAAGTAAAACTAGAACCACCCAGGCTAAATCAGGCAGTTTTCTGGCATCATCTTAAAAAAGCAGGGCTCAAAGTACAACAGAGAAAAACGCAGCCTGCTCATGATGTGAGTGATCATCTGCTCTTCTCGCAGTTCTTTCATTCCTTATTCAGCTGCTTTGGAAACCTGAGGGGCAAATCTTTCTCCCCAGCCTCCCTTCAAGACCTGCAGACAAAATGGGCCAGAACTGTTGTTTTTAAATATTAATTCTCACTAAGGCAGCAGAGCCAGGCGTTGCTCCCCTCTGGGAGGGGAAAGGGCAGGTCCCTGCTGCCCTCAACAAGTGATTCCCAGATGGAACAGCCAAGCCAGCCTCTTGCAGAGCTGATGGAGGATTGCTCTCATTGGGATACTGGACAGAACAGGCAAGAAACCTGCCTGGTCAGGCTGTTCTTACCCTCAGCATCAAGGATGAGGATCCAGGATTTGTTCCAGACATTTGTCTGAGATTCACTGATTCCCCTCCCCTTTGTTCCCCCCAGTTTCTAAAACCACCTTCCCAGCCTTAGGAAAGTGTAGGGAGAGATGGGGAGTTCAGCCAAGACCATGATCCATGGGCTGGGGCCCTAAGGACACTGGTTCATTTGTTTTTCTGGTGTGCTTTTAAAAAAACAGGACAGTGTTTTCCAGACTATTCTTAAACCTCCTGCAGACTGTTTGTTTGTGACAGCAGACCAAAGGGCTGTTAAATCTTTTTCCCAGAATCACAAAGAAATCAGCACTGGTCTGTGCACTGAGAGGTTAAACTGGCCCAGAATATTTCAGTGTTTAAATTAAGCAAACAAAATGAGATTGTTCTGTTCAGCCTTTCCAGCTGCAGCACAGTGTTAGTGACACAGGTGAGAGTGTTTCTGCAAGAAGGTTTTCACCTCAATCACACATGACACAAATCCATTTTCCAGACTTGTTGCCACCATTGGCTCCAGGGTCAGACTCAAAATCCCAAACACAATTTGTTATCCCAAAATACCAAAATCCCAAACACAATTTGTTATCCCAAAATCCCAAACACAATTTGTTATCCCAGGCCAGAGTAACAGCATGAACATTTTTGGGCAGCCCAGCTCCAGTTCCAGTCATGGATCTCTCCCTCTTGGCACTGGCCAAACTTGGGGGAAACACAAGAGCTGCACCAGAGGGGAAACAATTGTGTGCTGAGGAGGCAGCAGCAAGCAGAAACCTTCTTTGCTGCCCATTTTTTGGACAGAAAACAGGCAAAGAAGGGGGAATCAGCATCAGTGAGAACAAACACAGGAAAAACTGAGTGAGAGCTCAGTTCTTGATGTGCTGAGCATGGGCAGGGATTCCTTAGGGCAGTAAAAAGCAGAAAATCACTCACCCTCACGAAGCTGGCGGGAAACCATCCTTCCTCATCGTCGATCTGACCCCACCACCAGTCCTTGTTGGAAGCATCCAGGACCTTGATGACGTCTCCTGCTTTAAACGCCAACTCCCGGTTGGCCATGGTGACGTGATCCCATACTGCCTCAGCACTGACAATGGAACCACCACTGATCAGCTTGGGGAGAGAAAGGCACAGTCAGGGAATGGCTGCAGCCCCAGCCCCTCACATGCACAGCAGCACAGCAGCACAGCTCGCAGCCAAACCACATCTCCATGGCAGCTCCACCCTGCCCTGCCCTGCCCTGCCCTTCCCTCCACCCTCATCCTGCTGCCAGCCATGCCAGGCAAGCTCCAGGTGCTGTGTCCCACGTTCCCCAGGGCCTGGCACCTCCCTCCCCCTCCATACAAGCACATCTGTCAGGGACAATTCCACTGACACAATGTGCAGTGCCCAAAAACAAGCAATGGTGTCCTGCAGAGGAATTTTCACTTTGGTTGAAGTGTCAGAGGCTTTCCATGCAGATCCAAGCAAAGTTAGTGCACGTATTTAGAAGGGTTTTTTGAAACTGGAGGCTGCCTGTTTTAGTGCTGGTGATGTACTGACACCCCTCCCTTGTGACACGCTGCTGACCTGCCCAGCCCTGGCCTGCAGCACAGCCCAGGGCAATCCTGCTGCTCCTGGCTGTGGGGTCAGGCTGCATGGAGCAGGTTGTGGACCCTGGGCACTGGATGAGGCCAGCCTGGTGTGTGACAGGACCTCAGGATCATCTCTGTGGAGCTCATGGAGCCTCAGAAGTGCACCAGCACAGCCCAGGTCTCCTCTGTGACAGCCATGAAACTCCTGCTCTGTAGGAGAGAGCATCCCAGCACTGGTGCCTTCCACACCAGCAGCCATGCATGCAGCCAGGACACCCCCTGCCCCTCTGAGTGACAGCTGTGTGCTTTTACCAAAGCAATAAACTGTGTTTATGTGCTGCCCACTGCAGGCATTCTGTGCTGAGCACTGAGGCTGCCCCAGCAAAAACAGATTTTCCCCATGCGCTAATCAGCCTGTCAGAGCCATCCTGGGCTCTTTAGTTCTGCCACTGAGACACCCTGACCATGGACTTGGGCTGCCTCCAAGTCCCAGTTTGAGCTCACAGGGACAGAGCTCAACCCTGTGGCCATTCCAGACCTTGCTGAGGTGAGGCTCTGAGAGTGCCCTCACAGCTGGAGGAGGAACACAAGGCACACAGACAATAACCCCTCACTGTGGGTGTGCAAGTGGAGAAGCTCCTGATGCAAGTCTGGCATCCCCAAACCCCTGTTAATCACTGCCTGCACAGTGGGAACCTGAAGGAGACCTTCCAGCACAGCTCCAGGTTCTCAGCATCAACAGAGAACACTGAAGTCATCCAGACAATCCAGTCAACAGATTAAAGGGCCTGATTTACCATTTGCCTTGGACTGGCTCTCCTTTACAACTCTGATCTCCTTGGCTTTGGGACAGCTGGGGCTGCAGTCCCAGCCCTGCAGTTGTGGACTCAGTCACACAAAGCAGCAAGACCTACAAGGCTTAACCTGGCAGTGCCCTTCATCCTCCAAATCCAGACAGATTCACTCAGTGGGCAGCAAAGCAAAGCTGTGCTCCTCCCACTTCCACTTTGACAAATTGTCCCTTCTAATCCAAAATCAGCTGCAGAAGAAACCTTGGTCCCCTTTGTCCCCTTTGTGTGTCATACAGGGGATTGGCCTCACGAGCCTCACGAGGTCCTGGACCAGGCACAGAACAAGCCCTCAGGGGATGGCTGAACTCGTGGGCACCTCCTGCTTCACTGAGGGGTCATCCCACATCTGGGCTTTTGAGACACAGCTGGAGGGAGCTGGGCACCACAGGGTCCCACCCAAACCAGCAGCAGCTGCAGTCAGATGGTGGTGGACCCCCAGCTCACCCCAGAGCTGGCTCAGCAAAGCAGGGGAGCCACATCTGGAGAAGTACCAGTTACAGAGACTGATTCCTGAGCCCAGTGCAACAGCTGGATGCTCAGAGGTGTTTCAGTGCCTCCTCACAGCCCCTTGCTCTGCCCCCAGTCAGGGTTCCTGGATGCTCTCATAAATAAGGATCAGTTTAAAGCACAGGGACCCCAAGGACAGATCTGGAGGGGATGAGACTTCAGGGCTGAAGAAACCCCACAATACATTTGAGACCAGGTACCATTTATCCGTTCTTGTGCCAGGACTGAGCTCTTCTCCTTCACCAGGGCTTCCCCTCTGCCATATTCATGGACACTGTCCAGGTCTGGTTTCCCAGGTAGGGAAGTTCTGCCCTTCCAGCCCCCAGCTTTTCCTTCCCCCAGGCACTTCACCAGCCCTTTCAGGCTTCCACATTCCCTGCCTGCATTTTTCTGGAACACAGATGACCAGAATTGCAAATACTATTCCCAAAGGGACTTTAGCAGAGATTTGTGGAACAGCATGAAATATTTATTGCAGTGTCACAGAGATCTCCCAGTAATGCCTCACATGTCCCCCTTTCCCCACGGCCACCTCCCACCCGTGGCTCACAAGGATCCTGCACTCAGTTCCTCTCAGTAAATGCTCTAGAGTACGTTCTCTTTGGCTGGAAAATCAGTTTTCTTGTCAAAAAATGAACGGGGTTGGCCTGACACTTGTTCCTTTTGTTAATGCCATTGGGTATTTCAGTCCCTTCTGCACTGATGAGGAACCAGGAACAGAGCTATTACGCAGGAGCCGTGTTCCTGCTGCTTCTGCTTCAGCTGACAGAGACTCTGCTGTCACTTCACACACAGCCAGTTCTGGGCACAAACTGCCACAGAAACGTCACTGAGCCCAAACTTCAGAGGGACTGTGCTTCAAACCCTCCCAGCCTACTTTGCAAAAATCCATTCCCGAGCCCGAGGCACAAATCCCAGCTCCGAGGAGCAGGCAGGGACTGCAGAGGGACACAGAGGGACAGACAGAGGGACACCTCAGCCCTTTTGTGCTGTTAACACACAGGTCTGGAAGGTGCTTTCAGGGGATGTCAGGAGCTGGGGGCGGGGCTTTGCAAGGTGTTCTTGATCTCAAGGAGAAAGGCTCCAAGTCCTTGATTCTCAGTGATCACTGCCAGCCCTTGCTCTCAGCTCCAGGAAGGGATCCACATCCCAGGAATCCTGCAAGCAAGCCTTGCCCTTTTGGAACACAAATCCAGCTCAGCCTGTACCAAAAGGACGGCGAGAACTGGAGCTCCAGCCATGCCACGTGCTGAGCCCATTGAGAGAATGTCAGGGCCTCAAATGAAAAGATCCAGTTTAATTTATCTTGCAAGACATCTTGCTGCATCCATGGAGCCATGCAGCTCTCTCAGGGCAGGGTTATGGAGACAGAACCTGACATCTGCAGCAGCAGGAGATGACAAACTGGAGAAAGGTCAGCATGAAATATTATTTTCTCAGAGAATTCAACACAGGAGCTCTTCACTCCAGAAAGTTCACGTCTCTTGGCTTCAAGGCTGAGCTTACTGCTGTGGTCAGAGGTATTCAGCCAAAGACCTTGGACAGAGCTTCTCTGCCATAAAGTCAGGTTCTCCCACACTGCAGCTGAGGGAGTCATCTGGACTCCCTGATAGCCAGTGAAGAGAAAGAGGCACATCTGGAGTGTGATTCATCCTGGCTATTTCAGCAACCTACCTTCCAGCCAGGTGAATCATGCCCTAGAATTCACTCTGTGTTTAACTGGCTGAGGCAGAAGTTTGCATTTCCCACATCTTAATGTTCATCCCATCTACAATTTGGCCATTGCCAAAACCAAAGAATGGAATTGAAGAATGATAATCCCTATAGGAATAGTGAAATATTAAAGACACTCTCTCAGACACAGAACTTTTCTGTAGGGTGAAGGTTGATGGAAATAAAGTTATGCTCTCTGTGCCCACCAGAGGAATTCACAAAATCTTAGCCTTGTAAATTTACAAAAACTGGAACTTAGATATTTGGGAAAGTGTCCTACCCATAGGAAAGGAGAAGCAGCGAGAAGAAATGCAGCAGGTGACAAGGACATTCAGTGTGCCATCCCCTGAACACTGCCTGTCTGCCAGGTGGAAATCCTACTTCCTCTTAAAATCAATTATTCTTGTCAGTTGCTTGTTCCAAGTAAAGAGCCCAAAGAGAAAATCCCTCAATGCCTTCACCTCACAACATGAGTGCAGCAATGCCCAGGAGCATTTGGGACCTGCAGAGCTGAGAACAATCATTGCTGCTGTACAGGAGCCTGCAGAGCACTTTGTGGGGAGCAGGAAAAACTTTCACAGTGGGCAGAAGAGAAGATGAACTCTTGGGATGTTGTGTGGGGTGGGCACCAGGCACTGTCCAACAAACACAGGGCACAGAGAGGAGGGGCCACTTCCACAGCCCAGCACCACAAAGCAATGAATTTAATGAGGAAAAGAAAAAGGGCAAAAAGACAAGGCTCTGTCTAACTCCAGACACAGGTTAAACACACACAGAACAGGGGAGATGATCCCTGAACCTCCAGGACCAGCTCAGCCTTCCCAGGATTTCCCCCAGAGGTTTCCAGAGCAAACCTGCAAGAACTCAGTCACAAACCCTCCCTCTAGAGATGCTCCCTCACTCCCAGCACAACAGGTGAGTGCTTTACAACAGTGAGCAAAGCCAGAGGAAAGGAAGGAAACCATTCCTGCTGAAGGGCTGGGAGGATTTTGCTTTCTCTTCCTGTCTGATGGCATTTCCAGGATGGAACGTGGCCACTGGAAATCCAGAATTACATTAGAGGTGCTGCCAAAATAAAATGACAACAACAGCAAAGAGTAAAAAAAGGATTTCAGGGGACTCTGCAAGGCCCCAGCTCTGACAGCACACGTGCCAGGGATGCTGAACTCTGTCCTCACCAGGGCTGGGAGAGCTCAGAAAGGTCCATCTGACCAAAGATCCCCACTGCCTCCTTCTCCCCTTGCATTTTCCAAAGCCAAAGGGATTAAGGTGTCTTTAATGCCACACTGGAGCTTCCAATGAATAAAAAGGTGCTCAAAAGTGGGAGTTTGACTCCAGATTTTACAACTTTCTCTTCTGGCCATGCCTTTGTGGCACCTTTATCAAGATCAGATAAATGTCCCCATCCAAGTAAGCAGGAAAATAAAGAATAAAAGGAGTAAGAGGAACAGCTCCCTGTTACAGGAGCTGGTGGGATCTGTCTGACCCCGTTACTGGAGCAGGTCTGGAGCAAACCCACACAAGCCAAAGGAGAGGAAGGGAAGGGGAATGCCTCTCCCAGCTGTATCCACAGCACATCCTGGTGAAAAAAGCCCAGGAACACCACTGAGGATGGCTGCCCAAAGCACATTTACAGAGTGACCTCTGAGCCAGGGGTTACAACTCCTCCCAGGCCTCTGCAGGGTTTAAATCTCTGAGCCATGACCCAGCTGAGTCCCTGCAGAGGGACTTTGCTCCAGCTCCACATGACAGAACCAACTGGAAAATTATTCTGGGGAATGGGTGAGCCTCTGCCTCCAATCTGGTGCATTTTCCCTGGCTCTGCTCACTCCCCAAGCCAGGATGCACAATTGGACAAGAACATCTGCTCCACCTCAGCCCCTGCCTGCAGTGAGGCAGTCGAGGATTAAACATCTTTGAGTGAAATCAGCCACTACTGCGAAGTTTAACTAAATATTCCCAACACAGCAACACTTACTGGCTTCTTGTGGGCCAGCCTGAAGAAGAAATCAGGGGCTTAGTGGTCCATGGAGACTGAAATGTGCACAAAATGGCCATTCAAACCACTCTCACCTGTCCATTCCTCTTTCAGGGATAAATAATCACTGCAAGCCCACAAGATTCCAAGATCCTTTTCAGCACAGAGCTTCTCACGAATCCAAAATGCACTTTATGAAGAGCCACATTCACAAAAAACCCTAAATAAATCTATCATCATTCACCATCTCCTAAGAAAACTTCAAGGACCTCAAAGTTTCCAGCACCGTGGTCTCTGGGAATATGAACAATCTTTAAGGCAGGAAAGTGTTTCTCTATTAGATCATTTATTACTGCATCAGTAGAGTTGTAACAGTAAAAAATGAGAGCTCTGGGTAGTTCCCTTTCAAATCTGTGTTACATAAACTGTGTCCTCCTCCACGGGAGCAGGAGGCAGGAATAGGAACAGGCTGTGAGGGGAGGAGGGAGAAATGTGGTGAGTGGATGCCATTTGCTCAAATTGTTCTTGTACAGAGCTGCCCTTTGTTCAGACAACATCAAAGCCCTGTAAAACCACAATAGCATTTCCCACACTGTGTTCACCGGCCCTTCCACAATGGAGGCAGCCAAAACAGCTTCAAAGAAGGATACACAGAGGGTGTTCAAAGGAATCACTGCTGGGGGAAGGACAGGGCCCAGCCAAGGGAGAGCACGGTGATCCCAGAGGGGAGGCACTCACAGTGCTCAGTGCCAGCAGCAAGCACAGCCTCCCAGAGCCCCCAGCTCTGCTGGCATCAGAGCCATCAGCTCCCAGCCATGCCCACGCAGTGAGGAGGGGAGCAGGGCAGGCCAGGCTTCAGTCCCACGCCCTGCTGCTCCTCCCAGCCAGGACAGGGCTGCTCAGCTGCTGGAGCAGAGCACAGGAGAACAGCCCCCAGCCCATCCTGCTGCACTCCTGCTCTTGCATTATCTCCCCAGAGTCCCTTTGATGGTGTGTTTATTTTTAAAGCTCTCGTCAGGAATTATACAAAGTGAATAATGCCCAATCTCAGTGAATGGCCCCACGGCTCATTCACAAACACAGGGGAGGGCAGCTCCACTTGATTTGCTCATTCTCTCAAGAGGTGCAATCACCCAAAGGTTAAGCACAAGTCAAAGAATTTCCCTTTCTGCTTTCAAGCCCCTTGATGAATTTAACTAATGACTGGATTTCAGCTGAAAGAGGCTGATTGGAGTGAGAGTCTCCCATATCCCAGATTCTGGGAAGGCTGCCACACTCGGTTGGAAGCATTATCTATCTTTCATTTATCTGTATATTATGTGGAGAGTCAGTACAGACAGAAAGATTCCTCAGGACTGGCTTGTTCTGTTATTCATTGATTTCCACTTCCTTGAGAAGATCTCACCTGGCAGATAGGAAATCACCTGGCCTCAGCCAGGCTGCAGCAGCAGAGCCCAGGGGATGGCATTAGTCTCATTTTCCACCTTATTGTGATTATTGCCCATGTCATTCCTATTAATAACAGCAGCCACAAGGCAGGGCCATGGATGAAGAGCTGAGTAAAACCCTGGCAGCAGTGAGGAGGAGAATGGAAGGTGGTAAGGAGGCAGAGGGACCCCACTGAAGCACAGCCCACGCAGGTGTGAGGTGCTGGGATGGAGCATATGTCACCCTAATTGCTCCCCAAGCCCTCCTGTGCATGGGGCACATCAACCTCCCCTTGCCTCATATCTTTCCTGCAGAGTAATTACAAATAACCACTTGCCATCATCTTTTACTCAGATAAATGATGGGACTGGGGCTGGAAGTCCAAGTTTGAACTGCTCCAGGGCAAGCAGCACCTTGAGCAAGCAGAGCCAGGGCAGCTGCCAGGGCTGTGGGCAGGGGCTGTCAGCACAGATCCCTCACTGCAGCACTCAGCAACAAACAATCAACACCCTCCAAGAGCCAAACCGAAGATACTCACACAAATCCCAGCCTCCTGCCCCCAGAAGGGACTCCTGACATTCCCAAGCCAAGGCCACAACAGCCTCAAAGACCTGGAGTTGTTCTGAAATCCCTCCTGAGCAGGGGGCTGGAGCTTTGATTTCCACCCAGCCCAGCCTCAGTGGCTGAGCCTGCAGAAGATGCCTGGGGGTGGGGAGTAGCCAGGATTCCCAAGGTGTGCTCCCAGCCTCACAAAGCCCTGTCAGAACCCAGGACATCCCTCTGGGTGCCCTGGAGGGTCCAGGTCCCTGGTTGGGGGCTCAGAGACCTTGGCACAAAGCCAAAGACACCTGTGCCTTTGATTTTAACCCATGGAGAAAATTATCAATTTTATGTGAAGATTTACAAGCCACGGGAGTTTAAGGAGAATGATAGTTAATTTGTCACAAGGTAGAAAAATAGAATTTTGGGATTTTTAGAATGGGGGTTCAGAGGCCAAGATGGAGGGATTTGGGAGTGCCTTGTCCTTCTTTCTTCTCCTTGGCCTCCATCTTCTGGGTGATGGTGGCAATTTTGGATTGGTTTAGAGTGGAGATGGACTGTCTAACATAGGTAATAGGTATTGGGAAATTACTGTAAATAAAGTACAAAGAGTTCTTAGTATAAGAAGATAACACCACCTCTGGGGCAGTCAGTGGGCACAGACCACCCTGCTGGACAGATCTCAGCAGGTCAGAAAAAGAATGTGACGGATAACAGAGAATAAACAACCTTGAAAACCAGAGCTGAGGAATCCTGACTCCTTCTTCAATCTCAGGGCTGGGAAAAAGAGACTTTCCAACACTTGGGGTCATCTCAAGCACAGAGACCCCAGGACCAGCCCAGCAAGGACTGGGCCCAGTAACACTGAGGCACCATGAACAACCAGGAGGGACCTGCTGCTCTCTCTGTCACCGAGGGGCAGAGTAAGGCAGATAAGCAAAGAGAATATTACTAAATAAATAGAAATATTATTAAATAGCTATAAATTCAGCTCTGGGAATGTACAGAGAAGGACAAGATGCTGCTGGGGAATGCTGAGCCCAGGGCTGAGGGACACAGCATGGACAAACAGCATGGACACCATCCTGAGCATCCCTATGCCCGTGGTGCAGCCAATCCACAGCCTCAAAACACCTCCAGGGATGACCAAGACTTGACTGGAAATGTCAGGAATGCCAAATCCAGGCTCATTTTACCCCAAAAGCCTGTCCTTATTCGAACTAGAAAGCAAACAACTTCCCTGCCATGGAGCAGACTGTGGGAAAACTGAGTTCATCTGAGCAACCAAATGGTTTTTGCAAGGAGAGGAGATAAAATTGTCATTGCTCTGAGGAAAGCAAGAGTAACCCTCCTTTTAAAGGGTATTTATGTTAAAATGCACATCACCTGTTACTCTGGACACAGAAGTTTCCAAAGCAGAAAGGAATTAAGGAGAAAATCACACAAATGACTCCCAGTCGATTGCATTATTTGAATTATTTAACACAACTCCTTACAAAGGGAGCAACACACAAATCTGCTCATCCCAGACGTGGGATCTGTGTCCCAGCTCCCAGGCAAGGCTGGTGACACACAGCTAAGCCATGCAGCTGTCCCCAGCAGGAGGGATGGCACAGAGACACCAGGGGCACCCAGAGCAGCCACGTCCCTCACCCAGAGCCAGGAGCCCCCAGGGAAATGAAGGGACAGGAGCAGAACTCACAAAACTCCGTGTGGATACTTTGTCCTCTAAAAGCTGACACAGTTGGCCAGGTTTAAAAATCCTGGAAGGAAATGAATTCAAATGCAGGACTAGGAATACAAACCAGGAACATCTCTCCTGGATGGCCAGGACAGGGAAGCAGCAGCAAGAGCCCCTCTGTGACTGAGTCACTGCCATGTGTCCTAAAACCCCATTTAATAATGAAGCAGAGGCCTGGATTGTGTCATGTTGGCCCACAATGTATGAAACACATCCCCAGGAATCCTCAATAATCATATATTGGTATTGTAGTAAGAGGCCAACATGATAATATTAAAAAAAAGGGTATTTTTAGTACTGAGAACTTGGAACTTAAAAAGTAGTGGCTGTTATTAGTGCAAATCAATGCCCAGGCTGGATTAAAGTCCAGATGAATGTATTACGCTGATTAAATTCACCACCTGGGCTCCTTATTTGCTGTTCTCATCTCCTGGTTTCTCAGGGTAAGTCCCTGCAGCTCCCATCTAACAAAGTCAAGGAGGGGCTTGTTGGCAGAGGAGGGGAATGACATCTACAAACTGTTTCACAGACCCTGAGCTCACAGAAATTTAATTAAAGGAAGCACAAAGGCAGCAATGGCTGAAGAATCAACACCTGGCCCCAGGAACCAGCACTTTTGGGTGACTGCAGGGGCAGTGGGAGCCTTTTCTCCCAAGCCAGGAAAAAGCAGAGCCCATCCAGCTGCCCTGTGCAAACCAAGAGCCACCCAGTGAAAAATCCCATTAATTCCACTTCCAGTAGCAAAAGGAAAAACCAGGATGAGCACCCAGAATTAGAAATGGCCAGAGAAAGCTTTTTGCCACCAAAATGATGATATTCACGAGAATTATTCCAACAAAACCAGAAATCATCCTCAGATATCCAGGTTTCCAGCACCTGGACCAAAAAGCAGCCATGGGCATCCTGAGGGAGCACAGGGATGAGCAGTCCCTGCCCTCCAGCACCCCCATTCTGGCAGCAAGGGCACAGCAGACCCAGGCAGGCACATCTCACACCCACATTTCACCCTCCATCCCCAGCTCTGGCAGGGCACACAGGCAGGACTTCAAAGACAGAACGCCAGGAGATGAGAGCAAAGCAGCTTCTCCCCTTGAGCCTCTGGTTGAGCCAAAGCCTGTGGCATCCTCTGGCTCTCCCAGGCCCTCCAGTGACCCCAGAACTGCCTCACCCAGAGCTGCAAAGCACTGAGCACTCCCAGAGCAAACCCTGCCCTCCTGCTGGGGCAATGAGAGCACAGGGGTGGCACCTGCAAGGCCATTGGGAACATGGAGTCAAAATTTCATTTCTCACCTCATTCTGGGATCTCACACACCACAGTAAGGACTGGGTGCTCGTCAGAGGCATGGGATTGTCCTGCAGATTGCCATGGCATCCTCTGAGCCTCTTACAGGGGCACCCGTGGCAATGGAGAGCGCAAGGGTGGCACTGCAGGGCTGTGTCACACCCCACATTTGTCCCTGGCTTCCAACAGTGACACTCCAGCTGGGATCTCACATCATGCTCTTATTCCCATCACTTTTGCCTCCTAAAAGCTGAGGGGACAGTGCTGGCTGGGAAGACTGTCATCACAGGAAGGTAATTGTCACTGTGGTATTTTATGAAAAATCCTTTTGCCAGGATTTCTTTTCCTGGGAAGCTGGGAACGTTCAGCTTCTCCCTGTTTTGTTATTTTGGAATGTGATTTGGAGAACTGTTTATCTAATATGTGAATTGTTTTAATTTAATGACTAATCTCAGTCCAGCTGTGTTGGGACTATGGTGAGTCACGGGTTATTATTTTTTCTTTTCTAGTTTTCTGATTTTTTTTTCTTTAGTATAGTTTTAGTATATTATTTTTTAAAAATATAATATAATATAACAATTATAATTATAATATAATATAATAATAATATAATTTAAATATGATGATATTATATGATATATAATATAATATAATATAATATAATATAATATAATATAATATCAGCCTTCTAAGAACATGGAGTCAAATTTTCATTTCTCACCTCGTCCTGGGGCCTCACAACACCACAGTAAGGACTGGGTGCTCGTTAGAGGCACAGGATTGTCCTGGCAGATTGCCATGGCATCCTCTGAGCCTCTTACAGGGACTGGCCAGCTCAGCACAGGGATGGATGTGCAGCCTTCCACCTCTAAGCTGCCTTGTTCAGCTCAGCCTAGCCATGAATGGAAGTCATGGCTGATGGCTGCTCACTTTTCATGGACAACTGCCAGAGCCAGAATGTCCCTTCACTGGGAGTAACTCAAGGCAGCCACTGGCCACAGCCTCCGACCTCAGCTGGGCTTGGATGGCACTGCCACAGGATGGAAAGGTCAGATCAGGAGTTTTTCCAAGCCATCACCACATTCTGACCCAGGAGCTGCTCAGGAGCCAGCAGCAATGCAGGCACAGAACAGCCCTGAGCATCCCCATCTCCCTGCTCCCATCTCCCAGCCCCACAGGCTCTGCACAGCCCCACACCCTGAGAGCTCTGGCAGGAGCCCTGGAGCCCTGCCAGAGGGGTGGGATGGGCAGGGACTCCACCAGGACACATCAGTGTCACCTCATCCATTGTGTAATTGTCCCTTTCCCCTCTCTCCAGGTCATGCTGCACAGGACAGGAGCAAGTGCTGTCCCTTCCCTGTCCCACTTCACCTCATCGGGGGGCACATTTGTGCCTGCTGCAAGGAAATGAGCACCTGGATGGTGCTGGAGAGATCAGCTCTGCACCAAGATAATTCTATTCAAAGTCTAGAGGGCAAAGCTGTCACAGATGAAGTATGTCTGTGTATTATCTGTTGGCAAACACGGGATGTAATGGCAGCCACTCAACTTAATGGCTCAAATTCCAGCTCCTCCGAAGGAGCCCATCGCCCTGCATGTAATCACAGAATGTATTTAAAAGTATAATTTCCATCCAAAAGGACCAGAGCTGGAGCAATATGACTCATGCAGCTCCCTGTGCATTGGGAAACATGTCAGGAAGCCTGGGAATTTGTGAGCCCATTGCCATCTGTAGAAACTGGGCTGTGGACATGATTCCTCAAACCATTCCTCTGGCATCCCTGGGAGCCTGGAGGCTGCTGAGCCCCCACAGTTGGGCCTCTGCACCCAAGGGAGCAGAAACACCCTGAGAGGCACAGGGATACAAATACCAAAGAGAAAGGCAATGGAATTAAAAGGCATCTCTCCCCATGTACCTATTCCAGCACTCCAGAGCTCCACAGTTACAGCTGCAAACTCAGCTCCATTTCTGCCATAACAAAATCATCTCCACAGCATAATTAGTGTGCTCGTGTTAAAATGGGTACAAATGCAGGGGAAGAGGCATCCAAATATGATTTGTTTTTCAAGACAACATGATGTTTTCCCTGGCTAATAGATTCGATTCATTAAGGAATAACAAGAGCCAAGCACCACTTGCAGCAAACCTTGCTGCTTTTAGCAGTGAATTATCCATCCCCAGATTGGTTTGCACACTATGCTTTTTTACCTGCTATGACTTGACAACCTTTTTTAGTCTAACCTGCCTACACATGGCTTACAAAATATCTCTTCTGTAACTACTGCTTAAAATCCTGCTTATTCCTAATTTCCTTAATAGCTCAATTAAGTCCCCAGCACTGTTCTGCTCTGGGACTGGATGACTTCCACATTCACAAGCAATTTTCAAGGTACTCAGATAGTTTGTGTGAGCAGGTATTTGCACTAGGATTTGCAACACTCTCTCAGGGCAAACATCTGAGTTGTCTGAAGGGGTTTTGAATGAATAATTTCCTGTGTTATCCACCTTCCTCTAGAAATAACGCTCCATCTGTTCATGGAACAGTTCCCTTCTCTTACCCAGGCAGGAGGAAGGTCATGCAAGGGAAAGAAAAATTTGCACATCCCCAACGCCCTCCAACAAAACACAAGGCACGTACCTGGCCAAGGTCATTAAGCAGTCAGGGGAAGAAATACAGCTGTCAGGTTAAGGGGAGTGAGTAATCACCCAGTGCATCATTGCTGCGACAAGCACCCCAGGACACGGGCTGGAGTCACAACATGTCCTGTGCAATTAATCACTAATCACAACCTGCTACAGAGAAGGCAAATGGCAACTCCAAAGGTGAACCAAAATGTTACCTTCAAAACACCTAAGCTTAAAAAAAACCCCTAAACCTGAAAATAAATTCAATTGTCCAAGCTGAGGGGAAAGGCAAATGGAGTGTGTATAAAATGCCCAGCAGCCTCTGGGTGGGAAGCAGCTCCTGTGGGACGTGATTCACCCCAGAAGAACTGGCAGCAGCAGAGCCCATGTGAAGCTAATCCCTGGCTGTGCTGTTGAAGATCTGTCCTTTCCCTGGCCTGTCCCCCTGCCTGGCCTACAGAACCCTGCAGTGGTTTCCATGAGAACAGCAGGGCTCTGCTCATCCTCCCTGGCTCCCTGTGCAGAGCTCCTGCCTGGCCTGGCCTCTCTCCTCCTGCATGTTTGGGGTAACCACTGGCAGTAAATTGGTCACTCCTAGCAGCTGGATAGCCCTCGACCCAGGAGCACTCACAGTCACAGAGTTACCAAATCATTGAGGCTGGAAAACAACTCCAAGGTCATCAAAACCAACCTTTGACCGGATGCCACCACAGCATGGAGTGCCAGGAGGGAATGGGTAAATGCAAGTGCTGCTCTGGCTTCAGTTCAGAAATGATCCAGGAGCCTCAAGGACAGCTGGGCTCCTACTCTGAAGAAAAGCAACCAACTTCCCTCCCAGTCACACCTCACAAAGCATCTCGACTTTGTCTCTGGTGGAAAGGAACCTCCAGGAGCAGCTCTTGGCTGGAGGTGATGCATTCCTGGGCTGGAGCATCTGATCCATCCCCCACAACGACCAAATTGCAAGAGGTTCTTGCTGTTCCCTGCTTGGACAGGGCTGGGAGAGGCTGGGAGTTCCCTGCAATCCTCCTGCACCCAGCTGAGCACAGCCTCGTGTGAGGCTTTGTCCTTACTGAGGAGTGACACCAAAGTCCATGGGAGCACCTGGGAGCCCACGTTCATCAAACACCTCGGGTTCTTCCCTCAAGGAACACCCAACCCTGGTGGCTGATGGACAATTCCAGTGCTGCTTTCCATTCCTAGAGCAAAACTGGAGTAAAGCATGAATGGCAGTCCAGGAGGTTGGCACACACAGGTACAGAGAGATTTGAGAGCACACAGAGCTTGGGTCTGCATTGAAACGTTCCCAAATGGAACTGTCAAGGCTGAGTCCAAGGAATTCTCATCCAAGGATCCACTCAGGCTCAGCCTCAGCTATTTTATATATTATCTGCCTGGCAAGCAGTCTACACTCAGTTATATCCAGTATAGAATTATTATTCCTTTCAGACAGCTTTTCCCAATGCAGAACATGGAAAGGATGCCTTAAAGGATTGGTACTTCTAGGACAGGAATATCCAGAATAGAGACCAAATAACACAGGTGGGAAATTCTGACCTAATGGGAAATCTCCAGCTCTTCTCAGTGTGATTTTTTTTTTTTTTTTTTTTTAGCTAAAAGCAGAAGTTGAGTGTGTGAGCTTCCCTCAGATGTTCCATGTGGTCATGTGGTGGGCAGGTCATACCACCCACACTATGGATGGGACAAGCATGGCAAAGGGATCCACCCAGGGAATTCACAGGGATTTTGCAATGCAGTACCACAGGAGATTACATTCACTGATAGTGAAATATGCCCAGATCTCTGAAATAAAACTTTAGCTAGAGTTATTTTGACTATTTGCTGAAAATCAGAGCATGTACCCTCACTGCTCTGCAGCCCATTTCATTCCTCTCTCTATCACTACAGCAATTTCCTGATATTCCCAAGGCTATGCCAAGTCCTGCCCCATTCTCAAATGTACCATCATTAAGAACTGATTCTGCTCTTTGAAGGCATCCAAGATGTTCTCTCCAGGAAAGTGCTTGCTAAGTACCCTCCTGAAGACATCTGTAAGGAATTTTTACTACTGGCCTAGATATTTACTTCACCTGGAAGAATTAAGTGGCTCTAAGGAGCTTTTAGTTGAAGTAAATCCTCATTTAAACAAGCCCCAGGAAAGTGGACAGGGAGTTCCAATTGCCTCATTTGCTTTTGTTTTATGACCCACTCAGAAGAAAAGAAACAGGGAAGATGGAATGTGATCTGTGTCTCCCAGGTTTCTGTTGCTATTCCACACCTCACTCCTCAGTGCTCTTCTCTCCTCCAGCACTGCCATGGAAACAATAAATTATCCTACCCTCACAAATTTGCACAATCATTTTTCTGGGCAGTGCTGCTCAAGAAAGGAGCTGCCTCCCTGGAACTGCACAGCTGGGACAGCCAGGGTGTGCATCCAAAAGGAAGAACTTTGGCAAAGAGCAATTGGAGACGTGGCCAATGGCAATAGGGGTGGGATGGGCAACTGGGCCAGTGCCTCCATGGTCAGGCATGATGGACAAACCCCTTCTCCTTCCTGTTTCATCTGTAATAGCTGGAGTCAGGCAGAACCTGGACATCCCAAAAGCATGGAGAGGTTCTTCCTTGGGTTTGTGTTGGGTTGGTTTCCTGGCTGAGATCCTATGTTTCCTGGAGCAGACACAGGTGGGAGAGGCTGTCCCAAGTCTGCTGTTACCCCACAGGAGATGGCATGGTTTCCACACCAACATGATGGAAAAAAGGATAATTCCCCTCCAGTTCAGCTGCAGTCTTTGATAACCTGGATCACAGCCCGAGTCTGCTGTCACACAGGTTTAGGATCCTGTGATGCAGCACAAAGCAATAAAAAACGAGTGCAGAAAACCAAAGCCAACATTTGCTGTGGTCTTTGATAGCTTTCCATGTCCATGGCAATGTGCAAGAGGTGATGCTCTTCCCTGACATTCTCTGCTAATATCAAACAGGCAAACCTTGGGAATGCATCTGAGAACTGAGAAACAGCTGATAAACAGGAAGCAAACTCATTCCAACCCCATATTCAATGGGAGAGATGCTCCCAGGGCCAGGAATCCCAGGAGCAGCAGAGGCAGGGAGTCAGAGAGGAGCTGGGGATGCACTGAAATGAGAGCAAGATCCACGGGAGGCTGTAACATCCCCTCCTCCATGGCTTGTTCTGCACCAAGCAACTCATTCCAGACAGATATGGACAGCGTGGGAGGCATTCAGAGAAAAAGCAACAAATTTTATCAGAGGTTCTGGAAGGATTAATACCCAGGAAAAGATTAAACCCGTTAAAAGCTCAGCTAAACTCCCATTTCAGAGCCTGCTAACACAGCTTCAATAGTTCCAGAGAGGTATTAGTTATGTATAATGGGGAGAGCTGGGAGTCTGAAATGGAGAAAGGCTCCATTTTAACCATCTGAAAGGAAAATACCAACAAAGGATTTCAAACAGAGGATCATCAAGGTGAGAAATATAAAATCAATTAAGGAATGTTCCCAAAGCAGCCCAGGAAGGCTGGAGGGAGCAGAGCCAGGGGAGAGCCCCTCTCTGCACCAGGAACCAGAACTCTCTGAACCAGGAGAGCTCTGGATCCACGTACCCCCAGCAGCCCCAGCCTCCCTCCTGGAAGGAACACAGTGCTGCCAAAAACCTGAGGCAATTCCTTCAAATCCTTCCTTCTTTTTGTGTCAACAGCCTGTGGCTGTTTGGGTGTTCACCCTCACCTTTTCCACCCTTCTTGGAATTGTCCCAAAAAGTACCTAAGTACTTGGACACATCCTCTTTCTCTCCTTAAAAAGGCAAAAATAATCCCATCTCTGTTATTTATTACACTCCTTGGAAATGTAGCTCCTTTAACAACTTTTAACAACTCAAATCATCAGCCAGTAAATCCAGGGGACATTTGTCAATGTTTCAAAGCACTTTAGTGCCCAAAATAGCCTTAATTAAGTAGGAATAGATATAAATACCACAGAATATTGCAATAAAGGTGTCTGCACTATCACTAGTGCCAGCTTAGAGCACTGTTGCGCTGGACAAAGCCCCTGGGGTCACTCAGAGGAAGAACTGGGAATACTTTTTTGCACTTAGAGCTGGAGGAACTGAAATCCAGATTAGGTGCTGGTATCAGGCTTTGGCACAGGTGTACTGAGGGAGCAGCAGCTACCCAGGGGAAAGGAAGGTTTTCCTGGATTCAGCATTCCTGTTTCACAGGGGCAACCATGGAAAGAGAAAATAAAAGCACCTACTTTTCTGTGAGCTCTGGACACTGGGAACACATTTTCCAGGAGCTCCTGTGTCCATCCAAAGCTGCTGTCCCAGCTGTGCACAGGCTGGAGGCACCTGTGGCTCCCAAAGGGGACCTGTGCACGCTGTCACCTGGCACAGGGACCTAAGGACACACTTCCCTGGGGAGCACAGATCTGGCACAAGGAAAGGCACAAGCCTGCACTGCCCACAGATCAGGAGAGGCTGAAGTCTCGTGGGAGAGCCTCCTTCAGTCCTTACCCTGTTAGTCCTGCTGCACATGTAGGGAAAGGCAGGTTCCTCAGAGCTGCTGGGGATGGCAGCACTGTCCCCGCTCAGTCCCTGCTCTCCCCAATCTCCAGCCTGGCCTTGGACATTTCCAGGGATCCAGAGGCAGCCACAGCTGCTCTGGGCACCCTGTGCCTCACCACTTACAGGGAAGGACAGGGACATACACCAGAGCAGCCAAACTCATAACCAAGCAGCCAAAACCAAAGCTGTTCCTGCTGATGGCACCCCAAATTCTCCTGCAGCAGCCCCAGTGTAACACCCACTCCATCCTGGAGCCACAGCCCCAGGGAAAACCCCTTGGTTCCCACCTGCAAATGTCTGACCCCCCAAGGGCCAAGAGCTGAGACTCCAGGACCTCTTGGTTCTGAAGGCAGCAGAGAGTTTGGAAATCTCATTAAGAGCCCTGAAGCACAGTCATCATTGCCCAGGTCTCCTTCTGGCTGCAGGTAATTGCTGCAGGCACAACAGGACCGAGGCAGGCAGCTGTGGATCACAAGTCTCCATCCACCAAGGTTTGTTAGGTCGTGGCCACTGGCACACAGGAGCTGGTGAGCCACAGCTCCAGCTAATTAAAACTGCAGGAGCAGAGCATTCAGCAGGTCTGAGGACAATTACCCAAGGGAGAATTTTGCCAGGACACTGTGACTTAGCCCAGTGCTTTGTGCACAAAGCACTGAAGGAGTTTAATTGTCACCACTGATGGGAACCCAGTCTGAGACTCATCCCCAGCACACAGGGGCTGCTTTGCCCACTCCTGATTCATGTCCAAGGCCACCACTCCACCACCAGGACCACCCTGGGAAGGGGCAATGTCCTCTGCATTTCAGGACACCAGGCTGGATCCATGGCTTCCCTTTGGGCCCATCTCTAACAGCTACCAGGGCAACTGGAGCCAGAGCTAGCAGAGGGGGCTGGAATTTGGGAGGAGTCCTCGGGAACTGGAGGTTTTTTCCTGACATAAAATAATGTAGTCTTTAAATGTGCATTTTCTGATTCTTTCAAGCATTTAACTTCTAAAATTGACTTGGGCTTTATTTAATCTTTTAAACACCAAAAAAAAAACCGAATTAAAATGTCATAACAAGAAAAAAAAAAGAACAAAAAAGCCTAACTGCTTGAGTTATGCTCTTAGACATTTGTCAGGATAATTTTATTCCTTCCAAAACACAAACCCTTTCCAAATGGTGAGCAAGGTTTCAGTCTGAAAGCTGCAAGGTCAGAGTAACACAGGTTTGTGTTATCTGAAGCAGTGCAAGCTTCATCCCCACGCACACCTTTGGAGTGGCCATTCCCAACTCTTCCCCCAGATCAATCCTGTCAAATTAATTCATCAGCAAGGACAGATTTTTTTTTTTCCCCTGGCTACTGTGCGTTAATTAGCGCAAGGGTTGCCATGGGAACCCAGCAACACTCGTTAGCACCACAGAACTCCCCATGCTGGAGTGAACGTGGGCAAGAGCAGCAACAGCCAGAGCTGGGGACGTGCTGCAGCCAGATTGGCTCTGATGGAGGCTCTGACGTCCCTCTGCTCAGTGCAAGTTGGGAAAACTTCTAAAAACCTGGATATTGCAAGGATCTGTGGTGGTGGGACAAGGGGGAATGGCTTCAAGCTGAAGGAGACTGGGTTTAAAGGGAATATTGAGAAGAAATTCTTCCCTGTGAGTGGTGAGGCACAGGTGCCCAGAGCAGCTGGGGCTGCCCCTGGATCCCTGGCAGTGCCCAAGGCCAGGCTGGACAGGGCTGGAGCAGCCTGGGACAGTGGGAGGTGTCCCTGCCATGGCAAAGGGTGGCACTGGGTGGACTTTAAGGTTCCTTCCAATCCAGATCCTTCTGGGATTCTGTGACATCAGGACCAGTTACTGTGAGGGTCAGTCTGAGCACAGGCTCCATTTTCCTGATGTTTTAACAAATACAGTTTAGGACCCTGGCAGGAATCAAAGTGAAGCAAAACACGTTAAGCTGAGAGTGTATGAAAAAAGCTCAGGCGTGTGCCCAGCCCCAGGCACTCACTGCAAATAGTTATTAATAATTATCAATAAACCTTGTCCAGCTGAAAGCCTGTGGCACAAACTGCTGTCAGCAGCAGGGTGAGCCATGGCAGTGACCAGGCTGCTCTGGAGGCTCCCAAGCACCCCCTGCCTGGAGGAATTTCCACTTCCAGGCCTCTCTTCCTCTGGATTTGCAGCCCTGGGACACCCCAAGGGAGCTTTGTTCATCATCCTATTCCTGCCTGGTGACCAGACACTCCTCCTGAGAGCCTGGATGCTGCTGGGATCATCCCACAGCTGCTGAAGCAGTTCTGCTCAGCAGCTCTGTCCTCAGAGCACTCACAGAGCAGCTCCTGCTCCACCAGCACCCAGCCAAGGCTCTCTGTGCTCAGCTGCACAGACACATCCTTCATTGCCCTGTCCTTGTCCCTGTGGAATTCCACTCCTGTGCAATGCTGCCCATCACTCTGCCCAGTCCTGTCACCATGGCATTTTCTGAAAAATCCCTTTGCCAGGATTTTTTTCTCCTGAGAAGCTGAGAAGCCTCAGAAAAGAAATGTAAACAATAATTATCTGATGGCTTCTCCCTGTGTTTTGCTGCTTTGGAATGTGGCAGGTGCATCTTTGATTGGTTCCATGTGAACTGTTTTTAATTAATGACCAATCCCAGTCCAGCTGTGTGCGACTCTCTGGTCAGTCATGGGTTTTTATTATTCATTCTTGTTTTAGTCTTCTGATGTCTCCTTTCTTTTTCTTTAGTATAATTTTAGTATATAATTTCATATGATATGATATATGATATATATAATATAATATAATATAATATAATATAATATAATATAATATAATATAATATAATATAATATAATATAATATAATATAATATAATATAATATAATATAATATAATATAATATAATATAATATAATATATCAGCCTTCTGAGAGCTTGGAGTCAGATTCCCATCTCTCACCTCGTCCTGGGGACCCTCACAACACAGTCCCACTGAGGCTGCCCCACTGTCTGCCACAGGGCATTCATGTCTCCTGGAAATCCATTTCCTAACCCCTCCTTGAACCACACCTTGCTTTTTCCTGGCCATGTCACACTGTCAGCTCCCCACCAGCCTCTGATGCCCTGGAGGGGGCCAGGCTTTGTCCTGGCACGGGCTGGAGCTGCAGCAGCCCCTGCTGTCCCTGGGAGCTCACCCTGCTGCCCTGCACTGCCAGGGACCTCAGCCCTGCTGCCTGCTCAGCTGGAACCCTGGGAATATTCCACACCCTCCTCTGCAGGAACATTTAAGGCTTCAACCACCTCTCTAAATAGTCCACTTTCACCATCTGGGTAAAATTAAACCCAAATCTTAGCACAGTAATAAGGAAGGTATTTCAGAAGCAGAACAAGATCCCAGCTTCCTCCAGCCAACAAACCCTGAAATAAAGCAGGATTTGCCTGCACTTTGCTGAGCCAGCTCCTGAGGAAGGCAAGGCCAGGTGCTCCCCAAGTCAAGGCAGATTCCCCTTTTCTCCACTTACTGGAAGAGAAAAAATTTTGGCTTTTCCATCATACGAAATAGAGAGACCCCAGGCAGAGCCCACCCTGCTGAGGGCAACCACCCCCCCTGCACCTCCAAACACTTCACTAGGAAGGAGGAGCCAGATATGACGTTTTTGGCCCTTTTCCCTTTCTTTCTCTGAATAAGGATGCACATGGCTTGTGTCAAATCCTGAAGAAGGACCAGGGAAGCAGCCCTGAACATGTCCCTGCAGAAGGTGTGGTGGCTTCCCACATAATCCCACCTCCAAACACCTCCTCCCACTCCAGGACTGCTTCCCACTCTGCAGATCCTCCTCTCTCACACCACAGCACCAGCCATGCCACAGCTCAGCACAGCTGTGGAATGAGAACCAACCCACACACCTCTGGATTCTAAGGGAAAGAAAGGGATGTTCAGGTTCACCAGAGCAAGTTATGTGGGCAAGCTCAGCTTCTCCAGGAGTATCCACATTAAGAAAATTGAATTTCATCAAGCCATTAAAGCAATCAAGCTGAAAAAGATCCCCATTGCCAAGTTTCTCCAGCCCTTTACATCATTTTCTAGTAATCTACCCGCAGGAGTTTTTCTCATCTTGAATAAATAGTCATTTTTGCACCTAAGGGAAGATGAAAACATTTTCTATACTTTCAAACCTTCTCTGGCATCTCCATCAAGCTCAAATCCCTCCTCAAAATACCCTCCAAACTCTGGGGAAAAACATTTGTGCCTTGTGCTAAAAGCTCCAGAAAGTTTCCTTCACAGGCTGATGTTTGTGCAGTGACTCGCTTTCCTCTTACATAAATCAAGGGCCCAAAAAAGACATAAACAGTGAGGAACAGAAATGCTAAACCAAGGCTGGTCTCCAAAGCCCAACTGAATGGGAAACTTACAACAAGAGAGACTCAGCTTCTGGAAAAACAACTTTTTGACAGCACAGAGCATCTGCCAAGCCCCTGTGCCCACTGCTCCACCTCAGGTCAGAGGGACTCAGAGCTTTCATGTCACACAGTCCAAGTGCAGAGAGCCCTCCTCAAACCAAGGGCACTAATTGTATTAATGAAGGCTTAAGGTCAGTACATCCCCATCAAGCCCAAATTGCTGTTGCCTGAATTAACAGTTCTCCGTCCAGTTTCAGGCAGATGGGAATCCAGAAAGCACCAGTGGAGCTGGAAAATCAGTGTCAATATGTTAAATCCAGTAGATTTAATTTTTGTGTTTTAGGAGAATGAATGAAATCAGGATTGGTTCTTCTTGTGCCAGGGTAGGATTGGGTTACCTACTCCTGCAGGATTCCTGGTAAAGGGAAGAATAACAAGGGAGATCAAGAATTAAGGGGAATGAAGAAAGTAGACAGGTCATCCAAATTTGCAACAAGATATGACTATATTTGGATAATTCCCAGGCATTTTGTGAGTATCCAAGCCAAAAAAAAATCCAGGAAAAAATAATAAACATGCACAGAGCCCCAAGGGCCACAGCCATGCACTACCAGCCCTGTACATGCAGAGGTGCAGGTACAGCCCACACACAATGCCATGATCTGATTCCAGCTGCTTCAGGCCATAATTCCTTATACAAACTGGGGCTAATGGACTTTCTATGCCTTCATCACAGAGAGAACCCAAAAACTCCTGTGAACTGCTCAGTGGGTGTGGGTGTGCAGTTCTGTCTGTCAGAGCCTGCATGAGCCCAGGGCATTAACACCCTGCTCTGGCCACCCCCCTGCCAGCCTTGGAGCCAGAGCCGTGTCTCACCCACAGAGCTCTCACCCCAGATGGAGCAGCTGTGAGTGAGGCCAGGACCTGGCCAGAGAAGGGCTGGGGACAGGCAGGCAGAGGTTAAAGCAGAGGAACACGATGTGAGGAGCTGGAGGCGCCGTCACTGGCGACTCAGCAGCGCTCAGATCCAGTGACCTGACACAGCACAGCTGCTCTGGGGCCCCAGCACAGATCTGAGGATCTGCCTCCTGAGAGAATCCCTTCCCTCCTGGAACCCACTGAACAGCTGAGGAGAGCTGCTGTGCCCAGGCTCCTGCAGCTCTGGAACATGTGGAAATGTGGGAAGCTCTAGGCCTGCCAGTCTCCAGGAGTGATTCTTGCTCTGGTGTCTAACCTGGGAACACTGAACGCCACCAAAACTAAGCAGCTCAAGGAGACAAAGGACATGCTTGGGGAGAGAGCACTGAGAAGCAGCACAGCAAAACCAGCCACATGCCCACAGCCCTTCCCTGCAGCTCCTCAGCTCTGCCTCAACTATTACTGCTGCTCCAGTGCCTCTCAGAGCTACCGAACGTGTCTGCCAGCCTCCACTGCAAACCTCCTGGGGAAGAGATGGAACACCCTCCTGATCCTTCCCTCCAGGAGTTAATGCCTTCTATTTGGCCAGATTGGATGCTCTGCCAGTCAGTGCCCCCCTCCAAGCCCCCCGTGTTGGGCAGGCACAGCTGTGAGCCCCCCGAGCTGTGAGCTGCAGCTCCGTGTGTGCTGCCAGCTCAGCTCTCCCCTCATCTCCCCTCACTGCCCTTCCTAGGTGCTCTCTCCAGCAGCTTTCATCTGAGCATTGCCCTGCACTGGGAGCTGCAGTGCTCTCGCTGTCAGAGCTTTCTGGGCAAGGCAGATTTATCCTGATGCATGCAAGTGATGCCAGCATGCAGGAACTTGCTTCGGACAGAGCCGGGAGTTTGCAGTGCGAGGCTGCTCTGGAAATGTCCCTGTGCAGGATCCGAAGGGGCCTCCACCACCTCCTCATTCCCAAGGCCATCAAGGTGTGTGCAATGCTTCCTCCACCTGGGTGAAAACACTCACAGAGTCATCCATCCATCCATCCATGGGTCCATCTGTCCATCATCCATCATCCATCCATCCATGGGTCCATCTGTCCATCTATCCATCATCCATCATCCATCATCCATCCATCCATGGGTCCATCTGTCCATCTATCCATCATCCATCATCCATGGGTCCATCTGTCCATCTATCCATCATCCATCATCCATCATCCATCCATCCATGGGTCCATCTGTCCATCTATCCATCATCCATCATCCATCATCCATCCATCCCTCATCCATCCATCATCCATCCATCCATCCATCCATCCATCCATCCATCCATCCATCCATCCATCCATCACCCATCCATCCATCATCCATCCATCCATCCATCCATCCATCCATCCATCCATCCATCCATCATCCATCCATCCATCCATCCATCATCCATCCATCCATCCATCCATCCATCCATCCATCCATCCTCATCCATCCATCATCCATCCATCCATCCATCCATCCATCCATCCATCATCCATCCATCCATCATCCATCCATCCATCCATCCATCCATCCATCCATCCATCCATCCATCATCCATCCATCATCCACCCCTCCATCCCTCCCCTCAGATTTTCCAGGCTCACAGAGAACATCCCAGCCATGTGTCAGCAGCACTGTGCCTGTGTCTGGCCTCCCTCAGGGCTGCAAAGCATCACTTGGCATTACTTAGCTACACTTCCAACCCCAAAATCCACCAAATTTCTCCTAAACAAGAGAAATACAGTACTCAATACTCACAGTACACAGCTCAGCAGGTCACAGATACATGAGCTGCTACCCACCCTGCATTTTCAGCTTCTGAGCACTTCACAACATCTCATCCTAAATTCCTTGCTTCAACCAGCACAGAAAGTCCTCCAGCACCTTGGATGTTTAACAGAAATTAAGCTCAACACAACATTCTCCCATACCCTCCTGAACTTGTTTTTCCCCACTGCAAACCCAGTGCAGCAGGGCTGACAAGCACAGGGTGAGCCTGAGAATTCTAAAGAAAACTCAGAAACTGAAGAAAACCTAAAGAAAAATGAAACTGAGAACGGGGTTCCCCCAGCTGGACAACAAGGAAAGCACCTGGTGTCCATGGAAAAGCTGTCATGGCCCTGCAATTCCCTCCCTGCAGTGCCCCAGGCAGTACCAGGAGTTTTTAAATCACTGTTACCTCAACCATCCTCTTTTTTTTGGGCCTTGCAGAAGGGAGATTTCTCTCTGTTATTTTTAAACTGGAGACCTTACAGATGCCAACCTTTGCAGCCCAGCTGGCAGCTGGGATGGTGCCCGTGGGAAGGCACCAGAGCCATGCCTGGAGCTGTGGGGATGCTCAGCCTCCTGTGGCACAGCTCTGGATGAAAAGGAGCTTTCCTTGCTTTCCTCCACTCCCCATGCTCAGTGCTGGAAAGAATTCCAGACTCAGGGACCCAAGGGACATTCTGCAGAGAAAACCGTGGGCAGCTGATACATGAGGGTAATTCTGGAACTGAAAGCTGGAGGGACTTTCCTTTATTTTGGCTTTTTTTGAGTGTTTTTTTAGTGTCCTGAGTGAAATTCTCTTCTTTCAGTGGTGCCTCTGGAAAATTAGCAACAGAGATTTGCTCTGAGCTTGTGAGCTCCTGTCTGCAGTAATTTGCAAACACTGATAGAAGATTTTTGTGTCTGTGTGTGCCTTGGTTATGAAGGACCACGAGTGGGATGAAGGTCCCACAACAGCAACTCCTCACTCAGCCTCCATTCACTGCTTGAGAGTTTGGCACAGAATCCACTGAGGGCCCAAAGAAAGGGTGCCCACACCTCCAAAACCTCTGTGCCATCCAGATCTACCCTCTCAGAGCTGTGCTGCTGACACAGGAAGGGCATTGCCTCTCCCTGCAGCAGCCACAGACATCAGCCACAAGCCTGGAGAGGAGCAGAGCAGCCTCACAAATTATTAAACTCAGAGGAAACCATGCTCAAATCCAGCTGGGAGACAGAAGGCCAAGGAGATGTGAAGGTGGATGGTAAACCAGCCAAAATGTTGGTGTTGTGGGGGTTGTGGTGAGCACCAGGCCAGGTTAAGAAGGGACATCCTCCACCAGGGAGGAACAGCAGCCTGGCTGGGGCTCCCTGCAGTCTTGGATTGATCTTTCCCATTTTCCATCAGCACAGGATCTCAGAGTGTGCAGCATTCCACACAGTGGAAGAGCAATTCACCTCAGAGCAGCTCACCATGCTCAGTCTCCTTTCCCCCACACAACCTGGCCAGCAGGTTTTCCTTGGCTGGTCAAGTTGGAATAGACACCATTCAATCAATCCCTGCTTCCAAACCAAAGCTCAGCTCCCTGGGCCAAGCTGGAGCACGTGGATGATCCCACAGCCCCTGCAGAGGAGTTAACAATTGAAAAGGAATTGTTGCTGCTGGGGTGTGCAGCAGCAGCAGCATCCATCCCTCCCCATGCTGGCAGAGCCCCTCCTCCCAGGAAAGCCTCTCTGTCCCAACAGGCTTCAGCTTTGATGCTTCCTTCAAACCCTGACACCCAGGACTGTGGATGTCAGGAGAGGATGGGATCTTAACTGAGAGATAAGGTGAGCACTTTCTGCATTTCCATTGCATTTTCCATTGCATTTCCTACCTATGTCTTTCTGTGGGCAGCCCTGTGGCATTCCTGGAACAGCTTTGGGATAACACAGCCAGACCTGAGTGCAATCACTCTCCCTTCTCACATATTCCTCCTGATTTCTGTGTTCTAAACACACACCAGCCCTGAGCAGCCACTACTAGAGGGTGAAGGCTGCTCACTCTCTGCCTCTGCAAGGGACCAGCCTCGGGGATGGAGGGTTTGGAGTGATGCCTCAGGTTTGAGCTTTTCTATTTTTCAAATTCTCTGCTGCTTTGATGTGTGAGTCTGGGCTTCATATTATGTGATGGTGGGCTCTGCACAGAGCAGGGAGACAAAACAATTCCTGCTCCAGCTGGGGACCAAGGACACATGATCCAAATCTCAGGCCCAGGAGCACAAACAACGTGGGCTGGAGAGAGAAAAACAAGGAGGGTGGGACTGCATGGGCTAAAGCTGGAATTGGACAGTGAACTGCAAGATGCAAATGGAGCAGAACTGATCACAGTGAGAGACCCCATGACCAGTCAGGGATTTTTGTGATCATTTTGGGTTGTGCTGCCCAAGCTGGATCTATTGAAGCCTTTTAATAAATCCCTGCTTTATTCCTTAGCTCTGTCCAGCCTCTGCTCTAGGTCAAGCTTTGCAAGGCATCAGGAGGAAAAAAGTCTTGGTGCAAAAAATTCTCAGCTCAGACTCCTCATTAGGCAACACTGGGAAAAGGGAGGTGCTATAGGATCCCTAAAAAACCTCACATCTGCATGGAACAGCAACAAATTATTCATCAGTCAGAGGAAGGGTAAAGACCCAAAGCTCCTGTGGCACAGTGTCCTGCAGCCTCTGAGAGCTCAGGTGAGCTTCCTGCAGGAGAAATGCAGCCACATGCTTGTGGAATTCATTGTGTGAAGGAAATACAGGAATATTTATTCTGCCTGTTCTTCCCAAGGGCCACAGACAGCTACATAGAAGGGATGCTGCTCACCCTGTAAACACACAGAGATTTGGGAGCAGAATTCCAGGAAGGACTGCAGGGCACAGAGCATCCCCCCTGCAGAGAGCATAGCACCAACATCCTCTGCCTGCTGCAGCAAACTGGCAAAGTTCATTCAGGAATGAAGAGAAAAGGAGATAAAACACAAGCCTGGCAGCCCAGAGGAGGAAACATCCCAGTGCCACAGAATTCTGATGTGCACCAGCTCTCTGTTTAAACAATTAGGGGCTTTGGATTTTCAGACACAGAGTAAAATTCCAGGTACAGAAAAACATCCCTGCTGCTGCATTTGGGGACTCCTCTCTAGGTCTGGTACAAACACCCTGCCACACCCCAGACATCAGGAAATATCAGCTGTAAACAACTGCCAGATCTCCTCTTTATCCACAGAGGTTTATATTCCCTCAAACTCCCAAATAACAGTATATTTTGTTACACTGGCCAAAAATAACTTTGAAAATATGCAAAGAGTTGTGATTTCTGACCTTCAAAATATTGTACTTGTGACATTTCACTTTGTTATTCCAGCCATGGACAAATGGTTCTGCTAAAATATCTGTCACAAAGCAGTCCCCTCTGCCCAGACCACAATAATCTTTTTAGCAACTAAAAAGGTTCTGCTAAACCATTATGAACTTAACTCCAGGCAGGAAAGAAATGGAAGAGCTGGAGCACCAAGGCAGCAGCTATTCTTGTTAAATTGGTCTCAATTTTTCAAGGATCCTGTTGAACATTATAGAGGTCACAGCCTGCACCACTGTGAAAACCTAAGAAGTCTCTAAAACCCACCGAGTTTAATAAGGAATGCCATATTCCCAAATTGCCTCAAATGTTTTACAGGGTATTATGACTTCCAGTTTTATAGGACCAAAACACTAACCAGATAAAAAGTCTATTTCCTTCAGATTTTCAAGGTTCAATTTTTAAAAGGCCAGAGGCACAAACTGTTCCTGTGAGCCAGGGAAGCCTCAGCCATCAGCTTCCATCACAGACCCAGCTGTCCTTCCCAGCTCCCAGGGCTTGTCCTCCCAGTCCCCAGGAGTTGGTTCCCATGCTAACCTGGTGCCATTTACCATTCCCAGTGCCCAGGAGTTGGTTCCCATGCTAACCCGGTGCCATTTACATTTCCCAGTGCCCAGGAGTTGGTTCCCATGCTAACCTGGTGCCATTTACATTTCCCAGTGCCCAGGAGTTGGTTCCCATGCTAACCTGGTGCCATTTACCATTCTCAGTTCCCAGGAGTTGGTTCCCATGCTAACCTGGTGCCATTTACTTTCCCCAGCTTTCCTCCTCACAGAATCATGGAATGGTGTGGCAGCATCCAGCTGGTCTGTGACACCAAAGGAAGGAGGATTACAAAGAATGGTTTGGCTTGGAAGGGACCTTAATGCTCATTTTCCTCAGGCCATGGGCAGGAACACTTTCCACCAGCACCCAGGGTGCTCCAACCTTGTCTTGGACATCTCCAGGGATCCAGGGGCAGCCACAGCTTCTCTGGGCAACAATGTTCCAAATGTCTGAAGTTCTTTTTGCATTTTTGAGATAAAATCTCTCCTAAAATCTGAAATCACCTGTCATGGGACCTTTCAGATCCTGAAGTTCAGATGATGAACCTCAGGATCCCAGGGAATCATGGTGCCCACTTTCCTGGGCTGTAGAGTTTCCCTGAATCTCCTCCATGTAGGTCCCTATTTCCCATGAATGGACTAATGTCTTCTCCCTCCTGCTGCCCTCATGGCCATGCTGCTCTTCCCTGGCAGCCCGAAGCCCTGCCCAAGGCTGTGCCACCAATTTGCTGATGGACAGCACAGGCAATCCCTGGGCTGAAGGCAGCTCCATGCCTGGCCTTGACAAGGATCTGCACACAGGGACAGGAGTTGTGGCAGGGATGGTGCTGCTGGTGCCTGTCCAGCTGGACTGAAGCTGTGACATTCCCTGGGGTCAAACAGGGCCTTTCCAGGCACTACCAGTGGATTTACACTTTTCATCTACTCAATGCCTAGGCTGTAAAATTTCATCTTTCTTTCTGTGCTGCCCTTCCCTCCCAGATTAATTTCATTAATAGCTCCTTTTATGGACACTATAAAGCATCATTCCACATTTGGGCACTGTTCAAGAGGACAAATTTCTACAGGGACCTTCTGGGATCTGAGGGTGACTCTTCAAGCACATTCCTGTTTTTCCTCACTGGATCACATCCTCTTTGTCCCCTTCAAAGGAAGTCTGACCTGTGACACACCCATCAGGCACTGAAATACTGCAGCTGCTTTCTCTAGGGTGCAGATATCGAACATTATCACCCCCAAAATGCACACAAGGATGCTCAGGACCCGTGGCCTTCAGGTGAGCTCAAATCAGCTGCTGGAAAACCTATGTAAATGCTGTTTCTTTGGGATTTCTACTTGACTTTCCCCCCTCAGGTTTCCCAAATAAAACCCAATGTCTCATTTTCCAATGACTGACAGCGCTGCGGTTCAGCAAATTAATAAACCCATGCATGACTGTGCTTTGATTACTCCCTCTCTTTTTTTATGAAAGAAAATGTCAAATCCTTTCATTTGACTCTTTGAGGAGCCTTGAGCAGTTCAGGAGCAGTTTCTCACCTTGGAAAGGAGCTCACAGGGGCTGCTCCACACAGCCCCAGATGCCACAGCTGATCCCAGCAGAGCTGCAATCCAAATCCTGCCAGTGACTCCCAGCACTGAGGCCAAATCTCTGCTGCCTGGCACTGAAACTCTTATCAGATAGGGAGACTTTAGGCCGGATTTTCATCTTGATGCTGAGCTGCAAGGAGCAGCTCTGGGTAAGCTGAGCTCTCCTGACACCCATCCAGCTCAGGGGCCATCACTGCCATCGTGCCCCCTCAGATTAAGGTGTCACCCACCACAGGCCAGCCCTAAGCACCTGCCTCCCACCAGTGTTACATCCCTGCACATTTTTCACTCTCTCTGATGTAGCCTGCTCCACCCTGTCCCAGTGCTGGTGCTCCCAGCAGCCGTGTGGCTCCAGCTCAACATATTAATGAACTTTTGATGGAGCACTCGGCTCCTGCCAAGTCCCAGGGGATGTTTTCCAGGGAGCAAGTGAGCCCACGCTGGGGGCTGGGGGCAGCCCAGCCCTGGTGCTCAGCCCTGCCAAGAAAGCAGAGCCAGCAGCACAGTCCTGGGATATCACTGCCTCCATCCATCCCTCACCACGGAGAAACCCCCTCTGTGATCCTTGCAGAGGGATAAAATGCTGCTCTCCTCACTTTCCAGGGCTGTTTGGAGTGTGCAGGTTTGCTCCAACCACAGCCATGCTCGCTGCTAAATGCTGAGTGTCTCGCTCCCTCCTCCTCCTCTCCCTCGGAATTTTTCCTCCCCTGTCCCAGCCAATCGTGCAGGGGAAAATTCCAGCCTGAGCTTCATTAGGGTAAGATATAAAAATAGAAGTGCATTATCTTCTGTACTTCTCTCAGTTGATTCAGCAGCAGCGTGAAGGTAAAATAATTAAATGTTTGTCTGGGGATAAAAACAAGCCCAACAGGAGGGACTGGGCTGGGCTTTTCTGGAAGCTGAGCGTGGAGATCTGGGGGCTCTTGTGCTCCACAGACTTTGCCCTCCCCGCTCTCCATAGCTACCAAAAGGATGATGATGCCTCCCTCCCTCCTTCCCTCCTCCTCAGCTCCAAAATAAACACAGGATGGAGGCTTCAGGAGAAGCTGGCAAATGCCTCTGCTGCAAAGCACAGACCTCCTGCAAGAACTTTTGCTGCCATCTCGCCAACCCCTGCCTGGCAATTCCCTCAGCACCTCCAGAAGCTCTCCCAGAGCCAGGAGAGCTGCAGGAGTGGGGGGTGTCTGTGTGGACCAAGGTCAACACAGGAGATGTTCAAAAAACATTAGGGAGTTGACTTGATCCTTCATCAAAATACTTTCTGCTCTTCCTTTCTAACACTTCACTGCCCACGACGTGGCAGGCTGAGCCGATGTGACAAACTGTCGAAACACATTTTTTTGAACAGAAAAAAAAAAAATTAAACCTAGACTTTAAAGGTAAAACTGGCCCCTTTGAGTCCCTCTATCATATGTGACACTCCTGCTGGAAAAAAAGGGCTCTGAGAGCAACTTGCTGGGAAAAGGCTCCAATGAGCTGGTAAGAGCTCCAGTTTGCAGAGAGCTCCTGGGCTTCACCTTGTCTTTTAAGCTCCCATTAGTTAATAAAAGCAAGCAGAGAGGTAAAAAAGCACCTGAGCATTTGTTAATCCCCAGACACAAACCTATGATAAGATGCTGTTCATTGATTCCATAAAGTAACCAGCAAAAATTCCCTAAATCATTCTGCTGGCACCAGCAAAAATACTGCTACCAAAGGTAAAGAAGGACCATCATTTCTCCCTCTCCAAATTGCCCCTCTGTGCTTTATTCCTGCTGTTGTGTTGGTAATGACCTATTTACCACCAGGCTGTGGAGGGTGGCAAATCCCACCCACCTCCGAGTTCCCTGCTGGAGCCTGAGATTGCTATTGATGAGCTCCGTGCTTTGATGGGAAGGAAATGAGTTGAGTTTAAGGGCTGCTGGCACTCTCTCTGGAGAAATGCCAGGGAATTTTTAGACAGTCTTCAACCCAACAATGAAATGCCATGGATGTGAGTCAGAATGGATGCGAGCATCTCCCTGGGAATCTGGGAGCAGCCAGCTCTGTCTGGATGTGCAACATCCCTGCCCAAAGGAGCCACCTGAGAGCCCAGGTGTCCAAACTCCCTGATTTGGGTCTCTGGAGCTGCACACAGCTCAACACTCCCTGCATGCCCAGAGGGTCACCTTCACTGCCCTGGGATCCCCCAGCACCTGGGCAGGTCATTTCTGATGTGTGGGGCTGCAAGTCAAATTTGCAATCAATGCAAATCAGCACAAATCAATGTTGTGCTCACACTGTAACAGCCTATTGAATTTTTATATTCTTAGCTTATAAATACATCAGGTAGTAAAAACCAGCCTTTTCTTGGAGTGGATGGGCAGTGAGTATGTGTAGAAAGCATCTTACAAATGCCATATTCATTAATACAGACTCAAAAGAAATGAAAGATTTATGTTTGTCTCTACAAACTGGTTACATATTTACTTTTATTTCAAAACTATTCTCCTGGAAGTGGAGTGGTTTAAATTATTTGTATCTTATGTCAATGCAGGACTGTTAACTTTAATTTTTGATTTTTAAAAATATTAAAACCTGATAGCTGAAAAAATCTTGTGACTTCCTAACACATTGGAAAGCTCTGAAATTTAGCTAACCAAGAATCTGGTTCATGATTTTAAAGGTCTTGGGCTCATGGCCAAACTCCCAGAATGTCCCCTGTGTGCTCCACTTTTAGGTCCATCAGGATGAGCAAGATCCCTGGAGTTCCAGCTCACAGATTTAAAATGGCTGGAGCTACTGCAGGGAGAGAAAATGGGGGGAAAAAAATCTGTTCTGCATTTATGCACGAACACCAGGTGGGGAGAGGCTCTGGATAAGTAGCACAGGATGCAACAGAATTATCTACAAATTAAGGCCTATTTTATGTTAGAAGAAGAACCCAGTGCTCTTGGTAATAAATACAGGAGCCTTTTTAAAAATCAGACCTTGAAGCTGCTGGACACAGATAAGGCTCTGTGGCCTTGCCTCTGCAGCACCCCAGCTCCTCCAGCACTGCCTGTGCTTCCTAAGGTCATCCATAAATCCAGAGCCCTTCTGGCCACACCACAACACCAGGAAGGCCTGGGGAAGGCTGCTGAACTGCCAAGATAAATCCTGCTCCTGCAGCCAATCCACCTCCATCCATCTTCTCAAAAGCAATAATCCAAACACTCATTTGCAGGATCTCACTTACTTGTTTCTCCTTCTCTAGGACCAGTGCCAAACCCAAGACTTATGTGCAGCTCCTGGCACCTTTAACCACAGCCTGCACCAAACCACCACCAAAGCAAACCCTGACCTTGCAGTCCAGCATGTCCCAAAGCACTGCTGGGACATGGGACACTGCAGCCAGGATGGATCCATGGATGATGGATGGATGGATGATGGATGGATGATGGATGGATGATGGATGGATGATGGATGGATGATGCATGGATGGATGGGTCCATGGATGGATGGATGGATGGATGATGGATGGATGATGCATGGATGGATGGATGGATGGATGGATGGATGGATGGATGGATGATGGATGGATGATGGATGGATGGATGGATGGATGGATGGATGGATGGATGGATGGATGATGGATGGACGGATGATGGATGGATGATGCATGGATGGATGGATGGATGGATGGATGGATGGATGGATGGATGATGGATGGATGATGGATGGATGGATGGATGGATGGATGGATGGATGGATGATGGATGATGCATGGATGGATGGATGATGGATGGATGGATGGATGGATGGATGGATGGATGGATGATGGATGGATGGATGGATGGATGGATGGATGATGGATGGATGCATGGATGCATGGAAGGATGATGGATGGATGGATGGAAGGATGATGGATGGATGGACGGATGATGGATGGATGGATGGATGGATGGATGGATGGATGGATGGATGGATGGATGGATGGATGGATGGATGGATGGATGATGGATGGATGATGGATGGATGGATGGATGGATGGATGGATGGATGGATGGATGGATGGATGATGGATGGATGGATGATGCATGGATGAATGGATGGATGGATGGATGGATGGATGGATGGATGGATGGATGGATGATGGATGGATGGATGATGGATGGATGGATGGATGGATGGATGGATGGATGGATGGATGATGGATGGATGGATGGATGGATGGATGGATGGATGATGGATGGATGGATGATGGATGGATGGATGGATGGTTCCACTGCCCAGCTTTCCAGCACAGCCAAACTGGCAAATCCTCCCATCTGTTAAAGGCTTGGATCCACTCCAGGTAATTACAATAAAACACTGCCTTCCCCTGCTTGAGCTTCACAGCCCATTTCCAGAGCCCTTCTACTCCTGACTCCATCTGTCCTGGGGAGATTTGCTGCCCCTCTCTGCAATTATCATCACAATAAACTCTATTTTGAGCACATCCTGCTGGTGCTGCCCCTCCATCAAGATGCGCTGCCAGAGGTGCCTGCAGGAAAAGCTGAGCCTCACAGAATTCAAGGGGCTCTGGGCTCCAAAAACCAGATTTGAATCCTCTGTTCTGCTCACAGGCCAAAGGAAGACTGTCTCTTTGAGAACCTGTTCTGATATTTTCTCTAATCCCATGAGAACTGCCCCACGTGAAGATACTTCAGTTATTTTCCAGAAATACAAATCTATGGCCTAGTGGAGTACATTTCCTGCATGTTCTAATTTGTCCTGACCTCCAGCCCCAGATTTCCCTTTATAACACACTCCTCTATTCTTAGCTTTACCTCCTGCATTGTATCCTTCCCCCTCTTCCAGCTGCACTCTCTTGATTTGGAAAAGCCTGAATGTTCTCTTTCCCTGCCTTCTTCCCAGACTGAGGATGGTTCCTTTGCATGCAATCCCATCAGATTCATCCCAACTCATCCTAACCTGCTGCAAACTCTGTTCCCATTTCTCTCAGCTGCTCCAAGCCAGTATTCTAAACACAAGCACATTTAACACCCTGCAGTGACAGCCTGAGAGTGACATGGTGAGGGGGACACGCTTGGAAGCCAGGAGGGAGGTGAAGGTGAATTCCCTACCTGGAGGCCACTGCTTCTGGGCCATCCTGTGGAGAATGTGAGTGTCTGGCTGTCAGGCAGCTCAGCTGCTCCCTGGATTGCTGTCTCAGAGCCTCACCTGGCTGTGAGGCTGCTCTGTGATCTTTGAGGAGCCTGGCTGTCTCCTGGGGAGCTCTGTCCTTGCCTCACCGCCTGACTCCATCTCCAGGTGGGACAAAGGGACACTCCAAAGGCCATGGCAGCACAGCCTCCCTCCCTCCAGGAGCACAGGGATCCTCCTGCAGCCCCAGCTCTGCCCAGACCCATCTCTGGGCAGTCTCCACGAGGCCCTTGCCAAAATTGGATTCAAAGCAAGGCCCCCAGAGCTGAGGATGGACCAGAAACAAGGTAAAACCTCTCTCACAAATGCCACCAAACCCAAGAGAAATGTCATGCTGGCCTTTAGGAGACTGCTGGGAATGACATGGATGACATCTGTGAAAGTCAGGACTTAATTCTGCTGAATTACCAGAAGCCTTGAGCATGGATGGACTTTCACCAGTCTCTTAAGCTGAGAAAACCCGTTCAGGGAAAGGAACTTCCAGATGATGAGGCAGCTCCCATGCTTGTGCTACACAACCTCATCCCATGGATTTACAGGAGTTGATCAGAGAGAAGAGCACAGCATGGCCCCAGCTCCATCACTCACACAGAATTCCTGCCCAGGGAAAACTCCCTGTGAGGGGACAACAGCCTGCCCTGACCCCTCAGCCATGCCTGGGAGATTTGGGGTGATCCTACAGAAACCCCAGGGCTTCCACATTCCAACACCCCATTCCCAGCACCAAAACCACTCCAGGGTGTTCCTCAACACACAACAAGAAGCAATTTAGAGCAGAAAGCCCTGGAACACCCCTCACTGCCCACCTGCCACACATCAGGGGGACATCTTTCCCTGGCCACTGCCAGGAAGGAGGGACTCAAATAAACTGTGGGAGGAAGCTGGAAATAACAATCCAGAAAGCTGCAAACATCTGGAAGTCCAATGCTTTGCTCTACAATTCTGCATTGATTTCTTGCCTCAAATAGATTTCTAGATGGATTGCAATTAAAATGAGTTACACAATGCTGGAAAAACATCACTCATTTCCGATTCTGATTTTATTTTTGCATCTTTGCTTTCTAGATCCTTTTGCGTTTCAACAGCCACTCCTTGGATCTTAACTTTTTTTTTTTTCTTTCCACTCTTCTTCTGGCCAAATTGCTCTGCATCCATTTTTACCTTTTATTCCAGCAAAGATGCTGCTGGTGGTGGCTCACACAGCCCTGGAACAATTCCCTGGGCAGTGGTAAAAATCGCCACTGTGAGCCCTGACTGCAGCTGCTGAGCAAACCCACAGAAACCTCTGAGCATTTATCAGAGGCAATTCTTCTGTGAGCTGCCCTGAGCCCTCAGGATCCCCTTGTCACATGTCTCCAGGACATCAATTTCCATCTATTGTCCTGATTCCTGCTCAGAAGCTACAGGGAGGGAGGAAAACGGTGAGGAGGACTGGGCTGCAGAAAAAGAGGTTTACTTTGCTGAAAACCTTGTAAAGGCAGGCCAGCTCCCCTGAAAAGGGCAGAGCTGCTACTATCCCTGCTCCAGACCTTTGCTGGTCATTCCTGCACTGGGATGGATGAGGTGCAGAGCCCTTTTCTGGTTTTCTCTAGTTTTCTCTTATTTTCAAACAAGATGACAGAACATGGGATTTCCATCCAGGCAGCAGCAGCAATGTCAGACACCAAGCCCAGCTCTCCTGAGCACCAAGGCTGAGTTTCACAGAGTGGCTGGGACAGATTAACTAGAGACCAATGAGAGAGAGCAGGTTTAGAGGGAATATTGAGGAGAAATCCTAAATCCTTCCCTGTGAGGGTGGGGAGGCCCTGGCACAGGGTGCCCAGAGAAGCTGTGGCTGCCCCTGGATCCCTGGAACTGCTCCCTGGATGAGACTTGGAGCAACCTGGGATAGTAGGAGGTGTCCCTGCCCATGGCAGGGGTAGAATGGGATGAGCTTTGAGGTCCTTCCAACCCAAACAATTCCATAATTCCATTATTGCATCATTATGAGCACGGCAGTCCCTTTGCACTTTGCCAATACAACCTCAGTCTGGAGCTGCTGTGAATAATACAGAGAGCTGCTGGTATTCCCAAGCCTTTGATCTTCATTTGACTTTTAAGGGTTTTCAGGCACCATTTTCATTTAAAAATAGAAGAAGTACTCAAGTATTTATACAGCACAAAGGCTTTAAAGGCTTTAAAACTTCAGAAAAGATTTTTAAGATGCCAGGATGAAGAATGTCAAGTATTATTATCGTTTGAATTTCAACCTGAGTTGGAAAAACCCTGCAAAGGTAAAACTGTCTGCAGGAGAAACAGAGAGGCAAAAAGGGCAGCAAAACCCACTGCAGTGATGGGGAGATGTTTCCAGATGTGGGAAATCTGTTCAAAGGAGGAGCAGAAGTCTTCCCTGACAAGCTGAGAAATCACTACAGACATGCCCTGCCTGTCCTGACAGAACAGGAGGGAACATGCTCCAGGGAACAATCCTCCTTTTGGGGAGAGGATGGCCAAACACAGAAGCTCTAAAAGGAAAGATTTGGGAATTAAGATGTGAGCTCGTATCACTTGGTCAGAGATAGCACTTCCAGGCCATGCCAGCACCCAGAGCATGGCTGAGCTGCCTTGGGTGCCTTTTATGCCGTTCCTATGTGCACCATGAGCCTCTCCTGGCTCTTTTTGCTGGCTTTGGGGTGGGCATTGTGGATACCCTGGGTAGTTCTGCCCCGGAGCTTAGGCCACAAGAGGCTCAACAGCTACTCCAAAGCTCCTGGCTTTACTGAGGTATTTCTACTTAATGCAGATTAATTTCTCGACAGCACAGAAATACCACAAAAGGCTTAGAGAAACAAAAAAGCCTCATTTAGATGAATTAATAACAGAGAGCAAGTGTATTATTATTGGAGGCTCTAACGAGGTGCAGAGCTCTTGTCTAGCTGCAAAAACAGAAGGCTGAGCTCTGACGCTGCATATGCAAAATATTTGAGGCCAAATGAATCTTTGGTGGAGCCCTGCTGACATCACTGTTGGGATCTCGGGTGGAATTCAAGATGTTGCTTTAAATTAAAGCAGGGAGCTCCTGGGTGGGAGCTCTGCTCTGCCAGGGGCCCCCGCAAAGCCCCAGAGGGTGAGAGGCATTTTTCATCCATCTGCTTCAATCCCACCTGCCTCCAACACAGCACTTCTCATCCTCACTTGCCAAACCCTTGAACAGGAAAGGACAATTTCCTTCTGTACATTTTACAGAAAGAGAAACAAAGATGTAGAAAGATGAAACAGCCCCTGCAGCATCACCCTGGCAGCAAGAGGTGGGGAATGGGGGGCAATTCCCCCAGACCCCAGCCCTTGGAGGGCCCCATCATTCCCCAGTTGCTCCAAACACTGGGCAGACACAGCTCAAACCAGGCTTTTCAATAAATAGTGGAGAGCCCTGATGGATGGTGGACAGAAAAGCCCATCCCCTCTCCTAAGCTCATTAGAATTTCTGGTTGTAACAGAGACTTCTGGGTTTAAAAATATAGAAGATTTAAATTCTCTTGTCTCCAAACACCAGAAACTCGAGAGCTAATGGGGGTGAAGACAGAGTGCTCAGCTTATCCTGTCACCACCAATTGTTGTGTCTCTCTCAATGTGCTCTGCAGCCCGTGGCTCAGACGCTGCCCCAGCCAGGGCACGCAGCTGCCTGCACTCCTGCTCTCAGCCAGCGTGGCAATTTCAGCCTCCTTGGGAAGGCTTTGATATTGGAAAACCACAACTGAGCTTTCTCTGTGCTTGAAAGGCACCCACGGGCTCAGCCACTGCGAAAGCGTTTGCACTGCCCTGAGAGATCAAAGGCTCAAAACCTTTCGCTTTTATCGGGCAAATTAAAAACAAACAAGGCCTTTCCTTCCTTTCCTTTCACTCTGCTAACGCCCATTCCCCTCCTAGGCTTTCCAGGCGTCCTGCAGGAATTCAGGGGTTCCATGAGCAGCCTGGAATTAAGGCTGGCATTAGAGATGGAGGAGCAGAGATGCAGCACCATGGAGAGCTGAGAGCACCCACCCGCCGGTGCCTCCTGCTCCCATCCCTGCCCGTGCCAACGCTCACAAGTGTGCCCAGGATTCAAACCCCTGACATTCCTGTTGTCTGATTCCCTTGGGTTTTTGTTTGTGCTCCTCTGCATGTCCATAATTCCTGCTGCTCTCCCCTCCCTACCCGGCCAGCACGGAGCAAACCGCGCATCCCTCTGATCCCTGATGCTCCAGCACAGATCCCAACGGGACCAGACAAGTGCTCATCCAGCTGCAGGAGCCTTAAAACGGTGATGAAGCCCTTCTGAATCCTGTGTGGGCAGGGCACGCACGGCGAGGGAGAGGGGGAGAGCCGAGGAGCAGCAGCCCGGGGCTATAAGTGGCTGTTGACTTCACTCTCCCATTTGGGAGTAGGTGGAGGAGGTGGGTGGCCGTGAGCAGAGGGGAGGCGGAGGGGGCAGCAGCTATTTCCAGCTGCACTCATGTGCCATTTCTCTCAGTGCTGAGATTTGAGAGAAAACAGCAGGAGGTGGGGAGTGGGGGGAACCAAAAAGGAAAATCACAGACTCTGTGCAGGAGAACATGTTAAGGAACAAGAGAGAAGTCGTTACCAACAGCACAGCCCTGAGATTCTACCAGTTCTGGGGGGTTTAAAAATATAACAAAACCCAAGGCTGCTGGGACTGCTTCCCTGCATTGCACACGAGAGGATATGATGGAAATGAGGCCACTGACCGAGGGGCCCAGGCCAATGTGTGGCCCCAAAATGATGGTAAAAGCTGCTGCTTGCAGAAAGCCTCGCTCCTAATACACTGCGAGGTTTTCTTGGCTCCCAGAGATTATGTAATATGTTCTTGCCTGCTGCTGCTGCTGCTGCTGCTGCTGCTGCTGACTCATATTTTCCAAAATATATCTGGGAAGGAAAACATATGCACATGTGTTTTAATGCACAGGTTTCCCTGGCCATGTCCAGAGTGACCCACAGGGAGGTGCAGGACTGCCTGCACACGTGTGTACATGTGTGTGCCCTGACATGTGTGGGAAGGAGGGACAGGGACAGCCTGGCAGCTGCTGGAAAACAGAGATTAAAGCAGCACTGCTTTCTGGGGCAAAGCACAGCAACTCTACCACAGTGCAGGAGGGACCAGGGGACAGGGAAGCCAGGGAGGGAGATAGCAAAGGGAGAAGCATGGAGCACGCGCTGCCGACAACCTCCAGCCAAACCTGGGCTCTGGGGACCAGACACAGACTTGTACTGAGCTTCAAATCAGCTGGGAAAATTGGCTTTGTGGCAGCTGGGGCCACGGTGACAATCTGCAAATGGCACTGGGCTGAGAGGGACATCAGGGCTGGCCTCAGCATGTGGCTCAGCAGCACCCACCCCTGCAGAGGGTGCTGGGGGCAGCAGGGCCAGTGCTCCCTGAATTCCATAAATCTACAGTCTGGCTCCTGTTAATGCCTGGGAACACACTTCCCAGGCTCTGGGTGTGCACTGAAGAAGTCAGGCTTCTCCTGGCTGAACATTTCGAATTCTAAGGCAGCCCGTTAGTCTTAAGCAAATTTGTTCCCAGCCTGCAGGTTTGGGAGGTTTAGCTCCTCTGCTCCATGCCTGGGTGCACTTCTAATTCCTTAGGAATGACTTTTTGACAATTCTGCAAAACTCTCAGTATCCAGGAGCTTGGATCGATCTGCTGCTGGGCATTGGAACAGAAATCCATCTCCCCTGGACCAGAGGAGACTGAAAATCTATCCAGATGTCAGCCCCTGATCCCCACATCACGGCAGAAGCCTCGCACCGATGACAGCCTGGTTCCATGCACTGCCTGCTCCTTGTGCCTGTGTGCTCGGGAAAAATCAGGGGACAATTCCCCACACAGGGACAGGTGACAGTGCCCCTGTCCCTTCTCACCTTACACACACCTCTGGAGAGGGAACAGGCCCTCTCTTTCAGCCCTGTATCATCCTTATGCCCATACAAGGGCTCTGTTGATATTCCCTGCCTTACGCAGCCAGCACCAGAGTTAAGACAATTCTATTTTAACACCTGAAATTTCATCAGAGCCAACTGCTCTTTCTTGTTTTAGAGCAACTTGAAAATGTTTCATCTGCATTCAAAACTGGTTCTATAATTGCTACTTTTTAACTTAATTCTCCTAGAACTTCACAAAAGAGCAAACATCCAGCGTGCCTAAAAGGCTTTGGAATAAACCTTAAAACCAAACATTAAAGATTGATCACGCTTTCTCAAGATTATACTAAAACTGACTGAAGCTCAACTAGATAAGGAAAGAGAGTTGCATTAAATTAATCAGCACCTTATCAAGCCAGGAAGAAAGAACTGTAGATAACAAGCCTTCCCTAAATTTGGTATCAGAACAGAAACTTCAGTGCACAACGTACTGAGAGAACCTTGTCAGATTTACTGAGCACAATACAGGGGAGTGGAGCAGCAGAAATAGCAGGGGAATGAGGTCCACAGAAATGCTTTGAAAAAACCCCGTTTTCTGGTAATGCCAGCAAGAGCTGATGCTTTTGTCAAATGGAACAATTTAATTTGACAAAACTTTTCCCCAGATATGCCCAGCAAATTAACCTGCTCCTATTGGGGTAGAAGACGGATCCTTAGGGGTTTGCTGTGCACTCCTGTTCGTGTAGCTGAGGCCAGACTGCATTTGCCCAATGACAAGGGAACAATTCCCGCACAATTCTGTCCCTTTTGCTTTCCAAGCCCTCGGAGCTGGGCTGATTCCTCTCCCCGCATCTCCCGGTGTGAGCTGCAGCCACTCTCACAGCTCTGAGCTCCCATGCAGGGGCTCAGAACCCCCAAAACTGGCACCAGCAGCAGCTTAACCCTTTGGAAACTTCGGGGCAAACATCCCGAGTCCCGGGAGTGAACAAACCCAGCCAGCAGCAGCCAGGGATTTTGCCGGATGCCTGGAGAGGGTGCGGGCTCTCTGCAGCACAGGGCAGGGCATCCCTGAAAACCAGACACTGTCCTCAGCATTCCAGGCAGGACAGGAGGGGAGCAGGGCTGGGGACAGAGGCCCTGGCAGGGAGCAGGACAGCCAGGCTCGCTGCTTCCCCAAGCAGGAGCAGCGGGAAGGACATTCCAGCCTCAGCCCCCGGCAAAGCGCAGAGCCCCGGGCACGCCGGGCAGCGACAGCCTCGCTCCAGAAGGACAGGAGGACACTGGAGCACACAGGGCTCATGGCACCACTGTGACCAGCCTAGAAATCCACTTGGGGCTTTAGCCAGGGACAAAAAGGGGAAACAAAGAGCCGGGCTGCTTTAAGCAGGGTGAGCCTGCTCTGCCTCCCTGGCACCCAGGGTGCGCTGCTGCTGCTGCTGCTGCTGCCGGCTGTCCCCAGCACCCACAGGGGTCAGCGCCTGCCCTGCCCATCCCGGACAGGTCCTGGAGGAGGGCAAGGGGCAGGGGAACAGCTCATCCCTTGAGAACAGGGATTCATCCATCCCTGGGAACAGCTCATCCCTGGAGACTGAGCCCAGCCCGGCGAGCAGGGCGGGCTCGGCGCGATGCAGCCGAAAATAGCCCCACGCCGGCTGCCAGCAGCCCATACGTTGTGTTATATATGTCTCAGCTGATGCAAAGGAAGGGGCAGGCACTGAGCCACATGGCCCTTCACATGGGCACGGCCACACTCGGCTGCTCCCAGCTCCAAAATCCCCCAAACGCAGCCTCAGCCCACAATGCCCGGCACCAGCCTGGCCCCCGACGCTGCCCCACGGCAAGGGCTGCAGGAAAATGCACAAGCCAGACCCCAAACACGGTGCCAAACAGCCTCCCCCACTGGTGAGCCCTGCATCCTGCTCCAGATCCCAGCCCCACTAACCCCCATCCCAAAATGTGCTGCTCTGCAACCGCCCCGTGCCTCAGTTTCCCCAGCTCTGTGACAGCACAAGGGGTAGCTGCCCAAAGCAGCACACTCCTATGAAATTATATCGCTGCGGATAAACTAGAGTCAGTTGAGATCCAGACCTAATTCTTTAAATCCTTGCATGCCTGCACTCCCTTCATCCCCCAAAATTCTCTTTAATTCAGGTGGTGAAGCTTTCAGGCTGCCCAACACAGTCCCCACCAGCACAGCTCTGGGGACTTCCTGCCCACCATCAAGGTGGTGTTTCTGACAATGCCAGAGTAATTCCCAGGAAAACCAGGAATAAGGAGCAGATGCCACATGGCCCTTTGCTGGTTAGAGCCACCCCAGCCGTCTGTCGTGCTTGCAGATTAAGACTCATTTCCACTCAGGAAAGAAATTCAACCACAACTAATAAAATAAAGACAATAAATCACAGTTCCTCCAGCAGCTCTTCCTCCAGGAGCATCTATTTTTAGTGGGAAGCATCAATCACCACAGCTCCTGCTGTCTACAACAGCTCCAACAGGCAAAACCCAGGTAGGCAGAGCTGGGCCAACGTGGCCACACAGACGTTCCCCACCTGCACAGCCAAAAAGGGCACACACAGGACAACATCAGGCATGGCTACACCTCAGTGCTGTGAGATATTCCTCTATCCCAGATGGAAAAGAGAAGCCACAAGGCAACAAAGGAACAAAGGAACGCGCCCAAGGCCGCACAGTAAATCAGTGGCAAAGCCAGGAGCTGGCAGAACTGTCCTCTGCCAGCCCTGGGACCCCTGCACAAGCGCCCTCCTCAAACAGGACAATTCTTACACAATTATTAACATTTGGGAGTTCTCCTCAAGCTTCCTAACTTCTCCTCATTGGAGCCTCCGCAGCTCCGAGACAAATCCTTGAGTTTTACCAAAATCTCTCCCAAGGTTTCACTGGGAGAGACACACTGAGCACATTGTCACACCCAGCTGAGAAAATGCACAGAGGAAATGGAACACACAGGGAGAGATCATCATTCCAACACGGAGCACACGGACACACATGCAGGCAGGCACGGCACACAGACAAACCCAGCTGAACACACGAACCAAGCACCACAACAAAATGAAATGACAACACAGACAGGGGTTCTAGTCACAGATTGAAACTAAAGCAACCAAAAAAAAAAATAAAACCACAAAAAAACCCAAAGCCAACAAAACAAAACAACTAAAAAAAAAAAAAAGCCCAACCAAAAAACTTACATGGATTTTTGGCAATTTTCCTTCAGACATTATACACAGCAGCTGGGCTGTGTACTGAATACCTGATCCAAAAAGAAATATAACCACATTATGCAAACAGATGGGGGCAGGAGTCAGGTGAACATGCAGCTCTTAATAACAGTCATCTACGGGCTGAGAAAGCACCTCTGCATCCCCACAGAAGGGCTGGCATCGGGGCAGATCTTCACTCCCTCCCCAGCAAACGCCAGGGCTGTGCTGCTGCCATCCCGGGGGAAAAGCCAAATGGCAGGACAGGGCAGAGCCACCGCGTCACAGAGCTCGGAGCTGTCCCATCCCCTCCAACTTGTCATGTGAGGTTTTAAACAGAGGTGGGAAATAGCCAGGGTGGGGGAGGAAGCCCTTCGAAACCCGAAAGGAAAGCGCTTTATCTGCCTTAAAGACAGAGCATTAGAAGCGCCGTGCAGCAGGACAAGCCGGGATCATCCCGACACTTAAGCTCCCAGGGAAGCACCCGGAGAGGGGCACATCCCCCTTTCCCTGCCGAGGAGGTGCCTGAATCTTTAAGACGGCGGATTGCTGCTCGGGAGAAATGGACTTTTTATGGACTGTGGGAAACGGGGTTGCTATGATACAGGCAGAGGCATTTTCATGAATCCTGTGGCAAATAACATTGAATCCTGCTTAAGCAGACAACAGCAAGGCAGGTCTCCCATCACCCAGCCTCAGCAAACACAGCAGAAGCACTGAAAGAGATTATACGCATCACAAATACGCTTTCTGCAGACAAATTTGTATTTTTTTCCTTTGGGGCCATATTTTTCAGAGGGTCAGCACTTTGATTCCTTTAAAGGAATGATCCCTCTGCCTCATCCCTGGGTCTGAGCATCCCCACAAAGGTGAAGAAACCTGGGGGAGTCACGGGGCCGAAGCACCCCCAGGGACCTGAGAGTGACCCCAATGGTCCCAGGACACATTCAGCTCCAATCCCAGGGAATTTCACAGCAAGCAAATGCCACCCAAAACACTGCAGGCACAGTCCTTTGGGGGCACAGGGATCGAGTGGGGACTGGCAGCGCTGGCACCCCAGAAAGCTCCCAGCGCTCACCACGGGCTGAGCCGCGGTGCCCAGCTGGGCAGAACAGAGGGGCTCCTGCACGCCTGGAAATGCCAAACTGCAGCTGCCAAAATACAAAACTGGGGCTGGGGCAGCGCTGAAGAGGTGAACACTGAGGCCTGGGCTGGGAGACAGAGACCAAGCTAAACAAGCAGCAAGCCCAGCCCTCGCTCACTCTTTCACCTCTTGCTTCCTCTCTTTTCCCCCAAAATTCCATCAGGAAGCCCGAGATAATGAGAACAGTGCTGCTACAATAACAAAGTTTGCTGCTGCCAACTTTCCTATTGCTCTGCATTAACTTTCCTCCTTTAACTCTACCAGCCTTCAGGAGGAATAAAAGCAAAAAGTTGTAATAAAATCACAGGAATTCTCCCAAGCAAGCACGTTCCGCGACGGGAAGAACTCGGCTCCCGGCGCTCCCTCCCAGCAGCTGAGCGTGCACAACCCCTCATCCTCCCCATGCAGCCCCAGCACGGCCCCAGCACAGCCCCCCAGGGATGGAACCACAGGGGCACTGCAGAAGGAGCCATGGGGCATGGCAGGAACATCCAGCACCCAACACGAATAATTCCCAAATATCTCCCCAGGAGTACAAGCTCTGGATCAAGGAATGCGCCCAGGAAACAGCGGCAGGCGCTGGGCATTCCTCGTAGAAATCGTATTGAAAGGTAAACCTTAGTGCCAGAGAGCCCTGAGAAAATAAACATTCGGGCACAGCCACGGCCCATGGTAACTCGCTGGTCAGTTTTGGGGTTGGGTTTTTGCTCATTTTTCCAGCCTTTCTCCTCCAAATCCCTTTGTCGCTCAAGGCTGTTCCCTGAAAGGATGATTTTGGCTGCTGCTTGATCAATTCCCTCTCCATGGTGATCTCAGCTCATTTATTACCTTTCCAGGAGATTCTGCAACCTATAAAACTAATGACACAGAATGGCCAACAGGCAAATAGAGCAAATTTGAGCTGTTTAACAACCCAAACCATGGTCAGCATCAATTTTATTCACTCGGTTTTTTTTCGGGAAGAAGATTGACTCAGTCTCCCGTGAAGTGAAGCAGGTACCTCCTGCAGATAGCTACAAGTGAAGAGGGTGAACGGAGCCAGCAGGCACCCGAGCATCTTCCTGGGCTTGAATCTCTGGCTCCTGCCTTTCCTCCCCACTAAAACAGGCTCCTGCCCCACAAGGCTTTTGGGGACAATTGTTCCCACCCTGGGACTCAGGGAAATTTTTTTTTCTCTTTTATATAGAGCTAAAAGCACTTTGAAAGTGGCAAATTTGCAGGATTTAACTCCATTTCCAATCATGCCACCATGGAAAAGCCATCGGCTCCCGAGCCCTGCTCAGCATTTAACTCCCAGCACACAAACCCCCACTGGGAAATAACTCCATGTCTCCATCTGTAACCTCCAGCTTTGTCTTTATCTATCAGTTACATGATTATATTCTTTTCAGAGGGCATCAAATAAATAATAGACAGCTGGAATAAGCATGAACTAATTAAATTATCAAGGCAATAAAATTCCAGTGACCATCAGCAAAGATAAAAACATTTTCAAACTGATATTTTTGTTTGTTTTATGCAATTCTGATTTTTCTGGAGGGTGAAAGAATATAATTAAAAAATCTTGAAGACCTCTAACAGAAGCACAGAACAGATATATATTTTCCAGAGGAAAAGGCATTACTCTTTCCAGACATTCCCTTCGTATTCTCTCCAAACTTCTCATGCTGCCACTGGAGCCCCCAGCCAGCCCTGCTCCCAGGCTGTAAACATTGCAATTTCGGGCTAGAAGCACCTCTAACTGCTGGACACCTTTCCAGCAAGCCCATAAGACACAACTTAGCACTTCATTTTCCAGAAAATCAATGTAAATAAAGTCACACGAATCAACCCATCTCAAAAGCTCCTTATCCTTGAGGTGGGCAAAGATTTTTCTTCGATACATTCCCCAAAATTTTATAAATACTCACACACATGAAAAAAAGAAAAGCAAGCCAAAATCAGATCTCTAGAAAATCAAAGCAAAACCCAACCCCTCCGTATCTGTTGCTTTAGCAAAGAAAAACAAAGCTTGTCTTTCCCTTTCTCCCTTTGATCTTTCCTTCCCAGTTTGCAGAGACAGAAACCACGTACAACCAGAATAAAAACCCAGCAGGTTATGTTTTGGTGCCTCTCACATCTCTAAAGAAAGGAGCTGGGTTACATCAGTGTGGACATAGAATTTGGAGGCTTTGGGGCTGAATCTTCAGAAATCAAATCAGATCATCAAAGCAACACAGATAAATACAGTAAGTAGAATTTTTCTCTTTTTTTTTTCTTTTTTTTTTTTTTTTGTGGCTGAATGTTATTTTAGCAAAGATTTAATCCTTTAATAGGATTTCTCAAACACCACCCTCCCCCCTAAAAAATGCCCACAGCTCGATTCCATTGCACACAGCAGCACCTCTCACCTGGCACCTACATGGTTACTCTCACAGACATTGCACATTAACTGCTTGCTAGAAATCGCACACAAAATGACTTATTATTAACTTGAGCCTCTATTTCAAAGGAAAGCAAAACAACACAGCCAGTGCTCACCACAGACAGATCATTTCCACTCTGCTGCTGCCTAAAGAAGCACAGCTCTGTCTCGCTAGCACAGAACCACGGAGCACTGGATCGCTATTATTATTATTTATCACATTTAGAAACCCGGCAAAAGCAGCTACACTTACAGGCATACTTAAAAGACAAGACATGACAAAAGATTTAGGGAGAGATAATAATACCAACGTCATACATATCACAGCGAGGCCATGTTGAAGCTCAACGCGTTTCCCCCCTCAGTAAGAAATCTCTCTCTCTTTTTCTCTCTCTCTCTCGCCTTTCTCTCTCTCTCTCTCTCCCGCTCGTGCTCTCTTGTTGAATTGCTAGTGGTAGTAGTAGCCCCCAACAGCTCAGGAGAAAAAATCCATTTAACGAGTGCCCAGGAAGAACATGAGTATGACATTCACAAGCAATAGCACCACAATCACTGCAAAAACGACCACCGTTTGAACATCCAAGGTCATGGTGCAATGCAGAACACTGTAGTGTTCGAGGTGTGGGGCTGGCAGATTTGGAGAAGTCAACCTCTGCTCTGTAAGACTGTCCATACATCCACCATGCTAGAATAGAGGAGAAAACTGTTCCTGGTTTTGGGTTGGTTCGTAATGCTTTGTGCTCTGCCTTTAGTTTCTCCCCTATCTGCTGTCTCTAGCTCATTCTGAGCCCGCTAAGTGAAGCATCATCACAACCAGTGAGCACTCGGGATGCAAAATCCTTCCTTTAGGAAAAGAGCGAGCGCTGTCTGCAAGCTTCTCTCTCTGTCTCGTCCCCCCTCTCTCTCCGGGTCTCTCTCTCGCTGGCTGGCTCGCTTTTTAATTCGTCAAGCCAGTGCAGATACGGAGCCCGTGTGAGTGTGACAGCTCTGCAAGCTGCTGCGGCTGCATCCCTCGGAGCGAGGCGGACCCTGGCGCATACTAATCAGCTCCAGTGACCAGGCAGCGACGGCATCCTGGCTGTCACTCAAACGCAGAAGGAAGCGCTGGCTCCATAAATACGCGAGGCTTCCGCCCGCCGTGACAGCGAGCGCCACGCAGCCGCGGCTCTGCCCCGCGCTCCCGGCGCGCCGCGGATGCTCCGGCCCGGCGGCTCCGAGGCGGCTCCGAGGCGGCTCCGAGGCGGCTCCGAGGCGGCTCCGAGGCGGCTCCGAGGCGGCTCCGAGGCGGCTCCCAGCGCTCCGAGCCGCGCACATCCCGCTCCGCACCGCCCCGGGATGCGGCTGCCCTGGAAGCGCCCTGGAAAACACAGCCCCGAGCCCGCTCGGAGCGGGGAGGGGAGCAGGAGCAAAGCGGCCAAAATAACAAAAAGGCAACTCATGGTAACCTGGGAATTCGCTGTGAGCCTGAAATGTGGGAGTTGGGCAGGGGGAATCACGGTTTAGCTCTGTGCAATCGTTCTCCCATCAGGAATCCTGTAACATCTCCCCTCAGCGCTGCACCGGCTGTCTCCAGCTAAGAGTTAAACTGAATTCTGACTCTACAGACAGAGAGCTATAAAAGGGGGTAGGACAGATGGAGGACCTTTATTCCTTCTGCAGCAGCCAGAAATGCTCATTCCTACATTAAAATCACACACTCACACTCAGGGTTTATGGTCCAGGTGCCAGGTGCTACATCCCAAACCCCAATCTCAGCTCCCAGAACCAGCAGATACCTCAGAGAGGCATCACAACGCATACAGACCAGATACACTCATCTGGAAAAAGCAAATGATTTTCCAGACAAAGACAAATATAGAAATGCTGCCAATGCATATGCATAATGCACTAAAATGTGCATCCGGGGGCTGAGCACGGCACCTTCCAGGAAAGCTGCGCCTCCGAACGCTCCCACACAGACACGAGGCCAACAGGCACCACACAGCACCTGGTCTGTTCTCCTGCAGCAAACGAGGAGAGCTGGGCAGCTCTTTCATGTCTAAACCTGGCCAGCTTCATGCTTTAACCCCAGCCCCACCACCAAGGGCAGCCTGTCCTGCAGTGTCCTCCCTGGGGAAGGTGATGCTCCTGCCCCAGCTCACCATCACACCAACACCAAACCCAGCAGTTCAATGCAAGGCTTGCTTTCATTTTCTTTCTTTGCCAGAGAGCTCCCTCAAAACCAGAAGGGTCCTGTATCCACCCTAAACCCCATCAAAGGAGAGACCACGTCAGGACTGGGTCTTCACAGGGCCTCCCTCGATGGCTTCCACTCAGACCCACTGGATTTTGCCAGACCAGCACTCAGCCAGCACCATCCTGCTCATTTCTGACCAGCTCTGGAGCATGTGCAGGCTGTGATGTGTTTGCAGATGCAGAGGCTGGGCTGTGTTGAGCAGCATTAGAAACAAGAACAGTTTGGGTTCCTTACATGGTTTATTTTGGGTGATAAGTGCCAGCCAGAGGCTCTCTCCAGCATCTGAGGCCCCTGCTCTGTCCAGGCAGGGAGTTTCTCACTCAGGAGGGCAGTGAAAAGCCCTTTTTCACCTGTAAAATCACAGGAAGCTGCTTTAAAGCTGCCCCAGGCTGCCCCGTTAGCACACAGGCCAGGCTGGATCCATCCCCAGCTTCCAAACCTGCATTTTCTATCAAGGATCCATTTTTAGGATAGCCAGTCTGTCTGATGTAATTTTAGACTAATCAGAATAGCAAACATAGAATTATTTGGGTTGGAAGGGACCTCGGAGATCGCTTTGTTCCAACACGTAATAGATGTGGAATATTTATTATTATTGCTACCATCCTTTCCCAAAACAACACAGGCAATTTTCCAAACCATAAACCTGAACTTACAAAAACAGCCAGGAAATTCCAGTTTCAATCTCAGAAGCAGCAACGACTTCCCCAAAACATACAACCAGCCTGAATTCATAGGGATTTTATGGCCACTTTATCTTTTCCTCTAAACTGCAGTGAGCACAGAGGGAGCCTGGGTGTGGAGCCCAGAGGAAATGTTAGAAGCAGCCCGGTGGGGATGTTCTGCTGGTCCACACCCCCCCAGGACCTGGGGACCGTCAGCAGGCACAGCCCATCCCTGGCTCTGCCCCCTGGAAGTGCCAGGTGGTTTCAAGGCAGAAGCCCTGAGGTTTTGCAGGGAGCCAGGGGAGCCAAAGCAGGGCAGGGGGAGCAGCAGAGGCTGGGAACCCTCCAGAACAAAGGTGCACACCTCACACATGCTCACTGAGCACTTCCGGAGCCCGACGGGAGGGTTTCAGTGCCAGCACCGAGCCTGGCAGAGCTGGGCTGGCATTCTGCGAGAGCTGAGCCACTCAGAGCGCAGGGGAGGGCACAGATTACACACAGAGCCACAGAGCCAGCCCCTCCTGAGCTGCCGGTCCCAAACCCCCACCACGGGAGGCTGTGGGGACCCCACTGCTGTGCTGCCCGCCCTGGGGAGCCCGGGGGATGCTGCACCTGGGGGATGCTGCACCTGGGGGATGCTGGAGCCTGGGGATGCTGGAGCCTGGGGGGTGCTGCACCTGGGGGATGCTGGAGCCGGGGGATGCTGGAGCCCGGGGGATGCTGGAGCCTGGGGATGCTGGAACCTGGGGATGCTGCACTTGGGGGATGCTGGGGCCCGGGGGATGCTGGAGCCTGGGGATGCTGGAACCTGGGGATGCTGGAACCTGGGGATGCTGCACCTGGGGGATGCTGGAGCCAGGGGATGCTGGGGCCCGGGGGATGCTGCAGCCCGGGGGATGCTGCAGCCAGGGGATGCTGGAGCCTGGGGATGCTGCACCTGGGGGATGCCAGAGCCGGGGGATGCTGCAGCCAGGGGATGCTGCAGCTGGGGGATGCTGGAGCCAGGGGATGCTGGAGCCAGGGGATGCTGCAGCCTGGGGATGCTGGAGCCAGGGGATGCTGGAGCCAGGGGATGCTGGAGCCAGGGGATGCTGCAGCCAGGGGATGCTGCAGCTGGGGGATGCTGGAGCCAGGGGATGCTGGAGCCAGGGGATGCTGGAGCCAGGGGATGCTGGAGCCAGGGGATGCTGGAGCCAGGGGATGCTGCAGCCTGGGGATGCTGGAGCCAGGGGATGCTGGAGCCAGGGGATGCTGGAGCCAGGGGATGCTGCAGCCAGGGGATGCTGCAGCTGGGGGATGCTGGAGCCAGGGGATGCAGCCCGGGGGATGCTGCAGCCCGGGGGATGCTGCACCCGGGAGGCTCAGCCACAGCATCCCCTTCCCCAGGTCCAACACCCCCTAAAAGATCAGGCAGGAAAGCCCCGGGTGCGTCCCCTCACCCAGGGACAGGTTTGGGGCTCCAGAGGAGGCTCTGTGTGTGTAACAGCAGCACAAACAGATTTAGTGCAGAGAAGCTTCTATTTAAATTATATTCGCAGTATTCCCAACAGTACTTGCTGCTTTATATAACTTCCCATGCCTTCTGCGTGCACTAAATGTTAATTTTACTACGAAAATGGATGGTACCTTCTCTTAGAAGCCTTCCTGATAAAGCACACCTACACAGCAGGGGTTTATATAAAACCACGGTGAAGTTGAACTTCATAGAATTCTTTCTGGGAAGTTTGGTCTAAGGTTCTGTACAGAGCGAAAGGAGGAAGGGGAAGATTTGTATCAGTTACATAAACCACACATCCCTCAGCGCACAGAACACGTTACAGGAGCTTTGGGGAGCACGGTTTGTGATGCAGGACCAGCCAGGGCTTGTGCTGGACCAGAAAGGAGGGTGGAATTTCAGCACCTCTGGGAGGGACAGCAGCGGGGAAGGAGCCGGCTCCGCTCGCATCACACCCATCCCGCTCGCACCGGCACCCATGTGATCGACACGGGTACAGGGCAGGCAATTCTGGACACCCGAGTAACAAACACAGGGGCCCTACACTGACATTAATTCCAAGACAGGAATTCTGGAGCAAGCCAAGGAAACGGAAGATGCCAAATCCTCCCGTGCGGAAGGCGCCGGGCTCAGCCTTGTGACCACGTCTCCCTCCAATGGATGTCTCCAGTAATCAGCACATCCCACTCCTGGCTCGGCAAACACAGCAGCCAGGGCTTGGGGCTGCAATGCTGACAGCTCCTGCACTCCCCGAGCAAGGACAGCCCCCAGGTCCCCACACCATGAGGTGCCAGGACAGTGCAGGGCCATGGGGCTGTGCACGCTGTCAGCTCCAACTCCCTGTCCTGCTGTCAATCCCTGCTCCAGCTCCAATTCCCTGTCCTGCTGTCAATCCCTGTGCAGAGTAACAACCTCCACTCTGGGACAGACAGAGTGGAGTAACTTATTTTAGATGCCTAACCTTGGAAGAGGAAACTCAGACTAAAGATTGTGTCATAATTACAAAGGAAGATAATGTTTTCATTATGTTGTGTTTCCTACTGTTAAAACGAACTGAAGCCTGACATGAAGAAATGTAAAACCACACACTCAAAATAAATCAGACAGACTCCTCAGAGGCAGTCTGGAGAGTTAGATGCTCCTGTGGCAGGGGCTTGTACCCTGCTGTGTTTCCTTTAGACTGGTCAGGGCTCTAGTCCATCACAAACAATTCCAACTGACTGTGAGGAGCAGAGTCCTGTCCCAACACACCAGCTCCACCTTCTATTAACTGAGAAAATGAGCTACTAAATTCTTAGCCTTAATTAACCAGAGAATTCTGGCCATGCCACTGGAGGAAGTGGTGTGGCAGGGCCCTGGGATGGGACAGGAGGAGCCCAAATCTGCTGCCCTCTGGCCAAAGGAGCTAGGTCTCAGTGAACTGGGGGAAATTTCACACAAAGCATTGTGGCTCATGATTCTGAGCAGGAATAAAACTGGTCTGGATGGATGAAATCCATGGCCAAGAGGAAACCACTGCTGGTGACTGTCAGCCCCAAACTGCTTCAGCTCCTTTGTACTCCCACCTGCAGCACAAGCCCCACCCCAGAGCTTTGGGGCACTATGAGGGAAGTTTAAACTTCCCAGCTGAATTAATCCTGCCCCCAAGAAGGAACAGGCAGCCGTGGTTCCCAGGGATGTGGGAGCACCTGCTCCTCCATTCTCAGGGATGGTACCCAGGGATGTGGGAGCACCTGTCCCTCCATTCCCAGGGATGGTACCCAGGGATGTGGGAGCACCTGCATCTCCATTCCCAGGGATGTGGGAGCACCTGTCCCTCCATTCCCAGGGACGGTACCCAGGGATGTGGGAGCACCTGCTCCTCCATTCCCAGGGATGGTACCCAGGGATGTGGGAACCTGCCCCTCCATTCCCAGGGATGGTACCCAGGGATGTGGGAGCACCTGCCCCTCCATCCCCAGTGTCCCACACCAGGTGCCCACAAACACTGCTGTGACACTGGACACCAGGGGGGTGATTCACAGACTCCAGCAGAGATTATAAGAAAACCATTAATTTTTTTTTCTAAATCTAGGCAGGAATTAAGCTCAGGGTTTCAGAGATTAAAGGCCAGTGAGATTATGATTTGCTGTTTCCAAAAAGGAGGATTTCCTTAAGCTGGGAGTTGCCTCTTTTTCCTTTCTCTTCACAGAATGCCTGACAGAGCCCTCTTTTCATCCTGGGCCAGATGGGAGGCACCAGCCTGTGAGCTGCAGAGCTGCTGCAAAGGCAGATTTTTTTTTCCTCAGGAATCTCCATATCTTTTATGTTTATGGAATAGCTTCATGGGAAGCTTTAAAAATCCCCAAACACCTAAAATTCCTTACCCAAATTGCAAAATGAAGCAACACTTGTAGAGACCTGGGCCTGATTTTAGCTGTGAAAAATCAACTTTCCAGTCACCCACAGTTCCTTGCCTGCCCACTCCATCCCTCAAATGGAAAAGCTTCCTCACTGTCCACATGAACTTGGCACTTTTTTCCAGTAATTTCTTCTTCCTAAAAGACTGCATAAGTTGAGAGCCAGCAAAGCAGCAAAGTGGGAGAGAAAGTGGATGTGGGAGAGAGTAGGGAAGGACCACATGAAGCAAGATGCCCTTGTGGCAAGGCTGGGAGTGCTGGAAAGAGAAGAAATTCAGTTCCTAAGCCAAATTCTGCAATGTTCAGAGCACACAGGGCGCTGCTGGAGGTTGAATTCAGCTGCACCTGCAGGACCACCTGGCCAAGAGCTGCACAAAGCTCAGAGGCCATGGGCAAGGACCTGAGCATCTCCAGGTCACTGCTCCAAGCATTCAATGAAAAAAACCCACAAGAATTCCACCCAAAGATGGGCAGCAGCTGAGCCACAGCAGCGATGTCCCCATGGAACCAGTGCCACAGCTCCTGGGACACTACACAGACCATGCTGAAATGGCACAGAGAGCCTGTCAGGGGGGCTGAGTCCATTGTGCTCCTCTGGATTGCACTGAGAACAACAGATCTTCTATTTTTAAGTTGACTTGAACTTAAAGCATTAAGACAGGCTAAAATCTCCTGCCCCTGGCAATAGTGTTGCGAGTGCTTTCTGCTCTCTTTGCATCTACTGCAAACTCCAGCCTGCACTCCAGAAGCATCTTCAGATTCCCAGTGGTGAAAAAGAAAATAAAACCCCACAAATCTTGCAGAAATCAGATGTGGTAACACCAATTACCCTGGTCACAGAGAAAGACTTCAGGGGCCGAGCAAGTTCTGTTTAAAAGGACCCATCTAATTCTGATGCTCAACCTTATGTAAGCTCTCCTTGTCTGAAAAAACCTCAGCCCCTGGCCTAAAGGAACACAAGAGACCTTTACGCCTTAATTTCATTTCTCAACTTTTTGGCTCACTGTTGAGCCTGGAAAAAGGTAAAAAAAGCAAAGCCCAAACTGCAGAAAAATGCAAGCCAGGTCCCTTCCTTAGGGGAAGACAAGTGCTCCCTCCAGGCACTCTGACATTAAATTGCAGAATCTTCACATCAGCACATGTCTGGGCAAAGTGCTCTGTGAAAAAAAAATTATTACATGCTAGAAAACTAAATTCTGAATTCTGAATTCAGGGTCAGTGTCACCCAGAGCCATTCAGTTGCACAGGCACAGGGAAACACTTTGGCATGAAAATCGAAGGGTGCATTTCAGCACCTGCAAGGGAATGAGGAGGAAAAGCAATTGGCCAGAGCTCCCTGCAGCCTCCTCACCCCCCTCCTGTGACACTTGGCTCTGGCTTCCCTGGGCTTCTCCTTGTCAAGACACCGAGAAAAGGAAAAACCATCTCATTAAGAAGCTGACCCACGGGTCTCATGTTCTTCACACAAATTAACCCAGAGAATTGGATGTGTTTCATATAAATCGTTTTCTCCCCCTCTCTCTGCCTCCCAAAAAAAGGAGAGGGAACAGCCTATTGAATCTGGCACTCTTTTAATGAAGAAAACACTGCAAGCCAACCTAATGAAGTAGGAATTCCAGATGGATAGCAGTAGGTGTATGAATAGAACATAGTGCACTCATTTTTATCAGCAATATCAGCATTAAAAAAGAACTTTAGAGCCTTTCTCTACTTTTTTTTTTCCTTTCTCCAAGCAATGCAGGTGAATGCCAGTAAGTGGGCTCCATTCCCTCTCCCAGCTCAGTGGGACTCCTTGCAGTGACAGTGAGCACAGGCTGCTGCCTTCCAGGAACGGCCAGCACTGCCCTCCTGCAGCTCCTGACAATGTGTGACAGCCCAGGGGACCCTGGCTGTGCCAGAGGGACCCTGGCTGTGAGGGATCACAGGGACAATGCCCCCTGTGTGGGACACAGCTGCACACACAGGCACAGGAAGGCACCTGGTGCTGCACATTGGCAGTTCTGTGCTGGGGATCAGCAGCACCAAGGGGAAAATCCAGTGGGATGGAGCTGAGGTTTGTTTTCTGCCTGGAACAGGGCCCTGCAGGAGTGCTGAGTGCTTCAGGTGCTGCCTGAAACAACCTGGCAGAGAAGGTGTGGGGCAATTCACTGCATGCTCAGCGTTACCCTGGGTCGCACCCAAGGGATTCTGCAGCGTGGCAGAACGGGGAGGAAGGGGCTGGGATCCCCTCTGAACACCCTTCTGTGCAAGAGCACAACTCCTTGGCTTCAGTGGGAGTCACCTGAGCTCCAGTCAAGGAATTCTTTACTGCTCATCCAGACTATGCTGGAGATGCCACAGCCTGAGCCTGCACTCCTGCCTTTCCCAGACACAGCACTCGGCCAGTCCCTACCAACACTCGCCTCTCCTCTCCCTGCACATATTACATAATAAGCATCTTTTTTTTTTTTTTCATAAGTTGTCTTTTCATAACAATAGAAACTATTGGAGCCCGAGATAACTTGATGAATTTTTCCTATTATCTAAGAGCTTAGTCACTCAGGGAATTAGTCATGTTCAAAATAACAGCCAGGCTCAAAGAGATTCAGAGCAACCATTCCAGAGCAGAAGCAGCTAATGTCATAAATACATTAAGATGTCAGCTTGAAGCATTTCAGAGATTTTTCAAGAAGTGTTCAAAAAAGAAAAACTCTTTGATGAGATACAAGGAAATCAGGTTCTCAGTTAAAAACTGTTGTGGTTTTCAAAGGCTGTGGTGCTCAAACACAAACCCTGAGCAGGAGGGACAGATGGACATGGTGACCACATGGGGTGTGTGGCTTCCCAGCAAGCACAGCCTGCTCAGAGCTCCATGAAATCCTGCTTCCTATGCCTATGGCACCCTCCCAGTGTATTCCAGACATCCCTGATGTATGTCAAGAGACAGAGGAGTTACTGGTGTGTCAGGTGGGAACTCCATGGAAATGGAGCCAGGCCTCCTCCCGGCCCCTCCTGGGTCTGACACAAGGACAATCATCAGCATGGAGCACAGATTTATCAAACATTTTTATTTACCACAACCTCAGCTCCTTCTTAACCTGGACATTCGGCAGAGCAGCACCAGCAGGAGGCTGTAACTGAAAGGTTAAAGCAGCCCCAAAGTGGGAGAGAAATGGAAAAGTGAACAGGAACTATGTAAGAAAAATCCCACAAAGAAATGCATTTGGTGGGATGGACCTGGGGCTTTGGGAGCTCCATGGCCCTGCAGCATCCATGGAATTCTCCACTGCATGCAGAGCTCAGGCAAGCCAAGCAGCAACCTCCAGTGACAGGAGACCTGGATGAACAGGAACAAACTTCCAAATGTCCCACTCTGCTGGAAAAGCCCTCCTTGCTGAGGCCACAGGGCATGGAGAGCCGGCAGCATCCTCTGCAGGACACCCACAGCACTCAGGAGCTTGCCTGGGACTGCTCCAGCAGCAGCCAGCACTCCCTGCTCCCTTTGATCTGCAGGAAAACTGCTCTGGGCCTCTTCAGTCCCATTTTTCCCTAAGGCCTGGATATCGCAAGCTCCTCTTTCCATCCTGCCCTGGCCTCGCTGCTCTCCACCAGCTGCTTTTGCTTATCCAAACTTTCAAAACTGAAAGTCAAACCCAAACTGCTTTTTTCTACTTCTCTTTTCCAGATCTCACATTGAGATTTTTAGGATTACGGAGTGCAAAGAGTACTTTGTGCTCCCAATACTCTGTGATTTTCAGACTGACAAGTGGAAAAGAATCAATGAGGAAAAATGCTGCTGACCTGCCCACTCAGGGGCATCTCCACCACTTGCAGCTTTTGGCCCTTTGATTCACTGAATTCATTTTCACCACATTTTGGGTTGTGATGATTTACAAGTTTTACTTTTTGCTTACAAGAGAAATGGAGAATATTGACAGCAGCTTGATTTTAAGTATTTCAACAACAGGGAGTGTAAAAATATCACTACTTATGGCTGTGAAAGGAAAAAGCTGGGACCGCACCTCTCCTGGACTGTCACAGGCACAACATTAAACCCAAAAGGAGACCCTTTGTGAGGAAATACCATGGAAGATTCACACTTGTGTTACTTGTGATACAGTCAAAGACTTGGGAAAAAACTCTGCCCTTGTCAGATAAAAACTGTTCCAGAAGAGGCTGTATTTTGTCCTGATTTAATCCAACTCATTTGATTACCATGCTGGATCAATACCCTCTGAAGAATGCCAGACCAAATAATCATTGCACTCACACACTGCTCAGATGTGCAGATTGATTCTCATCACTACCAATGACAATTAGTTGCATTTTTCTAGATTAGGAACAGATACTAGAGAGTTTAGCAACGTGGTACCAGTGAAGCATGGAAAACACCCCCGTGGGATGCCAGCGTAATTGGCAAAAGATTAATTGTATAAAAAATGGGAAGCAGCACATGCAAAGCAGGGAAAAAAGAAGCTCCAACAGCTTAATATTATGGAATAATAGCATGGGTTTAGGGGCTGATTTGAAAAAAAAAAAAAAACCTGCCACAAGAACAAAAGGTACTATCACTTGTAAAGCATTAGTGACATGCTTCTTAAAGATGAGTAACTCTGAGTCTTGAACCCAAGCTGAGAACAACAGAAAACAGCATTTTGAATAAATCAGTGCTGTGCAGAATTTGGGAGAAACTAGGCTAAAATCCAGGTTCTGACCAATGTGCCTGAGCAGAACAAAGTCCAGGGATGCTGCCAGAATAAATGTGTATTGCTGGTCTTCAGCAGCACACACAAAATAATACTGGAATAAAAAGGACAGCTGAAAAACCATAACAGAGACTCAGTGCCCATGGAAATGGGTCCAGTGATGCTCAGGATGAAAGGGTGAGGTTCTGCACTGCAAGGGAGGCTGTGTGAACAGAGCAGCCAACCTTCACTCAAGAGCAGAGCTGGCTGATAGTTCCACAGAACATTTTAGCCAGCAGACTGAGGTGATAATATTCCCACTGAATTACTGAAATGCAGCTACCCCTGGTGTGGAATAACTCACTTGTTTAGCACAGTCCACCAAATGATCAACATCTGAAATACTAAAATTTCAAATAAGTTACCAGTGGGGACAGCAAGGAAAATCTGTATTGGAGGGAATTCTGCTATCCACACTAGCACTTGGCCAAGACATCTGGAACAACGCATCTTGTCTTGCTAAAGGAGCAGAATTTGTAGGGACCAAGTGTTGGTAGGACGTTGGCTTTAGGTGCTCCCAGTATCCCTGTGCCCCAAGGGCAGGAGCCCCTGAACCCTCGGGCCACCCATGCCCGGGGAAACAGACTCCTCACCACCAGGGACTGCAAACATCTCCACTGGATTTTTCTTATTTGGTTCAGTTTCACTTTGCTGCTTTGAAATAATTTTTTATTTTCAGGTATCTGGAGATATGTGGAGTATCTCCAAACACTGCTGAGGCTGCTGAACTGCTGTATGAAATACAGAAACCACAGCTCTCTTTCTTTTATTTTTCCCTTGTTAGAAGGAGCAATATTGGGAAATTCCCGCTTCAAAATCAACTAATAGAGTTTTACTTTCCCACAAAAATATCTTCTATTACACCCTACAGTAAGCACTGTAATTTCTCTCGAAGAGAAAGCAAAGATTAGACTAATGAGAACAGAATAACACAGCCGGCAGCACAGAAGGGATCTGGGAAGATGAGAGGGCAAGAAGGTGTCGAGTCCTGTGCTGGGGCAATTAGAAAAGCACTTCGTCCTGCAGCATGCCAGCCCCTCCCCAGCGGGGCTCAGCAGCCACCTGGGACAAGGGGGAAAGGGAGGCGAGAGCCCCATCGGCTTCCCGGCACCACTTTTATCCCTGACACAGGGCAGAGAGGGGCACAGTGTGGGACAAGCAGGACAGAGGAAGGACTCCCAACCCTCCGGATGCTCCGAGGGTGGAAGGCGGCAGCAAACCCCCGAGGTGCTGCTGCGTGACAGACAAGCCTTGAACACGACCCCAAACGAACGCGTTGTGCTGCAGGCTGCTGCCTACACCGCACAGGGCACTGCCAGCACCGCCGGAGCCCTGCGGGAGCACAAACCCCCCGGGCCGTGTGTGTGAGGAGCGGGGAGGGCATGGAGGGAACGGGCAGCGATCCCTCCCGAAGGCTCCCCGCAGGCAGCAGCATCTGCCGGTGCCCCCGGAGCCGGAACGCGGGGGCTGAGCCGGGTAACGCCAGCTCGGCCTGAGCCCTGTGCCCGAGCCGGGAGCAGCCAGCGGGGATGGCCGAGCCGGAGCAGCTCTCAGGGATGGCCGAGCCGGAGCAGCCCTCAGGGATGGGGGAGCCGGACCAGCCCTCAGGGATGGGGGAGCCGGAGCAGCCCTCAGGGATGGCCGAGCCGGAGCAGCCCTCAGGGATGGCCGAACCAGCCCTCAGGGATGACCGAACCGGACGAGCCCTCAGGGATGGGGGAGCCGGACCAGCCCTCAGGGATGGCCGAGCCGGACCAGCCCTCAGGGATGGCCGAGCCGGAGCAGCCCTCAGGGATGGCCGAACCGGACCAGCCCTCAGGGATGGGGGAGCCGGACCAGCCCTCAGGGGTGGCCGGGCCGGGAGCAGCCCCAGGGATGGCCGGGCCAGGAGCAGCACCGAGAGAGCCGGGAAGGGCAAATCCAGCAGCACCTGCAAAGCCCAGCTGCGCACGGAGCCGTGCGGGAAATGCCAGTGCAAAGGCGGGCTGGGGCGGAAGGAGCATCTCCGAACACCCGCATCGCTTCCCGGGGAAGTTTCTCACTGGGCTGGGGGAACTTCCCCGCTTCCCCTCGGCCACGCAGCCCTCGGAGCCGGCTCGGCTGGGCTGGGCTCGGCTCGCAGGGCGGCAGGAGCTGCCTTGGCGGCCGTGCCGAGCCGGAGGAGTGTCTGTGTCTGCCAGGCTGCTGCAGGCGCGCCCAGGCTCGGCACGCCGGGCTCCCCCCGCACCGCAACTCATCATCGGGCGGAGGGGCACAGTGACAGGTCCCGGCTGCCCCGGGCAGCAGCCAGCCCTGTGCCGGCACTCCTCTCCTCCAGTGCTCTCCCACCGCACGCCCCACACGCCGGGGAACCGGGCAAACCCTGCGCTCCCCCCCCGAACCCACCGGCTCGCCCTACGGAACCCCCTCCCACGCCCCGAGGCATGCCCACCCTCCTTCCTTCCTTTCAATTCCTTCTTTTGCTCAGCAGTTTGGGAATGCAGAGTCTATAAAATGGCTACAGAGTGATCAATGGTTTCAAGGACAGGGAGTAAAGGAGGAGTCAGGAGATAGGACGGAGGTTCATTTCCCTGTCAAAGTACTGCAATAAGAGGAAAAGAGAAAGACATAGCTACCTGAACTCACCATTCCTGTTCCATCCCTTAGCCACTGCATCTTGCTTCTGATGATGTCCTTATTATCAGGGAGGGGAAGGAAAAAAAAAATCCCTACTGCCTGGCGAGAGCTGGCAGGAAAAAAAAGAAGCCCCCCACCCCCACCCTAGCCTGGAGCTTTCAGTCAGCCATCCCTCAGCCCGGCAATCCCGTGCCTGTCAGGAGCACGTTATTAGCAGCCTCCTCACTACCTGGGATTGTGCTTATTTATTTCAGTCACGGACCGAGGGATTTGAGGGGAGGGGGATGTCCTTTTTCTTTTTTTTTTTTTTTCCTTGCCGTGCTTTGAAACTCTGCAGGAGGGGAGGGGAGTGGAAGGGAGGGGAGGGAGAGGGGAGCGATGCGAACTTGGGGAGGGTCCCCGCAGGCACCCAGCGCCCCGGGCACCCCGTGCCCTCCTGCCGGGGCCGGTCACCCTCGCCCCCAGCGCTGCAGGACGCCAGCTCTGCAGAGCCAGCACATGCTCCACGCTCAGCAAGGGCTGGGGATTTTGCTGACGTTCAAAGGGCAGCAGGTTCTCATTCTGCTCTGCACATGAACAAGGATGAGTCCCCTTCCCACTGACAGCAAAGCTCCCGGCCCAGCCCAGCGCCGCACCTGCCCGGGGTGATCCTCCCCCAACACCGGCGCCCTGCTCCCCTCTCCGCCTGTTCATCCCCTGCCTGCTGCCCCGGATTTCCCCCACTTTCTGGCCACAGCTGCACAGTTAAGAAAGCAAACACACTCGCTAAGCGTTGCTCATCGATCCGGCCACCCACCACGTCGAGGGAGAGGAGCTGGCGGTGTCTGGCGCTGGTTAGAAGAGGCGGCGGCAGCATATGGGATGTGTAGAGCCAACTGGGAACGGGGCTGAATCCTGGCGGATCCTCCAGCCGGGACACGCACGTCGACATGGTCCTGCCCATGCTGGGACAGCACACGGGGCTGCCAGCACCTGGCCAAGGCCGCTCACGGCGCCGGTGGCGCAGCCCCCGCCGCCATCCCGGGGCTCGGTGCCCACAGGAAGGGGCAGCCCGCAGAAGGACTGACACACCCCTGAGGACAGGAAAATGCCCCACCAATATTCCCAAAATCCCCTCTTTGGCAGCTGAGTCTGCAGGGACAGGAGAGGGGCAGGTAGGAACCCTGGAGACAACGTGGGGAATGGCCGGCAGCGTGCTCTGGGCACAGGCAGGACACTGGGGACACTGGACAGGCTGGATCCACGCACAGAATATGCTGTAAAATCTGTGCAGGAGCTCCAATCTCCTCACTTACAGCTGCAGAGGATTTAGGGTTGTGTTTGCAAGGGTTTTTTCTCCATGCCTCAAGGGCAGAAGGGCATTTGGATCTCCCGCTCCTGGCCTCTGGAGGAGTCAACATTTTTCCTGCAGCTGGAGATTTTGAGTCAGGGAAAAACACGCAGCTCCTCGTGACTGCCACTTTCTGCTGGTCCTGTGCCACTCAGCAGGATCAGGGCTTAGGTGTCTCCACTCATTTATTGAAATGGGACAGACCAGAAGTGCAGGCAGGACTGAAGGATGCTGCCCAGCATCTCTGCACTGCTGGGGCCCCACACAGCCTGCTCCAGTTCCATCAAGCCATATCCCATCACCTTTTGCACAGGCACTGACAGCCATCATTATTCCCAGAGATGGCTGACAAAAGAAGGAGTCAGGAGGCAAATGCTTATAGCTGTCCAAACTTTGGAATTCTGCCTAAGTTTCCAGTGACAAAAACACCAGGCAAGTTATTTACATCCACAGGAGGGCTCTGGTTGGAAAATTCCACCTCTAACAAGCATTCTGGAGTGTGTTGTCAGTCAGGGTCCCCTCTGGGGAGGGCCCCATCTCCTGCAGCAGGTGATGGCCACGGCTTTGTGCAGCCCTGGAATTCAGATCTCACAGGTACCTCACCTGTTCAGGATGTCAGACACAGCCAGCACAGCCTCACCAAATGATTCCAAACCTGCAGGGCCTGGGAGAGCTGGGACAGCAGAACTGACTGACATAGAGACAGACAGACATCCTGAGTGGACATTGCTTCCCTCAGAAACTTGCACTGAAAACAGAGCAATGATCAGGTTATCTCTAAGTGAAGGGTAAATATTTTTTCTACCAGGAAATATTAAATGAGATCTGCCCTGTTTTCACCACACACACAGAGAATACAACAATGACCCTCTTAAGCACAAGATCAGCTTTAAACCATGCACTCCACCAAGGAAAGAGGATTTGTCTGGCACATCTCACCCTGCTGCTCTACCTGGGAGTGTGGATCTGGAGGAGGAGGAGGGCAATTTCTGCGGAGGACTGTTACACATGAACAGAATGATCCCAGTTTCTCTCCTCCTGCCAGCTGTTGACCAGGCCTGTCAATAAGGCTCATATTCCACTGTTTCACTGCCTATGCCTTGTTTACACCAAGCTGATTTGAGAAGCAAACCAAGAGTTGCCAGGTTAGTTCTTGCTCCCTGCAAAGGTGCTGAAAGGCAAGAATGCCCCAAGATCAGCCAAATCTCTGAATGGGCAGCAGGCTGCACACAATCCCATCCTGCCCAGAGCACTGGGGCAGCCGTTCTCTCTGGCACAGGGAACCTCAGAGAGAACCCAGCTGCATTTCCCTGCCAAGAAAATGCACCTCTGCTGCCTCATTGTCAATGCAAAGTGCTCTGCAGGCAGCCAGCGGGCAGGGGACCAAGCCCAGAGTCCCTGCCAGAGCAGGGGGAGCAGGGAAAAGCCACCTGTGAGCTTCTTCTGGGTCCTGTGCAGGGCCAGGAGCTGGGCTCTGATGATCCCTGTGGGCTCCTTCCAGCTCAGGATATTCAGTGACTCTGTTTTTCTACTTCCCCACACTGGAAGAAAGCATCTTCCAGGGAAGGGCACTAGGTGCTGGCTCCTGTGCCAGGTGTGCCAGGGGATGCTGCAGCCCAGCACAGCTGAGGGCACAGTGGGCTCTGTGCCCACCAAGCACATCCCAGACATGGAATATTACCAGGCACACCCTGAGCTGGGTGTGAGTCACAGAGCACTGTGGGATTGTGTCATGGGCACTGCTCTGGTAAGAAAACCCACAGTGCCCACAGGGAAACAGAGGCAGCTTTCAGTGTGTGCTGCTTGGGCACTGCAGGCTCCTGCCCTGGCATTTAGCCTGCAAACAAATGGGATTTCTACCACCTGTGTGAGCACATCCCACTGGGGAGGCAGGGACCAGGCTTTGCTCAGGTGGTCTGTCTGGGGGATCACTCCAGAGGAAACCCCCAGAAGAACTCCAGGACTGCTCATGAATAACACAATGTCCCAGTCAGTCTCAGCAGAGATGTGGTCTGGTCATATTTGACCTGTCACAGCCTCCAAAAATTTCTTTCTCTCTCCAGAATAAGGACCAAAATCAGCTGGTGTGCCCCAGTCCAGTCTGGAGTCTCCTTGTGACTGCCGGTGACACCAATAATGGGCAGGAACCTCCCAGGGGAGCAGAGGAGTGAAGGCAGGGAAGGAAGGGACAGTGAATACCTCTGCAGTAGCAGTGACTGCCTAAATTACCAGATTAATGCCACTTTTCCACGTGGAATTTATTTTCTCCTCATTCCCTGCAGCTGGAGAGCCACTCAAAAGCCAAGCTGGGCATGAGCAGGAGGACCCAGTTTCACATCACAGGGAAACAGCAAAAATAGCCTCCATCCTTGTGCCTCATCCAGCACATCTGGAGTCATGGAAATGGCACACAGGGGACTTTACCAACATTCCCACTGCAATCCAGTCTCCAATCCAATCCTCCCAGAAGCCACCCTGCTCTGCCACCATTAGTTACAGTATTGCAGGGCAGCTTTTGGGAGCAGAGCCCTGGTTTGAGACACCCAGAACACAGCCCTGGGATCCCAAACACGAAGGTTCCTTTTCCTGCAGCCTGTGAGAGCAGCACTGCAGGATTTCACCTGCCTCTCCTCTTTTCTTCCTGCTATTGTGTTACCACATCACCACTGAAATCTCCTTCAGATCTTCAAGGCCTCCCTTCCTTAATCCCACTGGAAGAGTTTTGCTCTAAACCACTCCCTGGATGTGGGAACTTTTGCCAAAATGCTTTTTCCTCCACCCTGCTGCTGTTCTCATGAGGGGATTTCCCTTCTTTTGCTTTTCACCTCTGCCTTCCCTCCCCAGCTACAATGCTGCACTGGACAACATCCCCCAGCCAGCAGCTTCCCATTGAAATTTCAGCCTGGAATTTCCTCACTGAGGCAGCAGAGGCTGGCAGTGCCCTTTGGAGAGCCCTGCCACACGCTGGTATTTCACTGCTGCAGAAGGCAGATGTTCTTCATTCCATATCAGAGAGCACAAATATGTTCCTGCAGTCATTGTCTCTATTGAACTGCTAAGAACAGGCACCAAATCCTACAGGTTAATTAATGAGAAAGGAGGGGAATTTGTCTAACCTCTACTAGGAATTATTCAGCCTGGCTTTATAAACCAATCAGCCACGCTACAGAGCTATGAAACACGTACCTTCCTGCAGGAAAAAAAGCCCAAACCCCATGGAATACTCTCATAATGGCCCAGTGCCTCCCTGATTAGCACAGCAATAACACAGTGCTTCGGGCTCTTGCAAAGTATTATTATTATTTATGGTACATTACAAGGGAGTTTGTTTGTTCTTTAATAGGAGATGACATATTCAGAAGCCCAGATACGAGTGTCCTCCTGAACTAACTCTGACACAAAGATAGTTTCAGTCATAAATTATAGAATCATAGAACCACAGGACTGGAACAAGTGCCTGGAATGCTTTGCTCTGATGGAAGTGATCGGGATCTGGCTGTTTACCACAGCAAGGGAGAGACATCATTACCTGAGAGAGAACCAGGGGCTTCCCCTGCCCTCCCAGGGAGACACAGTGGCCACTGGCAGGGACAGACAGGGCAGCCCAAAGCTGCCTCCCCCTGCTCCAAACCCCTTCTCCAGTCTGGATCAGTTGTGTGCACACTCTGTATGCTGGTACAAACTCGACTTATTCCTAATTTAATGATGTGCATTGGGCATTATTAATTAATTGCAGTATTTATATTTAGCAGTCCCAGTGCAAACAGCCCCCTTCAGGCTGCAGGCACACACAGCCTGCTCCATGGGGAAGGAGGGAGGGCATGGATTGGGCATGGATTGGGCATAGTCACGCTCCCACAGACTCCCCTCCAAGGGCTTCTTGTGGGATTTTACCAACAAAATGCCAGCTTCAGTTTTGGAGAGGATCAAAACAAACTGGAACTTTTACAAAAGGCCTAGTGGGAAACCACAGTTTGGAATCCTGTTTGTAAAAAGCCCATTTTTTATTAAGTAACCTCTTCAGTTCACTGCCCACAGTCTGCCAGACACACAGAGGTTCCTCCCAGCCCTCTCCAGTCCATTCAACCCTTGGGAAGGCAGGAAAACAGGCAAATCCTGGATCTGCCTCCTTCCAAAACATCTCCTTCAACATGGTCTGCATGTTGTTTACTATTCCTTCTCCTGTCACCCCCGCCTGACTGACAAGACTCCTCATGCATCAACCCATTTGATTTGCTAATATCTCTCAACTTTTTCCATTTGCAAACCTCCCACCTCTGCTTTAATGAACCCAAGGAGTCTGTTGCCAAGGAACGCTCTCTGTTGCCATGCCCTCTGCTTTAGAGGTGAAAATTAACAGCCTGCAGACAAATTAAACTCCTTGGGTGATGAGGAAAGCACCCCAGTTCAGACCCCCAAGCCCAGTAAAGTCCCTCCAGCATCCAAGTCTTCTTTATATCCATCTGTCACTAGCACTGCCCTAGTTCTGCTTATTTAGGGAAAATCCTATGGAGATTAAAAAAAGGAATAAAACTAAATTTGAAACTGAAAGGGCTTTACAAGCAGCACAATGCTCATATATAAATTCATTTCATTTGTCTACTAAGAGATCTGCAGTCAAAAAAAAATTTATTTTTTAAAGAAAACTAGAGCTTAGCATTGCTGTTTGTGAGAAGATTGAAAGGGAAACAATAAATGCTGCCCTGGGTTGTGCATTTTGAGGTCACAAGGGACTGGCAAATCCATAAACCCTGAGGCTGTGCAATTCCCTGGTGCCTGGAGGGACAGTCCATGCAGGAGCCCAGGATGGAGCTTCCAGGGCCCTCAGCATGGCCCTGTCTCATGGCCTGGGAGCTCTCAGAGCCCTGCCTTCTTCCAGAACCAACAGCCAGACCCACACTGAGCTCCTGCCTGTCCCAAACCAACAGCCAGACCCACACTGAGCTCCTGCCTGTCCCAAACCAACAGCCAGACCCACATTGAGCTCCTGCCTGTCCCAAACCAACAGCCAGACCCACACTGAGCTCCTGCCTGTCCCAAACCAACAGCCAGACCCACACTGAGCTCCTGCCTGTCCCAAACCAACAGCCAGACCCACACTGAGCTCCTGCCTGTCCCAAACCAACAGCCAGACCCACACTGAGCTCCTGCCTGTCCCAAACCAACAGCCAGACCCACACTGAGCTCCTGCCTGTCCCAAACCAACAGCCAGACCCACATTGAGCTCCTGCCTGTCCCAGACTCACAGCTGAGCTCCTGCCTGTCCCAGACTCACATTGAGCTCCTGCCTGTCCCAGACTCACATTGAGCTCCTGCCTGTCCCAGACCCACACTGAGCTCCTGCCTGTCCCAGACTCACACTGAGCTCCTGCCTGTCCCAGACTCACACTGAGCTCCTGCCTGTCCCAAACCAACAGCCAGACTCACACTGAGCTCCTGCCTGTCCCAGACTCACACTGAGCTCCTGCCTGTCCCAGACTCACAGCTGAGCTCCTGCCTGTCCCCTCTCCCCACCCACAGCCCATGGGGATCTCTCTGGAGCTGAGTGCTTTGGAGGAGGCAGCCCAGCCTGGTCCTACACCCACACAAACACACAAAGCCCTGGACAGAACTGGTTTTCCTGCCATGGAAAGCACAGCAGTGAACTGGCACAGCCTGATCCAGGCATGGCACAGCTCCCACTCAAACCCACAGGATTCCTGCCTCACAACCAACTTTACAGCTTGGCTCTCCAAGCAGCAAAGCACAAGGCAAGGAGGTTGGTCCCCCAGGAGCTCTCATCAGCAGGCAGGTGAGTGTTTAACAAGCAGCTGGTATTTATGGCCACAGTTGATTGGAATGCACGGAGCCATCGGAGGAGCCTCTCACATTCACTCAGCACTCCTCTTGCTCTGTTATTTCATTCAAGCTGTGACCCCTGGCTCTGGATGCTGAGCTGAAGCAGCTCAGCTCCCAGCCCTGTTTTCATGGCCTCAGTCAGTCTGAGTTACCAGGATGTGTTGGGAGCCCCAGGGGTGCAGGGAGCAGCACACAGCAGAGCAGGGAGGGCTCCTGGAGCAGCCCAACCTCAGCTCTCCAAGTGTGGGCTGTCCAGTGATGGACACTCAGGACAATGAGAGTGTTCTGACCAGGATGAGGTACATTCCCAGTCCCTACATGTCCATTTTTCCAGTGTGCCTGGGTCAGGTCAATCTCAAGGTTTCTCCTGCACATTTCTCTCCCTGCTCCCCTGTGCCTGCCCTCAGCTGTGCCAGCCAGGGCACATCTGGGCAAGACAAACAGCAGGGGAAAGGAGCAGCTGAGACCAGCCCCAGCCTCACCAGGAGAACTTCTTGAGCTGGGGCATCATCTGCATGGATGCTCCATCAGCCTAAGGAAACCGCTTTGCTGAGCCTCTCTGTTAACTGGAACTATTCACTTTTAGGGCCAGGAATGTTTCCCAAAGAAAAGCTCTTTCAATACTTCAGGCTGCTAAAGCATCATGAGGCTTCCCTTCTGAGAGAGCCTTGCCTTGAGTCACCCTCTGGAATCAAAAGCAAAGCAAAGCAGAGAGATTTTCTCTTCCCCTCTCACCACGTGAGGGATGTGAGTTCCCCTGATACACTGCAGACCCAGGGCTGTGGCTCTCCAAACCACTCAATGTGCTGCTTTCACTCCCAGCTACTTTTCCAGACCCCTCCAAATCCAACAGTCCCCTCCTCAGATTTCCACAGGTCCTCCCCACTGAGCTCAATCTGCAAAGGAAAGTTTCAGTCTTGCCTCCCTTTTAAAAGAGTATAAAATTCACTTTCTGACATTGCCTTCTTAAAGCTCCCACCACTGCTCCCTCCCCTCAGCCCACAATTCCTTGCTGGTGTCCTTTGAAATTGGTAAAACTCATCTGCCTACAACAATTACTGCCTGGATGCTTTCATTCCAAAGGAAACCAGCTGCCTCTTGGGCCTGTCTGATTCCAGCAGGGGGAACAGGCCATGGGCTCCAGGAGTGTGGAGATTCCAGCAGGGGGAACAGGCCATGGGCTCCAGGAATCAGGAGATTCCAGCAGGGGGAACAGACCATGGGCTCCAGGAGATTCCAGCAGGGGGAACAGACCATGGGCTCCAGAAGATTCCAGCAGGGGGAACAGACCATGGGCTCCAGGAATCAGGAGATTCCAGCAGGGGGAACAGACCATGGGCTCCAGGAGATTCCAGCAGGGGGAACAGGCCATGGGCTCCAGGAATCAGGAGATTCCAGCAGGGGGAACAGACCATGGGCTCCAGGAGATTCCAGCAGGGGGAACAGACCATGGGCTCCAGAAGATTCCAGCAGGGGGAACAGGCCATGGGCTCCAGAAGATTCCAGCAGGGGGAACAGGCCATGGGCTCCAGGAGGCTGAGGCCTGCTGGGTGAGGGGAAGGGCTTTGGCGTGCTCAGTGCACTGTGGCTAACACGAGCAGACAGGCACACGCAGCAGCAGCCAAAGGTGTCCCCAGGAAGCCACCTCACAGCAGGGATGCTCAACACAAAGTACAGGGTGTAAAACATGGGCAGGTATCACCCAAAAGCTTCCAGAGCATTTCAGTCTGAGGTCGTGTACCAGCCAAGGTGTCCAGATGTAGGAATGGTATTTTGTGCTGTTCTTGTGAGCCAGTGAAGGCTTCCTAAAGATAAGGAAAGCCCCATATCTCTCTTGAGGAAGACACCAAGGCTATCCCTATGACAACGTGATGGAAGAGAGAAAGTTTAAAGATACAGACTCTAGCTGGCTCACAGAATGACGTGGCTCCTTGTTCACCTATTGAGAACTTTGTGTCTTTCTTATGATCAATGGGCAGTGAATGTGTCTGTTAAGTAAATGTAAATATCTTGAAAAACTATAAAAGCAACGTGTTGCTACAATAAATCTCTCTTATGCACCTTCTGATGGAGTCCTGGTGCTTTGCACTGTGTCACACTCTATAGTGACAGCCAGGAGCAGTCAGATCCCAGGAGCAGTTCTGGAACCACCCCGGAGACATGAAGGGGTTAAACCCAGCGTTGGGACTGCCTGGCAAGCCTTGGTGAATTCCTTCATTAAACACATTCCCAGCGCAAACGAAGCCATAAATATGTGGCATTCTCTCCCTCTAGTGGCTGGCGGCTTGGAAATGAAGGGGATGGAACCTGACCCTGCAATCTGTGGGAACCAAGGGGGCTGTCCCGGGCTGCCTGTCCCCCAGAGCCAGCCCAGAAAGGGGATCACACCCTCTGCCACTGTCACACCCTCTGCCATTGTCACCCCCCTAGCACTGCGAGGGGGTGAAGTCCCCCCTGCTTTCAGCAGGCACCTGTGGGTGACTGCCCCCATCACTCCCCTGCCTGTTTGGATTCCCTGCAGTGTCCCCACCTCACCAGGCTGATCCTTGCTCACGCCCCAGTGCCAGGAACACACAAGAGCTACTCGGAATTACTGTCACCGTGTCACCATGTCACCCCACAGCAGCCAGGCTGCCAGCTCTGCTCACTCCTTACAACACTCTGAGCTTGTAGGAAAGCATGAGACACAAAAAGGCACAGAGAGGCACAGAGACATCAGTGAGACAAACCAAAGAGTAACTCAGGATGACACACGAGGAACAGCTCCCCAATAAACTGCTTCTGAAGGATTTTAAACAAACACCAAGCTCTGCACCACACCCAAGGTTCCCAGATTTGGTGATGTGGTTACTCCAGCTATGAAGAGCTGGGACTTGTTCCCACATAAGCCTTCCTCTAAGGACAGCTAGCAGGGTCCAGGACCTTAATTTGCAATAATGAATGCTGTTTTTAGGAGGACAGCATCCTTGGAAGGAAGACAACAACATCAAAACCAGTTCAACACAGCTCCTTTCCACTAACTGCAATACAGCTCTACCATTTCATGTATTTTAGCTAAAAATCCCAAGGCTCTCTGTCAATAATGCACCATTACATCACCACAGAATTTGTGTGTGGGTATGAATGTGGATGAGTATCCTCAACAACAGCAGAAAGCTTCTCACAAAAGGTCGGGAAGAAGGGAAGAAAGAGGAGATGGATGCTATCCAAGCAAGGTGGTGGGTTTGATTCAAAGATAACATTTGCAAATATTCTCTGCAGCTTTTCCAGGCTGGCATGGCAGACAGAAACACACCTGAGTGTTTTCAACAGCCTCGGGAAAAGAGGGGGAGATTGAAGTGGGAAGGCCTCAAGCTTGACACAAACAGGAAAAAAATTCCAGAAGGAAAATACATCCAGAAGGAAAAAAAACATCCAGAAGGAAAACCTGTTGTGATCTCACATGGGAAAGGTTACCAGAGCTTCCCACAACCCCTGTGGCTCTCTGGCCATGCTTTCAGGCACTGCTCTGCCACTAGCCCAGGGGGACGTGCTGGGACAAGCCTGCCAGGGGCCTCTCTGAAATCACATCCCCAGTTTGACCACAGGCACTCCCGTGTGATTTTTGAAGTGGATGCAAACCAGGATACATCCACCCAAGCAGTGCCTGCACAAACCAGAGAGGGAGGCAGGCATTCAAAGCCACAATTACACCCAAATCCCATTAAACCACATTTAATCCAAATCCCATTATACTGTGTCGGCCTTTTCCTGCCTCTCCTTCCCTGCTACTCATGATCCATGAGTCAGGATGCCTCTGGTTTCTGCCTTCCAAAACTGTCCTTCACCATTTGGTACTTGGATTGGCAGTGGAGCTTGTAATTAGGTCCCAAATGTGGCACCACATCAGTGCTGACTACAAGGGATTACACAGAGGTAAAGACTTTAGGAGCTCGTGTGATGTGAAGTCTGAACACCATCCATCGCCTTCTGGAGTGCTAAATATGCCCATATTTTACTATTTACTTGTCTGCTTAGCTATCTCAGGAGCAGTCTGTGGCAGTCCCTATAGAAGGCACTTTTCTATCTATATATAATGTGATTAGCAATTTTTGCCACTGAAGTTGCACAGATATATTCCACACGGAGCTTTTCATCCTTAGAAACTTCATCATGGGAAAAATCCACACTGCACTAATCTTGTCAGGTTCTTAGAAAGGGATGCTGGCAGGCAGGATGAGTGTCCTACCACCCCCAAGCCTGCAATTCCTGTAAACTGCCAGTTTGAACCACCTTAAGAATATGGCATGAGAAATAACTGATACAGGCAGCCATTGGAAATTTCCCTGCCTTCCACCTACAAGAATAGATTTTGTGGTTTACCCTCAATTTGCACAAAATACAGATGGACATACAGTCCCTCAACAAAGAAATCAAGATTTTTTTGCATAAGCCAGGTAAGGCTGCAAGATCAGGTGTTGAGATTTTCCCCCAAAGCTCAAGCTGCTGGAAACACAAGCAGCTCACGTGGCTAAAGACAATCCCTGAGACTCCTTCAAGTCTAAGCTGTGAAAAAACCAAGCCAGAATCCAAGAGGTGCTGAGATAAATGATGAGAGCGTGGCCCTTGCCTGCTCACACTCTGCCAGATGGGCCCTATAATGGCATTTGAAATCCATGAAAAGCACAACACGAGCTGTGCCCGAGGCTGGAAGTACAGCCAGCAAATTCCCCTGCCTGGTGCTGATCCAAGCACTCCACAGCCATCTCCCACCTGCATCTGCTGGGGTGGGGTTATTTTGGAAAGGAGTGGGTTTGAAATGTACAGAATTGTTGCTAAAACACCATTTTTCTTAACTAAGCTGTGTTGTAAGGAGATAAAAATAGCCTGTTGGGGAGAGCAGACTTAACTGTGGAGGCATCCCAAAAATATCCTGTGTGAAGGGAAAGGTGTGAATGCATGTTCTCAAAAAGGAATGTGTGGCTTAGGCTTTACTCTGCTTCCACTACACAGCCATATGTTGGCTGCTGGGTTCTATTAATAACCTCAGTTATTTATATTAATATCCCACTTGGTGTCTGGCTGAGCACAACTCTGGGTTCAGGAATCCTTGATGTTGGTACCTCCAATTTATAGAAATGCCCAGGTGTCAGCTCTGCCAGAAAGGGAATTTGATGGAGTCTCCTGCATTAAGAACACACTGATCCTGATGCCTCAGGTTTCAGCTTTTCTATTTTTCACGTTCTGTGCTGCTTTAGTGTGTGGGTCTGGGCTGCATATGAGGGGATGCTGAGCTCTCTGCACAGAGCAGGGAGACAAAACAATTCCTGCTCCAGCTGGGGACCAAGGACAAATGATCCAAATCTCAGCCCAAGAGCACAAACACCGTGGGCTGGAGAGAGAAAAACAAGCAGGGTGGGACTGGATGGGCTGGAGCTGGAATGGGACAATGAACTGCAAGATGCAAATGGAGCAGAACTGATCCCAGTGAGAGACCCCATGAGCAGTCGGGGATTTTGTGACCATTTTGGTTCATCTTGGGTGCAGCCCTGGCTGGGCTCTTGTGCTGCCCAAGGTGGATCCATTGAGGCCTCCTAATAAATCCCTACTTTATTCTTTAACTCCATCTAGTCTCTGTTCTAGGGCAGCCTCCACAAGGCATCAGTCCCATGCAGTTCATGGGGAGGAAGGAGGGAGGGGTGTCCTCTGTGCCTCTAAATGACTCTAATCCCTCACTAATACATGGGCATTTTTGTCATAAAGGCACAGAAAACTCACACAGACCCTCCAGCTGGCCCTGTACACCTCACATTCAGAACAGCAAGCTGGATTTGATATTTAGGCTCAACCCTTGTGGCCTGCCCGTTGTTGTTCCATTCACAGCCACATTCTTTCATCCCTTATTGGATGCCCAGCCTCTGTTTCCTGGTGATACATCAAACTTCCCAGAAGATTTTGGACTTGATGGCTACAAAACAAAAACAAATGCATGGAGAGGGAAAATTGCTCACTATGAGCTCTCCCCCCAGAAGGAGTTTTTTCCTTTTCTATTCTGCCCCTCCCTTCACTTTTCTTGTATTTTAGTGTTATTTTTAACACCATTAACAGCTCTGCTCCCCCACCCCTGATGGGGCCAACCCCTGGGACACCCCAGGAGTTCTCTCCCCCATTAACTCTGAGCCCACACAAACCAGCCCAGGCAGAGGGGCTGAGCTTTAGTGCTCTTCAAGCATTCACTTCTTTGTAATAATTTTAATGTTCAATCCTGTAAGAGATTTTGCACTCCAGTCATTTTCCACTCATTTGCAGGAATTACAATATCCCCTTTCTCTTTCACTGAAACAGAGCTGGCTGTTGAGGGCTGCCATTCATGGCAGCCCACAGAAAACCCTACAATAGATTAAGCCCCAAAGTAAAGAGCTCTCAAACATCCATTGTGCCCCAGCCAGCACAGAGCTGATCGCTAAATTGTGGCTTTTGCACAAAACATTCACATACATTAAAGCTGCCTTTGTTTGTGGAGGGTTTATTTTGTTTATTTTTTTAAATGAGCTTTCTGAAGAAAATTTTCACCTGAAAGCAAAGTGTGGAGACTTGATTACCGTTCAGAGCCTTAAAACTTTCTGGTTTTTTCTATTTGAGCTTTCACTCTCAAAAAGAAGGGAGAAACTTCCAGATAGCAGAATGAAAACAAAAATTTGTTTTAAATCTGGCTTTCTGACCAAAACCCACAATGGAAAATCTCCTAACAGCCCTTAAGGAAATCATTCAGCAAAAGCCTGGATGACCATTGGTCTGTTCCTGCAGGGTTAATGATGAATAAAGAGAAGAAAATGGGCAGATGTCTTGTTGGACACTGTGGTGCCACTGCCTCCAGCAGGAGTTTTACATTTGGATTTACTGCAAAGCCCCAAAATGCTGCATTGCTCACCCAGTGGCTCTTGGTTCAGCAATCCAGGATGGGGATGGTGCCAGCAGGGACATTCCCTAGGGAACAGCTCCAGCAGGACTCCCAAATGCCTGGCAGGGCACTGCCAGTCCCAGAGGTTCGTGGGTCTGACCCACCAAGGTGCCTGCAAAGCTCCCTTGAGGATCAGCTCTGGGACTGGAGCTGCTCTGGGCACACTGGCAGGAACAACAGGGCCATTTACCCTTGAGAAAATTCCCATTTATTTTTTTGCCCACCTGCTTTATCTGTTCCCTGAAGGAGGTTAGTGCTTTCTGGAGTTCAGGAGGATTACTGAACCCTGCAAACTCAGGCTATGTGAAGCTTGCTGGGAAAGCACCTCTGCTATATTCATACAGTCTCCACTGAAACACAGGCTGGCAGCACATTAAATTGCTTCTCCCACTGAGTCTGCTAATTGTCTGTGCTTTTAAAAGTTACCAGTGAATTTAGAGTTGGCTAGAGATGCTCATTTAATCAGCCCCAGCCTCCAAAGCAGGTACTGGATAAGCAGCCCCAGCAGAAGCCTCCCTGCACTCTGCAGTGATCAGGGCTGTGAGAGACCAACCCCCATGAGCAGCAAGGCCCAGCCAGGCCATTCCTCACTCCTGGCACTGCCCTCCAGTCCCAGCTCCAGTCCCAGAGCTGATCCTCAAGGGAGCTTTGCAGGCACCTTGGTGGGTCAGACCCACGAACCTCTGGGACTGGCAGTGCCCTGCCAGGCATTTGGGAGTCCTGCTGGAGCTGTTCCCTAGGGAATGTCCCTGCTGGCACCATCCCCATCCTGGATTGCTGAACCAAGAGCCACTGGGTGAGCAGTGATCAGGGCTGTGAGAGAACAACCCCCATGAGCAGCAAAGCCCAGCCAGGCCATTCCTCACTCCTGGCTCTGCCCTCAGAACCGCACCCACCCCTCCTGAGGGCAAACCCCTCCTCAGGGAGCCGGGCACAGCCCCTGCAGTGCTGCTGCACAGGCAGATGTGCCCTCAGAGCTCTCCAGTCCTGCCTGGGCACAGATATTGGCACTGGGGCATCTGCACAGGAGGCACCAGCACTGCCATCCCAGAGAGGCTGCCATCTGTACACCCGTGCCACCCCCACTGAGGCTTCCCACAATAAACCACTGCTGCTTCACCCTAAGCAGTTTTCCTTAGCACACCCCATTCCTCCTGCCCAGTCCACTGACACCAGCTGGGAGCTGCTGCTCCTGTTGTGCTGGGCACAGTGGGAAGAGCTGACTGTGAATCCTCACCCAGACCTTCTGCTCTCTCCCCAAGAACTCAGCATTTAGCATCAACCTTCAATGTTCAACTTCCAGGCTGAAAACACATCCCACAATCCAAACTCTGAGCCAAGCTTTGGGAATCCCAAAGCATCCCTGGTCTCTCAGTGCCTCTCCTACTCTGATGTGTCTTCTGGAGCTGCTCTTCCAGAGCTGAGGGATGCCTTTCACAAAGCACATCCTAACAAAGCAACAAATCCTTCTCCTTCCACAAGGCTTTTGCTCTTATTCCCAGGTGTGCATTCATGTGCATCTCCTGCCTGCTTTGGAAATCCCAGCTGGAACTGCATGCCAGAACACTTAGAAGATTCATAAACTGATATGGTGGGAGGGAAAAAAGCTTTATTTGTCCATGAAAGCTGCCTGAATGTCTCTGAGACAATGAAACAGCAGGACAAATACCTCAAATGCAAGCATTTCTCCAGTTTCAAAAAACTGGAGTCTTCAAACAACAGGTTGGACTGGATGACCTTAAAGGTCTTTCCAAGCTCAGCAGTTCTGTAATGTTGTGATTTTACTGATTCTATCCACACCCTGTGCCCCCTCCACATTCCAAAAACCAAGGCACTGATACATTCTCACACAGAAAGGAAAGCAGGTAAACAAAGGAATTTATGCAGCATTTTCCCCTGCCAGCCTTTCATCTGCCCACCCTGAGCCAAGTTCAACACCTTTTTTTTTAATAGCAAATAATTAATCCAACCACACTGAGTGGAAATTAAAATGACACATAAAACATGAAAGCCATAAAATGCTTTCCAAATATCCTTTTGCCCTCTCATTTTGCATTTCATTTAGAGGCTGGTGTATTGATGGAGCCCATCTCTCTGTGCTCACTGCTGAAATCACACTGGCAGCTCCTCACAGCAAGCACGGGGCATTTTTCAGCAGCCGTTTAGCCAGCTGGCTCTGGTATTCACAGCAGTATGACCAATCCACTAAAGCAGACTTCAAAGTATTCAACACTTAAAATCAAACAGAGGCTTTAGGAGTGTTGGGTTTGGGGCCTGGGTGGTAAATGTAACACAAAAGCTGACAATACACTTCAATTACTGCTATGTGATGCTAAATTGCCAACATCAAGAGAAGCGGTGCCAGCACAAGTGCAAGGAAATAATTAGCATTTAATATTTCATCAGAACGTTGAATTTTTAAACACTGGAGTTGTCAGGTTGGTTTTTTTTTTCATTATTATTATTAGTTTTAATTATTTAGCTGGTTTTACAGAGTCCTTGGGAATGGATGCCAGTGCCTCAGGTGGCTCTGATGCCAACTGCTCACCAAGGGATGCCACACACGGTGCTTTTCAAGGTGCCAGCTATCAGGGAGCTGTTTAATTAAAACCTCTGCTCCTGAGTGCCACTCATGATTCACTCATGAGGAGAAACCTTCCCCTGAGCTCACACACCCCTGGGAGAAGCCCAGCCTTTCTTCAGGCAGCAAGGATGGCTCTGTCCCACGCCTGCCTTGGGTTTGGTGCTCTCTGCTTGCAGGTGGGGGTTCCCTGAATATTCCCTGGGCATTCCAGCACTGCTGCCAGCACAGACACATCCTGATGGAGCCTACAGCCAGCCCAGGGGCACAGACATGGCCAGGCTGTGCTGCTGCTGCAGTCCCAGCAGTCCCTCTGCACCCAGGGCAGCCCCAGTCACAGCCCATCAGCTCTGGGGAAGGGAAGTCTCACATCAGTCCTCACTCTCCTTCCCTCAACCCCAGGACAACACATCCCCCCTTCCACATGGAGTCCTTCCCACCTGCCAAGAGCCAGAGGGATGCAGAGGCACAGCACTGCTCACTGCCCTCTCTCCCCAGCAACATCACAGCTCTGGGAGCACAGCAGAGTTCACCCTGACCTGGCTGTGCCTGACAAAAAGGCTTTTTCTGAACTGTGACGTGCACATGCAGCAGGAGCACACACACCTGCCAGGGCCACTCAGAGCCTGCAGGGGCAGTGAGCAGGGAGCAGGATCATCCCTTCCCTGCAATCAGAGCGTGGATGGCACTCGGGGAACAAACCCCAACCTCTGCAAGCCATTCCCATTCTCACTTCCCTGTCTCTGATCTGCCCTTTAGCATCCCAACACAACGGCACAGGAGCAATATGACAAGACAGGCTGGCAAATTCTGCATAACTACCCTGCCAAAACTCTGACTTGCAGCACCAAGCCCTGACTAAAAGCATCTCAGGACCTGCTTGCGTGCAGCAGAACAAAGCCAGCGTGTTCCACAACTCTGTGTACCCGGCTGGGGCTGGCATGGGACGTGCCTCCCAAACAGCACTGCCAGGATTGAACACAATTTCAATGCTTCTCGTGCTGCCACTTCCACAAGCACAGATTGCAATGGCTCCCCACACCAAGAGCTGGTGATGCAAGAGCTTGTGAGGGTTTTCAGAGCCCACTGCACCGAGCAGCCAGCAGTTCACCTGGAAACCAGGACATGCAATCGGATTCTTGTTTTCCCAGCTTCTAAGAAATAGATGGGGGAGCTAATATTAGCTCTTCCAGGAATAGTTAGGTGGCTAAAAAGAGAACAAAGGTGATAAAACAGCCTGTCTGTGCAGCTGCAGGTTTTATTCCTCCAGCCTGTCTGTTGTTGGCTTCAAGAGCCTTGGGCTGGAGGGCCTGGGCAGAGCCCTTGGGTCAGCCTGTGACACCCACAGCAGTGATGCACATCAGCCAGAGCTGATACACTGCTGGCTCTGGGCCTTCTCCAAATTAGATAAGGAAGGAAGAACCTCTGGCCAGCTCAAGTGGTTCTTCCTAACTCACCTCCTTCCTGAGCACACAGCACTGCAGGCCCCGGTGGGGAGCAATGGGGTGGAACTCTCAGTGTCCCCTCACTGCAAACCCCCAGAGGGTTCAGGGAACTGAACGTGCATTTGCAGATTTTCTGCTGCCCAAGGAGACAAAGGTGGGTTTGAGCCAGAGCCCAGCAGCCCCCAGAGCTGCAGTGGGACCCTGAGCTCCAGGGTCCTCTCTGGGCTACCAGGTGGGTTTGGCTCCTGCCACTCCCTTTTCCTCATTTCTGCTCCCACCACACAGTCCTGAACATGGGATCTCTGGGATGAAATTACTGCTACCCTTTCTGTACAGCCATTTCTTTAATTTTTAAACTATAAATCACCTGATAGTTCAGTGTTCACTCTTGGTTCACCTTGGCCAGGAGAAGGAAAGACCCAACAACACAAGTGGAAATGAAGTGGGTCAACTCCTGCTATGCAAAAGCCCTGCTACAACTAGGTTAGAACATCAAAAACCAGGAGTTAAATTTCCTCCTGGATGCTTCATTTTCAAGGAGCTGGATAACAGTAGGGAACTGCATAATTGCATAATTTGGTTCCATTTTCATGACTGCATTCTGCCTTTTTGGGCTGCCACCAGGCCTGGCTTTAATGCTTTGCAAATTACACAGAAATAGTCATAGAGTGTACTGAACTACTAAAGGACTTTATTTCCCTTTTTCTCAGAAACAAAAGTTGGACTTGATGAACCTGGAGGCTTTTTCTAACCTGAATGATTCCATGAAAGGCTTGACACATTGTGGCCCTATTAAGCCCATCTAGAATGTGCCTGCTTGGATGACTGTAATTACAGGAATTTAGGAGGGTGCTTTGTTTCACCAGCTAAAAAAACAGGGAGCTAGAGGAAATGGAAAATGAAAGACCACGAGACACAAAGAAGTTTTCCAGGAACCACATGAGAGAGTGTGAGGAACTGCTGTTTGTGGAAAGGGATGATGTTAACAATGACAAATACAGTCATTAACCAAAGGACATCTAACAGGGGCACAAGGAATATTTGGTTATTCCTTGTGGAGAATAACCAAATGGTTATTCCATTTGGAGATCCCATTAGATGTGTGTTCTCTTGGCTTGGCACCCAGGCAGGATCTGTCCCCTTGTCTGCAGAGCCCAGCTCTACCCTGAATCCATGGCCATACCCTATATCCATGGCCATATCCTATATCTATGGCATATCCTATATCCATGGCCATATCCTATATCCATGAGCATACCCTATATCCATGGCCATACCCTATATCCATGGCATATCCTATATCCATGACCATACCCTATATCCACGGCCATATTCTATATCCATGGCATATCCTATATCCATGGCCATATCCTATATCCATGGCATATCCTATATCCATGGCCATATCCTATATCCATGGCATATCCTATATCCATGGCCGTACCCTATATCCATGGCCATATCCTATAACCATGGCCATATCCTATATCCATGGCCGTATCCTATATCCATGGCCATACCCTATATCCATGGCCATACCCTATATCCATGGCCACACCCTATATCCATGGCATATCCTATATCCATGGCCATATCCTATATCCATGAGCATACCCTATATCCATGGCCATACCCTATATCCATGGCCATACCCTATATCCATGGCATATCCTATATCCATGGCCGTATCCTATATCCATGGCATACCCTATATCCATGGCTATATCCTATATCCATAGCCATACCCTATATCCATGGCCATATCCTATATCCATGGCCATACCCTATATCCATGGCATATCCTATATCCATGGCCATACCCTATATCCATGGCCATACCCTATATCCATGGCCATATCCTATATCCATGGCCATACTCTATATCCATGGCCATATCCTATATCCATGGCCTTGCTCTGTCCTATAACCATAGCCATACCCTATATCCATGGCCATACCCTATATCCATGGCCATATCCTATATCCATGGCCATACTCTATATCCATGGCCATACCCTATATCCATGGCCATACCCTATATCCATGGCCATATCCTATATCCATGGCCTTGCTCTGTCCTATAACCATAGCCATACCCTATATCCATGGCCATACCCTATATCCATGCACAAGGAACCAGGAGAGGAAGTTCTACGACACTGTGAGCAAGGTGGGCTCACTCCACAGCACATTCTGAATTTCTCAGTGCTATGTCCCTCATTCCCCCAAAAGCAACCAAGGAAGGCAACACCCCGGAGCAGAATGTGAATATCACCCTCCAAAAACCTTCCAGGAAGCACAGCAGCAGCTTCCAGCTCTTCAGGGTTTGTTTATGGAGGGTAACAGCACACCAGCTCTGGGATTCTGCCCTGAGCTCAGCCCCAGGAACAGCAGAGGCTACAAAGGCAGTGCTGGCATTTGGGGAAAGACAACACAAGCCTGGTTTCACTCATTTCTGGATTCCTGCAAACTGCACAATTCTGCAGTGGAAGGATGTGGATTTTCCCAGATGGGCCCCAAAATTCAAAATCCACCCCCTGGCCCAATTCCTGCATAACCCTCCCATGCAGACAGGGAACATCTGCCTGCACAGGTCTGGGAGCTAATCACTATCACACAAGAAAGGAGCTTTTTGGGTGGATTTTTCCCTTGCTGATTTAGACAGCTGAGAGCAATAACAGCTTGTCACTGCTGCATTCTGCCTGCAATGGGAGCAGGCCTGGGAATCCCACAAGAGATGTGTGGATGTGATCCTGTGATGAGTGTCTGATTTGGATCAGCAATCAGCGAGGTACCTCAGTGCCCTGGTGCACATCACTCCTCCCAACAACCCTCTGCATCTATCAGCAGCATCTGCTGCTAATAAATAAGGAGAAGCCAAGCTATCAGCTCGCTGCTATTTTTGGATGAGAAGCTTGTTTCGAAAGCAGAGGAAATTTCCAGCCTTCACAAAGGCCTTTCACCTTCTTTATGTGGGAAACTACCTGCTGCACATTCCCACCAGGCATGCACTCACATACAGAGTCTTTAAATTACCTGAAATGCTATTAGCTTCATTTCCAAATCAGAAGCTGCCAGAGAGAGAAAAGAGGTTCTAAATTAACATTAGCCACAAGTGGGACATAAACCCCACTCAGTGCTGCCAAGCTGGTGAGAGACAGATGAGCCATCAGCTGCTGGTGCAGAAGGGCACTGAGCAGGGAAGGAAAATCCCTTTTCCTGTGCCACTGGAGCTGGGGGAGTAAAGCCACACACTCTGGGATGTGGGCAACAAGAGTCTGCTCAGCCCCTGCCCTGCCAGTCCTGTGGGAACCCTGAGCTCAGATAACAAGCAGCACTAATGGTCAAAAAATCTGATATCTGCTGTCTTTATGGACAGATTTGCAAGAAAATAGGGAGCTCTCTTACCCCTGCAAGGTGCTCCACAGCCCAATGCCAAACCAGCACTTCTGCCACACTCCTCAGGGTTAAAAAAAAATAATGGCATACTCCTCAGGGTCCAAAAATAATAGTGGCTGCAGACTGGAGCTGAAGGCAGGCAGAGGGACCTCTCCTGTGATGAACACAGCAGCTTGCCTTGTGGTACATCTAGTCCTGACACTTTTGTCTGACTAATCCATAAAAGATATCAAGGGCCTCAAGCAAACCCACAGATGTTCAGTAATTCTCTGCCTCGCAATCGAAATCTCAGTCTGGTTATTTGAGTCTTTCACCAGCACAGGGTGCTCCCAGCAGAGCTCTGCCAGCACCTGACTCTGCCTGGGGGTCTCAGGGTATGACAGGTTTTGAAGCCTGGCTCAAGTCATGGATCCCCTAAAACTCCTGTATTTCCCAAGTGCTAATTTTTAATTCCTTTCTCTCAAGTGCCACCAGCCTGCATGAACCTGATGTGAACAAACATGAGGCAGGGAAGCACAGGACTGAGACACGTGAGCCAAACCAACACAACAACTCCAGCCCAAAGGCCACTGTGGAGAAAGAACCCCAAACTAACATATTCCTTTTATTTCCACTCAAAACAAAGATGCAATTTTCCCCCTCAGTGTTATAATTTGGGGTGGGTAGTGAGGGCTGACTCAGGACTTGGGAATGCTTCAGGCTGGCAGTGCTGCAGGGATGGGGAAACCACCAGGAAATGTCCTTTTCCTCAACTCTGCAGAGTATTCCTGCAACCAGAGAACTGCAGAGCAGCAAGGGACCACCCCAGAGGGGTCTCCAGTGACATTTTGCTACTCCCCCTCACCCAAACTCTCCCACCCACTCCAGTGCCCCCCTTTCCCTCCCTCCTGCTGCCTTTGCCGCAGGGAGTACGATCCAGAGCCCTGAATATTCCCCCTGTTCCGAAGCCGTGCAGGCTGTGATTAGGGACTGAAGCCTGCGTCACTGGATCTGCACATCAAAGCCCTGGCAGCCACAGCATCCGCGGGGATGGAGAGGGAAGGAGCACAGCAGAGGTGACACCGGCTCTGCTCTGGCGTAGGGGGAGCTCCCCACTGAGAATTTTGTCAGACTGTATTTAAAGATCTGGGATGCTGCAGTTCCTCCAAGCTTCCAGAATTCCTGCTCAGCACAAAACTGGCTCCAGCAGCCCTCCTCCCTCTCCCTGCTCAGTAGCCAAAGTGTCAGCCTGAGACTGATCTCAGGCTGAAATCTACTGGCAGAAGTGGCTGTTTTTGCAGTTTTGTTTTTCCACTTAAGTCTGTGTTATCTACAGCAATGTGAATATTCTGAGAGCTCAGACAACAGGAACTGATGCCTCCAGTCTGTGCTGAAAGGGCACTGTCAGAAAAGAGAAACCCAGCTCTTTCAAATGCCCTGAGATGCTCAGATCTTCTCTGGTTTTCCTCAACAGCCAAGTGCCTTTTCCCCTGGCCCTGCTTCCCACTCCTTTGATATGAATACCAAAATAAATAAATAAATAAATAAATAACTTGGTCTTTGGGCACTAATTTCACTAGCAGACACTCTCTGAACAATCCTTGCAGTCACTTTATGCAGAAAAGGTGCTGGAGCTGTCTCTTCCCTGATCCTGGTGCCACTCTCCCCACAGCTCCCATTGCTAGAGGCATGCAGCTGTTAAGTTTAATTTTCTCCAGATCTTTCCAGCTGCTGGACTGCTCCACAATGGCCATGGCTGAGCAGGCAGCTCAATTCCAGGTGCCTCACCTCCTGCTATCCAGCCAAATTAGCTTGTAGAGCCCTAACAAATTTCCACAGAGAGAAGCACAGGGCAACAGATCACTCCAAGATGAATTTAAGCTGCCCATTATTTAGCCCCACTTCTCTTGGTTATTGTTTAGAGACCCCTCCAAGGCAGCACAGAGAGCACAGTTCATCAACCACAGCCTGAAATGATTCACCTGAGGCACCAGTTCCTGGAGCCTGACAAATTTCCAGGGCTTGAAGGCTGTCCAGCAAACCTCAGCTTGAGGAGAGGGAGGGAGGGAATGCTGGGGTGACAGAGAAGGGTAAAGTTTTAGGCTGTGACCTCTCTGTGAGCCAATACCCTCATTGCCAAGTCTGTTATCTCCTCATTCTCAGCTCGGTTATCCAGGAGTGCCTGAATCCCTGGGTGAAGAACCCCCTATCCAGGTATCCATGAGGAGCCCATCTTCCTTCTGTGCAAATACTGAGGTGCTGCAACTCCATGCTGAACAACCCCTCCCACCTTCCTCAGAGCCCTGCAGGACCACTCACCACCATCCTGCTGGATTTGGTGCAATGTGGAGCTGCAGCAGCTGTGCAGAGGTGATGGGGCTGCCCTGCCCTGCCTGAGCTGCCAGGAGCACAACTGCAGCCCCCAAATTCCAGTGAAAGCCTTCCCAGGGTGTGCTGACCATTAGATTCCTTACATAAGCAAGCAGCACAGTGTGAGCTGCACACAGCAGTTAATGCTGCCTAAACCAAGGGCCAGATCTCCCTTTGGGAGAATCCTCCTGCTTTAGGGACTGAATTTATTCTTTAATGAACACACAACTCCAGGTATTCATGTGGAACACAGAATCAGGGATCAGAGAAGGGGTGTGCACATACCTTAATCAGCACTTCAGTCTGTTTTCTAATATTTTGTAGATTTTTCCAATCTTTTTCACAGCTCCAACAAAGAATAACTCATTAGCTGAACTCAAAAATAAACCCCAACAGCTTCAAGCTATAAATAACCAAGTCAGACATGCAGGATTCTATAAACTCCTATTTTCACCCTCCAAGAAAACAGGAAAGACAAGGAGAAAGGGTGGAGTTAAAGCCCTTTCTTTTTTTTTTTTTTAACAGCATACTGTTGTAACAACAGATAAGAGATCTACACAAATCCTGTGCAGTGTCAGGATCCCAAACCCCACATTGGGAAAGCCTGGAATGGTGTCTGACACAGGAAAGTTGGAACTGCAGGCTTGCAGCAGGAAAGCCACAGCACACAGATTTCTTCAAACATCCTTTCCAGGCCTGGAAGGAGCTATGGAAGTGCAGAGTGCTGTGAGTGGAGCAATGGCAGAGAGGGGAGTGAAGAGGAAAAAATCAAGAAAATCCAGCACTGCAACACTGCCATGATCACCTGGCTCCCCACTTTGCCAAGCCTGCAGAAATAGGGGATTATTTCCCCACCTGAACAATTCCCTCATTCCCACCACACTGGCACGCCCCAGGAGCCAGTGACTGAAGCCACACCACTCCAGCCCCCCAGGAAGAGCCCATGGAGCCCCTGGAGGATGTTTGGGGGCTCCCCCTCACAGGAAAACATCTCCATGAATGTCTTAGGTTGGAAATGGGCCTGTGTATTCTATTCCTATCTGATGGGGCAGTTCTCTGCTGTTCTTGGGCAGTTTTTTCTTTATCTCTCCCCCAGCCACTCCTCCCTGCAGGAGATCTCTGCTGTCCATGGCCACTGAGTGTCCCTGCAGGGCTGATCCAATTCCAGCATCCCATGGGGAGATGCTGCGCCCAGGGGAGGAGCCAAGCATTCCTACCTGGATCCAATCTGAGCTTTGGCACAGCACAGCAGCCTTTGCCCAGTGCATTGCCAGAGGAGCAGCTTCTGCTGCCCTGCATGGCCAGAGAGAGCCCAGGCCCATCTCCAGCAGCCCTGGAGCTGCAGAGGAAAACTCCCCCCTTGTGCAGGATCCCTGCTCCAGCAGAGCCACAGCTGGCACTGCAGGAGGGCTGAGCCCCCATGGGATGGGGCTGTGCCACCACCTGACACACAGGGGACAGGGCATGGGCTGGCTCTGGCAGGGGGGTCTTGTATTACTACACTGTTTATTTTATTTTTATTTTCTTCCCTAATAAAGAACTGTTATTCCTATAAAGAACTGTTATTCCTACTCCCATATCTTTGCCTGATAGCCCCTTAATTTCAAAATTATAATAATTCTTAGGGAGAGGATTTACATTTTCCATCTCAGGGGAGGTTCCTGCCTTCCTGAGCAGACACCTGGCTTTTCAAACCAAGACCATGGACCCATCTGGAGGGCTGGAATTTGCTCACCCTCAGCTCTATGAGGCTGCAGGGGATGCTCACACCTCTCCTCAACAAAAGGGCTGCAGAATTCCTGGCCTGGCCCTTTGCAGGTCTCCATGATCAACACATTGTAGGATATCTTAAAAATCTCAGCACCTTCCTCCCAATCCACTCCTATCCCTGTTTCTTAATTACAGCTTGCAAGCCTCATTTTAAAAATTATGGTTCTCATCATATTCAGGCATAACAGTTTTTGTTTACAAATGGAGCAAAGAAATGGTATAAATTATGCTCAAGAAAAGCCTTTGGCATTTTAACAGGCATTGGAAAGAACCAATTTCAGAACAGTGTCTCATAATGGATGTCTCCATGGATACCTCTTTGTCAGCACCTCATTAGATAAGAGCTGAGGCACCTAAGAGTTCTTCTCCTGCATTTCAGAAGGTACCTCAAAAACACTAATTATGCAAATCTCCATCCTCTTAACTGATGGATACTTGGAAGTTCAGGTGACAGAGTGGATAAGCTGAGTCCTGGCAGGAAAGGAAACACATTTCATTTAGACTCTTCTTCTTTATCATTGCTGAGGCTTCAGCAATTACTGGAGCCACCAAACTGTGTCTCCCACACTTCTCCTTTTCCTCTTAAAAGCAAGAAAACAGAAAGAAGGAGACAAATGGAGATTCCAGGAGCAGCAAGAGGAACACCTGTGGTGTTTGAAAGCAGGACAGGCTGTGTGGCAGACCCAGCAGGATTCCATGATTTTTGACTGAGCAGTGACTGCACCCACATTGAGTAGATAAAATATTTCTGTTTCATGTGTCAGCAAACACCAGTGGATTTAATTATACCAAAATTGGCTCCCTTATGACCCATCTTTGTTATTAGTCCTTTACCTGAGGCCACGTGAGCAGAAAATTTTGATTTTTTCTCATGACAATTCCTTGTGTTTCCATACTGGCATGCCAAAGAATCCCCCAGAGCTGTGAAAAGCACTTTATTTATTTATCCCTGAACTGCAGCCACCTCAGCAGTGTGAGGTGGCAGCTCTAACACAGTGACCTGGGCATCAGAGGAGGGAAGTTTTCCAACCTGTGACCAGAAGGCAAAAGAAAAAAATTCCTACAGCTTGTTTTTCATCCCTGAGACCTTCAGCACAGCCCTCCCAGCCCAGGCAGTGCCTTTGGGACGCTGCCATGCAGACACAGGGGTGGCTCTTCACAGGCACAGAAAACACAGAAGTTTTCGTGCTCTGAATGTGCTGAAAACAGATTTTTTTGGGTTGTTTTTTGGTTTTTTTTGTTTTTTTGGTTTTTTTTGGTCAGACCTTGAGGCTGGAGCCACAGAGTCAGGGACCCTAAAGTAAACACTGATGTCCTGGAGCTTGGGGAATGCTCAGAGGAGGTGCAGGCACTGCTCAAACACAGGAAGGAAACACTGCAGAGAGCACTTGGGAGTCTCCAACACTGCTCATTCCTTAAAGGGCAGACTTATGCAAACCTTGAATTTTGAGCATTTTTTCTCCCAGAAAAAAGTAATTTTTTCTCAGAGACCACAGCCTTGTTGTGCATGAGAAAGGAGATGCATCCACTCCTGACAAAATCTTCTTCATGTAAGGAAGATTCTCTCAGAGATTCTGGGCTCCCACCTGTGCTCCCCTCTCCCAAGAGCAGCAAACCAGGGCTCCCAGCTGCAGCCAAGCACCACTGAACTGTGGCTCCCTGAAGATTCAGTGGCACAATCCCACTGTGGGAGCTGTTTGCAGCTGAGCAGCTCCCTCTCAGCAGGTGTGAGGGAGGTGAGTGGCTGGGGTTAACCAAAGCCAGGTTCTCCAGATTGAATGTGACCTCAGAAATGCCAAGGCCTGAATAAAAAGGCTCATAACTTCCAGAGAGGGCAGGAGTGGAGAGCAGGTAATTCATTTCCTCCAATTCATTTCCACCATGACCTGGAGGAAATCATCAGGCTGTTCTGAGTTTCATTTGCCTCTTGAGCCTCCCAGGAAGGATGGCCCAGAGTCACTGGGGTGAAAAGCTCTGTGAGAGCAGCCGTGCCAGGCCCCTCTGTGGTTCCTTCTGGGAGGTGACATCCTTTCTGTCACAGGACTGCTTTTTATTCTCCATGAATTTCCTCAATGACTGCAGCTTTCAGAATACATTTCTTAAGACAAAGACCTGCTTGAATATTAATGCTATCAAAAAATAATGGCAGTTGAAAGGATGTCCTTGATCATGTCTAGACAGGACCAGCTATAATGGATTTCTAGGATCAGCGTAGTAGATATAAATAGATTAATATTACTCAAAGACCTGCAATGTCTCTATGCATTATCCAGAGAGGTGTGATCCTATAGCCCTTCATGAATATCTGCTGTCTAATGAAGAGTGAAGGAACTGTTCCCTGGGAAGGTGGGGAGGTGTGGGGATAGAACTCCCAGAGCAGCTGTGGCTGCCCCTGGAACCCTGAAGTGTCCCAGGCCAGGGTGGACATTGAAGCTTGGAGCTCCTGGGACAGTGGAAGGTGTCCCTGCCCAGGGCAGGGAGTTGAATCTGTAATGTCCCTTCCAACCCAAACCATGCTGGGATTCTATGGAAGTATCTGGGAGAAAATGGTCAGGGGGTGCTGGGAGCTGCTCAGATTCCACTCCTGCTCTGGTAAAGGCAGTGACAAACACCATCAGAACCAACAACAGAACCGAAGCTCAGGCATCCAAAGAATGCAGGCAAAGAGCCCTTCCATGCTCTGAGTCAGAGAGGAACCTTAGAGCTCAAGTCAAACCAGTGGCCAAGAAAATCAGATGTGAGGTCAGACCTGGGTCTGATGCCCATGGCTGAGCTTCAGGACCCTCACAGGCAGCAGCAGGTGAATTCCTGGCTCTGAACTCCAAAGAATTCTTTTTCCCATCCTGTGACAGCCCAGCCAAGGCATGAGCTGAGCTCCTCCAGCATCTCCCCCAGTGCCAGTGCAGGCTGCTGTGCCCAGAGCCCCTGGGAATGCCCAGTGTAGGTCCATGGGCAGCACAGAGCCCAAGAGACTCAGCTCCAGCTGCATCCAAACTTTGTGTGATTGCTGTTTCTTGTGCTCTCTCCCAGGTAGATTTGATTGAGGGACTCACACAGTGTGACTGCAATGTTGTCCCTGCAGGCCACCCCTCCTTCCCTTGGGAAAGGAGAATGTGACCCCCATGAATGGGCCCCAAACTCTCCTCACCAGTGCTCAGAGTGATCCCTGCATCAAGTTCAGTGTGCTAACCCTCCAAATTCCTCTTTCAATGACAAAAAGCCTCCATCAGGAACTGGCAGATCTTTTTGGGAAGGCTCAGCTGGCTTTGAGCCATGGGCCAAAGCAGCACTTGCTCCCCACCAAGGCTTGAGTATCCCAAATGTTCACTGAGCAGCAGCAAAACCAGGGAATCTCACCCAGACCAGGCTGCTGAGCAGCAAAACCAGGGAATCTCACCCAGACCAGGCTGCAATAAAACCAGGGAATCTCACCCAGACCAGGCTGCTGAGCAGCAAAACCAGGGAATCTCACCCAGACCAGGCTGCTGAGCAGCAAAACCACTCAGGAGCCCAGGATGCCTTCCTGTGCTTCAGGAGGCCCCATTCTCACCACTCATGTCCGCAGGTTTGTCTCCCCTAGAGCAGCACAGAAATGCCCATCTGGACCCAGAACTGGCCAGTAAAAGCAGCAGAGTATTGGCTCAAGAAGCTTTCACTTAGCCAGGGTTCAGCAACATGAAGACCACAGCTGGCAAGAAAGAGGAAAAAATGAGAAAGGAAGGGAAAAAAAATGAAAGCACAGGAGCAGGTTCATCGATGAGTTAAGGCTGTTTTAGGTATAAGCCTGGGGGAATTAGTTTAACACTCCATTTCAGCTTCTTTTCCCATTTCCTTTTGCACCAACTTGCATCTCTCTCCTGTCAGACTTTGATGGCTTTATGTAACTGTTTAAAAATTGAACAAGCTTCTTAACTTAGGTTTAGAAGAACACACTTTCCTGCTTCTCTGTCTCGAATGCACATTAAGAATAAAGATTTCTGGAGAAAACAAGACCTTTTCCATGCTCTGACATCAGCCACTGGAGTACACAAAGCCAAGTCCTTGAGGAGTGGATATTTTGTACATTCTGTTCCAGCACAAGGCTGTGCATCTGCAGCCCCAGTGGGTTTTAAAACTGGAGAGGAAAACTCATGCCAGAGAAAATGCACAGGTTCCCCATCCCAGCAGCACCCTGCAGTGGGGGAGAATCCTAGAAAGCAGGAAGGAGGGAATAAACCCAAAACCTTGGCAGGGAAGCCCAGCAGCCACAGCCCTGAGTGGCACAAGGGCTTTGCCCCTTTGAGAAACTGATGCTATTGTGAGAATCATTTTTCTTTTTTTATTAACCTTAATACAAGCTGAAAATATTTCTACTCTGTGTGACTGGATGTAAAAGCTTGAGAAGAGCCTCCCTCAAGGTCCAAAAATCAGAGGTAAATAGCCCCCACCCTTTTCTGTGTGTTTGCAGTTCCTAATTACACCCATCTCTAAGCCAGAACTGTATTTGTTGATGCTTCAGCTTGGCAATGCTGATGGAAGATGCTTTGAGGAAAGCCAGTAAAAATATTCAACGTCAAGATTTGTAATTAAAACTCGTTTTTTCTCATGTTTTGTCTCTTAGAAAGTGTTTGTGTTTGCAGTGTGGGCTCTTGAGGGCAAATGCTGCTACTTGCTGTTTGCACAAGCTCAAAATAACAGAGTGGTGCCACAAGCTTTGCCCAAGCCAACACACAGCATGGACACCTCTCCATGGGCTGCAGCAAAACCACAGGGCCAGGCCTGCAAAAGGCACCAGCACGGAATCAGCCCAGCTCCAGCTATGGGGACAATGGCAAAGTGCCCCTGGTTCATGGGACCTCAGCAGGGGTCAGGCTGGAAGGGACCAGAGAGAGCTCTGCTCCCACTCCCTGCTCCAGCGGGGCCATCCCAGAGCACAGCACTGCTCTGGAATATCCCCAGGGAGGGAAACCCCAGCAGGGCCATCCCAAACTCCAACAGGGCCATCCCACACTCCAGCAGGGCCATCCCAGAGCACAGCACTGCTCTGGAATATCCCCAGGGAGGGAAACTCCAGCAGGGCCATCTCAGAGCACAGCACTGCTCTGGAATATCCCCAGGGAGGGAAACCCCAGCAGGGCCATCCCAAACCCCAGCAGGGCCATCCCAAACCCCAGCAGGGCCATCCCAGAGCACAGCACTGCTCTGGAATATCCCCAGGGAGGGAAAATCCAGCAGGGCCATCCCAGAGCACAGCACTGCTCTGGAATATCCCCAGGGAGGGAAACCCCAGCAGGGCCATCCCAGAGCACAGCACTGCTCTGGAATATCCCCATGGAGGGAAACCCCAGCAGGGCCATCCCAGAGCACAGCACTGCTCTGGAATATCCCCAGGGAGGGAAACCCCAGCAGGGCCATCCCAGAGCACAGCACTGCTCTGGAATATCCCCAGGGAGGGAAACTCCAGCAGGGCCATCCCAAACCCCAGCAGGGCCATCCCACACTCCAGCAGGGCCATCCCAAACCCCAGCAGGGCCATCCCAAACTCCAGCAGGGCCATCCCAAACCCCAGCACTGCTCTGGAATATCCCCAGAGAGGGAAGCTCTGTGCAATCAGGGCTCTGCACAGGGAAGAATTTCTTCCTCATGTCCAGGTGGAACTTGCTGGGATCAGTCCCTGCCCATTCCTCTGGTGCCATTGCAGGGCCCTGCCCTGAGCCCTCCCTGCACACAGGGACAGACTGACAAAATCCCCTTCTCTTGCCTCTTCCCGAGGCCAGTTCTGCTCCTGGCCATCCTCTGCTCCCAGAGCATCCTGCAGCAGCCTCTTCCTGTTGCTGGAGCATTCCTGGGCTGGGTGATCCCAGCCAGCAGGGCCAGAGTTCACCTCCCAGCAGTGCTGGGCTTCCCTCAAATCACCAAAAATTCCCCAGGGACGCGGCTGCCTTGAGCAGCACAGCCCCAAGGGCACAAAGCAAAACCATCTTGGACCCAGCAACCGTACCCAGAACCTGGGATGGGTGGAGGCCGTGCTGTGCTGCCCCTGCCAGGGATGGAACTGCCCAAGTGCAGCCAAAGTTGGGAGTTTCCCTGTGTCCCACAGTGAGTCAGCAAAATTACATCAAAACCAGCCCCATTTGCTGTGAGTCTCTGCTGTTTGTGGGGCTCTAACCCAGCCCTGCCCACACCCAGCAGGCTGCAGGGTGGGCTGGAAAACACCAAAAATGAGCAGCTGAAGAGTCACAGAGTCTGCCAGACACCAGTGCTGTGCTGCTTCCCCCTCTGCTGCTTTCCTGCCACCTCCCACACCAAGCTCCCACATCCCCTCAAGGATGCTCAGCCCTAACAGGACCTGGCTTCCCTGGGCTCACCCCTGCCAGGACCCTGCTCCCCAGGGCTCACCCCTGACAGGACCCTGCTTCCCTGGGCTCATTCCTGTGAGGACCCTGCTTCCCTGGGCTCACTCCTGTCAGGACCCTGCTCCCCAGGGCTCACCCCTGACAGGACCCTGCTGCTCCCCAGGGCTCACCCCTGACAGGACCCTGCTTCCCTGGGATCACCCCTGACAGGACCTGGCTTCCCTGGGATCACCCCTGACAGGACCCTGCTTCCCTGGGCTCACTCCTGACAGGACCCTGCTTCCCTGGGCAAATCCCTGTCAGGACCCTGCTTCCCTGGGATCACCCCTGACAGGACCCTGCTCTCCAGGGCTCACCCCTGACAGGACCCTGCTCCCCTGGGCTCACCCCTGACAGGACCCTGCTGCTCCCCAGGGCTCACCCCTGACAGGACCCTGCTTCCCTGGGCAAATCCCTGTCAGTACCCTGTTTCCCAGGGCTCACCCCTGACAGGACCCTGCTTCCCTGGGCTCACCCCTGACAGGACCCTGCTTCCCTGGGCAAATCCCTGCCAGGACCCTGCTCCCCTGGGATCACCCCTGACAGGACCCTGCTCCCCAGGGCTCACTCCTGACAGGACCTGGCTTCCCTGGGATCACCCCTGACAGGACCCTGCTTCCCTGGGCTCACCCCTGACAGGACCTGGCTTCCCTGGGATCACCCCTGACAGGACCCTGCTTCCCTGGGCTCACCCCTGACAGGACCCTGCTTCCCTGGGCTCACCCCTGACAGGACCCTGCTTCCCTGGGCTCACCCCTGACAGGACCCTGCTTCCCTGGGATCACCCCTGACAGGACCCTGCTCCCCAGGGCTCATTCCTGCCAGGACCCTGCTTCCCTGGGCTCACCCCTGACAGGAACCCATTTCCCCAGGGCTCACCCCTGACAGGACCCTGCTCCCCACCTGGGCACAGGCAGCTGCAACCTGGAGCAAAATGTTCCCCTTCCAGATCAGAGTTGAAAGCTGCAAAATTCTGCCCCCAGCTCCCACTCCTTACCCATCCCACACATGCCCCAAGGGATCAGCACCCCTGGCACTGTGGCAGAGCTGCCCAGAGCCCTGTGGGGGGCAGCTCCTGTGGCACCCCAGCATTCCCTGGGCACCCCCACGAGCAGCAGCCCCACGGTGCCTCCAGCAGCTCTGCTCACTGCTCTGTGCCAAGGCAGAGTTACCCAACTTCTGACCTACTTCTGCCTTGTGCTGCTGCCCTCCCCGCTCCTGCCCTCAGTCCCCAATTAAATCTGTGTGAGATTTCCTCAATTATCCCCTTCCTGCTAATAGATGTGGAAAGAGGATGCCATAACAATGTATTCCCCTGGCACTGGTTCAAAATACATCTCTGAATTAATGTTGAGGAGTGCAGGATGCAGGAGCACTTTAATTAAACACAAATGTATAGGAAGCAGCAGCTAGGTTGAAGAAAGCTGATCTTTTGCTGCCACCACAACACTTCATCTGAGCCATGCAGTGAGAATCCTCGTGCTCCTCTTTAATTGACAGGCCAATAAATCAGCACTAATCTCCCCTCTCTGTGTAGCTGTGCATGCTGATGATCAGCTATTTTGGAATTCACTGGCACAACCTAAGCAGCAACATGCACAGGAATCCTGCATGGAAAACACTCCAGGCAAACCTTGAAACCTGTAACAAAACTTGGAGGGGGACCTGAGCAATAAAAACCTGTGTTTGGGAATTGTGGCAGGAGTAAAGCTGCAAATACACCTTTGGAAAGAGGACGAGCAGGAACAGAGAATCCCAGCTGAAGCCATTCAGATGTTCTGATAGGCATTTGCAGTTCTGGATGAATACAGAGACAATTTGAACACCATTTCTAATTGAGACAAAAACTGTGTGTGAAGAATAGGGAATGAGCCTGGGAATCACTCTGCCCATTACAGAAGGCATCAAGCCTCTGCTCAACTTTATAGCCCCCTTCTGCCTCATCCCACACAAGTATTGGGAGATAAGAAATTGCAAGTCTTCATAAAAAGGAGGCTTTAATCCAATGGAAGCTACATCTGCACACCTCCAGCTGCATTTTCCATAGCCAAGCTCCTGCTTTATCTCCTCTCCTGGCCCCAAACCATCTCCTAACAGCTTGATAACAAACTGCAATTAACCACATCACTGCAAAGGGAGCTGGGGGTACAGAAGGAAAACACAAGGTTATTTTAAGCCTGGTGGAGAGAAACTTGCAGCACTGTAAAGGAAGCCAGACCCCAGCCCTGCTGCAAACACCCAGAAAACTCCCGGCAGCAAATCCCTGTACACAGCAAATCCCTGTACACAGCCACTGGGGTGATCTCGAAATTATTTAGGGCACCGAAGAGCTGGAAGAGGCTGAAATGAGAGGAGATGAAGACTCAAGCCCAGGCAGCATCTCTGCATGAGATGTGAAGGCAGCCCCCAGAGCTCTCAGAATCCCAGGGGAACACAGCAAGGACCAGGTTTTCCCCGTGCTGGAGATGCTGAGCAGAGGAAGGAAAGGGAACATTTTTAACTTTTTTCTGTATTTCTTCATGCTCTGCCTGGGACCTGGATGTTAAAATTACCAACACCTCTGGGACCACAGTGCCATCTCTCAAACCCTCAGTCCCCTTCATCTGTAAGAAGGGAATAACTCCCATCCCACTGGCATTACAAGCAGCAACACTCTGCTTGTCTCTGGAAAACACACTTTGCTCTAAACATGAGAAGCTCTAAACAAAAAGCTGAAGCTTCCCCTCTTGCCTCCCTCCCTGTTTGCTCTGTGTACACCAAAGGCCTTCATTTCCACCTTACTGCACATGTACTGAAGCTATTTTTGGCCAAGAGTGACGTGGCTTTGTTTGCATAACTGGGTTCCCACCTCATGATCTGCCGCTCTAATAGTTTGCAAAATAATAGCTGGAAAATGTCTGACTCCAAATAAGTGCCTGCAAAGTTCAGTTTGCCTTTATCTTAAGTCCAAAATAAAGGAAAAGAAACGAAAAACCAAAAAAACCCAAAAACACAAACAGGAAACAAGCCTTCCTGCAGCATCACTTATAAAATGCTTCAGCAAGATGTAATACAAATTATTTAGTGATGACCAGCTGGGATGTGGGGATTTAATTCTGCTTCTGGTTTGGATGAGGGTATGAAACCAGAAAAGACAAGCCCAAAGTCACACAGGAAGAAAACCATTTTACACAGTGGGGCCTTAACAATTCACGTCAACCCAAAATATCATCTGCAGGAAATGCAAACTTATCACTGATGGCTAAAAACAAAAGCACAGCTGAAAATAGCAGCATTTCAGATGAGGCAAGTACGTTGGTTGGACTATTCTCAACTGTCAGAACTGAGCTGCAATCATAGATCTCTCTTGAGGAATATTTGGTATTTGTCCAGTATTAAAAATAAAATGTGAGATATCTTAGAAAAGAAAGAGATGGCTCAAATAAAGAATGGATGGAAATAAATCCTGCACACAGAAGGATTCAACTGCTGGTTCTTCTTGTCCAAGTCCCAACTCCTGGCAAAAGAGGGACAAAATCCATTTCTACAAGAACTTTGTCACTACAAAACACTGTGAAAGGTGGGATGAACACAACTGAGCCAGGGGAATTGGCCATTTTTGTTTTAGCACAGGATGTTTTGGAAGTACCAGGTTTGTCCTTCACTCCCAGGATGGTGCTGCCCAAGCAAGAACTCCACATTTGGGCAGGGTTATTGCTCAGGTCCACTTGGGACATCTTCCTTCACTGTCCCCCTGTCATCCCTCAGCCTCAGCCACCCCTCCATCCAGCATGAACAGGGCTTGAGGCATTTCCCTTCCCACTTCCCACACTCCCTGGCTCCAGGGAAGCCCCAGAGCAATGAATGTGTGGAGTCCCAAGTGTGGTTATTAATTCTTGTGGTGTTGTGAAGGTCTCAGGACGAGGTGAGAGCTGAGAATTGGCTCTAAGTTCTTAGAAGGCTGATATATTATATTATATTATATTATATTATATTATATTATATTATATTATATTATATTATATTATATTATATTATATTATATTATATTATATTATATTATATTATATTATATTATATTATATTATATTATATTAAAATGATATACTAAAATTACACTAAAGAAAGAGAAAGGAGACATCAGAAGGCTGGAAAAGAATGATTAATAAAAAACTCGTGACTGACCAGAGTCTTGACACAGCTGGACTGGGATTGGTCATTAGGTAAAAACAATTCACATGGTGGGTAAACAATTTTTCAAATCACATTCTAGAGTAGCAAAACATGGAGAAGCTGAAGCTTCCAAGCTTCTCAGGAGAAAAAATCCTGGTGAAGGGATTTTTCAGAAAATATGTCAGTGACACCCAAGGTCATGGTTCATGAGGGGCAGTCACAGGAGCAGCTCAACCCCTGGCCACAGTGAAGGGCAGAGACAGAGGCTGTGCTGGGGAACAGCTCTCCCTCCTCATTTCTAGGCAGGAATTTCTCACCTGCACAAATCCCTGAGCTGCCAGGGATGGGAGGAGAGTCCAGAAACATCTTTCTTAGCCTGCTCTGGAAGGACAGCGTTGTGCTGTGCCGTAGTCCAGCAGGGAATCACAGAGCAAGCACCAGGCAAACACCTGACAACACACAGTGCAGCATCTCTGATGGCAACAAAATGCCAAACCAACGTTCAGAGAGCTCTGCTTTGGTGTCTCAGCCTTCCATGGGTCACTGTGGGGTGGAAGCCCCTCAGTGCCAAGCCCAGGCCTGTCCTGGGGAATCCCCAGAGCTGCTGGAGCCAGCAGTGGCACACACAGCTCACCCCTCCATAGCAAAGACAATCCCAGCACAGCTGCTGCCAGCACTGCCTGTGCCACTGATGCCTCAGGTTTGAGCTTTTTCTATTTTTCAGGTTCTGTGCTGCTTTAGTGTGTGGGTCTGGGCTTCACATGAGGGGATGGTGAGCTCTGTGCACAGAGCAGGGAGACAAAACAATTCCTGCTCTAACTAGAGCCCAAAGACAGCCAATCCAAAACTCAAGCCCAAAAACACAAACAGCAGTAGACCAAAGAGAGAAAAACAAGAAAGATAAAACTTCATGAGCTAAAGCTGTAATTAGACAATTACCTCCAATATGCTCATAGACCAAAACTCATAAAAGTCAGAGACCCCGTCACTGGTCGTCCATTTTGTGACCATTTTGGGTTCATCTGAGGTGAATCTATTGAAGCTTTCTAACAAATCCCTACTTTATTCTTTAACTCTTTCTAGTCTCTGTTCTAAGTCAGCCTTCACGAGGCATTGCTAGTCCAGAGCACCCAGCATGGCCAGGGCATCCCATCACAGCCACCAGAAGGCTCCAAACACTTCCATTTACCTTTGTCTCTTTGTTTTGCTGCTTGCTGGAGGATTTCTCCTGACTGCAGTCTGTTGAGGTGCCTGTCAGACACCTGCAGCAAGGCAGGCCTGGCCCTGCTTGCACTGTGCTGCTCACTGCTCAACTCAGTCCCCTCCCAGCACCATGGGGACACTGATTTGACACATGCACTGCCACACCTGAGCAGCTCAGACACAGCCAGTACCCCCACAGCGCAACAAGTCCCCTCTAAAACACAGCCAAATCCCTTCCTGACTGCAGTGGGACAGCTTTGATTCTCCAGGCAAGGTTAAACCCACCTCAAAATTTGGAAATGTGTCAAGAGGCAGCACTAAGGAGCATCCATCATACACAACACTGGAGTTACTCCTGCTTTTAGTGAAGTCCTTGCACAAGAAGGGGTGGAAAGGGATTCATCCCACAGGGACTCATCCCTCCTGGAGGTGCTTCCTGGGCATCCCACTCCAGCTGCAATTTGCAGCAGTTGTTCTGCTTCCCTGTCTGTCCCCAGATGAGAGGGGCATCCCTGGGGACAGCCCTGCAGGGGACACCAGCACAAGAAGTGCCAGCAAGCTGGGACAAAGCCAGCACTGGCTGAGCTCAGAGATTTGCAGGAAAAACAGCCTCACCTGGGAAGCAGCCTGTGCCCAAGCAGCTCTCCACACCCAGAGGTTAAACCCACTGCTGAGGGCAAGAGCGCTCCAAGGCCAGTGGCCAAAGGCCCCCCAAAAATGATCCCCACTGGCCACAACCTCTGTGCTGTGTCTCTGCTGCTGCTGCTTCCCAGAGGAGCAATCCCTGCAGCCTTCCCCTCCCCAGAGGATGCTCCCTGCACGTGCTGCTGCACAGCCTGGCTTGGTTCTGGCTGGGAAATGGGATTTCCCACTGGGAACAGCAGCAGTGCAGCCAGCTGGTACTTCCAGTGTAATCCCTGAAGCTAGCACAGCAGAGCTGCCATGAAATGTCTGTTCTTGTCCAGAAAAGACTGATCTCTCAAGGTTTCTGGACAACCCTAGATATTAGAGACTGAAAGAGATTTATTAGGGGAATTATTCTGTGTATTCTGTGCAGTCCATGAGGAGATGAAGCTTTCCCTGCCCCACTGTGGAGCTCACTGCAGGCCATGTGACTGCACTGATATAATACCCAAGTCCCCTCTGCAGCCTCTCATCCTGCTCATTTCATACTGCTCCAAGTACAAGCACAGTGTTGGGTCAATATCCCAGTTCAACTCACGTGTGAAACCCTCCATAAATCTGCAGGACAAAACCAGGGACAAAATTAGACCCTTTATTCCTACCTTTGGTACTAGGGACAGCTTGTTACCAAATCCACTTCAGCTTCTTGAATGCCAAGGGCAGAGCAAAAGTCAGAGCAGCTGCAGTTTCCCTGTGAGCCCAAATTTTCAGGTGCCAGCACCTCAGCAGTGTGTGCAGGTGCTCTGGATTTGGGGTTTATGAACACACCCCCTCCGAACTGCATGGGGATCATCCCATTGAGCAGCTGGGGTGAACAGCAAAGGGGACAGTCCCAGATGTTCCTTCCAAGTCACCAACAGAGCCAAACCAGTGCTCTGGACACTGTGGGATCACAGAGCTCCTCCCTCCCCGGAGCAGGATGGTGCTCCTGCCTCTCCAGGATCCCAAGGGAATTATCCTGGGCCATGCCAGGCTGTGAAGCACCCAGAGCTCACCTCAGAGTCCAGAGAGCCACACACAACCACTGCCACCATCCCCTGGTGACTTTCTGGGTGTATCCACCCACCCTGTGGCTTCAGCAGCACTGCTGGGATGCATCTCAAACCTGATGCAGAAGCTCAGAGGACATTTTGGAGCTCTGACCTGTGCTTTTGCCTGTCCTTCCCAAATTTAGCTCCTTTTCAGCTACACACTGGTGACACCAGGGTGGCCTGGAATCAGGAGCACAGCCAGGGCTTAGGAAGCACTACAAAAGCATTTGTTCCAATATTTACTCAGGGATTTTGCATGCTACACCTACCACAGCCTTTAGTTTATTGGGAACACGGTGCACAGGGGAAGGGCAAACCACAGAGTCTATACTGCTGCCAAGCAAAATGTCATTAAGGTTTTAGCAATGCAACACAAATTGAGTTTACATTAAAGCTTCTTTTGTATAAACCATATCCCAGAGTGAAACACGGTGACAGAGCTGAGTAATGAGTTGGAGCAGAGCAATCAAGGTGGAACTACTGAGCAATAGGAAAAAGGAGCCATTCCAAAGTGCTATTTAAAGTTAGGCTGAGAGCTCCATTTGAAGTATAGAAGTGATTATGTACAGTCACCACTGCACACAGTTAATGCCATGTAGGATGCAGTACCTACCACCTGCAGCTGCACAGAGACACCCCGAGGTTCAATGGCACTATAAAAACCATCACCAACTGGAAGCTGAGATTCTTCTTAATATAGACCTATACATAACTGCTGAAGGGCTCAGGAGTCTGGAACTTCAGATCTCTCTTGTGCTGCCCAGCACATAAATCCCACAACTCAAAGGTGACCGTTTGCCATTTCAAACCTCTCCTTCCTGCAAGATTCAGAGTCCCTGAAGCCCTGTTTGTGCCCAGGAGTGCTGGGCAACACCTGGGGTATGGCAACACCCAGGGCACCAGGGGTTATGGCCCCCAGCCCTGCTCTGCACAAAACCACAGCACTTCTGAATGGTTTTCTAAATACCCAGCAGGCCTGTCTATTATTAGGATAGGGATAATACCAATATTATACTATATTAAATATTAGTATGTCAAAGAAGCTCCTCTCATGCGAAGTTTCCAGTCTAGCTAATTAACAGTGGCTTCCTCCAGCATATAAATTTGGGCTTTAGTCCCTTGTACACAAGTGTGGTGGTGTTCACAGGGGTCCCAGGATGAGGGAAGGGATGAGAATCTTGACTCCATGTTTCAGAAGGCTGATCGATTATTTTATGATATATTATATTAAAAGAAAATTATATTCAAAAACTATACTAAAAGAATAGAGAGAAAAGGATTTCATCAGAAGGCTAAAAAAGAAAGGAATGGAATGAGAATAAAATCTCACAGCTTCGACACAGGTGGCTGCCATTGGTCATCAAGTAAAGACAATTCCACAATTCTGGGTAAACAATTCTCCAAATCACATTCCAAAGCAGCAAAACATGGAGAAGCTGAAGCTTCCCAGCTTCTCAGGAGAAAAGATCCCAGCAAAAGGATTTTTCAGAAAATATGGCTGTGACACACAAGTACACAGGGCAGGAAGGGAGGGAAGGAGCAGAGGACAGGAATGGCTGCAGTCATCTTTAAAGGCTGGAAATTGAAGACAGAATTAACACGCATGGAGAGGAGGCTTCCAGAGCACGGTAAGGTTGGAAATAGCTCTCATTTCTAGTTCCAGGCTTGCTGCTGTGTGCTCTGCTCTGCTCCCCATGGCATCCCTGGGGAGGGAGCCCAGGGCAGGCCCGTTCAGGCGAGAGGGATGCAAATGGGCTCAGGGCTGACCTGCAGCTCACACTCAGCTCTGCCAGCTGCCAGACCCAGCACATCAGACACAGCTCAGGTGCTGAAAAGGCTGCAGTGCTGCAGCCAGGGGTGCAGGGACCCTGCCTGGGCACTCCTCATGCAGACAGATGGGGCTGGATCACAGCACTGCAATATCCTGCAGCTCAATCCCTGTTTTCCCCTCAAATGAGCAAGCCAATTTTGATTTATTTGAGTTTTTCAGAACTTGCAAAATCACTTATAAATGGCTAAATATATTTAAAAAAAACCAAAAAAACAAGTCCATAAAGACTTCAGAGCACTGCTAAGTAGAGCAGCTGAATAGGTTTATCAAGATACAAAGCAGCCCTCCCCAAAATATATGGCTCAGACATACCCTGCCAGCAGAAATACTCAATGTTTAAGATGAGGGAAGAGAGATTCAATGAGGATTTGTTTTCCTGGCAGCCCTCCATACGGGCACATAAACCTCTTGTAGCACCACACTGATATTTAAACTAATTAGCACCAGGAAAGCCTCAGGACTGTGCTTTTCTCCCAGCCTGTTCCCAGGGACACAGGGGCTCCAAAATCTGGCTGTGATCACATCCCACTCACATCCCAGGATGCTGCAGCCCAGGAGCCCCAGCACAACCCCCTTCCTGCCCAAGTACACAGGAACACAGGGCAGGACACTTGGCAAAGGGAAAAAAATCCCCCCTCTGCCCAAAGTGCCCACTCAGCATTATGTGAGAGGATAAAAATAGCAGGCAGGAGAGCTGGCCCTGAATATCAAGCAGCATTCTCACCCAAATCAACTTCCCCTTCACTCTGTTCTCCTGCAGGCTGCACGTTGCCTGAATTTCCTATTCCTCATAAACACAGGCAGTGGGGATTTAGCTCTGGGGAGCTGCAGACTGGCACATCCACCATCATTGCTCTGGCAACCCCCCACCAGGCTCTGGAAAGAGCTCCTGACTTCCAGAGGAGAAAGGCCAGGCTGGGGGGTGGGTTTTGTGAATATTCAACACCTCTGCACAGCAGGCCTGCCTATTATTAGTGTAGGGGATGTCAAAGAAGCTCCTCTCATGCAAAGTTTCCAGTCTAGCTAATTAACAGTGGCTTCCTCCAGCATATAAATTTGGGCTTTAGTCCCTTGTACACAAGTACACAGGGCAGGAAGGGAGGGAAGGAGCAGAGGACAGGAATGGCTGCAGTCATCTTTAAAGGCTGGAAATTAAAACTCTCAGGTAAGAGAGAGAATTAACACACATGGAGAGGAGGCTTCCTGTTTCAGGAAGGGCTGAATCTCCCTTCCTTTAAAAAAAGATTGGATGTGGCACTCAGTGCCATGGTTTAGTTGAGGTGGTGTTAGGGCATGGGTTGGACTCAATGATCCTAAAGGATTTTCCAGCCTGGAGGTTCTGTAATTCCTCCTGGAGCACATCCCCAGAGCATCTGTCTGGAAAAGGCTGAGATGATTTTGACTGGGCAGCTAACAAGAAGCAAAGAGGTCCCTCACAAGGGGCAGCAGAGGGCAGTGCCTTGGGTCAGGGTGGGACTGTCACCCTCTGCCATCCAGAGCATCACACATCTCCCAGCACTGCTCTGGGGCTGCAGAAAGGAGCTCACTGCTGCCCTTGCTCCAAGGATCAGCCACATCCCAGCTGCCAGGACCTGCCTGAGGGTACATCAGAGGCAGGACAGATGCTCAGGGTCCTGTCAGGGCAGCTTTCAGGGCACTCTGTGATCTCTACTGCAGCAAAGCCTGCACTTCAGGGCACCTTCAGTCTCCTGCAAGTTGGTCCTGATTGTGCCAAGCAAAGGCTCTAAGGGACCTAAGTGCTAAACCAAAATGCTCTGCTCATGAACTGCTTCAGCACAAGAGTTTTCTCCAGGTTGAAGAGTGTACTCTGGGAAAAAAATAAAGACTGAAACCTTTTAGAAGTCTGACCTTATTTATTTTTACTTGCTTCTTAAAATTAGGAGAGAAATAAAAAAAAAATATTGTATGGCTCCACATGTACCACCCTCCAGTGCTTCAGTTTCTTATTCCCACCTCCAAAGTGGAACAATAACCTTATCTACTCCATAAAAAACTTCTCCAGCTCGTGCCCAGATTTCAGACACACTTTCTTGGAAGGATAAATCCCTGCTTTCTGCACTGCTCTGCCCCCTCACTGTGCCAGCTGTCAATGAAAGTACCTCACCAGAGACACCCAGGCCCACAAATCTCACCCCAAATTTATACATCTTGCCAGAGCAGAGCTTCTTTCTGGCCAAGGGGTGATGTGCAGCCCTGTAGATCTTCACTGAGCTTGGGGCAGAGGTGACAGCTGAGTTTTCCAGCACTGCTGTTGTCACATTTCTGTATCCTGCTCCTTGCACAGCACCTCTGATTTATAAACCAAAGGTTTCAGAGCTTCCTGCTTGCCATGATTTAAAAACAAGCTGGACAGACCTTCCCAAACCCAGTTCTCTGCCTCAGGGGGGCACATGGCATGGCCATGTCTGAGCCAAACGGCACCCACAGATCTCTGGGGTCATGAGCAGCTCACTTCCCTTTCCAGCTCCACATCCCTCCCACCATCACCACAGGAGAAGCAGTTTCTGAACCAACCTTTCCCAAACTTCAGCAGGTTGTTTGTTTGCTGAGGTTTCAGTTTTCCACAGCTTCTCTAAGGGTCTCTGATGCAATCTGGGCTCTGTTTGCAATCTGGCCTGGCCTTATCTGTGCCTTAGGATGCTCAAGGCACAGATAATTCAGGAGCAATTTTGTGTCAAAACAGCACCTTGGCTTCCAGAAGGGCCTCCAGGACAGCTATGAAAGCTGCAAGGCTCTTCTTAAAGGATTAATGAAGTGATTAACTAAGGTGTAATAAAGTGATTAATTAAGGACCAAATCCATCCATGCACTGGTCAGTAGCAGACCCTGAACAGGGACACAGCTCAGGGAGAACACACCTGAGAGCCTCCAAGGCAGGGCGTGCACACTGCACAACAGGATATTTCACTGCTCTGCAGCCACCTGCCTTTATCCTGGCCCCAAGGACAAACAGCTTTATTGGATAGGGATCATCTCATCTTCCAGGAAAACTTTGTTCAAAGCTTTAGATGTTCAGCTTGCCTGAAAGCAGAACAGCTTTCCTGAGTTGAAAGGAGCAGTTCATGTCTCGGCAGTGAGGTAGGACCAAAGGGAAGGAAGAGAAAAAGAAGAGCTGAATTCCTTGTCTATCTCTCCTCTGCCTTTGTACCTCAGCCCACAAAATCTCAGCAAAGAAAACAGAAGTGATGCAAGATGGAATTCCAGAAAGTCACAAGTGACCAAAAATCCAGCAGTCCATCCCTGCACGTGTACCCTGGAAAGCAACACCCAACACAAGGAGGGTAGAGAAGTCAGCATCACTCACTGCCAACTTCCTGTGATGGAAAAGAACACACAGAGGCCAGGGACCTCCTGGAAATCACATTTTAGGAAGGCAAGTCATCAAATATCAAAGGGGAAAGGAATACAAGAAAGATCTGGTAAGGAAGGACAGCAGTGGGGCGGGAAAGAGCCACAGAGACACAAGAGAAGGTCAGTTCCCCTCTCCACCCCAGCAGGGAAATTCCTGGCTCCCAGACCATCCTTTGTTCCTGTGCCCTAGAGGAACAACAAGGGCTAAACCTCTTCTGCCATAGTCAGTAGAAAACTGCCTGCATCACAGTGCAGGCTGGGAAATCTGCTGGGTTTGGGACAATCTGGATCTGTTGGGTACCAGTGAAACCAGACTCGTGAGCACTACAAACCCAAAACAAGACCATGAAATAACCAAAGCCTCCAGACTTCAAACAGAGCACAGCAAAAAAAAAAAAAACCAAAAAAAAAAACAACCCCCTGTCCAAGCAAGGAAACATCTCAGACAAATTATATCATTTTTGCCATTTTTTCTGAGTTTTTTCCCAGAGAAAAACATGAATGTCCCCGGGCCCACAACAGCTTTTACTTCCCCCACTAGAAGCATCATTCACAAAAAAAGAACCAAGTGGATGGATTGTGCCTATATTTGCAAAACACTTTGGGAAAGAAGCAGTGACATGAATTTGTCACCGATATGGTGCTGGGAGCAGCACCAAACCCAAAGGACACAGGGCTAAAAAAGGAAGGAGAAAAAATAAACCCATCAAAACCAGGGAGCACATCTGAAGGTGATGGGAAACGTCACCGTTCCCTCCACCTGCAAGGAGCACTCAGCCACAGGAGGCCCAGTGCCAGCCCAACAGCCTCTGCTACACATTGAGGGGACACTGATTTGGGGAAAAGACAACACACCTGAGCTTTTACTGCCACACAATAACACCAAACCAAAACCATCCCCATCTGTGGCTGAAGGACCCAGGCATTGAGGAAGCTGTCAGTCAGGCATATTGCTCTAAACACAAAGCCCAATGCAGGCAAACCCCAGCCCTGAAGCAGGCAGGGGCACGTTGCACACAGCTCCTTACCCGACTGATCTGCAGCTTCTCAGCTCCAGGCTTGAAGAGGTTCCATCGACGGCCGCCGTTCCTGCAGTTCCCGCGCACCTTCAGGGTCTTTGAAGCCTGCTCGTTCTCAGCTGCCAGGAGAAAATCCACAGGAACAAAAAAATAAAAAAGGAATGACAAAAGATAAATGCTGTGCTTTAGCTCAGGCTGGGGGCGGAGGCTGTTCTTTTAAATGAAAGAAACAAAATTGTTTGCAAGAGACTCATTCAACCTCTCCTTTAGAAAAAGAGAGCACAGAGTATATTTAGGTGCTTTATTCAGTGCTCTTGGGATGCAAGAGAAATAGTGCAGCTTGGATACTACAAAAAGGCAGAGCTGGGAGCCACATCCCAACGTGGGGTCAGCCCAACTGGGTGTGGAGGCAGGATGCTCTGCCAGGAGCTCCAGGAGCAGGAGACCCTCACCAGCCTGCCCCAGTGTGCCCGGGGCAGCAGCTCCTTGGGTCCCACCTGCTCCAGCAGCAGCACCTGCAGCAATCCCAGCTGCACACTCACCATGGTCCATAGCTGAGCACACCTTGGACCTTTCCAGGCCTCAGAAAATAAACAGCTCCTCCAATTTACACACTAACCAGAAATGGGTAAGGCCATAAAAGCTGTTTTTTTTAAAGAAACTGGGCTGGTTCTCACCCCCAGCATTTCAGACCAAGCTCTCAGAGATGTAGTTCTGCTCTAGCTTTTATATTTTTCAGATTCTCACACCAGACCCCAGCCTGGCCTTGCAGATGGCACTACCCAGGCACACAGCAGCTTGTGAAAAAGAGGCAAATGAGCTCTACTTTTCCAATCAACCAAAACTTTCAGCTCCACATCCTATCTCTTTCTTTTTGGGGTGAAGCTGCCATTATGTGTAAGATCAGAGTTTTCCCTCCCACATTTGGCAAGCTTAAATTTTAATCCCTTCTTCCATCAGGCTCTTCACATCCCCTGGGCTGGAGGGAAGGAAACAGAGCTGAGCACCACTGTGCCCCCAGAGCAGCTGCTGGCACAGGTACATGTGGTCCAGGCAGTGCTCATATGTGGTACAAGCATCCCCACAGGTGTTTCCAGCACCTGGAGGCTCCTCATCCCAGTCATGGAGCAAGGATCTACAGAAAATAGCCATGTTCTGGAATTCTTCCCTAAAAGATGCACAATGCTCAATTTCTATCTCCTGACGTACCTCTCACCACGAAGAGGTTTCAGACTGTGTCAGTCCTGAGGGGTTTGAGACCAGACTAAATGGTTCCAGGTTTTGGGAGAGAGGAGACCCCCAAACCAACCAGGTGGGGGCTCTGCCCTGCCCAGGCTGAGCGCAGCAGGGCTGGGATGCTCATGCAGGCTGCCTGGGCAGCCATCCTGATTTTCTTCCAGCATTGTTGGGAGAGAGACTGCACTGAGACCTATTTCCTCAATGCTGATGCAGGCAGCCTGCTGCTATTTTTAGCAGCCCACGTTTCACTTTGGAGACTCTTGGAGAGCCAGGCTGCAGCACGGTGCCGGCTCCAGCAGGAGGAGGCGATGGATGGAGCAGCGTGCAAACAGGAAATGCTCACTCTGAGGGGCTGCGTGACCCCCCTGTGCTGGGAACCACTGCACCCCAGCAGCAGAGCCATCAATTAACAGCACAGGCAGCTAATTGGCCTTGTCCTCCCCAGCTCTTCTGAACCCTGACGTGCTGCCACCATCCATCAGCTGCCTGGATCCCTGGAGCACTCCCGAGCGATGCCAGCACAGCCTGGCAGCGCTTCCCTGCTCACCCATCACTAAATCACAGGATCCTTCATGCCAGCAGTGGCCCTTCAGGAAATCATTTCCTTTCTCTCATTATCAATCTTTTTAATTAGGAGGTTCAGAAAATGATGTCATCTATTCAGCCATCAGCCAATTTACCTGCCAGCATGAGACCCTGCCAGCAAATACATTCCAGGGTGCTCTCTCTGGTGTCACTGTGAGCAGGACAAATGCAGAGAGGTCATCCCAGTCTTTGGCTCATGAGACTCCCTCCTTCATCATGAAAAGTACCCAAGCACAAGAGGAAAAAAACCCTTCACTTATTGTGTTTCCAAACAAACATCAGATTTGAGTTGTGATCTCAGTATCCATCATCACCCACCACCTTCAAACGGTGAGTACTCAGTGAGTACTCACCACAGAGGATTCTTAGAGGACAGAAATTCAAGAGAAAATCACCAAATATAAGCTCACACAGCAGCTGCTGAACAGCTTTTGCACCTGACATGCCTACTCCTGTTCATCCTCTTATAAGCAGATTATGGGAACTGTGCTCAGAGACATCAGAGAGAGAAAACAGCCTTATTTCATAAACACACTGTACACAAGCAGATCCTATTAGCCAGCAAGAAACTCCTCAGCATGTGGCTCTCAGAGCTCCCTCACCTGGTGCCAGGGATGTAACCAGCATGGATGCAAACCACATTCCTGACTTTTCTACCCCTGCTGCATGGGTGACACCCAAGAGGGGAGGGGAAGGGGAAGGGAAGAGAAAGAGAAGAGAAAGAGAAGAGAAAGAGAAGAGAAAGAGAAGAGAAAGAGAAGAGAAAGAGAAGAGAAAGAGAAAGAGAAGAGAAAGAGAAGAGAAGAGAAGAGAAGAGAAGAGAAGAGAAGAGAAGAGAAGAGAAGAGAAGAGAAGAGAAGAGAAGAGAAGAGAAGAGAAGAGAAGAGAAGAGAAGAGAAGAGAAAGAGAAGAGAAAGAGAAGAGAAAGAGAAGAGAAAGAGAAGAGAAAGAGAAGAGAAAGAGAAGAGAAAGAGAAGAGAAAGAGAAGAGAAAGAGAAGAGAAGAGAAGAGAAAGAGAAAGAGAAAGAGAAAGAGAAAGAGAAAGAGAACGAGAAAGAGAAAGAGAAGAGAAAGAGAAGAGAAAGAGAAGAGAAAGAGAAGAGAAAGAGAAGAGAAAGAGAAGAGAAAGAGAAGAGACGAGAAGAGAAAGAGAAAGAGAAAGAGAAAGAGAAAGAGAAAGAGAAAGAGAAAGAGAAAGAGAAAGAGAAAGAGAAAGAGAAAGAGAAAGAGAAGAGAAGAGAAGAGAAGAGAAGAGAAGAGAGGCACTCACCACGCCTGCGGAGCAGGTGCTGCATGCGCCCTCCCAGCTGGTCCAGCCCCATGGGGGTGCTCTGCGACAGCGGCTCCGAGCGGCAGCGCTCCACCAGCGCCTTGAAGGGCTCTGCCTGCGGGGACGGCTGGGCAGGGGGAGATGTCTGCCGAGAGAAGGGGCACAGGAGGGGTTTTACCAACAGCACTCAATCTCAGGACATACAATAATACACAGAATTACCACGGCACTGCTCGCTGCAGTCTGCACCCATTGCATTTCTGACTGCAAGGTCAGGCCCTGCTGGCCCTGGTGTGCAGCCCCCAGTGTGTGGCAACCCAGAACATCCCTCTGGCTGTCCAGGATGGCCAAGACCCCTGCCAGGGGGCTCAGAGACCCTGGCACAGAGCCCAAAACACCTGTGGGTTTGATTATGACCCGTGGAGCAAATTACCAACCTTATATGAAGATCAGCCAGCCACAACAGTTTAGGTAGAATAATAGTGAAGTTATCACAGGGTGGAAAAGTAGATTTTGGGGTTTTTGGTATGGGGGTTCAGGAGGCAAGATGGAGGGAACAGGGTGTGTCCAGCCTTTCTCCTTCTTCTTCTTGGCCTCCATCTCCTGCTGTGATGGTGGCACTCACAGACTGGTTTAGAGTAGAAGCTCACTGTCTAACACAGGTGATGGGTATTGGAAAGTAATTGTAAACATTGTACACGTAGTTTTTAGTATAAAGACATAACCCTGCCCTGGGGGCAGGCAGAGTGCCTGGAACTGTCCTGCTGGGTGGACCTCAGCAGGGCAGGAGAAAATTTATTATAGATAAGATACAATAAACAACCTTGAGACAGAGAAATGAAGAGCCCTGACTCCTTCTTCAAGCCCAGGCTGGGAAAAGAGACTTTCTAACTCTTCTCAGGGTCACTGTGAGCAGCGAGAGACCCCAACACCAGTGCAGGGGGCTCAGACCTTGTACAGCTTTGAGCCCAACACTTCCAGTGGCACTGAGTGTCCCCAGAACTTCTGGGAGTGACCCTGATGGAGACCCCCTTGCTGCTCTGCATTTTGGGGGTGAGGCTGCTCTCCCATCCCCAAGCCCCAGCAGGAACAGACACAGGAAAGGAATTACTGGTGCTGAGGACCTCGTACCAGCAAGGGCTGGCTGCTTCCAAGGAATAGCAAAGAGAAGCCAAACGGGTTGGCAGCTCGCTGATGGCAACAGCTCACCAGACATGTCCTTGCATCTATAGCCTACAAAATATTTACTTGAATAAAACAGTTGCAATTGATTGAAGCACCCATAAAATGGTCAAATACCTCAGTTATACCTTAATGCTTGGTAACACTAATCCAAAGAGTTGGCATTTACAGTTAAGTGGGGAAAAATGTTGGTGTTTTCCTCACTCCAACTTTTATTATTCTATTCCAGGAGGAAAAGTTCCTGAAAATGACAACTGTACCATGACATTTTGTAGAATGGAATGTTCTTTTTAAAAACATCACAATTCAAACTCCTACTTTTCATTTTATTCTCTGTGACATGTGACACGATGGAAGTCTTGTGTATAATCTTAGAGTCAAGAAATCAGAAGAAAAATCATTTGACAAAGGTCAAGGGAAGCAAACAGGAGGTGTTCCTCTCTAAGAGGTTTCTAGGCTCAATCACAAACACATCTGTCACACTTCCAGGAGCCTGCTAATAACTGGGGGCCTGGGATGGTTTGGTGGATCCATCCTCAAGACTCCAGCAGCTCATTTTCACTGATGTGCTGTTATTTTCATTTACAGATGAAGAACAAAGCAGACAGGCTGTAATTACCCCAGAAGAAAGCTGTGGATGAATTAAGGCTCCATCTCCCAGCACCAGCATCATATCCAGTGAGCCAGTACACTTCTCTTGGCTGGAAAGCAGCTGGGAGGAGGTAAAAGCCAAAGAAAACCTTCCACCCAGGGAATTTTCAACACAGAGTGCCTTTAGCATAAGGCCAGCAAGGCCCAGAGCTGCCCCTTCCCATCCCTATTCTGATGCCCTGGTTTCACTTTTGAGGCTGGGAATGGGATAAAGGAAAGACACAGCATGTGTTTAAAGAAAGCATGTGGAAAGCTGAATTATCCATGTGTTCCATAGCTGGTTCTGTATACATGCAAAGCCTATCAGCTTTGCAAACTCAACCTGCCTTTCCCTGACAATGTTAAAAATACGTTTCCCAAAAAACCCTACCCCACTATAGATAGCACTAAATATAGGCTTTAATTCAAGATTTTGCTAGCACCTCCTGGTTATTATGAACACAAGAATCTGCACAGCTTGAAGATAGGCTTTAGAGGTTTTGTCTCCTCTAAAAATAAAATGATTCTCAGACACAACCATATTAAAAGCCATAAATACCCAAAATCTTCATTCTGCAAGTAAATTGCACCTCGCTGCAGACAGGAACACAGCACTCTTTTGGCAACAGCAGGATTTAGAAAGTGAAGTACTAATTCTTAATTTGGAAGAACTATAAAGCCTTTTGTTACAGCAGGCTGAGACACAACCCAGAAGCTGAATAACCAGGAGATGAAGAAAGCTCTGAAGATCAACTCTCCCAGATACTATTTCCTGGTCAGTGCCATTCAGCAGTGGGAGGAAAGGGATAAATCCACTCAGCAATCCCATCTCTGCAGCTGCTCCCACAATAAACCAATCGCAAGCTAAAAGTCACTTTGGGCATCACCTGCAATTTCTCCACAAACACAGATAAAACAGGGAACTTTGCTGGATCTTCCTCTTGTGAAAAGGCACTTGGAGCTGCACTAAAGCCAAACCCCAAAGCTGTGGGAGGATCTGAGCTCTGCCCCAGCTATCAGGCAGCAGATCTGCAAACCCATCCCCTGGCATGTGCACACTCAGGCAAATCAGCAATGCTGCACTTCCAGTCGGACCCACCGCAGCAAGAGGCTCCTGCTTTCCCACACAGAGCACCTATGGAACCCCAACAGCCTCCCAAGGCCCTGACAGCACCCATATCCATGTGGGCCACTCGGAGCAGCAGCACACTCTGCACCAGGGACAGCCCTTGTGGCACTGGGACAGTTTGGATCCGAGGCCAGGACTCAGAGGAACAACCTCAACTCTTGCTCCAGGGAAACATCTGCAGTGATGCAGGAGTTTGAGCACATGGTCCCTTACAGAGCCCTGAAACCAAACCCAGCATCCCATCAGCCTGGCACCTCATCCTATGGGACACACAGCTTTTGCCAAGACTGACAAGCCTGTGGAAAATCTCATTGGCACACTTCTGGCAATCCTGATTCCCCCAGAGAACGGCCTCACAATCCTAACTGGGGGCTGGTGCAGAACAGCCAGAAGCAAGCTGCAGCCTGCAAACCCTTTGGAGATAAAATTCTGAACCCAAGGAAAAGATTTTGGCTTTCTGGTCCATCAGAATAACCTCTTATTTCCCAAGCAAGCCAGCAGAGGGCACAGAAAGACTGCGGTGAAAGCCTCTGCTCTGCCACTGCGAGGGTGACAGGAGCCCAGAGATGCTCCTGGTCATGGCCCTGGGACAAGCAGGGACCTCTGCCACAAATACACCTGACATTTATTTCTTAGTCCTAAAACCTCCAAACTGATACCTGAAATATGAATTCAGATGCCCATTTTGCAACCTTTCCTCATGGCACTCCAAAGGAGGTATCAAATCACCCACAAACCCTATCCATGGACACACCAGCCACTGTGGAACCCTGATGGAACGCTGGAATTGCAAAATACCTGGTATCAAAGCTGCTTTCCATCTGAACACCATCTCAAGCTACTGGAAATGCTCAAAGGCAACTCCTGGGGCTATGCCTGACTTCCTGCAGCAGCACTTTCCCTGTTGGGATGCTGTGGTGGCTTTAGAGGTTGGAGGGAGGATAATTCACTTCAGTGGAGCCATGGAAAACAAAACTCTGTCCAAAACCCAGTGAAACCTCCATGACATCTTTTACTCCATGTCTCATGTCTCAGAACAAGGTTGGCAATGTGACTCCAGAGCTGCAGCAGCCTGAATGGAGTAATGCATTTTCCACTGACAATTTTTTTGACCTTTACTGTTCTTCCAATTCTTCAAAACATTTTATCTCTACTGTTTCACAAGTTCCCAGAACACATGAGAATTTGGGATGGGGACTGAAAGCAACCATCAGGGATGTGCTTTTCTACTTTTCTGCATCTGCTTTCATTAAATGCTGCTGCAATGCTATTTCCTTTAAAGCACCAGGATCAAATCCTACCAAACTACTTGCCCATATCATCGCTCAGCTCCTGCCCAAAGACATTAGAATTTTAAAAGACAAGACCAGGAAAGCAAAAACCAGGTGCATTAACTGCAGATACAACTAAAAAGATTTACTTACTGACAGAAGCAATGTACAGATCATCCCCTAAATCCCATCCAGCATCCCTTGTGCTACACCAGCCTCAGTTTCTCACACCATCTCCCCACAGGAGCCTCTGTGGGAACAGGCACTTTTATGCTTTTCTTGGGGTAATGTTTCAGTTGTTTGGGAAATGCTTTCTGCCCCACTCTGCTCACACACTGTAAAACTGCTGGGAACTTGCTCAGGGCAGCTGGCCTGGCCAAGCCATCCCATCCTGGCAGCACCTTCTCCTGCCTGTGGTTGAGCATTTCCCTTGAAATACAAATCCTACAGTTAATCAGAGCAGCCTGGAGTGGAGGCAGCAGGGCCAGTGACTGTCCTGAGAAACAGGTGCCAGCAAAGAGATGGACTGAGCCCTAAAACAATAAGAGGCTGGAGTTTGCTGGGCTGAAGTTACTCCTCTCCCATGTTTATTTTTGGTGAAGTGTTTCCGAGTGCCGCTCCCTGATGGGAGATAGGCGAGCAAATCCCTGGGGTATCTCAGGTCATTTGTTACTGGAGCTGCTGGCAGACTCTCCAGGGCTGTTCCTGCCCAGGAGATCCCTCCTGCAGCCTCCCTTTGCTCTGGGTTTGGTGCCACCACCCGATCACTGTGCGCTGCCAGACCTGCAGCAGGAGTTCCTGGGGTGCAGGAGGTGTCCAGAACCCAGGGGGGGCTGTGTGCTTTCCTCCCCCTGCTGCAGCCCCTGCCCAGGAGGCAGCCAGCCCTCCCTGCCAGAGGAAGCCTCAGCAGCCCGGAGGCCGTGTGCTATCGCCACACTCCACGGGAACTCGGGGGAGGTTTCCTGTCCAGTTATCTCAAGCACCATATTTAAGCTTCTTGGTCGTGTTAATAAGCTGCACCAGCTGAGCTGGGACTTAGGGCATCTCCTGTTCACACAGCTGAGCTGGGAGAGCGCTGGGATTGTGCCCTGAGAGCTCTGGGACCAGACAGGCAGGTCCTGCCCCCCCAGCAGGGATGTGGCTGCTCCAGGAGAAGAGTGCTGCTATTTCCCTCTGCTCCACTCCATCCTTTCGTGCCACTCTCATCTTGCTCCTGCCCAGAATGTTTTCAGCTTGGTCCCTGTGAAGGGATATCAAACCACAGCTCTTCTGAGCTCCTCCTAAAAATGTTACTTCCAGAAACCCCAAGAAGTGACCAACCACTACTCACTCCTCTGGAGTGCCTGGGATTACACAGAGAGCTTCTGTAACTCTTTGTATTACACAGAAACAGCAGAAAAACAAAACCAGGAATAACTAACAATACTGCTGCCTGTTTTAGCTGCGAGTCAGAAGTTCAGATCCTTTCCCTCAGCATTTCTAATGTGCTGCCAATTTTCAAACACTTCCCCTCTTTGCTTGGAAGTTACTGCGACCCCTTTTCCAACAGGCAACAATGTCACCACCTCTGGAATATCTCTTGTCTCTCCAAACCCAATAGGAAAAGAGAAAGTTTCTTCACAAATCAATCTTATTTTTCTACCTGGCACCTTGAAAAAAGAAAAAATCCTCATTCCAGCCTCAGCTAACCAGCAGGTACCCAAAAGAACCCTAAAGCTGGGCTTCACACTGGCTCCACAGGACTTAGGTCTCATAGCAATAAGCTGGACAAGACAGATTTGTAACACCCAGAACCTAGTTGAAAATGCAATGTCCACTTACATGTTCTGAAGATTTTAAGGGCTTTGAAAGACTTGCTTGTACCAGACAGGAATGTCCTGCCATGACTGGAGCCACTAGCACTGCCCACCTCTCATTCATCACCTACCCCATCACTCCTATAACTCTTTAAGGTAAGGAATCACAGAGGTCAAAGTGCAATTGCTGAATTCTGTTTGCCCATGGCACATTTAAAAACTCTCAGTTTGTTAAAACCCCTCTACTTAGGAGCTTCTACTTCAAATGAACCTAAATGCAGAGAGGAAAAAAACTAAAGCTAGTGTCTAGGAATGCATAAACTGCTACACCCTCTTCAGGAGACACTGATACACACAAAGGGTCTTAGAAGAAGCAGCTCTGGAGGTTAAAGAGCTCAGACTCAGACTGATCTAAGAGCTGTGTCTGCTGCCACTATCCACAGAACAACCTCCTTCAAATCCCAATGAGGGATGTAAAAAAATGCTTTCCAGTGCAAACCAGCTTTTTGAGATGTACAACAGCGTGGTCTTATTGCAAACCTTACAAAGCTGCTCCTACCTTTCCATTTTTGAGGCGTCCAGAAGAGACAATCCTTGAGACGTGCACCTGGAAGGGCCTGCACTCCGTGCTGCAGTCAAACTCTCCCACTCTGTCCATGACCTCCACAGAGTTTTGTTCCACAAATGAAGCAGTTCCCCGCTTTTTAATGCGGCCACCAGGCTGTTCCAAACCCTGCCTTTTCACTGTGGAACACTTTAAAAAAGTCACTACAGAAAAGTCCACGTCGGCAACTGCGGAACAGCCCATGTCCGCAGCATCCAGAATGTTCTCAGGAATGTCGTGAGAAGGTGGCAGGTCCCTGCCTGTGACCTGACTCTTCTCCAGAGTACTGCCAGTGTCTTGGTGCTCCTCAGTCACGGCTGCCTGGGGAAGGCGGATCAGAGCCTCAGGTGCTGCAGAGAAGTCACCATTGGCAGCTGAGGAATGGTCCAAGTCCACAGTGCCCAGCTCATTCACAGGAAGATCAGGAGAAGGTGGCACATCCCTGCCCACAACCTGTGATGTCTCTGGAGTACTGCCCAGGTCCTGAATCCCCAGCTCACCTCCTTGCAAAAGCAGCTCAGGGTTTCTCAAGTCCTGATTATCCAGTTCTGTCCTTGAAATTTCCTGAGCCACAGCTGGAGATGGATCTACAATTTTAGCAATCACTGGGGCACAAGCCACGTCCTCAGTATCAAGTTTAGTCAGTGATGTCTGTGGAAGGTGGGCCTGAGCTTCAGTCACTGCAGGAAAGGCACCATCAGCAGCTGGAGAGCAGCCCAGGCCTGCAGCATCCAGATTACTGACAGGAAGATCAGGAGAAGGTGCCAGGTCCCTGCCCACGACCCTCTCCAGGGTACTGCCAGTGTCTTGAAACTCCAGCTCACTTCCAGACAAGTTTTGCAAAGGCAGCTCAGGATTTCTCAAGTCCTGATTATCCAGTTCTGTCTCTGAAAGCTCCTGAGCAACTGTTGGAGATGGATCCATGTCTTGAGCAACCACTGGGGCACAAGCCACATCCCCAGAATCAAATTTAGTTGGTGATGCCTGTGGAAGGTGAGTCTGCACTTCAGTTTCTGCAGAAAAGTCCCCACTGGCAGCTGGAGAACAGGCCAGGTCCACAGTATCCAGACTATTCACAGAAAGATCATGAGAAGGTGGCAGGTCCCTGGCCATGACCTGGGTCTTCTCTGGATTAGTGCCTAAGTCCTCAATTGGTTCAGCCAGAGTCATCTGTGGAAGTTCAACCAGATCCTCAGAGGGGTCTTTGCTGTTCAGCTCAGTGAAAGAGCCATCTGCAAGCTCTGCCACTTGGGACATGGATGGCTCTGGCCCAAAGGGAGAAGGTGAGGTTTCATTAAGCCTGTCACTGCCACTGTCCAGGCCAGAGGAACCAAGGCCTTTCAGCCCATCTGTGGTTTTGCAGTGCTGCAGGGGCTCCTTTCCCCCCAAACTCTCAAAGCTCAGGTTCTCCCACGTGCCCGAATCCGGGGACTGCAGGCAGGCTCCCACCGTGCAGAAGGCCTTGGCGCTCTCGTTCTCGATAACCAAGCCCTCTCTGGGGGAGGCCACATCCTGCCTGCGGCCGCGGAAACTGCGCTGAGGCCTCTTCTCATCGGGGGAGAACGCCCTCGAGGAGCCTCGCAGCCGCCGAGCCGCCTCGGCCACGCTGCTTAAGAACCTCACAACACCCCCAAAGTGAGTGGCTTTGGCAGCACCGTTTGATTTTTTTCGCTGGCTGAGATTTTCCTCACATCTTGTATCAAAGTCAAAGTAAGAAGCGGAATGATCAGTTGTATTTTCTAAGTTCTGGAAATTGGTTTCAGCCCTTTGATCTGGGAACTTTGAATTATCTTTGCTAGCTAATGAAATTCCTTTCAGATAGCTCCAGACATCAGAGCTCCTTCCTCTCCTGCTCTCCTGCGGGAGCACAGCACACCTCTTTTGATTGTCCCCTTCTGTAATTGCAGGACTCTTAACGTGTTCAAAATTCAAAGACTCGCTCTTCCTGGCCGGTATTCTGTGGCAGTTACCATCATTATCCTCACCGTGTAATCTGCCACTGATATCCCTGAGACATTTACTTTCAGTGGCATCGAGTTCAGGAATGCTGATGTTCAGCTCTATGTCCTCAAAAGAAGAGTCCAAATCTTCGATGTAGCCCGCGTAGGAGTGGCGGGAGGGCCTCCGGCCATCGCCCAGCTTCCTGACCCTGTAGACAGCTCTCTGCCCACTGCCATGAGGGTCCTCCTCAGGGTCACACACGTCCTGCACTCTGGATGCTCTCAAATCCACGTTCTTGGGTGTCCTGGAGGATCTTCCCTTTTTTGACGAGCGTACCCTGTCCATGAAGGATGGCTTTTTTAACTCTGATGCCTCAGAGGCAACTCCCAGCAGAATCATGGACTGGGGCCTGTCTTTATTCGTAGAGAGTCCTTTCCTTCGTCTGACAAAATTCCAGATCCGGCTGCCCTTGGTTGTCTTCTTATACCTGTGTGTTTCCTCCTGCTCTCCGGGGACTGCGTCGCCAGAGGCGCAGTGCTCAGCACCACAGGCCTCCAAGGCATCAGTGCTCCCTCCCTCCATGTTTCCTTGGGAAATCCTGTTGGCACATCCATTGGGAATGCTCACAGAAGCAGTACGCTGGAGGCCCTCTAGAACTTCCATCGCCCTGGCTCACAGGCTGGTTCCAGGAGTCACGGATGCATGGTCCTCAGATTGTTTTCTTCACAAGACTTTAAGGGAAAAGAACAAAGGAATGCAATTAGAGCAGAAAACTTTTAGAAGACACATTTCTTAAAGCATCACAAGTCGAACCACCCAGTGGCAGTGGTGGTTTTCCCCATTGATTCCAGGGAGGCTGAAATTTTGCTTCCAAACCATATAAATTTTAAAGCTACTTAAATCTGCTTTAAATGACTGAACACTCAGTGACCACAAATAAACTTCCTGCGCTAATAAAGTTACCACAAAGTATGCTCAGGATTCCATGAATCACATCTTCGCTTTGCAAGTTGCAGAGACTCAAAATGCATCAGAGTTCATGGCAGAGAGGAGAGAGGAAATTCCAGTCAGTGCCCCTGCACATGCCACTGTCATCTCCACCATCCCCACCTGCCAGAACTGGCACCATGCTCCCAATAGCTCAGTCTCTCCAGGCAGCCATTCAAAGAAAAGTCAGGATGACCCTTTTCCTGGAAGCAATGCAACTCTAAAATACTACAGCATCAGAAAACTCGTGGAATATCCGAGCCAGGTTTCTCATACAGTAGCAATGGCACCAGCATGGGAATCCCTCCTGGCACTGGTCTGCTCAATGAAAGCTGCTTGGCCACCACTCAACACTACAAAAAATGTGTTCCCCTCAAGTGAGTTCCAGTGGACAGGATTAAAAATCCAGTTCCCCCACCCAGAGCAGCAATGGAAACCACTCTGAAGCAGCTGTGGGAATACAGCTGAACTCCTGCTCAGTTCCTAAAGCTTCCCTTCCCCTGGAACACATCTGCCCTGTCTTGATATTACAGCTTCATGGGGCTGGATCTGCTGGTCCTGGGTTTGCTGTCTAGAAAGCAGAACCACATGCCAAGCACTCAACTGGGTTAAATTCCCTCAATTTCCAATCCTACTCTTAGGAGGAAGAAGAAAGAAATAGTGAGCCCCCAAGACATGGATTTGACAATGGAGAAACTCTCCACTTACCCCCAGGCAGCAGGAGAGCCACACTAGCACTGTGAACAGGCCCCAGATCTACTAAAAACATTTAAACTTGTTATTTCTGATAAAACTAAGGTCATTAATGCAGCAGCTACTCCCTGGGCATCTCATGAACCTTGCATTCAGTCAGATAAGTCTGTTCCTACCTTGCCACCATGTCTGCCTCCAACAAGGGACAACCCGTGAGACCCCCAGGGATGGCAGAGGCACCACGGAAGCAGAGCACAGCCAAGAGAAACAACCAGCATCCCTCTTTTTTATGGACAACAGTCATCTGGCGTTCCATGAGCCCTGCCACAGGGCTTGGGCCAAGCATTTTTGGCACCAGCTGTGCTTAGGGTAGCAGAAATGAGTGTTTGCTGCTGCGGTGGGCTGCCAGATGTTCACTCACTGTGCTGCCCACCCCAGGCAAGAGGGAAAACAAGAGGAAAAAGCTGATGGGCTGCTATAAAGATACAGTGACCACTTTCCAATCCCTGGCAATTCGATTTATTGCCAACCGATCTGGATAACGAGAAACAAAGATAAAACTAACACAATGTCTTACCCCCACCCACCATGGCTCAACTTCCCCATTTCTGAGGGGATCTACCTCCCACCAAGGGGTGCAGAAGGATTGGGAACTGGGACAGGTATGGTTGGGTCGTGATAGTCGTCCTCCCTTCTCACACTTAGCCCAGGCTCCCGTGGGGCCTTCACAGGCCACGGCTCCTGTCAGGAGAACTGCTCCTGTGCGGGGCCTCCACTTGTTACAATTTCTGCCACGAATCAGCTCCACAGGATACAATTCCTACCAGGAACATCCCCCTCCTCCTGTGTGGAGGCTCCAGAGGTCCCATTCCTGCTTTGTGGAGCCATCACAGGTCCCACTCTCGTCAGGAGAACCTGCTCCTGTGTGGGGCCTGCACAGGCCACAACTGCTGCCAGGGATTAACCCCTGCTCACCACCTCATCCTCACTATCTTCACCAGCCTCAGGGCTCAAAGAGCTGCTTCTCACCTTTCTGTATCTCCCCTTCACTCCTCCTGGCCATTTTTGCCCTTTATTAAAGGGCAAAAAAGCCCCTCACCGTGTGAGGCGCTGCTGGCCCTGCTCTGGGCTGTGGTGGAGACACTGGTGACACTGCCTGTGCCCAACACACCCCACAGTGACATGGCCTAAATGGGCACTGCCAAACTCACCTCACAGTGACACAGCCTAAATGGGCACTGCTAGAAACACCTCACAGTGACACAGCCTAAATCTGCACTGCTAGAAACACCTCACAGTGACACAGCCTAAATCTGCACTGCCAGATACACCCCACAGTGACACAGCCTAAATGGGCACTGCCAGATACACCCCACAGTGACACAGCCTAAATGGGCACTGGCAAATATACCCCATAGCTGCACAGCATCAACGGATACAGCAAAGCACGCCCTACAACTTCACACCCTAAATGTACACTGCCAAATACACCCCACAGTTGCACAACCTAAATGTACCCTACCAAATACACTCCACTCAGTTACACATCCTGAAGGAATACAGCCAAATACACCCCACAATTACACATCCTAAATCTGCCCTACCAAATACACCCCACACTGACACAGCCTAAATGGGCACTACCAAATACATCCCACAGCTGCACAGTATCACTGGATACAGCCAAGCACACCCTACAATTACACACCCTGAATGCCCTGTGGGGTCTATCCCACTGCCAGACAGACCCCACAGCTCCCCAGCCCAACCACACACACCCTGTGCAGTCCCCCAGCTCAGTGAGTACCTCCAGCCTCACCCCAGTTACCCAGCCCAAGCACAGTGCTGATGCTCTGCTCTAGCTGGCTCTTTACTCAGCCTCCTGTACCCACCACCATGGAGGTTTTAAGAGAGAACCTCCTTCACCATGGAGGTGTTAAGAGAGAACCTCCTTCCCCAGGCACTTTTGGGCCTCAGAACCACCTGCCTCCATTTAAACCCTGCAGCAGAAATTCATGCTGGAGCTGTGCTGCCATGGGTCCCTGCAGAGACCACAGAAGCTTTTGTTCCCAAAAAACCAAGGGTTGAGCAGGACAGTTCCTCCATCTGGTGCCTGAGGAGGAGACCAGCTCCTCATTTCTCAGGCTGTCACTTTGGGATGTGAGTTATTCCCAGACATTCCTGCTGCAACTTAAAGACTAACACATTGGAATGGGCTGGAAGGAGTGGTGGGGAAAAAAAAAAGAGCACTTCAGTCGTTTCAAGTCGTGCAGCCAACTGGCAGCAAAAGACAGAAATCACAAGTGGCCCTGGTTTTTTGTTTGTATTCTCTTTCCAGTTTTATGTTTTATTGTTTTTGGCTGGGTGGATCCTGCATGAGGAAAGAAGATTCAAAGGGAAGAGGCTTGCCTGTGAAGTCTTTGGAGGGATGCTAGCACAGAGGAGACAGGCTGTTCCTCATGTGGCAGGCAAAAGAGAGCCCATAACAAGGGACAGATCCTGCACAGCCCTCCCCAGAGAAGCAACAGAATTCAGAATCACAGGGCACATGGGTGGCTTTAAAATTAAATAAGGAGGGGTTGTATTACTTTTTTTAAGCAGCTTTAAAGCAGATGTAAATTAGAGCTGCCACCATGAAGCCAGACCCGAGCAAGCAGAGAGGAGACCCATTCTGTGACCTGTATTTGGTTCCTCCTCTCCATCTCCCCTTCCACCACAGCCTCACCTGACCCTCTCCTCATCTTCAAAAGCACCTTGTTGGTGTTTGAATGCCCCCAGTCACACCTGCAGGACTGCACACACTGAAACTGATGCCTTGAGAGGCTCCTGGAGCAGAGGCTGGACAGAGTTAAAGGAATAAAGCAGGGATTTATTAAAAGGCCTTCACAGGATTCACCTTGGGCAGCACAAGAGCCCAGCCAGGGCTACACCCAAGCTGGATGAGGATCACAAGTTCTCACTATAAGTTTTATCAGTTTTGGTCCATTTCCATTTTGGGGTTAACTGTCCAATTCCAGCTCCAGGTGATGCAGTCCCATCCCTCCCAGTTTGCTCTCCTCAATTCTCTGTTGTTTGCACTTTCTGGGCCTGAAGCTGCAGAGGTGTCCTTGGTTCTGGGGCTGGAAAAGGATTGTTCTGTGTGACTGAGCTGTGAGGAGAGCTGCTAACACTTTATATGGAGTTCAGAGTTATACACCAATGCAGTACAGAGTCTGGAAAACATGAAAACTAAAACTGAAGGCATCAAAACCACAGGCTGACCTTGGCAGGAGCCAGCTCCCAGCACAGCCTCCTCAGTGCCCACAGCCCAGCACTGCCCCTAAGCCAGCTCCAGCCCCAGGACTGGCACTGCCCCACCCAGAGCAAACCTCCCACCCTCGAGGCAAATTTCAGCCACCTTCCTTCAGTGTTCCCTGAGCAGGAGCCCAAATCTGCTCTGCAAACACCTGCAGCAGCTGCCTGGGGCAACCTGTGCTTCCCACCAGCCAAGCAGGGCAAAGGTGGCTTTACCAACCAAACCACAAGGCCTCGGGGGCATTTAGGCCCATCATGACAAAATAAAATTTGAATATGGAGGAAAGCAGCCCTGAGAGTGTCTGATGAACCACTGCTCACCTTCCTGGAGTGCAGAGGAAAGAGGTTTTGAAGAAATGCTGTGGGAACAGCTATTAGTCAGAAAACAACACCACTTGTCAACCACATGTTTATTTTTCCCCTCCTTGAGCTGCAGTTGCAGATGTCAAGTCGTAGCAAGTCACCACCCAGCAACTAAAAGCAGGACCACCATCACTTAAAGCAGGGTTTTAACCACAGAAAACACAATTTCCTTCCACCTCTTCCACTGCCCACAGATTACCTGAGCCTAAGGAGGGTGGCTCAGCCAGGTCTGGAGACCAAAGGCTCGTGTGTTTGCTCTCCAAAACACACACAATCTCACCTGGAGGGGAAGATGGTTTTATAAAACTCCAGCTACCAACCAAACACTGCCAACAGCTCCAGTGCACAGGGGCTGTGTGGGTCCCTGCCTTGCCCTGCTCTTCCCAAAGCAGCTCTTCATTCTGAAAATTCACTTTCCTTTTCCAGGTCACTGAGGGGGATGAATAAACTGAGATTAATAAAATCCCCAGCCAAGGGCACCAGGTGTGTTACACAAACATCTGTATCTATAGCCACGACTCTCCCTCCAAATTCTTTCCATATTTTTTGCCTTATCCCAATGTCTAAGAAAGAAATAGGTGTCTGTATCTCACTCGTGGTTGCACAACATTCCCTTGGCAACAGGCTCTTCCTGCACGATACAGGTGGGAGTAAGAGCAATTTTGCTCCTTTTCAGTGTGATTTAGCAGACAGCCAGCAGAAATAACAGCACAGGCCCAGGGAACACCCACTAAAGTTGACAGTTCTCATAGACTTAAAGGACACTGAATCAGGCCCAAGCAATCAGGGCTGTCACAAGCCACCCCTCAGGGAGTGACACTTTGCATGGGCAATCACCTGCTGCTGAGCTGCCCGACACAAGTTATCCAAAAGCAGAGCAAAACCAGGCTAAACCACGACACCAGGTCCAAAGGCAGCAGGGTAGCAAGGCTTACTAGAAAGGAAGCATCAGTTAGGAAATTAGGATTAGCCTGATCCAGGCTGAGTTTTCTCAAGGGACCCTAATGATGGAAAGAAACTGCTCGTTCAACAGCACACAGTTCAGGCTGTTTGCCAGGCAGGCACCACACAATTCCTGAAATCTTCAGATCTCTGCAGGTTTTGGGCAACAAGCAGAAGTAACTTTTAAAAAAGTATTTTTAGTGCTCTGAAACACTAAGAGGGCACTGGCACAGGGTACCCAGAGAAACTGTGGCTGCCCCTGGATCCCTGGAAGTGTCCAAGGCCAAGCTGGACTGGGCTTGGAGCAGTCTGGGATAGTGGAAGGTGTCCCTGCCCATGGCACAGGTGGAATGAGATGGTTTCAAAGGTTCCTTCCAACCCAAACCATTCTGTGCTTCCAGGATCCCTTGGTGCTGTGGGATATTCCAGGTTCCAGGCAATGGTAAATCCCTTCTATCAAGTGACCTGAAAGAACTATTTTGACTGGGGCCCTGAGAAACAACAAACCTTTGAAGGGAACAAAGAGGAAATTGGTGGTGGGGCTGCCCTTGGGGCAGCCTAGACAGGATCACATGCCAGACACCATGCTCTCCTCCACAGAGCTGCTGGCTCAAAGCACCTGGAGAGACCCAAGGTCATCCTGCAGGTTTTGGAGCCAGAGGCAGAGAGGGTCTGAGGCTCAGTGCCCCCCATGTGCAAAGGAGAAGCTGGGGGTTCAAACCATGTCAGAAGAGTCAGCAGTAAAGCCCAGCTCCTCCTGGCACTGTGACAACCTGCGCTGTGCTGGATGTTCCAAGGACAGGATCTGCACTCACTGTGGAGCAGTGACTCCAGACACCCCTCCAAGGTTCTCCATCCCTCTCCTCTCACCCCTCAGCAGTGCTAAATTTGTTTCCAAGCCCAGTGTCCCCCCCAGCAGCACAAGGCTGGAGCGAAAGGCCCGGGGCCGCTGCGGCCCAGGCACCAACAGCCTCGGCGAGCGCTGCCAGAGCTGGAATGCACCGAGGGCCCCCGGGGACACGATCTTCCATTCGGCTCTTCCTCTGCAGGATCCAAAATAACAAACAAGAAGGAGCCTTTGGCCATTGTTTCTCGGGGAAGGGGGGTGACAGGGAGAGGGCACGCGGCGCAGCCTGCCAGAGGCATGGCTGAGCTAAGGAAGTCCTGCCTGGGCTTCGCTGTATCCGCTCCTCTCCAGGAGGGGCGGGGGGAGGCAGGAAGGAGAGAAAATAGAGAACAAATGATCATATAACCCTTGAGAGAAACCTGTCTGCTCTCGGAGAGCGTATTTAGCCCAAGCATGCAGCGCCTCTTGCTATACAAAAGAAAAAGAGGAAAGAAAACCCCGCCAGTTCTTCCGTTACCATGTTCTACCACTGAAAAAAAATGGGAGGAAACAGATGTTAAGCTCTCCAGCGTCAGGAAATTATCTCTTTCATGGGGGTACAGTTACTTCAATGTATTTAGGTCAAACAAATAGGGAGAGAATCGTGACTTCTCCCCCTTTCTGTTTATGTCTCCGCAGACATTTCAGACTTGTTGGGTGCCGCATCCAAGGACCAAGGGCAGAGCTGTGTTTGCTCACAGAGCACACCCTGAGGATGCAGCCTGATGATCAGGTCCCTGCCCACCTGGCAGATCCCCACCCTATAAACCAGTGCAGCCCTTACAAAAACTCAGCATCCTCGCTTCTGGGTCAAGGAGGACAGTTTGCTGCTGGGCCCCAGCCAGGCATGGCAGCACTGCAGCCTGATTGTTCATTTCTTTCAATTGAGGTGGAAGGAGAGACCTGGGTGAAACATCTGCAAAAGGGATCTCCAGCCCATCAGCGAGCGCAGTTACGACTTTCCGGCACTGGGGTCCCCAAGGAGCGCGGGGCCCGTGCCCATAGGAAGTGACCAGAGAATTGAACCAGCATTTCACATGCTCTGCAAAATCCCTTCCACAGGAAGCTAAACCCCTCCATTAGGAGCAGGAGACAGACAGAGGAGCAGTCTGAATCCCTTCCCAGTCAGGAATGGACAGACATTATCAAAACACTGAGTTTTAGAATCACAGAATCATTAAGATTGATAAAACCTCCAAGATCTATTACAACCATCAACCCAGCACCACCACCACCACTAAACCGTGTCCTCAAGTGTCACATCCACACACTCTTTTAATATTTCCAGGGATGGTGACTTCACCACTTGCCAGTGGCAGAAGGGACCCTGCAGCAATGGTCTGCTCCATCACTGAGAGCAGACTAGCAGACAAGATAACCCCAGACAAAGAGGACACGTTCCCTGTGGCAGCAGCATCTGCCCCACATGGTTTGCACTGGTTAGAGCCAAAGCTTTTACAGTCCTGGATCTGCATTTGTGCTCCTGCTAATTCAATCTTCACCAGGCAGAAGGATGGATGCACAGACTGATAGCTCCAGCCCTGTATTTATAAGGACGGAACTCAAAACTTCAGGCTGAGTAAATCAGTTCACTCATGTATAATTTAAACATTACTTCCTTCCCATTTCAGGGAGCTTTAGAGTTTGTGAGATGGCCAAACACAATGAAATTAGAGCAGGAGACTCATTTTGCCTGCAGCCAAGGGGGAGAGAGAGCTGCTCCACTGCATCTGTCAGACAAACTGTGCCGGTGCTGGTGCTGCCAGGCAGGGAGCAGCTCATTGCAAACACCACAGCTCCACACTGGACACGGGCTGGCACTGCAGGGAGCTGCCAGGAGCTGAACAGGGCACCAGCCCTGGCCTCTGCAGCACACAGAGCACTAAAGCCTTACACCAAGCCAGGATCAGCTTTACACACACAAGGAAGGAGAGAGCCAGAACCCAACTCCTTGTGCAAAGCTGAGCAGAAGCTCAGATAAAAACACAGAGATATAAAATCCCAGGAATACAACTGGAATGAAATAATGAACATAATAGATCAGTTCTTGCTGAAGGTGGATTTCAGACCAAGCCTCTCACAAAGCCCACACACCTCTGGCACTGCACCTGTGCTAAATGCTCCTCCAGATCCAAGAACTGCAGGTGCAGATTCACCTCCTGCCCACTGAGCCACAGCAGCAACACCCTACACATCTCCCCTTTTTTGCAATTCTAAATTCTTCTGCTCTACAGAAAATAAACCTGAGGTGAGCCCTGAAGGGATCCAAAAGGATCCTTCTGGTTCTGGCAGCCAGGATGGACAGGGACCCCCAGGAAAAGGAGGGAGCCTGAAGGAGGAGTCATTTGCCAGCACAAGGTTGTTTTGATGCACAATAGCTGTTTCCCCAACCTCTCCAGCTATTTGGCACCAACTGTCACCATTCTAATACCAAAATATCTGCCATTACATGTAGATTATTTGAACTGTTCAGCAGTCAGTTGAAAGTAGTTAATTATATGTAAGAACATTTAATTACTATCCAGTAGCAGCTGTAGGTACTTTAATACCATAGTGATGAGCCAAAACACAATGGAACAGGCAGATTCAGGGGTCTACACCCATCCACACCCCATTAATGTCAGCTGAACAACACTGAACCACTGGCTGCCAACCTTTGGAGGCAACAACTTCATGGTGCTTGTGACATTGCTCTGCATTCCCAATTAGTCAGTTTGGTAGAGATGCCTCAGGAACTTCACAGCTGTGATATTTCTCAAAAATCCCTGCCTTCTCCACAAATCCCTAAGCAAGAAAGCATGGTCTGAACATCAGAGCAGAAATCAGTAGCCAGCGTTTAATTGTTTATATCTTGAGACAAAGATAGTGTCTAAATAATTGTCTATTGTATCCCAGAGACAGCACAGGAAAGCTCTTCCCCTAGCTGGGAGCCTGCAGGTCACACATGCTTCTGCCATAACATTTGCTATAAATAATCCTCGCTGAGCCCAGCTAGGTACAGACCAAGGCAGCACTGTGCTCCTATCGCTTTCAGCCATTACCCCTCCCCAGAGAGCGCATATCCTACCCTATTGTTCCTGCTCAAATGTTTGAAAGAATTATTTTTTCCTTGCTCCTTTTGTTTGGGGAGTTTATTTATATTTCCTCTTTGACATGGAATTACTACGAGAAGAAAGGAGTGCCACCTTCCACGGCACCCACCGGTGCCAGTGCTGAGCTGAGCAGCAGAGGGTCACCTTTGGAGGACACTGCCATAGTTACAGACCTCCCAGTCTGGCATTCTGTGCTAATGTAGGTTCAGCACATTCAGAGGATTAGAAACAAAGAGCTGGGTGCCAACGCCAGCCCCAAATTCACAAGCAGAGACTCGGAGCACAGGCAGCAACCCGTTCTGCTCCAACATTTTCAGGGATTATTTCAGCAGGTTACTCAGCAACTCCCTGATGTGGCCCTGGTGATGTCAAAGAACACCTTACCTCTACTTCATTGTCTCACTTCCAGCCCTACTTCTACCTCCAAACAGATCCCAAGTGACCTGTTCCTCTCAGGCAGCTGCATGGGTGGAATTTACCCTTGTCCTCCTTTCCCCTTTTCCTCAGAGCAGTTGAATGCAACCACACAAGCATAGGGCTTGGCTCTCAACTCCCCAGGCACCTTATTGTGGAAAACCCACCTCATCCAGCACAGCCTTTGAGTACAAGGTGAGGTATCTCCCTGCCTTGCTTTGAAATTGGTGACAAGTCTCACTCTAGAGCCCCAGGTATCAAGTGTACAAGTGTCTTTGCCCTCAGCAGCAAACCATTCCTTGAAAAGTCTTCTGCACTGTTTTTCCATAAAATCAATCCAGTTTCTGGCTGTTGGAAGGTGTGATGTCCCAAACAGGCCAATGACACCTGCTGTGCCTCTGTCCATCACAGCACTCCGGGATATCCAGCTCAGGAAGGCCAGTGGCTGTATACTAAATTGCCTTTAGGCACATGAAAAAACTGCTCTGGTATTTCTAGAAAACCACAGTGACTGCTACAGGCCTGGCCTGCTCTCAGGCTGGGGCTTTTCACCCCAGAAAGGCACTTTTAGGGGTCACACAGAGAACTTTTGGTAGTTTGACACCTGCCTGTACTTTACTTTTCCCTCACAAGGTTGGTGCAGAACACTCCAAAGTCACAAGGTGCCTCCTAGACAGGCTGACACCTTTCTGCTGTTCTCCTCATCAACAGCAACAACCAAAATTCACTCTTACCCTCATCCAGAGCCACTGCACAGCAGGCAGAGCACACACTGAGCCCAGGCTAGCACACAGCCATGCCCTGCAGGAACTGGGGGTGTCTGGGTGGGTGCTGCCTTGGGGGGGATGCTGCTGAGTTATCCTGCATTTGTGCAGCCCAGCTGTTCCTCATCTCCTAACCCAAGGCTTCAAATCCACAGCTGACCAAGGCCAGCCTGCCAGGACCATCCCACAGGGACACTAAAGCAGCTGAGGGGAAGAGATGGGAGCTCAGCCCCTGCTGGCTGTGCCCGAGTGCCCAGCGTGGCTGTGCCCTGCCAAAGGCTGGCAGCTCCCACTGCTCCAGGGCCTGCTCAGCCAGCCACACTCCAGCCACACAGGGAGCCAACACTGCACCCCATTAGCATCACTGCTGATGAGCTTCTCACCTCCTGCCCCTGCCCCAGGGATGGGGCTGAGCAGGCACAGGTGCCCACACAGCTGTGTCTCCTCTGCCTGCCCACCCTGCTCTCCCCAAGGGTGCTCACCCCTTTATACCAGGGATCAAAACGCAGCAGAGCAGGAGCAGCTAAAGGTTCCCTTTGTCCCCGTTTATGGACCAAATCCTGAATCTTTTTACAAGGAGCTGGGGGTTGGGTTCTGAGTATTAGGCACCTTTCTGTTTCACCCTTTTCTGTAGTCTGTATATTCTGTAGTCTCTCCAGTGACTCTTTTTCAACAGCAGACAAATTTATTGCCATGTGTGGCAAAGGTCTATACAAAAGCCGCAAGCAGGGGAGGACAGGACCAGTCACCCTGAAAGTGCCCATCCCTTCTGAGGTGCAGATCCAAGGATGAGCCCAGCACACCTGCAGCTTCACCCAGGCTTTAAAACACAAACAGGCTGGGAACACGTGCAGACAATATCTAGTTTCTGCAGGAAATTGCACAGCGTGGATATCCAAACACTGCCACCAAGCAAAAACAACATCTTGATTTGCCAGCTCATGTCACACAAACCTAAATTCTTTATAGGAGACAGTGTTCAGCCAATGCTGAGCAGCAGTGATACACTGCCACAGCTCTGGAAAGCCCTGGGGCTCCACAGCAGCCAGGCATGAGGCTGCAAATCCTTAGCAAAGACAAGGATATGAGTTCTGCAAGGATGTGCACCCTGTGGAGGGGCAGTGAGCCCGGGCACCCCAGCTCGTGTTTCCCTCAGTGCTGGGTTTCAAGCCCTGCTCAGCTGCTGCAGGAACTCCCACGCAGGCTCCACGTGCCTGCACAGGCAGGGCAGCACCAGCCCCAGCTCCCTGGAGCTCCCCAGCACTGCCAGCATCCACAGAACCTGCTCAGCTCTCTGCATGCCCCTCCAGAGTTGTGCCTTCCTTGTGGCTGGAGCACCAGGGCAGAACCCCCTTGGCTGCCAGGCCATGTTTTGCTACGTGCTGACACATTTCCTTCCTGTAGTAAAATCACCTCCCATCCATAGGCTACTTACAGCACTGCCTGGAAACCCAAAGCTTTAAGGAGCCAATCCTTCCTGCCCATGCCCCTGCAGAAGCACCAGAAGTGCATTCTGAGCTGTGGTCATACCCAGCCCTTTGGCACATGGGCTGCAAAATACCTCAGGACATCATGGTGAAGGCAGCAAATATTCTGACAGGTGACTGGTCCCAGTTGACAGCACCTTCTCAAAACCACTGTGATTCACAGCTCACGTCAGCAGTGTGGAAAAAGTGACCCTTTCTTCCTTCAGAGGAAACAACAGACATGCTTCAACAAAAAAAAAACATTAAAGAATAAGGGCTTGTCCTGAGCAAAACTCAATTCTCACAGAAGCAGAGGGATCTTCCATTGACTTTAATCCTTCTTTTTCTTGTCTGTCCTTAATTCCCTCTCCCTCCTCTCCACAGGAGCAGGCAAACGAGTGCCAGCCCAGCAGTGGCACTTGCAGAACAGCTGCTGTTTCACAACTACCTGCAGCAAGAAAATCAAGAAGCCTGACAGAGCGTGCCAGAAATAATCTCCTGAAAGACAGAGCAGCTGGGAAGGGCTGCAAGGAGCCATCCCTGGCACAGGGCAGGTGGGTGCTTCAGTCCTGCCTGTGGACACAGGGCAGGCAGGGGTGACAGGACAGGTCCAGCAGGGCAGGAAGGAGGCATGAATGAAGTCCCCAATGAAAATCAGTGAAACCCACCTGAAATCTCTGTGACTCTCACATCCAAGGCATCATCACCCTTGTTTCATTTGTTCCAGCCCTGGCAGAAGCCTGTGCTGAACTTCCCTCCCAGGCTGCCCCTTCGCTGGGGGTACGAGCAGAGAAGGAGCAAAGGAAACCAGAAATTAATCCAGCTCCTCATCTGGGAGCTGGGTTATTTGGTGATTTTGAGGGTTGTCTTGTGCAGGGTCAGGAGTGACCCTTGTGGGTCCCTTCCAACTCAGGAACACAAAGTTGTGACCCATCTCTACAGCAATGCAGCTCCACAGCCACCAGACCAAACCAACTGTTATTTATCCAGCTTAAAATGAGGTGTCCCCACACCTCCACAATTAGAAATCCCAATTTAAGCCATGTGAACCCCAAACCTCTACCACCTGCAAAAGAGCAGATGACCAGCAGGCTCTGAAGGCTACTTGGTTGGACTCTGCAGAAGATCCTGTCCCAGATTTTTGCTTCTCTAGAAACCCTCCTGCACACTCAGGAAATGCTCCCAGACACCCCTAATCCTGTCCCCTCCCAGTGATGCCTTGTGAAGGCTGAGCTGAGGCTGGACAGAGTTAAAGAATAAAGCAGGGATTTATTAAAAGGATCTCCTCAATGGATGCACCTTGGGCAGCACAAGAGCCCAGGCAGGGCTGCACCCAAGATGAACCAAAACGGCCCTAAAATGCACGGCCGGGTACGGGGTCTCTCACTGGGATCAGTTCTGCTCCATTTGCATCTTGCAGTTCATTGTCCCATTCCAGCTTTAGCCCATGCAGTCCCATCCTTGTTTTTCTCTCTCCAGCCCACGGTGTTTGTGCTCTTGGGCTGAGATTTGGATCATTTGTCCTTGGTCCCAGTTAGAACAGGAATTGTTTTGTCTCCCTGCTCTGTGCACAGAGCTCACCATCACATAACATGAAGCCCAGATCCACACACTAAAGCAGCGCAGAACGTGAAAAATAGAAAAGCTGAAACCTGAGGCATCACCAGAGGGAAAGTTGTACCTTTAACACCAAAATCAGATTTCCCACTGACACATGCCAACGTGTATTTAGGTGCCTAAACTAAACTCAAATTAGGGATCTCAGTATTCCTCCTTGCCATGTGTTATCCTCATTCAGCAGAGGGGACAGAAAGAACCAGGGAAGATCCTCCAACACCCCCTAAATCCACAGCTCCTTCCTGCACCTCCTTTTGTGTGTTTGAGGGAAGATGGGCAATGCTTGGGATCGTCTGAGGGGTGCCTCAAGGAGCATCCAGCAATCAATCCATGGAGTTGTCTGCAGCACTCTGCAGTAAAGCTCTTCCCAAAAAAGAAAAAAATTCTCTTCTTTTTTGACTGTCTTAATTAACACATGCTGTAGCTGTAAATAAAGGTGAGACTCTCCAGGAATCAAAGCAAGGTGCCTGGAAAGATTACATAGTAATTATCACACACGACATTCCAGCCTGAAATCACAGGAATGGACTCTCTGATTTCTTACAGACCTTTTTGGTGGCGTTGCCCTCATCCTTTATGGGTGCAGAACCCACTGATCAGAGAGGAGCTTTGAGGAGTACAAACATGCCAGCCTGGATCATGTAACTTCTAAATAACCTGCTGCTTCCTCCTGTGCTCTGGACAAGGGCAAACCCTTCAGAGCAAAGAGGCATGAACTTCATTAAGGCGTAATTATGGAATAATCTGTGTCTTGGAGAAAACTGCTTCTAGCTGTGTCAAACACAAGCTGGCTTATGTAATTTATTTACTTCCATTTTATACAAATATTTCTACCTAATGCAACTCATTATCTTTACAAAAGTTTATTTAAATAGTTGGCTTTAATTATTATGTCAAGAAGTCACAGGGACCAGAGAGAGGCCGCAGAGGAGTTCCTGCCCTTGGAGAATTTCTCCAAGGCACTGCTGCTGCATCCCAGAGCAAGAAAACACCAACCCCTGAAGGGTCAGAAGCGAAGATTGGGCTCTGGCTGCAGCAGACTCCTTCTGCAGGATCCCTGTTTGCAACACCAACTCATTTACACAGTTCCCAGCATCAGACCTGGCCAGAGGCTCCTGTGGGCAGCCCTGCTGAAGAGAGTTCAGCTCCCTCCTTCCTGGCAGACTCCTCGTGGCTCACTCAATGTTTGCATTCACAAGGGGCTTTTGTGGCCCCATTTCCCTCACCCTCCACGCCCGCGGTGCTGGGACAGCCCTGCCACCCTGAGCAGAGGGGCAGCACCTCACCCCATGACTGAGTGCCTTTTTTCCTGTTTTTCCTCCCTCCAGCAGCCTCTCTCTCTCAGGAACAGGAGTGCAGCCTGCTCAGTCCCGATTGTTCAGCAGCAGCCGGAGCCCTCCCAGCTCTGTTTGCCAGTGGGAAACCTGGAATTATTCCTTTATCTTGGGTCACCACAGCTGATCCAGCACTGCCTGGCACAGGCCCACGCTGCAGCCCTCCAAACCTTCCAGAGGAAGGTGTTCCTGCCCACCCAGGGCCTGGAACAAGATGTTCTTTAAGGTCTCCTGCTACCCAAACCATTCGAGGATTCTGTATTTCTGGTGGCTCTGCTTAATATTCAGTTTGTTCACTCAAAACAAATTAAGAACCAAGCAGAACGGGGGTTTAAGATCCACCCCCATTCCCACTGGAATATTTAAGGTCTGGCCTTAAAAATCTGCCTTTGCAGGAATGGAAACAAAATAGTGTGACAAGAGGAACCATCAGCTGAAGGCACCAGGGCTGAGACCTGGATGGTCCCACAACTCCAATCCAGATCCAAACACAGCCTCACATTGTCTCAGCTCTCATTTTAACACAAGCCTTGTCTCCGAGGTCTTTGCCCTTCGTTAACCACCTCCATGAGCAACTGAAGAGATAATTCATAGGAAAAATCACCCAAAATGAACCAGATGCATCTAGCTGTGGAGAGACCCTACTCAGACTATACTCAGACATTCCTTAGATCATTTAACTAAATCTAACTCTGAAATTTAACTGAAGGACTGAGGAAAAGTCACCCTGGGAAGTGCTGCTCAAAGCTCCCAGCTCAGAGCAGCAGAGCCCCTGGGAGAAACCAGGTCCCTGCAAAAGGTTCTTATCACTTCTCTAAAACTGGAGCAGCAATAACAGGAAGAAATTGTTTTGGCAGGACTTACACCACATAAAGTCAACTCATCAGCCAGTGGTGTGTGAAATCTCCCTGGAAAACACAGAGAGAGAGCACAGGGTGCGGAGAGCATCCCCCAGGCTCAGCTGGACTCCCAGACACCCATCCCAGCCATGCTCAGCATTCCCACACCATGGGGGGCAACAACACTGACCCTGCTGCCACCACCCTCACCATGGGCAACAACACTGACCCTGCTGCCACCACCCACACCATGGGGGCATCCTCACCCTGCTGCCACCACCCACACCATGGGGGCATCCTCACCCTGCTGCCACCACCCTCACCATGGGGCAACACTGACCCTGCTGCCACCACCCTCACCATGGGAGCATCCTCACCCTGCAGCCATGCTCACCATGGTGCCATCACCCACACCATGGGCAACATCCTCACCCTGCTGCGATCACTCTCACCATGAGGCACCCTCACCCTGCTGCCATCACCCAGCCCATGCAGCACAAAGCACTCAGTGGAATGCCAGGACATTACCCTGGGCCCTGCTGCTTGTCCCAGCTTTCCCATTATCCGTAAGTGGATGCTCCCAGTGTGACAGCAGAGGGACAGGGGCTGTGCTGCTCTCCTGCTCTCACAGCTGCCAGAGCCTTTCCCAGCTCCAGTGCACAGGCTGCAAACCCAGTTTAGGACATGCTCTGCACCCAGGAACGTTGTCCAGCTCCCTACAGTGCAAGGGCAGGGACGGGAAGGTGGTAACAGACCCTGGGGTTGCCTGATGGATTTTCACCCTTCCAGTGCAAACCCAACACCTCTCACTGCCCAAAGACCCAGTGAATGCTTTCCTCCTCCTCCTCCTCTTGCTCTCAGCTGCAGAGCTGAGCTCAGGCAGGACCCTGGTGCCACCCCTGCCCCAGCCTGGCCAAAGGAGGCCAGAAGGTGCTGTGGTGGAGCCCAGGAGCCCAACTGCCCGGCCAAAGCTCCTCTCTGGAGGTTCTGCAGCCACCGTGGGCCAGCAGGACGTGTGACCTCCCCCTCAGTGACACAGCTCCCGTGCTGGGGACGGGCACTCACACAGTGCTGTTGTTCTCTCACACAATAGGCACTCCTCCCAGCCACGAGTGACACGGGGCAGCTTTAAACTAAATAATGGCTCTCTCAAACAAGCCCTGAGCATGCAGGAGGCCCTGGCAGACAATGCCAGCCCAGTGGCAGCAGGACAGCATCAGCTGGTGCCCTGTGCCAGCGTGAGAGCAGCAGCAGCAGCAGATGAGCTACAGGCAGTGCCAGCGTGGCTTGTGCAGCTGAGGGACACAGGACAGCTGCTGCCAGGCTCCCCGTCCCTCTGCCAGGCACGTGGCAGCACGGGCACGGCACTGAGGCTGCTTGGGTCCCTTTGTGTGCCAGCTCAGCCTCCCTGCTCCACAAACCCAGCACGGCCTCCCCCTGCACAGCCTGCAGGGCTCTACTGGGGCTGCAGAAGCTCAGGAAAAAGCCCTGGGAACCTCCAAGCTGAATTCTGCCCTGGTGTGCAGCAGGGCAGCAATGTCACACATCAGTTTCTCTGGGTCTGGACTGAAGGCACTTGAGGAGGTAGTTCATGTTCAGATTCAGGTGTTTATTATTTCTTATCAGTGAAACAGCCTCACAACCATGAGTTCAACAGCTTTTCATCAGAAGGCACAAAATGGCCAACAATCTCTTGTTCCAAGGTCTTTTAAGACTAAACTATCCAATTAAGAACTGACACCTGGATTATTTCCCCTTTTAACCCAATAACTGATCCCAAAGAGCTGCAATGGGGACTTTTCTGCCCAATTACAAAATGCCACCCAAACCCATGAAGAAGGAGGAAGAAGAAGCACCAAGAAGAAACCCAGGATGACACCCTGTGCCCTCCATCTTGCTTCCATCCTCAACATACTAAGAATCCCAAATCCTAAATTTCTCACCAAGTGCTACATCTACACTACTCTCTATAATCTATTCCACACTTTTGTGGATTCCAGTCTATCTTGAAGTCTGGGAAACTTTCTCCATGAGTGAGGGTCAAAGTCAGTGTTCTGCTGGGGGACAGGGCACCCCAGAGCAGACACAGAAATATTCCCTGTGGTGCCCTGGGTTTGCACAGTCACACGTGCAGCTTTGCTCTTTACACCAGCCCTGGTTTGGTGCCTTCCCTCTTTTGGGATGGCAGCCAAAAGGGAATGAAAAACCCAAGGAGGGTGAGCAGCCAACCCTGCACAGGCAGGACAACAAAGCTTTGGGATCCTCCTACTCCTGCCGGCAGCCAAAACATCCCAGGCAGCCTGAAAGGAGCTGTGGCTCACACGGGTGAGTGAGGAGCAGCTTGCAGCCGAGCCCAGCCTGGGAAAGGCAGCAATCAAAGCCAACCATCTAAGCCACAGAATTAGTGCAGGGGCAAAGGCAAAGCAAAGCAAACACAGGCAGAGCAGCTCGCTCCAACACTCCGATAAAACTGAGGCATGGCCAGGTGAGCAGGCCCTGGTCATGAGGGTGTGGCAGGTGAAAACAGAGCTGCCACGTGCCCTGCCTGCCTGCACACACCCTGAGAGCCAGGCCACGTGTGCTGCCATCTCCAAGGCAGTGCTTGGTGAGTTCTGTATCCCCCAAACCCTGATTTTCCATCCCTCAGGGTGCACCTGCTCCACCCCACCTGGCTACACAAGGTGTCCACCACACACCACGCACAGACAGGAGCGGGCTGAGCAGCAAAACACTGCAAACTGCAACAAAGGACTGTGCCCTGCTCAATCCTCACTCCAAGTTTTCCTTAACCCCGAGGTTTCCCATGGAAAACGAGAGGGGTGGGTTTGGTCAGAAACGCAGGGATCTGGGCTAAGCACGAACCCTGCACAAACCCAGCTTGAGCTTTGTGCTCCTCCTGCAGCCCTGGCTACCCCACCACATCCTTTCAGCACAGTGAGACACTGGAGGATGTGAGCAAGCCCAAATCCTGCCCTTGCCCCAAACAATAGGCTCTGCAATAATGGTGCAACCAGAATTTCCTGTGCGGCGGCGCGCGCCAGCTCCGGGGAGAAAACACCCTGGGAAAGCTCTGCCATGGGAACACAGCATCAGGGCAGCTCCTCCAGGCTCCTGCCCGTGCTGGGATGCTCCTCTGGCAACAGGGAAAGCACCACACTGAGCCCAGGCTGGGAAGAAGGGAAAAAACCACACCGGTGGCTTGGAACAGGAGCCATCCAGGCTGGGGATAATCCATTACTGCAGCAGCCTCTTGCAACATCTGGACCTGGCTTTTCTCTCACAGATGTTTCATATCCTGCAGTGCTTGGGAAAGCAGCACAGAGCAGGCTGGGGCCTGGGAGGCTCATGGAAATCTCTCCATGTCTCCTGGGAAGACGGCACAGGTGCAGCAAGGACAGAGCTGCTGATGGCATTGGGCACCTGAGCCTGCAACTGCAGCCAAAATGCTCCAGTGATGGAGCTTCTGTCTGGAACGAGGGATCAGCACAGCCCCAAACCCTGAGAAAAGCCAAGGACAAGCTCCTACAGCAAAGCAGGAATGGTGGATGATCCCAGGCTGGAGCAGGGGAGGAGTGCAAGGAGTGCCCTGAGAAGGAAGGAGGAGCAGAGCCAAGGTGTGATGAATTGGTCTCAGCCACCACTCTCCATCACCCTGCAGCACCAAGGGGGAGAAAGGGAAGAAACTGGGAGAGAAGTCAAGCCTGGGAAGGAGGGAGGAATAGCAGGAAGGTGTTTTTAAGATTTGGTTTTATTTCTGCACACCTTCCCCATGACCCCAGGAAGCCCATCACTCTGGATGTGCAGAGACATCAGCATTTACTGCAGAAGGAAAAAGCTCAGGAAATGGGTGATGGCACCTGAGCTTGGCTTAGCAGGATCCTGAACCACTGGGGATGCTCCAGCACCTCCATGAGATCTCCTGGAACGAACACAAGTGCCCAAATCCAGTCCCTTCCGGCTGGATTTAGCAAACAAACTGTAAGCCAGCAGCTGGCACATCAAAGAGGGAACCAAGGAAACAGAAACAAGATTTTTCACCCCATTTCTTCCATCAGCTCCCCTAATTTGCCTCTGCCTTGTTCTCCCCAGGGCTGAAGAGAGGATGAGGATCCCACCCACGCAGCAGCTCCCACCAGCCCAGGCTGTGGGCACCAGGGCAGGGCTGGCCCCAAGGAGCCTTTAAAATCACCTGCACCTGCAGATGGTAAATATTGAAGGGCAAAGCCAAGCCTTAATGCCAGGATTAAGGAGGGCTCTGGGTTTGGGATGGGGACAGAAGAGGTGAGGACAGAGCTGGTGAGGCTGGAAAGCACACACAGTGCCTGGGACCCCAAATCCCAAATCCAGCACACACCCCCTGCAAAAAACCAACCCCAGAGCCCAGCACAGCTCCTGGTGTGCCCCAGAGAAGGACTGGCTTTACTGGGCAGGACGAGCAGCTCAGCACCACCTTCCAACAGAGGGAACTGTGGGCTCCACATCCTTCTCCTTCCAGAGAGGAAAAGCAGAGAAACCTCATGCAAGAACAGCAGAGAACTCAGAGCTCAACCTACAACAAGAAACAATTACTGGGAGATAACTGGAAAATCATTTTTAAAGAGTTTCCTCAGAGAAAAAAAAAATCCAAGGCTACTCCACAGTTTCTTATTTTACCAACTACTGGGAGCCTGCAGGCTGCAGTGGGACTGGGAGCTGGCCTCCTTGCACTCAGCCCTAAATGACCCAAAATTCATTTGTTAGTGTTTATTTGCACAAGGATTTCCCCCAAAACTCCACGGTTCCCAGACACACATCGCTGCCTAATCCTCCAGCCGGGCTCACCCTGCCCATCTCCCCACCACCAAAATCCTTTGTGATGTTTGCAAAATGCCCCCTTCTGGCAAATTCCAACTCAGGTTTTCAGGTCAGACCGTGCAGATGAAGAAAACTCCAATAAATCTGTCATTTAACGGAAAATTAATACTGTGTCCTAATGTCAGCACCAAGCCAGGAATAACCTCCTTCCCACAGCTATTGCATGCTGGGTGCAAGAAGGCCAAATACAACAAACTTTTCATAAAAAACACCCCACAAAAATCCAAGTTGGTGATGTTTATGCCCTGAAACAGGGCTGGCAGGGGGCAACAGGCAGCACACGTGGTGACATCCCTGGCTCGTGGTGCCAGCAGGAACCTGGCCCATGGAGGGGCAGGGGTGGGAGCTGCTCCCACCCATCCTGAGGCAGAGGAATTTTATTAAATCAGCTGATATCAGTGCAAAAATTGGGGAAGTCTTTGGGATCACCAGACACAAACACAGCAGCAGGAATACAGGCAGAAGGAACTGCTCCGAGTGTCACTAATTAACTGTGGGGTTTTCAGCTCCCCAAAGTAAATCTAGGATGTCCCAGACTATTGCTGAGGCTTAGTAAGGTAAATGGAAAAGCAAACCCATTCTTGAACTTCACCTGGAAGTTTCAAAGGAGCCTGCAAGCTGGAGAGAACAAAACCCCACTGAACAGGATGGCTGAGAGCAATCGGCACTCAGGAAAAGGAGCAGAAACAGCAAGCAGGAGCCTCCAGAGCTTGGGAACCAGGATGGGAAGAAATAACCTTTAAAACAGGTGTGGGATGAACCAAAAATGGAGCAAAGGACCAAAATCAACTTGTTGCAGCTGTGGCTTTTAGTTCAAGGATAGTTTCCAGACTCATCTTTCCAAAGCAGGCCTTTCTGCAGCACTTCCAGCTGAACTTATCAGGAGGCTCCCCCAAGGAGGGGAGGCATTTTCCCTCCCCTTGTGATGATGCACCTGCCTCTTCCTCCTCCCCACCAGCGGCTTCTGCCCTTGGACCAGCCCTTTGCACCTGTGCCAGTGATGGCACCACCCAGAGCTCCTGGAGTCCCACCTGGACAAGCTCCAGAGCTCTGAGACAGCTCCTAGGGCAGCAAGAGAGCAAGGCAGTGAGGTCACTGTCACCCCTCTGAAAGACAGAGCCCTCCCTGAGGCCACAGGGGGCATCTCAGTGTCACACAGGGGGACTTGGGGGGCTCTGAGCCTGTAACTTCCCTGGACTCCAAGGAGGAGTGGCAGCAATGGTCCCTCTCCACCCAACACTAACACCCGGCCAGCTCTCCTTGCAATGCACAGAAAACAGATTAATTCCAGGAAAACGAGGTGGCACAGCAGAAGTTGAGCACTCCCAGTCCCTCTCTGGTCAATGAGGCACCAAAAGCCACTGGAATGAGCCGTCCTGCCAGCACTGGAGCAGGGCACCCAAACCCTCTGGGCAGGAGCTCCAGCAAAGCATCCACCTGCTCCAGCATTTACTGTAACAGACCTAAATTTGGCAATTTTACATAAAGCAAATCAGAGACGATACCAGGCAGGGAGTGAGCAGCATTCCGTAAATACTTGATTTGAACAGTTCCAGCAGTTTGGATGCGGCAGAGCCAGGGTTTAATCGGCTGTGAGCAGCCAGCCCATGGCTCAGGGCTGTCCCGGCACCGCAGCCCGGTCCCGACGGAGCTGCTGCCGGGATCTGTCGTCACTCGGGAAGGATTCATGCCTTGTTCTATAACAAAACCCGAGGGAGGAGCAGGGAGGTGATATCAGCCATTAATCCCCGCATTTGAAATCTCTCATCTCGTAAATGTTCAGGTGTAAAACCAACGCACCAAGGTGGAGGTGGGAACAGGAGCCCTCCAGCCAGGCTCTGTGAACACCGGAGTGAGACTTTCTCTCCGTCAGCTTCCCCAAAACCACTAAAACCAGTAATAAGCGAACGCTCCCAAGCACGAACTCCCACCAGAGCCCACAGAAATGTTCCCCTGGACTCAAACGCGCCCTGAATCACCCCGGGCGAGCAGTGACCCCGTTCTTCGGGAGCTCACACGGGTGTAAACCCGGCTCAAACCGCTCAATTCCAACACACACGGCGGAAAATAAACCCAGACCCGGGCCACGGCAGGAACTGCCCCGCTCAGCTTCGGGCTGGTGCTTCCTCAGCAGCTCCAACACAGCCAAAAACCCCAACAAAGAAAAGATTCCCACGTGATGTTCTATAAAAAAGGGAGGTTTTGCGAAACTAATCCGAACTTCGCGGCTTTGTGACCGTTCTGGGGGACAGGAGGGTTTGTCCTGCAGGTACCTGCGCGGGGTGACACGGATTTATGGAGTCAGAGCACAAAGAGCAGTGATGCGACGCTTCACTCTCATTGAAGCCGCTCCGGGGGCAGCCCCAGCCCGGGACGGGGCTCGGGGGTCCCGGTGCCGGTCCCGGTGCCAGCCCCGCTCTTACCTCGCTCACCGCATGGCCTCGGCGCCGCACGCTCACGCGGTCCCGGCGATCACGGCAAAACTCTGCGCTGGCGTCGGAAAGTTGAAATGTTTTTTTAAAAAAAAAATAAAATCTTAAAAAATAAAAAAGTTTTAAACCACCAAAAAGAATAACAAAATAAAAACTTTAAAAGCGCCCGAAGGTGCGAGCTCCTGAGAGGGAGTTGAAAAGCAAGAGCAGAGAGCAGCCCCGCTCCGGGAGCCGCTCCCGCCGCCCTCCCGGCTGCGCCGGGCGCTCCCCGCCGGCCCCGGCCCGGGAGCCCCGGCAGGGCCGGCGGAGCGCTCAGGGGGCGGCGGCGCGGCCCCCCCCGAGCCGGGCTCGGGCCGTCCCCGGCGCCCGCCCGCGGGCAGCGGGGTTCGGGGGGCGGCCGCCGGGGCCCGGCGCGGGCCGCGCTGCTCCGCGCATCCCCCGCAGCCCCGTCCCGTCGGGGCCCGCCCGGCGCCGCCGCCGCTGCGCGCACACGGCACCGACGGCGAGCGACGCGAGGCGAGGCGAAGCGGCCGCTCCGTGCGGTGCCGGCCGCGCTGCGAGCCGCGGGGATCGCTGCGGGATCACTGCGGGATCGCTCCGGGATCACTGCGGGATCGCTCCGGGATCGCCGAGCGCCCGCCCGCCGGGCCCGGCCCCCCCCGCCCGCCCGGCGCCGCCCCGGCCCGGCCGCGCTGTCCCGCCGGAGCTGCTCGGGGCTGGGGGCGATGCCCGCACGCAGCTCTCGGGGGTCGCTGTCCCCGCTGTGTCCCCGCTGTGTCCCCGCCGTGTCCCCGCCCCGCTCCGGCCAGCAGAACAATCGGAGGAAGCGCGGCCCCGGCCCGGCCCACGCAGCCCCGGCACCCCCGGCCCCGCAGGCCGAGCCGCCCGCCGGGCTCTGAGGGCCCCGCGCTCTGTCCCCCACAAGGGGCCGGGGCTGAAGCCAGAGCATCCCCAAGGTCCCTTCCACAGTGACAAGAGGACACCTCGCCTCACCTCGGGCACACTCAGAGCACCCAACAGCGGCTCTTCCATCACTACTGGAGCTGCCCACATGGCAGGAATTAAACTTACCTCGATTTTATCAAGGGTTCTGGTTCCCAAAGGCTCTAACTCCATTATCGGCTATGTTATCTTCTTTCAAGCTTCTTTGTTCCCTGTCTCGGGAAGGAAGGTCCCTTTTTTCCCCTGCTGGGAGAGGAGACCTGCCCAGCCACAAACCCACCTGGGCAAACCCAGCTCGTTTGGGCCTGGCCAGGTGCTTCAAATCACGGCTTGGAACCAGAACCACCTGGAGAACATCCATCACCAGCCTGTTCCCCACAGAACCCTGGAATCATGAAGGCTGGAAAAGCCCTCTCAGACCATGGAGTGCAACATTCCCCCAGCATTGTCAAGGCCACCACTCACCCATGTCCCCACAAGCCACATCCACACACATTTTGAACACTGAAAGCTTAAAATGAGGGTTTTCCTACCCTAACCATGCATCCTCCTCTCCATAAATCCCTGCAAACCTAGGCCTGCTCTCCTCCCATGTTCCCACATGGATAAATAGGAGATCACACAAATAAAAGAGTTGCTTTGAAGAAACTGCCTTTACAATATTAAAAATAGTACAGGGAAATGAAATAATTATTTGGACAAGGCTTAGTGGATTTAATTGCTGCTTTTCCATCACGTGTAATTGGTGTTTTAAGTTATGTTAACAGTGTTTCCCATGGAGAGGCAGGTGCGTGCCACAGAATGAGGCTGTTGTTAATAGGATAACCACAATTAAGTGTAATTGGGAGCATCATATCAATCACTCCTTGCAGCAGCACGCGTGCAGAGTTTTCCACCTGCTTTTCCCATGCTTTCAATGATGCATCAAAGCCAAAGAAAATACTTGAAATTCACCAGGGCAGCAAGAAACTCCTCGGATTTCTGTGCCATTGTCCCATTGATGGGGAGTTAATCTGAGGGGCAAAATTCCATCCCAGTTCCTGCCAGGACCCAACATCTGACGGAGCAGCGCCGTGGCAGGGCAGCGTTTGAGGCTAAGCTGCGTCCCAAGGAGAGCTCAGCCCTGCTGGTGGCACACAGGGGTCACATCCAGCCCCCTGCCCATCCCATAAACACCTGGCACCACGGGGAGCACCCACAGGGCTGCTGTCCTGGGGATCACACACCTGGGGCTGGGCAAATGGGGGCTCTGCTCCAAGCTGTGTTTAATATTCCCACCAGGAACATCATTAAGTGCTGTCATCTCCTGTTTTCCTCCTCAGGGGAAGCAGCTAAGAGCTCCCTTTTCCAGGAAAGCTGAGAATCCAAGGGGTCACACAGCTGCCTAAGCCGGGCTTGAAGAAAACCTTTGGATGCAAAAGAAAAGAAAAGAAATCACAATTAGTACAAAATCCAGGGGCAGCAACACTGATGTGCCCAAATGGCTGAGGGTAACACCTCACAACCCCCAGCCCTTTTGTCCCCCTAAACCTCAGCTTTGATGATGTATCAAAGGTGAAATTTTAAACGTGCCCCAGCCCTTGGGGTGGCCTCCCCAGCCACTGTCCCTTCCTCCCTCCTCACCTCTCCCCCAGCAGACATTTTGCTTCCAGAGCCATCCAAGGACATAACCCCCCAGGGCCATCCAAACACAGCTCCTGAAATATCTCTGAAGTGCAAGAAACACAAAACAAGAGTGATAAGGAATTAGCAGCCTCTTAGAAACCCAAACAACGTTTCTGCAGTGATGGAGGAGTCAGAAAATGTGATTAAATGTGATTAAGTCACCCCCAGCACTCCCTGCTGGGGTGCCTGGCAGGAGCTCAGCCCTGCAGAGCTACAGCTGCCTTGGCCAGGAGACCTCAGCCTTCTGCTGGGGTTTAGATTCACACCTGGGTGGGGTCAGGAGTGGGTCACAAACACCCAGCTTGATAAAAATGGGTCTTGATAAGCTTCTCCTGGTAGGTACCACAGTGTCACCACATCCCGTAAGCTGCAGTCCCTGCCACTCTCGACTCGCCCTCACAGTGATGCATGCCCTGAAATCCATGAAAACCCGAGCTCAGGGACTCCTTAATCCTCATTTTTAATTCAGACCAGGTGCTTCAGGCTCCTTTCCCTGCCCAGAAGGGCTCAGCACTTCCATACTCCCCATATATTCCTTAGCTTTCACCTTCATTAGGTCCCAGCAGTTTTTTGTCTCCTTTCATTTTCTATTACATTCAGTTCAAATCGTTTCAGCTGATGAGGACACCTGGGCATCACCCACCTCAGCTGGGCATCAAATCCAAGCTCCCAGGTGGGCACAGGCTGAGTTTTGCTGGGATGCCATGCCCTGATCCAGGCAGGGAATGCCAGGAACTCCCCCCTGGGAGTCAAACCCAAACACGCCTCCTAAACCCAGGCAATTTCCCACCCCGCTGTGTTTCTGGTGCTCCCCCTGGCTCTCAGGATGGACAAAAGCCTGTACCTGGGCAGGGGATGTTTTAAATATGCCCTTAAATTCAGGTGCTCGTGGTGAGTGGGCTGAAAGGAGACAGGCACGGCGTGGTTTAGCCCAACACCCACCTTCAGAGCCCCAATTAATTCATTAATTGGCCCCTGGGCCGGGTGTGGTGGCCCTGATGAGCTCGAGGCACGGATGGGGACAGCTTTAGGCACCAGGGGTGTGGTGGCAGGTGAGGGGCAGTGGGCTGTGCACACACCCCAGGCCCAGCAGCAGATTGAATCCACGTTTTAGATAAAGCTCAGCCCTTTGGCTCCAGCCCCCTGGGAGGGGTGCAGGGGATGGTGCCCTCACCCAGCATTGGCACCATCACCCAGGCCTTGGATTCCCGAAGATGAGATGAGATGAGGCGAGGCGGGCCCGCCCACAGCAGGAGACAGAGACTGGTTTTTCCTCCTTATAACGTTTTAGTGGCTGCAGGACGGGGCAGAGAAAGGCTCAGCTCATTAACAAACCCCGCTCATTAATGGGTGCTGTAATTGTGCTCCTGCCCCTGCACCCAGCCTGGGTTAATCCAGCGGTGACTCCTGTCCTTGCCCTGGGCTTTGCTTCTTCCTCCTCTGCAAGGGGAATTGTTTAGGGAGGGGAGGAGCCTGGGAATACATCCCCGGACCAGCAGGAGCTGCTCGGCATCGCCCACACCGCAAACCACGGCAGGAAATCAGCGAGGGACACCTGGAGGAAAGGCAGAGCCCCCGAGGTGAGAGCTGAGCTTGGGGCACGTCCCTGGAGCTGCTCTGCTTCCAGGAGATCCTTCCTGCTGCGATTCCTGGCTGGTTCTCCATAACTCAGCAGAGAGTTTGCAGGATGTGTTTCTTGGTGTCCCTATTTCTCGTGCCTGGCTTTGCAGGGCTGATGTGCTGCTCCATCTGTGGAGGTTTCCCCGTGTGTGCACCCACTGCAGGGGTCTCCTTCCATCGCAGAGCCTGTCCTGGACTCCAGCTCCATCCTCTGGCTCTGCTCCACCCAGAACACGCTGAGGAGGATCCTGTCCTAACCAGAAACCAGCCGGCAGAGGAGCGAACGTCAAACAGCGTCAGGAGTTCGCACATCCCCAAATCCACCCCACGCCCAGGAGAGGCCGAGCCGGGCTCCGCCCCGCCACAGGCTTTGGGATTTGCGGGAGAAGCTGCTCCTTGCCAAGGTGAGGCCTCGAGGTGTGCTTGGGGTCAGAGCCGGGGTTACAGCCCCGAGCTGCCGGGACAGCGGCATCCCCTGGGAAACCATCCCTGGGGACATGGGCATCCCACTGGGACAGGGGCATCCCCTGGGAAATCATCCCGGGGACAGAGGCATCCCCCCGGGACAGCATCCTGGGGACAGGGACATCCCCTGGGGCAGCATCCTGGGGACAGGGGCATCCCCTGGGATATGGGGCATCCCCCTGGGACAGCATCCTGGGACAGCATCCTGGGACAGGGGCATCCCCTGGGGCAGCATCCCGGGGATAGGGGCATCCCCTGGGACAGCATTCCCCTGGGATATGGGGCATCCCTCTGGGACAGCATCCTGGGACAGGGGCATCCCCTGGGACAGCATTCCCCTGGGATATGGGGCATCCCCCTGGGACAGCATCCTGGGACAGGGGCATCCCCTGGGGCAGCATCCCGGGGGTAGGGGCATCCCCTGGGACAGCATTCCCCTGGGATATGGGGCATCCCTCTGGGACAGGGGCATCCCCCGGGGCAGCATCCCGGGGACAGCCTGCAGCTGGAGGAGGGCAGGAATAGCCCGAGAGGTGGGAGGGGGCTGGGGGTTTATCCCGGGCGGAGCAGGGCCCAGCCCGGGCCGGTGCCTGCAGGAAGGGACTTGCCGGCGTGGGAAGGGCGGCGCGGCTGAGTCACGGAGCATCACCCGGCCTCCTCCTCCAGCTCCACATCCCGCACGTGACCGGCCCCAAACCCACCAGGAAAGGCCCCTTTTCCCCCTTCACCCCAAGGAACAGCCCCCTCCCTGTTTCTAAGCAGCTCCAGCACACCTAACACTCATTTTCCCTCCTGTATCCCCAGAATCCCCGTTCAACACTGCTTCCCCAGCTGGGCTCTCTCAGAAGCACCACCCAGGCCTTGAGCCCAGGCACAGCCCTGGCTGGACAGGAGTGACAGGGAGCAACAGGCCAGCCCCGAGCAGCAAGTGGGAAAACAAGGAAACATTTCCATGTATTAACTTCATTTCCTCCCTTTCCTCCGGCCTGGCACCCTCACAGGGGGTTGTTAATAGCACAAGGTGGGTGAGAGCCATGGCTGGGGCTGCAGGAGCCCAGGGCCTGCCCTGACACCCCTTTGTGCCCAGGAGGGGATGGTCCTGGTGGGATCCAGTCCCTGAACTCACAGCTCATCACTCTGTGAGATCCACTCTCTGAACCACAGCCCTGCAGCTGCCCTGCAAACACCTCTCAGAACAGCACTGAGGAAGGTCAGGGAACAGCCACGCTCTCCCTGCTCCCCAGCCAGGGCTCTGGGAATGGCACTTTTAACATCAAACCTGCTGCAATCTCACTGATTTCCTCTGGGGAGGAGGAAGCTGTGCTCTCCTGTGTGTGCAAAGCAAATGGTGCTGGCACCCAGCAGAGCAGAGGGGGCAGCCAAAGTCACCCGTCGGTGACATGAGGGGACCCAAATCCCCATTCCTCCATCTCAAGGGGACCCAATTCCCCATTTCCCCACCTCGAGGGGACCCAAATCCCCATTTCCCCACCTCGAGGGGACCCAAATCCCCATTTCTGCAGCTCGAGGGGACCCAAATCCCCATTTCCCCACCTCGGTGTCCATCCTTTGCTGCCCTCCCTGTGAGGACACGTTTCTCCAGGGACACCCTCCTGCCACCCCTCATCCCAAAGCCTGCAGGCAGAGGGGATGGCGTTTGTGGGAGCACCCCCCCGAGCCGGGCTGGGGTTAGAGCTGGATCAGCGGGGGATCCCGAGCAGGAGCCCCCAGGGCTCTGCCCAGCCCCGCTCCCCGAGCCGGGGGTGCCAAAGCATCGCCCCAGCCCAGCAGCCCTGCCCGGACCAGTCCCGGCGTGCTCGCTGCAGATGGGCACGGCCTCCAAAGGCAGGAGCCGGGAGAGCCCCGGGCACATTTCTGCAGCCTGACTCATGATCTGCCTCTGCAGCAGCGCCGGGATCGGGCAGAGCCCCCGGGACAGCTCCTGCCCGGCCACGGGCACGGCCAGCTCCAGGGAGGCTGCAGAGAGGGGGCAGACACGGTGGGATGCTGGCAAAGAGCCCTTTCATCTCCAGATCCCCCAGAAATATCCCCCGAGGATCCATCTCCTCTGGGTGCAGCTCCAGAAGGGAAAAGAGGGGAGGGTCCCAGTATCCTAAAAAATATTGCAGCTGGTTTTAATTGTGAAAGAAATAATTTTATTTATCCAGCCTACTCTGAAACCCAGGAGTTTCACCTACTGCTGCCCTGGAGATGCTGCTGGAGGTAAAACCCACAATGCAGAAAACACCTAATTTCAAATAAAAGCCCTCAGAGCAATGGGGAGTCTCCCACCCACCTTGGAAAGCACCCTCAGCTGCCAAATACCCTCTGCAAATCCTGCACCTCGTGTTTGGGGAGGTTCCTGCCCTGCAGCTTCCAGCCCTGGCTCTCCCCTGAGCAAACTCTCAAACACCACAGCAGCAGCACGACCACTCCCAGCCAGACCTTGAAAGGGTTTCCTGGAGTCCTGGCAGCTCCTCCTGCAATGGGAAATGGAGCCACAATCCCCAGGAAAGCCTTGCTGGGGAAGGGAACTGCTGAGCTGCTCCAGGAGCATCCAGGGTGGCTGCAGCTGATGGATGGAGCTCCCTCACCCAGCAGGATGGTCATCCCATCCCATCCCCATCCCCATCCCATCCCCAGAATTCCCAGAATCACCAGGTTGGAAGAGACCTTTGAGATCATGGAGTCCAGCCCAGCCCCAACAGCTCAACCAAACCCTGGCACCCAGTGCCACATCCAGGCTTTGTTAAACACACCCAGGCATGGGGACTCCACCACCTCCAGTGGTGGATGAGATCGGGAATGGGAACAGGACCAGGATGGGAATGGGACCAAATGAGTCCAGAACTTTCTCACCCTTTTTGTAAAAACTTTTCCTAACATCCAACCTGTATTTCCCTTGGTTCAGCTTGAGGCTGAGTGCTCTGGTTGTGTCAGTGCTGCTGGAGACAGAGCCCAGCCCCAGCTGAGCACAGGCACCTTTCAGGAGCTGTGAGAGTGATGGGGGCACCCCTGAGTCTCCTTTTCTGCAGGCTGAGCACCCCCAGCTCCCTCAGGGGTCCCTCTCAGGAACCATCCCCACCCCTCCAGGTCCCTCTCACCCAGCCAGGGGGGGATGCAGCCCCCCCAGTGTGGAGCTGTGCTGGCTGACACTCCCTGAGGCACAAATAACCCCCTTGGGAACCTTGGCTTCACAATTCCCTGCTGTAGTGTCGTGTCCATAAATCATCCCAGTCCCAAAAACTCCTGGTCACAGCCTCTGTTCTGTGGCCAGTGCAGCTCTCCTGCTCACAGAGTGCCACTGTCACATTTTCTGAAAAATCCTCTTGCCCAGGATTTCTTTCCTGGGAAGCTGAGAAGCCTCAGAGAAAAATGAAAACAATTCTTATCTCATTTGCTTCTCCTGTGTTTTGCTGCTTTGGAATGTGGTTTGGACATTGTTTACCAACAGGTGATTGTTCATTGGTTTACTGTGAATTGTTTTTACTTATTGGCCAATTACAGCCCAGCTGTGTTAGAGCTCTGGAGAAAGTCACAAGTGTTCATTATTATCTTTTAGCCTTCTGTAAGTATCCATTCTCTATTCTTTAGTATACTTTAGTATAGTATTCTTTTATATAATATAAATCATAAAATAATAAATAAATAATAAATAATAATAAATAATAATAAATAATAAATAATAAATAATAAATAAATTAGCCTTCTAAGAACATGGAGTCAAATTCATCATTTCCTCCCTTTGACAGAGGATCCCAAAAACACCACAACAGAGCTCAGTGTCCCCCTAGACCCAGGTCCCAGCAAATGGTAGGGCAGTTTTTGTTCAGTGGAAAAGCAGAGGTGAAGCTGCCCCTGGCTGAAGCAGCGTCCCAGGTCTGTTCCAGGTCTCATTGCCTCCCCTTCCCCTGGGTGTCTTCCCCACAGGTGTCTCAGGAGCCTCAGAACTCCCAAAACAAGGAGCTGAGGCTGCTGGGTGAAAGCAAAAACTATTCCCAGGGTAGTCAGGGGTATAAGAGGATTCAAGAGGAGGAGAATGGGTGAGGCATAGGGGCTGACAGTGAGGTGTGCCAGTAAAACACCCAGGGCACCCTGCCCTGATCCCAAATCCATCCTTGCTCCAGCCAGGGAAGGGCCCTGCAGGGCTGCAGCTTGCTCCAGCCTTCAGAAACGCCTGAGCTGATGCTGCTTTGGGTCAAAACTGGGGGATTTTCTCAAAGGGAGCTCAGCAAAGTGCAAGAACCCCAGCCCAGAGGGTTCTCAGAGCTGGGGCAGGTGGGGGCCCAGGGAAGCTGAGCTGTGCCATCCTCCCCAGGGCACCTGAGCAGGGAGACACTCACAAAACCAACACCCCACGAGGCAGGAGACACATTTGGGATGTGGAACAGGAGCAGCAGAGCCCAGCTTTGCTCCAGGCACTCAAACATTGGCACTTGCCAGCTCCAAGTGTCACCTTGATGAAAATCTACAGGCACACGCTGGGGAGTTCTGTGTTTTAGACTGGGGCTGTTCTGGAAGAAACAACAACAGAGAGCAGCGCTCCTCCTTCCCTGGGCCTGGCTCACTTCCAGATTTTACTTTTTCCCCCTGGTTTCACACCAAGAGGCACCTTATTATCATAAACAAATAGTTTATCCAAAAGGAGATGGGAGATAACAGCACATCCTTGGCACGTGGAATAACTTCCCTGGCTTGCACAAAAGCTCAGGGAAAGGTGCAGCAGAGTGTGGGGAGAGGAATCAGATCAAACAGCTCAGATCAAACAGAACAAACCTCCAGATCAAAGCTAGAACAGCCTCACACTGTCCCACGGCAGTGACCGGGAGCAGCAGGAGGAGGAGGAGGAGGAGGAAGATCCTCAGATGTGCTGGAAACACGTGTGGGAGCTGTCACAGGAGTTGTGCCCAATCTCACCTGGGTTTGTGGGAGGAAGCAGCAATTCTTCCCAGCACTGAGCCCTCAGCATGGACACCCAGGTGGGGTTGGCCCCGGTAGGATCTGTCCCAATGGGATCTGTCCCAATAGAATCTGTCCCAGCAGGGTCTGTCCCAATGGGATCTGTCCCAATGGGATCTGTCCCAGCAGGGTCTGTCCCAGCAGGGTCTGTCCCAATGGGATCTGTCCCAGCAGGGTCTGTCCCAGCAGGGTCTGTCCCAATGGGATCTGTCCCAATAGGATCTGTCCCAGCAGGGTCTGTCCCAGCAGGGTCTGTCCCAATGGGATCTGTCCCAATGGGATCTGTTCCAGTGGGATCTGTTCCAGTGGGGTCTGTCCCAATAGGATCTGTCCCAATGGGATCTGTTCCAGTGGGATCTGTCCCAATGGGATCTGTCCCAATGGGATCTGTCCCAGCAGGGTCTGTCCCAGTGGGATCTGTCCCAATAGGATCTGTCCCAATAGGATCTGTCCCAGCAGGGTCTGTCCCAATAGGATCTGTCCCAATGGGATCTGTCCCAGTGGGATCTGTTCCAGTGGGATCTGTCCCAATAGGATCTGTCCAATGGGATCTGTCCCAATGGGATCTGTCCCAGCAGGGTCTGTCCCAGCTCCCAGAGGGGCTGGGGGGGCTCCCAGCACAGCTCCAGTGGGAGCAGCTTCCAAAGCCCCTCTGTGGTGGGTGGGGTATTCCCAAGGAAAAAACAAAAAATCAGAGCAGAGCCAAATTGTGAAAAGGGACTGAAGGAGAAATCCCACAGGGAGCAGAGGGGAAGAGGGAAAGGGTGGTGGAAAATCACTGCCCACCTTTGGGAGGTGCCAGGCAGTGCCCAGGAATGCTTCCCTAAGGGTGGGGAAGAGGAGGGAGCCCTCAGCCAGGAGCCAGGATTGGGGAAGGCTTGGGGCATCCCTGGCACCCTCCTGCCCTTGTGACATCCCTGCTCCAGCCTGGCCTGGCCCCAGGACAGCCTCAGGGGCTTTTGGGGACATCTGAGGGCAGCAGGGGCGACACCAAGGGACCCTGGAGGGCAGCAGGGGTGACACCCCCAGCACTGTCCCCACGGTACCTGAGCAGGACACGGGAGGTGGCCCAGGCCAAGCAGGGCACGCCAGGGAGGAGGGGCAGGTTCACCCCCGGCTGGGAACGAGCCTGGGCTGGGAATGAGCTCATCCTCGGGGTCTGGAGCCCCGGCAGGGCCGGGCTGGCCTGGGTTGTGCTCCTGGTCCCCGGCTGTGCTCCCAGGTGAGGCTGCTCGGGGCTGTCTGTGCCCTCAGGGCTGCTGGCTCCAAAGGCATCCTGGGGAAGGAGGAAGAGAGAGATGTCCCAAAGAAAGGATGAATTGATGGAAGCTGGGGCTCGGGGAGAGCCTGGCCACTGTTGGGGTCACTGTGGCTCTCAGCAGCCCTCACAGGGGCTCAAGCCCTTTCCCCAGGCTGACCCTGCAGGGAAGTCCCTCGGTTTATCCTGTAGGAATTCTTTCCTCTAGTCCTGTTTTTCAGACTCAGCCCTGATCACGTTTTAATCAGATTTGTCTCCTTTGCCTTTGGCATTCCTTAATCTCAGAGATGCTTCCCATAAATCACTGCCAGGGCTCCCACAGGAGGCTCCAGGTCCCATCCACACAACCCCGACCCTCACACCAGCAACTTTCCCAGCCCTGGAGAGCCCAGGGAGATTTCCATCACTGCTTCCTGCTCTGGAACCAGTGCTTAAAACCCCAAATCCCTCTGCAGCTCTCCTGGAGCCCCTCCCGGCCCTCGCAGGGGCTCTGAGCTCTCCCGGGATCCTTCTCCTGTCCAGGTGAGCACCCCCAGCTCTCCCAGTCCGGCTCCAGGGGGTTCCGTGCCCTCCTCCAGCAGATCCTTGAGGAACTCAGCCCCTCATTTATTGGGGTAGGGTTTTTGGGGGATGAAATTTCTGCTTGGAACCATCCCTCATTAACCACGGGCAGTGCTCGGACATCAAATCCCGGCTCTGCTTTCCCAGCCCCTCGGAGCTCCCTCCCATCCGCGCCGAGCCCGCCCTGCCTCGGGCACTCCGTGTCCCAGCCCGCCCTCCTTCGGAAAACAGGAATTTCTCATTTACTGCAGCAAAAACACACAGAACCTGCCAGGGGCAGCTCTGTCCCGCTCCCATCCCGGCTCTGTCCCCATCCCGGCTCTGTCCCGCTCCCATCCCGGCTCTGTCCCGCTCCCATTCCGGCTCTGTCCCCATCCCGATCCCGGCTCTGTCCTGTCCCCATCCCGGCTCTGTCCCGCTCCCATCCCGGCTCTGTCCCCATCCCGGCTCTGTCCCCATTCCGGCTCAGTCCTGTCCCCATCCCGGCTCTGTCCCCATCCCAGCCCGGCTCTGTCCCCATCCCGGCTCTGTCCCCATCCCGGCTCTGTCCTGTCCCCATCCCGGCTCTGTCCTGTCCTCATCCCGGCTCTGTCCCGCTCCCATCCCGGCTCTGTCCTGTCCCCATCCCGGCTCTGTCCCCATCCCAGCCCAGCTCTGTCCCGCTCCCATTCCGGCTCTGTCCCCATCCCGGCTCTGTCCCCATCCCGGCTCTGTCCTGCTCCCATCCCGGCTCTGTCCTGTCCCCATCCCGGCTCTGTCCCCATCCCAGGCTCTGTCCCCATCCCGGCTCTGTCCCGTTCCCAGCCCGGCTCTGTCCTGTCCCCATCCCGGCTCTGTCCCGTTCCCAGCCCAGGCTGGCCCGGGGCAGCCGGGGAACCCAGACTTTCCTTCCCTGCCTTGGGCTTTGCACACTCCCAGCTGCGGACCGGGGCTGGCAGGAGGGGAGGGGGACACGAGTGTGCCCTTTGTTGACAAAAGTGTTTTTTGTCTCTTCAAGAAGGAAAGAAGCCCAGAATCTCTCCTCGATTAAGTGAAAAAGCCACTTCATAGGACCTTGGGGACTTCACCTCAAACTTAAGGATGGCCAATTGGACAGGACCCAAAAAGTCCCACCTGAGCAATTCACTAGAAAAAGAAGTGAACAAAGGAACTAATGGCTTTTGTGGGGTGTTTTAGCAGGAGCAAGAACTTCTGGCATCTAGCTCGGTTTTTTTCTGTTTGTTATTTTGCCTTTTATTAAACCTTTTTGTTTCCAACACTGCAACAGAAGCCATCCTGCTTTTATGCCTCTGAGGGTAGCTGAGCTGTTTGGGTGTGTTGTAGTCCTCCAGGATCTCATGAGCCCTGGCTGGAAGAGGCTGCTATAACAGAGGGGGCTCAGTGGGGCTGTGGTGCCCACCCTGGGGTTTGGGATGGCATTCCCCCATGCCAGCAGGAACTGCCACCAGCTCTGTATCAGAACCCAACCTTCAGCGGGCTCCAGAGGAGATAAACCCAATAAACACAAAACCATCCCAAAGAGCATAAACCAGCTGTGCTGGGGGGCAGCAGTGGGGACAGCAGTGTTGGGGCTGTGACACAGCACAGCTGTGCAGCTCTGCCCCCCTGGGGCACACACTCTGGGCTCAGGGTGTCACTGGAGCCTGGAGCTGCAGTGCTGGCTGTGCCTGCCTGGCTCCCAGCCCCTGTGGAGTCACAAAGATTTGGCACCCAGGGTCCCCTCATGGTGGGGGACCCCACAAACCCCCAGCACCTGCAGTGCCCTCATACCCAGGTGCCAATTCAGGTGGTACCAAAGCCACCAAACCCCTCCAGGGTCACAGAATGACTGATTTGGGTTGGGAGGACCTCAGAGCCCCTCCAGTGCCACCCCTGCCGTGGCAGGGACACCTCCCACTGTCCCAGGCTGCTCCAGCCCCAGTGTCCAGCCTGGCCTTGGGCACTGCCAGGGATCCAGGGGCAGCCCCAGCTGCTCTGGGCACCTGTGCCAGAGCCTGCCCACCCTGCCAGGGAACAATTCCTCATTCCCAATATCCCATCCATCCCTGCCCTGTGGCAGCTCCATCCTCCCAGTGTGTCCCCAGAGTACCACAGACCCCTCACCCTGGGTTGTGACTTGGAGCTGTTGATGCTGAAGGCTCAGGGCACTGAGGGAATATGAAGCTCTGGCTCATCTCTGAGTTTCCCCTGTCATGTCCCCAAAAAGTGCTCCAGGGCCCCAGGGCAATTTTGGGGAGACCCAGCTCAGCACTGGACACAATAATAGAACAAAGGGGAACAGTTTTAAACTACAAGAGGAGAGATTTAGATGGGATGTTGGGTGGGAATTCCTCCCTGAGAGGGTGGGCAGGCCCTGGCACAGGTGCCCAGAGCAGCTGGGGCTGCCCCTGGATCCCTGGCAGTGCCCAAGGCCAGGCTGGACACTGGGGCTGGGAGCAGCCTGGGATATGGGAAGGGGTCCCTGCCCTTGGAAGGGCTTTAAGGTCTCTCTCATCTGAGCCCTTCTGAGGTTCTGGATTCCATGAGCTGCAATGTGGGAGCTCTCCCTTAGAGGTCAGCCCAGCACCAAACCTGGCCCGAATTCCCGGGATGGAGGCGATCCCTGCCCAGAGCCGGGATTTGGTCACCGGGCTGGGCAGGGGACGGTCCCCAGCGCCTGCAGCCCCTCCCCTCGTTGCTGCCCAGGGACATTCCCAAAAGCTGAGCTCTCCCAGGTCCGCTCCTGCTCCTTTCCATGCGTGGAACAGAGAGCTCTGAGCTCTGTGTCTGCCCCACCCGGGGATCCCCTGCCTGGGGAAGGCCTGGCCAGCTCCAGATTTTGGGGAGCAGGATGACCTGGTCCTGCTGCTGCTGCTGCTGTGAAGTTTTCCATGCCCACAACAGCCAGGACAACCCCTCAGAGCTTTTCCTTAAGGCTCAGTTCCTCCTTCCCTCCTCCCTTCTGACAGACAAATAAAACTCAGCAAAGAGACACTCTCCTGAAAAACAAAATAAAAACCCCCAAAACCCCCTTCACTGACAGCTCCTGCATCAGAAAGAAAATTACTCTTCTTTCATTGTTGTTTGTCTTTTTCTTTCCCAAATCCCTCCTGCATTAAACAGACTTCAGCATTGTTCTAAAAATAGAGGGATTAGAAATAATCCTCCAGCATGGAGCGGCTGTGGGGATGTGGCACCGGGGGCTGGTGCCTGCCCTGGGGGTTGGACCCTGGGGCTGAGCTGGGGGACCCAAAAACGGTGAGGAGGGGACATTGCTGTGTCCCCAGGACAGGTGTCCCTGACAAGGTGTCCCAGGGCTGTCCCTGGCTGTGCTGAGCCAGTGGGAGCCACCAGCGGGGAACCGAGCCCATGAAATGGGGATGGGATGGGATGGGATGGGATGGGGATGGAGATGGGGATGGGATGGGATGGGGATGGGGATGGGGATGGGGATGGGGATGGGGATGGGGATGGAGATGGGGATGGAGATGGAGATGGGGATGGGATGGGATGGGATTGGGATGGGATGGGGATGGGGATGGAGATGGAGATGGGGATGGAGATGGGATGGGATGGGGATGGAGATGGGATGGGGATGGGGATGGGATGGGGATGGGATGGGATGGGATGGGGATGGAGATGGGATGGGGATGGGATGGGATGGGATGGGGATGGAGATGGGATGGGGATGGGATGGGGATGGGATGGGATGGGATGGGGATGGGATGGGATGGGATGGGGATGGGATGGGGATGGGGATGGGATGGGGATGGGATGGGGATGGGGATGGGATGGGGATGGGATGGGGATGGGATGGGATGGGGATGGGGATGGAGATGGGGATGGGGATGGGGATGGGATGGGATGGGATGGGGATGGGATGGGATGGGATGGGGATGGGATGGGGATGGGGATGGGATGGGGATGGGATGGGGATGGGATGGGGATGGGATGGGATGGGATGGGGATGGGGATGGGGATGGAGATGGGGATGGGGATGGGGATGGGATGGGATGGGATGGGGATGGGATGGGATGGGATGGGGATGGGATGGGGATGGGGATGGGATGGGGATGGGATGGGGATGGGATGGGATGGGGATGGGGATGGGATGGGGATGGGGATGGGGATGGGGATGGGATTGGGATGGGATGGGGATGGGATTGGGATGGGATGGGGATGGGATGGGGATGGGGATTGGGAAGGGATGGGGATGGGATTGGGATGGGATGGGAATGGGGATGGGATGGGATTGGGATGGGATGGGATGGGATGGGGATGGGATGGGGATGGGATGGGGATGGGGATGGGGATGGGATGGGATGGGATTGGGATGGGATGGGATGGGATGGGGATGGGATGGGGATGGGGATTGGGAAGGGATGGGGATGGGATTGGGATGGGATGGGAATGGGGATGGGGATGGGATGGGATGGGGATGGGGATGGGATGGGATTGGGATGGGATGGGATGGGATGGGGATGGGATGGGGATGGGGATGGGGATGGGATGGGGATGGGGATGGGGATGGGATTGGGATGGGATGGGATGGGATGGGGATGGGATGGGATGGGATGGGGATGGGGATGGGATGGGGATGGGGATGGGATTGGGATGGGATGGGGATGGGATTGGGATGGGATGGGATGGGATGGGATGGGATGGGGATGGGGATGGAGATGGGATGGGTATGGGGATGGGGATGGGGATGGGATGGGGATGGGATGGGGATGGGATGGGGATGGGATGGGATGGGATTGGGATGGGATGGGATGGGATGGGGATGGGATGGGGATGGGGATTGGGATGGGATGGGATGGGATGGGATGGGGATGGGATGGGTATGGGGATGGGGATGGGATGGGATTGGGATGGGATGGGATGGGGATGGGGATGGGATGGGATTGGGATGGGATGGGGATGGGATGGGGATGGGATGGGGATGGGGATTGGGATGGGATTGGGATGGGATGGGATGGGATGGGATGGGGATGGGATGGGGATGGGATGGGGATGGGGATGGGGATGGGGATGGGATTGGGATGGGATGGGGATGGGATGGGGATGGGATGGGATGGGGATGGGGATGGGATGGGATGGGGATTGGGATGGGATGGGGATGGGATGGGGATGGAGATGGGGATGGGATGGGATGGGGATGGGGATGGGATGGGGATGGGGATGGGGATGGGATGGGGATGGGGATGGGGATTGGGATGGGATGGGATGAACAAACTCCACTCGATCCATGGAAATACGGAAGGAACTAAAGCAGTTGCCCCAGGGATGACAGGTGACACAAAGGTCACCAGGCCACGGCAGCCTCTGGGCACAGGAGCCTGAGGACCCTGGCAGTGCCACAAAGCCCTGGTGTTCCCTCACAGAGCAGAGTTGTTGTGCCACAGAGTTGTTGTGCCACAGAGTTGTTGTGTCGGCGCTTTTCAAATCACTTTGGAGAAAAAAAGGGGGGAAAAAAAAGAAACACTTCAAAGTGTGAGATGCATTCCTGTGATGACAAGCGACTTCCAGGAGGCTTTGTCTGCAGGAATTTGTTTGCAGCAAACGAGTCAATTTGTGTTTACAAGGAAGCAATTAGAGCTGAGGGTTTGAGGCGTTCCCAGCGGGATGGGCCATCCCAAGAGCTGATCCCGCTGTCCTCATCACCATCCACACTCCACTGCCACGTGCTGGGAAAGGAAGGAGAAAACAACCCAGGGACAGGTGAAATCCATCTCCTGTATCCCCTGCATCCATCCCTGCCTGAGCTGGGGCTGCAGCCTCAGGGATATTCCTCTGGCACCAGGGAAAACAGGACATGAGCCAGGACCCCCTGGATAACCCCAGCCCCGCCAGGGAATCCCAGCTTTGCCATCACCTCGGGAGAAAATGTCCCTGCAGCTCCTGCAGGCTCAGAGCTCAGAGTGGGATGTGGAAGGGGAACCCCGGGGCCCTGGGGAATGTTTTTAGCCGGGAAGGATTTGGGATGCAGGGAGGGTGCCTGGAATAACACCCAGCAGGCTGTAGGGAGGCTGGGAGGGAGCACAGCTCCAGAGGGGGAGTTTGAAGCCTGAATTTTGAGTTCCTGGCCCAGGAACCCCCAGGCCCACCAGGCTCACCCCTGCCCAGCCTTTCCCAGTTTTTTTGGCTCCTCTGGCAGAGTTCTCCAGCCCAGGCAGCGCTGACCCAGCCCCACGTGGCATTTTCCCAGCTGATTGCCTTCCAGACTCTTCCCACGTTTAAAACGAAGGAGAATCAGCAGAGCTGCTCCTCCAGCTCCTGCCCTGCCTGGGCAGCTTTGGCCCTCCCTAAATTCAGCCAGGGCGTTTCAGGGCCCCATCCCCACAGGAGCTGGTGGCTCTGCCCCGAGCTGGTCCCTCTCTGCTGCTGTCAGAGCTGGGCCCAGCTGCTGCCCCTGTCCCTCGCTGTCCCCACACGGGGAGGTGACAGCAGAGGCTCCCGTGGGAGGGACCCTGGGGACAGGGACGGAGCTGCCCCAGGGACCCTCCCCTGCTCCTGCCTGGGGTGAAAGCCACCAGAGCTGTGACAAACACCAGTGGCACGGTCAGAGCTGCTCCTGGGCCACACCAACCTCATTTAACCCCAAAGGAGAAGCCACCCCCTCTGCAGCAGAGCTTTGGGAGCTGCTGGAGGCTTTTCCAGTGGGATGAGGGAGGTTATTACCAGCTGAAATACAGCAGAAAACAATACAGTGAAATAAACATTTAAAAATACATAAAGCATACATATTTAAAAATTTAAAAGTATATTTATATAAATATATATAATCATGTAGTTATATATAATTATATATTTTATATAAACGTATATTTATTATGTATAAATAAATATTATATATTAGAAATAGTATTATTTATAAATATTATAGATATTTATAATATTATAGATAATATTTATATTATATATAATATTATATTATTTATCTCATATTAAATATTAATATAGTGTAATCATATAATTATATTTATAATAAATATTAATATATTATAAATATTGTTTCTAATATTTCTATTAAATATTATAAATACTATTTATAATATTATAGATAATATTTATAATATGATCAATACATATGTAATTATAAATATTATAGATAAGTATATATTGGTTATATTATATATTTCTTATGTTATATATAATATTGGTTATATTATATATATAATTAATAATATATTGATTATATATCAAGAAATACTAAAAAATATTAAGAAGCAACCTCTGCTGAGGGGCGAGTTGGGTTGGGGCAGCCCTGAGCCCTCTCTGTGGGCTCCCAGGGGAGGAGGTTGGCGCTGGGAGCTTGGAAAGCTCCTGAGGTGCCTGGAGGCCCAGGGAGGTTCAGCTCAGCTGGGGCAGGAGCAGAACCGTGGCCAGGGCAGGGTTTGATTGATCCCAGCATGAACCAGGGGTGGATCCAGGCTGGGAAGGGGAAATCCCCAGGTGCAGCAGGGAGCAGAGGGAGCTCTGCTGGAAGCTCAGCATTTCCAGAGAGGCTTTGGGAAAGGGGGAGGTTTGGATCAGGGGGAGCAGCACCAGGGGGAGCAGGAGAGGCTGGCAGGGCTCGGGCAGAGCCTGGGAATGGCCCGGGGGCTCCAGGGGCTGGAGAGGGACAGGACAGAGCCTCAGCCCGGCTCATCAAGGGCACAGCTCATCGGGCTCTCCAGGTAATTACAGCTCCTCACAAATTCAATTCCCGGGTGTTCCAGTGCGTTTGGAAAGGCTGGGAGGCACCTGAGGAGCTCCTTAGCAGGGTCCAGGATAAACCAGCCCTGCTCTGGCACCCCAGGGATGGATGTCCCAGCCAGCTGGGGCCACCTCAGAGCCAGGGAATCTCTGCTCCTGTCACTGCAGGAACCCAAAGAGAGAAAATCTGTCTCTGGAGCCTTAAAGGATGGAGAATTTCCAGAGTTCATTTCACGAGGGTCTGAGGAGCTTTACCCTATTCCAAAGGGTCTCTGTTGCCTTCTCCCATGGAAAATTCCACCTCACTGGCAAATAACCATCAGACAAAGAGGAAGGGAAAGAAAAACAGCAAATCAAGGATAAAATAAGCACAAAAACACCAAACCACCAGTGAAATCCAATATTCTCTAAAAATCTGCAGTTTATTCATTAGAATTCAGTGAAAGGAACATTCATTTTAAAACACAATCAATACATTAAAAACTTGAAAGGACTAGTAGCAATGAGAGCAGGAAGGAAACAAAAAAACCCCAAATTCAGCCAGGTTGGTCACCTGGGAGGAGCTGCCAGCCTGGCAGCAGGGAGGGAGGGGCAGCTGGGGACAAGGGCTAATTCATTATTTCCTTACAACTGAGAGGCTTTTTGGGATTTGAATTTCTCACTTCACCCAAATGGAGCTTTGGGGTGACTCAATGTGGGTGAGAAGAGCAGGAGGCCCCAGCTGGAGAGGAGGGAGCCCAGAATTGCAGGGCAGAGGGAATGGGGAAGGTGGGTCTGAGTGCCCCAGGAATGTTCAGTGAGAAACCTCCCAGCTATCCCTGTGGGGAATGGGGCAAACCCAACCCAGAGAAACTTTTAAAAGCACCATTAGGTGACAAGTTATTCATTAGAAGACAAAAAAAAAATCTCTGCAGAGCCAAATCAGTGACAATTGCCACCTCTGCTGGGGGAAAAAAGGGGGGTAAAATCTGCTTTGGGCTGGATTTGAGCATTGCAGAAGCTCTCCTCTCCTCTGGTCCCAAAGTTCAAGGCAGTGTCATTCCAGGGAGATGTTTTAGTGATGCAGAGCACGGGGCTGGAGCTCCCTGGAGGAGGGAAGGAGCAGAAGGTGGGGAGCCCTGCTAATCCCAGGATTATTTAAGGAGCAATCCTCAGGCACCAGGGCAAAATCCCAGCTCCCAGCCCGGCCAGGGAGCACCAAGGGGAGAGGAAACCTGTCCAAGAGCACTTCCATGCACCAGCCAACAGCATCTCCTGCACAAGGAATGAAGAAAAGCCCCAGTTTGAGATAAAATAACGTCAGCAGACAGCAGGAAAAGCCTCAGCTGAAACCTGTGGGCATTTTACAACATTTGGAGGGAGAAATCACCAAAATCCACAGATTCAGATTAAAAACAACACTGAAAAGCAAAGAGGGGACAGCTGAGTGTGACAGAGGAGGGTTAAGGACATCTCAAGTGTGTGCAAAGTGTGTTTGTGAGGCCTGGGGGGGCTGGGCAGAGCCCCCAGCACATTCCCAGGGAGCAGGGGGGGATCTGGGCACAGCAGCAGCAGGAATGGCCTTTTATCCATGAGAAAAGCAAACCACAGCACTTGGAAAGACAAGACACACGAGTAAAAGAACAGTCTGTAAAATTTCCCCATGATTATAAAATGCAAAACTATACAAAAATAGAGAAAATTGACCGTTTTCTTATGTGTATAAAAACAAACAAACAAAAGAAAACCCCCAAGTCCCCAGAATGCAACACAGAAGCTCTTGGCAGGCTGACCCCAAGGGCAGTGGTTCCCTCCCAGCTTCCCAGCCCCAGCCCCTCACTTCCCTGCAAGGAACAGGGGAATTCCTCAAGTTTTTCCTCACTATCCTGGCAGGACCTTCTCTGTTCCTGACTTTTGTGCCTGGTTTCTGGTTGGGAAGCCCTTTTGCATAAGCAGCCTCAGTGACCAGCCCCAGATGTGAGCTCCTCGGGTAAGGCAGTGTTGGACTGACCCAGCTCCAGCCCAGCTTTGTTCCCATGGATGCCAAGTGGGGTTTTTTGGGAAGAGTGGCTCAGCAGGCAGTGAAATCCAATCCCTACTGCAGTCATCATTTCCAGGCTGAATTACTGCACTAGAAATTCCAATTTCTTTGGGTTAATGGGGCAGAATCTGCCAATAATCCAGCAAATTAGTGACTAAACTGCATTAGGAAAACTCATTTGAATTCCAGAGATATTTGCCTCATTGAATTCCCATCGAATGAAGAGGAGAAACCTTTGGTATAAAGTCAGATGGCCAAGCCTTGGCTGTACTGCTCCCACTGAACCTCCCCACCCTGTACCTGCACGCAGCCCAGGATGCCAGGGACACCCTGGAACATTCATGTAGCACCCAGACATTCCCAGCCCTCAGCAGGACTTTGGCTGAACAAAGCTCCAGAGCCTGGAACCCCCAAGATGCCTTTGGTGAGCTGCTGAAAGGAAATAAAACAGGGATTAAACCCAGCCAGGGTGTGAGGGGGTGACAATGGCCTTGTGGTGTCGCCAGCAGGGTGTGCCCATGGTTTGTGTGCTGGGATGGGGTGAGATGGGCACAGAGCTGGCCCTGTCCTTGCTCCAGGGAGGGATTCCATGTTCATTAGCAGCTGTGCTAACGAGGGCACTTTCACCACATTGTCCTCCCTGGGGGTGCCAGTGGCACCAAGAGCCAGGTGTGTCCCAGGAAACCCTCCCTGGTGTCCAGAGGGAGGAGGGAACAGAACCATGGCACAGCAGGTTCCTGTGGAACTCCCTGCAGCAGGGCTGGCAGGAAAGCATGGAAAAATCCAGGTCTGAGCCCCTGATGCACAGATGGATCTGCTCTGCCTCAGCAGGACAACCACATCACACACAGAGGCTGAACCAAGCCTGGCCCTGCCTCCCTGCTCCTGCCCAGACATCCAAGGACAGGGCAGAAGGAATCTTTTCTCAAAAGGAATATCAAGACCTCATTTTGCTTGGGGGGGGGGAAAGCCCATCAAACCCAAAGCAGCTCCTTGTGCCTGGAAATCCAGGGATGGCAGGGAGCAGCTGATGGAGCCACATCCGTGTGGAGCAGGAGAGCAGCAGGAGGGTGACCCAGCAGGGCAGGGCTCAGCAGGAAAATCGAGTCTGGCCCAAGCAGAGCCATCCCTCACTCCACAAATGTGGTCAAACTCCAGTATTTCCACTTTGGGATTATTTTTTTTTTTGAATGCTACAAACTCTGCTGCAAATAAAAATAGAGAAAGGGCGATGAGGTGGGGGAAAACAAAAATCACTGGTAATGGAATTAAATCAGAACACAGAGCATGGACAGGACAGGGAAGCAGCTTTGTGTCATGGATTGGGGGTTTAGGATCACAGAGGGGACCAGGAGCCTGGAACAGATGTCACAGGAGCTCACAGGACAGAGTCTGTCCCCTCAGTTGTGTCCCTCCTCCTTTGTGTTCCTTCAAAGAGGCAAAAAATCCCAACCCTACAGCAGCTTCCAGGTTTTTTGTTCCCTCCAGACAGGAGGAGTGAAGCCCAATGTAGCTGTGGTCCATCCCAAATTCCAAGGAACACAAAACTTTCCTCCTGTGGGTTTATGCAAAGAAAACAACCTTAAAATAAAATAAAATTAAAAAGCCACAAAGCTTCCTTTTGAGAAAGTAACATCATCTGCCACTTCACAGCTACAGGCATGATGCAAATTTAGCTTATTTCAAAGGCCTCATCCCTGTCCCCATGGCCCTGGAGAGGCCAGGAGCCCAGGACAAAGCACAGGAAAGGTTTCCACCAGGAATTCTGCACCGTCAAGACAGACCACAACAAAGAAGGGACCAACACTTTGTTCTTCAAAGGACACCATGGACAGCACATCTTTCTGAGCAAAGTGAAACTAGACCTGGAGAGCGTTATCAGCACGCACACAAAAGCTCCTGCTCTCCTTTGGGGTAAGGACAAATGAAATAAATAAAAAGGTTGCTGCAAAGTTCCCCTTTCCAGCTGCCTCGCCCCATCCTTGCTCTGGAACAAGCAGCACCCTTCCTCCCTGCTCCCCACACTGAGCCTGGGCTGGAAGACATTCAAGTGAGTCTGAACCAAAACATTTCACCCAGAAGAGGAAAACAGCCCCATTTCCCTCAAAACTCTGCCCAAGGCCTGTTCCCCCAGCCCCAGTCCTGCACAATCCCCAACCAGGCACACCAGCAGCGGGTCCATCCCCAACCTCTGCCAGGGGCTGCTGCTGCTGCTGCACTTGGTGTTGGAGAGGGCTGGAAAACCAGAAAGTGCCTCAGTGGTGATGAAGGAATCCTGGAGGCAGCTCCAAGCTGCTTCCAGAGCATCCACAGGGGCAAGGCCACGGATGGCTGCAAGAGGAGCATCAGCCCAGCTCATCTCAAGTCCTCCCCAAACTGCTCCCTCCCTTTGCTCCCCTTTCACTCCCGCCCAGAGCAGCCTCAGCATGGTGACATGGTGACATTCCTGCAGCCTTTTGGCTTGGTGACAGTGACATTCTTGCAGACGCTCAGCCTGGGTGACACGGTGACATTGCTGCAGCCCCTCAGCTGGGTGACACGGTGACATTGCTGCAGCTACTCAGCCTCGGTGAGGCCGCACACGGTGCCACGGCAGGCGCCGTGCCCCGGGGTGGCCCTGCCCTTGAGGGGCTCGGTGCAGCGCTCCGGGCTCTCGGTGTCCCCGCTGCCATTCCCAGGGTGCTGTGGCACGCCCTGGGCGATGCCCACAGGTTTGCCCCTGGCACGGTGCTCCGGGGAGCAGGCAAAGCCAAAGCTCGGGGGCAGCTCTGCTCCTCCCAGGGGTAACAAGCGGGACAGCTTGGGGACATCGCCGTGGTAGCGGAAGGACCCGGCCGCCTCCCGGGCCCGCCTGGCCTCGGGCTGCAGGGGGAGGTTGGAGGGCCGGAGCGGGAGCCTGCTCAGCTCAGCCTCCTGGGGCCGCCTCTCCGGAGCCTCCCCGATGCCACCGCGGGAGAGAGGCAGGAAAGGGGACACGGTGTCCGGCGGCTCCGAGGGCTCCCAGACGCTCTCCACAGCGCCGGCCGGAGCCAAGTCCCAGAGCTCCATCCCGCCGGGAGCCGCCTCGGGGCCGTGCTGGAGGTGCCGCAGGCCCGGCCAGCTCAAGCCACCCTCGGGAGCCACCAGCTCACCCTCCTCCTTGCTCCTGCTCCTCCTGGCTCCGGCAGAGTCCTTCCGGCCAGCGTCGTGCCTGGCCCAGAGCCGGCAGGGCTGGGGGGCGCTGCGGGCTCCCTGCGGCTCGGCCAGCTCGAACTCCAGGCTCTCGGTGTCCAGCGAGCGGCTCCGCCGGTCCACGGAGAGCGGCGCGGGCATGGAGGGGCTGAGCCCGTGCAGGCGCAGGTGGCGGGGCAGGCTGGCCACCCCCCAGTTGCAGCTCTGGAAGGAGCCCGGGGAGAAGCCCAGGGACATTCTCTCGTCACATTCAGCCAAGGACTCTTTCTGTCCGTAGCCATCATCAAAGGCCTCGGCGATGTCCTCGCCCGCCGTCAGCTCCGGGTGCTGCTCACACTCCCCTTCCCCGTCCTGCTCCACGTCCACCACGTCGAAGGTGACCATGGTGGGGAGGGCAGGGAGGTTCTGGGTGAAGGATGAGCTGGAGGCCGAGCTCCCCAGGCTCTCAGAGAGGCTGGAGAAGAGGGTCCCGCTGCTGGCAAACTCCACCAGAGCCTGTGAGAAGCTCACGGCGTGCTCGGGCTCGCTGCCCACCTGGGGCTCACCAGGGCTGGGCTCTGCTCCATCATCGTGCTCCTGCTCAGGCAGCCTGAACCCAGGGAACATCCCTGCCTTGGCTGGGGCCACACTGCCATGGATGGGGTCCCCAAACATCCCACAGTCCAGGTCTGCATCGAACCCCGGGTTGTTCTTTGTGAGCTGAATAAGGCAACTTCCGGGGGCTTTTTGGCTGTTGTAACAGTTTTCCAGACACAGAGTCCCTGGAAAATCCCTCCACTCTGGATTTTCAGCCCTAGCCACTGCAACCCCAGCATTGGCAGCCCGGCTTGGGGTGTGCGAGGCCACCTGCTCACTCCCGAGGCCACTCTGACTCTTGCCAATGGAGCTGCCTGCTCTGCTTTTACATTCAATGCACTGCTTTTCCCGGGGACACTTCTCCTTGCTGGAGACATCCAGGCGTTTCAGGACCGGCTCCCTCTGCAGCTCCCAGTACAGCAGCTCTTTCTGAATGGCTGCAAGCCCCTCTTCTTCAGTTTCCATCAGCCCTCTTTTCTGATCCATCATCTGCTGGATCAGGCTCTTCTCTGCAGGGAGGCAGAAGTCCATGAAGTAGCTGAAGATGCCCTGGCGTGGGACTTTGCCCTCGAACAGGGATTCCTCCCCGTGAGAGGGGCTCATCAGGGTGTCAAACTCGTAAAGTGCATCGCCACTGTAGCTGTCCCGGGGCAGTCGGTCCTTCTTGAGCTCCTCTCCAGCCTCATCCTCTGGCCCCGGCGTGGTGGAGTCATAATAGCCCTCGTCACTGTTCGGGGCAGACTCCTGCTGGTCGCTCTGGGGCGTCAGGAGGTCAACGCCGTCCATGGCATCGCCCACGTAGGGGTGGGCGTTGGCCTCGTGAGAGGCGTGTGTCTCCAGGCTGCTGCTGGACACCTGGGCCCCGTAGCTCCTGTCCCCCGGCACGCCGCTGTCCCACACCTGGTGCAGGTACTCCTCAGCCTCCTCAGGGATGGCCATCTCCTCGCCACCGCCCTGGTAGGTGACGAGGCAGGAGCTGCGTTTGGCGGCGTCGCGGCTGCGCTCCACCGAGATGCTGCTCTCGGCGATGTCGGGCTCGGCGATGTCGTCCCCGCAGCCCGTCAGCGAGTCAAAGCTCTTCAGGGAGGTGACATCCCCCAGCATGAGGCTCAGCAGGTCCCCAGAGTGCAGGCAGGGAGGCTCGCTGTCCATGAAGTCAGGGTGGAAGGCCAGCAGCAAACTCTCCCGGTCAAACTCGGCGCAGGCAGCAGCCTCAGGCTCCGATTTTGTATCTGGAACGTCCCCGTTCCCTGGCACGGCCATCGTGTCACCCTCGGAGGTGCCTCCGTCGGCTGCGGGGCCCGTGGGCTCGGTGGCCTCACCACAGCTGGAGTCACCCCCTGAGTCCCCTGGGCCGGCCGTGGCCTCAGGGCCCGGCCCTGCTCCCCTGCCCTCCACAGCCCCTCGGCTCTCTGCTCCCATCCCGGGAGCACTCCCGGCCTCCTCCGTGTCCCCGTTCCACTCGGGGAGCTCTGCCTTCTCGCTCTCGGCAGCCTTGCTCTTCCGGTGCCGCCGGATGCTGTTAAAAAACCCTTTCAGCCCTTTCTTGGCCCTGGGGCATGAGGATTTCTCCCCGTTGGGCTTTTTGTCACAGCCCTCGATGCTCCCGGGGGGAGAGCCGTCCTGCTGGCCCAGCTCCCCCCTGCTGCCGGTGTCCAGGGCCAGCTGGGCGCTGCGGGAGCCGGGCAGGGGCCCGGGCTGCCCGTCCCTGCCGCCCTCCGAGGGGCTGCCCGGCCGTGCCGCACCGCCCTTGTCACAGGCGGCGCTGCTCAGCCCGTCGTGGGTCTTGCACTTGCTGAGCCCCTTCTTGCCGCGGCCGCCGAAGAAGCTGGGCAGGGTGCAGATGCTGCGCTTGCCCCCGAACAGCTTGAAGGCCGTTTTCCTCAGCTTGCCGGGGGGCGGCTGCTGCGGCTCCGCTGCCACCACGGAGCCGTTGGCGCTGTCGGGAGGGGCGTCCCCGCCCTCCTGCCGCCGCCGGTCCCCTCCGTCCCGCTCCTCCGGGCTGCCCGTTTCCATGGCAGCGGGCGGGCTTGGATCTAGCTGGAAGCGGCGGCTCTGGGAGCGCGGAGCTCCGGGCGCAGGGATGGACACATCACCGCCGACCTGAGGCACAGGGAGAGGGCACAGGTGAGGAGGACACGGCAGCGGAAGGGGCAGAGCTGAAGGCACCGGGGTCTCAGGGCTCCATCACCAGCTGGAGGAGCCTCCAAGCTCTGCCCCCGCTTCCAAAATCCAGGCACCAAAATGTCGCCTAAATGTACCAGTTCACCAGAGCGGGAAAACCGCACATCCCCCTGGGTAGAATCCCTCAGGACAGGCAGGTCTGAGCCCTGCACCTCCTCGCTCCAAGCCCTGCAGCTTCCCAGATTTTCTGTCTCCAGGATGATCAGGTTTGGCTACCTTGAACTGAGAGCTAGCACCTCCCAAACCCCCTCCCAGCTCTCCCAGGCCTCATGCCAGGCTCCAAAGAGCATCCGGAGGGAGGCCAAACCAGGACACAGCCCCCCCTACACACGTGTCCGGGGAAAAACCACTCTGGTTACTACCCTGGCTTTTTTAAATAGAAGATTTCAGTTGTTTTTAAAATAATCTGTGCAGCCAGAGAGAATCGCCTTAAAAACACCCACTGTGAACCCCCTGATCAGATTATCCCAGAAGCAGAGAGGTAGGTTTGAAATCTGACCCTGGATTGCTGTCAGGAACAGCAGAAATAAAACAATTATAATCATGTTTCTTTCGCAGAGGTGAGGGTGGAGAAATTAAATGCAATAAAATCCTAATGTGCTCTCAAGCTGTAAATGCCCCAGGCTGAGCTCTGACTGACAGGAGGCCAGGAAATCTTCCCGAGGTGTTTAGCCAGAGATCCCAAATTAAAAAATACATCCAAACGATGCTCTCTGCTCCTGTAGCCCCACAGCAAACCTGCAATTCCGGGTTATTTTTATTCCTCAGGTCTGGGTTCTTTTGCCTCTATATTGAACTGGCATCGCTGCCCTCAGCACGGCTTGAACTGGATGGGCTTTAAGGTCCCTCCCAACCCAGCCCATTCCATGATTCTGGAATTCTGGGATTGCTGATAACCCCTCACGTTCACCTGTCCCACTGGAAGCAGCAGCTGGGGCGTAGCCGGCTGGCACAGCCACCTCCCCAGCGGCGAACTGGGCTTTTCCAGCTCTGCCGGAGCCCACCACGAGTCCCAGGAGCCTCCAAAGCCTCTGCAGAGACCGGGAGAGAGGGGCCTGGGAGAAATGCTCGCACCTGGCCGGGTGCGGGGCTGCTGGAAAAGGGGGGGAAATGAGCCCAAACCTGCACCTGGACAGGGACGGCTGGAAAACAGCCGGGGAAGGGCACGAGACAGGGCCAGCATTACAAAAATTCCTTTTGGGAATCGTTCCTCTCCAGCTCCACGTCAGCACCGCGGCACGGCTGCGGAGGGGAGGCTGGGGTAGGATAAAAAATGAAATAAATAAAAATGAAAGAAAGGGAAATAAAGGGCACCGAGGGCAAAGAGCCACCACCAATAGAACATGAAAAATAAGGTTTAAAAGCCAACAAAAAGCAGCACGGTAACAATGAAATGCAGCGTTTCACCCGCACAGAGGACCCTCGGGACCCCCGGCCCGCCCAGCCCCGCACGGGGCCGCTCCCCCAGGCCGGCCCTCCCCGCTCCCCCCGCCGCGCTCCCAAACTTTCGGGAGGATCCGTGAAAACGCGAGGGGCGGGGGGGGAAGGGGGGGGTCGGTCCGGGCCGCGGGGAGCGGCGGCGCGGGGAGCGCGGCCCCGGGCCCGGCCCGTGCCCAGCACTTACCACGGGCGGGCGGCGGCACCGCGGCACCCCCGGGACCGCGGCCCCGGCCCAGCCCTCAGGCCGCGCGAGGGGCGCGGGGCCGCGGGTCCGCCCGGCGCGGCCGGCAGGGGCGGCGCCGCATGACGGGCGGGGCGGGGCCTCCTGACGGGGGGCGGAGGGGGCGGGGCCTGGCGGGCGGGGCGCGGTGATTGACGGGGCGCGGCGGCGGGGGGCGGGGCCTGTGCGTGAGGGAGGGCGCGGTCTCCACATTGGGCCCAATGGGACGGGGCGGGGTCACGGTGACGGGGCGGGGTCGCTGGGCGCGGTCCCCACGGTGTCCCCACGGTGTCCCCCAATGGCCGTCCCGCGGTGTCCTCCCGGTGGCCCGGGGCGATCTAGGGGCGTCCCGGTGGCGGAGTGGGCGTGGCCTCAGAGCACGTCCCTGTGCTGAGGGCGCGGCCTCGTTAGCGGACATGATTGACAAGGGGGCGTGGTCTCTGTACGGGGCGTGGCCTTGGAGCGACACCCGCGGGCCACGCGGGGTCACGGACACGGGAGGGTGTCCTGTCCTGTCCTGTGACACCGGGGAGTCAGGGATGTGACAGTGTGTGACACCGGGGGGGGGTCAAGGATGTCACACGGTGTGTGACACGGGGGGGGCAGGAATGTGACAGTGTGTGACACTGCAGGGCTCAGGGATGTGACACGGTGTGTGACACGGGGGGGGCAGGGATGTGACAGTGTGTGACACTGCAGGGCTCGGATGTGACACGGTGTGTGACACCAGGATGACACGGCGTGTGTGCTGTGGGACACCTCCCTGCGTGTGCTGTGTCACCCACGGCACTGCCAGCCCCCCACCGCTGCTCACCTTCTGTCCCACAGGCACTGAGCAGCCCGGCAGGGAAGAGCCCTCTCCATTTTTGGGATCCCCAAATCCCAAAAGCCCCCAGATCTCCACGTGAGGATGAGGAGTGGGATTCACAGCAGGGAGTGGCAGTGTCCCCGCGGGACAGCCTCTCCCAGCCCCCAGTTCCTGCTGTGCTCCTGCTGGGGGCTGCGAGGAGACAGAAGGGGCAGCAGTGTCATCATTCCCTATGGAGCCTTGTCCAGGCTGCTTCCAAGCCCTAATGCTCCCCTTGGGAGAGGCCCACAGCCTAATTAATAGATGCTGATTAACAGATCCCACAGCCCCTGACACAGGCCCATAAATCCAGCAGGGAGGTGCCTGTGTTTGGCCCAGAGCCACCCTTGGAGCCGTGAGCCATGGGAGCACTTCCCTCTGGGATGGCACAGACAGAGCAGGAGGGAATGAAGCATGGGACACTTCTGCTGCATCCCAAAAGCATCCAGAACATCCAGAGCACCATGGCTGGGTGGGCACTGAGCTGCCAGGGAGCAGCAGGATTGATCCATCAGCTCCTGGCTGTGGGAAGAGCCAGGAGGGCACCTCCAGTCCACTGGTGAGGGCAATCGCTGTGCCCAGGGCAGGAGAGATTGAGGGACACAAAGGGGGTGCTGGGATGCCCCCCTCCAGCCTGGAATTCCCTGTGTGCAGCCATTCCCTCATCCCTGCCCAGCCATCCTGGCAGGGCTGCCCAATGTGGGGAGTTTCACCAGACAGGCCACAGCAGCTTCATAGCAAGAACAGAACACTTTAATCCAAACCCCAGCCCTGCCCAACCATGGGAGACACTTGGCCACAACAGGAAGCACTTTTGGGCTGAGCAGACGATGTTTAGGGTCAGAGCTGGGGCTCTCCCAGCCCCTCCTGTGCTGCCAGCTGGGAGCACTGGGCTCTGCCCTCGTTGGGGTGGGCACACACGGCCGGGACCAGCCCCAATCCTGCCCCTCCCAAATGGAGGAGGCACTTGGGGATTCTCTGGGTATCCTGGAAGCATGAGGGACCTCAAAGCCCACCCAGTGCCACCCCTGCCATGGCAGGGACACCTCCCACTGTCCCAGGCTGCTCCCAGCCCCAGTGTCCAGCCTGGCCTTGGGCACTGCCAGGGATCCAGGGGCAGCCCCAGCTGCTCTGGGCACCCTGTGCCAGGGCCTGCCCACCCTGCCAGGGAACAATTCCCATCCTCACAGCCAAGAATTCCTCCACACTCTTTCCCAGCCCCTTCTCCAACCAAAATCAGCTAAAGGTGTAAAATCCCTCAGTACAGACAGTGTGAGGCAAGCCCAGGGGAACCAGATCCTGCTCTATCCTTGCTTTGCTGCAAACCAGGAGCTGAGACCTCCTGTTCTCTCTCCCCCTTCCCTTCCCATCTCTCCACATGGGCACAGCTTTCTGGAGACACCTGGTAGCAAAAATGAACCTGTGACCACAAATTCCTGGGGGTTCCACAGATCTCAGGGATTCACTGCCAGGGTGGAGCAGGTTTTCATTGGGGTGCTCAGTGGGTGTCCCTGGGCAGGCTGGGATCACAGCTGGTACTGCAGGTATTTGGCCAGGGCAGTGGGAATCTCCAGCTCTCCGAGGGTGGCCAAGCGGCTGGGCTGCTTCAGGAGGCGCCTCATGGCCAGCCGGGATTGGGACAGCAGGGATTTGGGATGAGCTGTGGAAGGAAAATCACATGGTCACCTTCAAAACACACAACCCTGCTGCCCTCCAACCTGGCATTGCCTGAAGTAAAGGGACATGGGCTGAGCAAACCAGACAGCGTTGGGACAAAATCATCTCTGGGTCCCTTCCAACCCAAACCGTTCCATGACCCTATGAAAACTCCATGATCCTATGAAAATTCCATGAAAAACCATTCCATGAAACCATCCTATGAAAACTCAACCTCTGTGGTGGGGCTATGGACTGACACAAGCTCCCATGGGAGCTGGGCATGGAGAGGAAATCTCCCATCCCCACATGGAAACAGGTGCAGGGTTTTAGACTTGGGTGGCACAGGAGAGCCCAAGCTGAGCAGCAGAAAGGAGAACAAGGGTGAAAAGCAGGGGGTAACCCCACAAGTGAGGGGAAATCCAGGCTGTGGGAATCATGGAATCACAGGAGGGCTTGGGTTGGGAAGGGAATTTAAGCTCATCTCGTTCCATGGGCGGGGACACCTTCCCCTATCCCAGATTGATGCAGCCTGGCTTTGGACACTTGCGGGGACCCAGGGGCAGCCCCTGACCCGCACAGCCAAGTAACAACCGAGGCTGAAGGAACGCCGGGTGTGGCTGTCGGGAAGGGAGAATCAGAGCCGAGCCGTGCCTGTCCCATGCTGGGCTCCCCTCCCGGTCACCTCTGGCGTGCAGCAGCAGCTCCAGCCCCTCGCTGCGCGGGCCCAGCCCCGGCCCGTCCGTGTGGGGCACGCCGGGCAGGTACACGTTGGCCCCGAAGTCGATGAGCAGGCGGATGAAGTCTGCGCGGCAGCCGTGCCTCAGGCACGTCTCCAGCAGCGTCTTGGGCTCGCGGATCTGCGCCAGCACGGCCGGCTCGGTGCAGTTGTAGTCGGGGTCGGCGCCGTGCAGCAGCAGCAGGCGGAAGCACTCCAGGTGCCCGTAGGCGGCCGCCAGGTAGAGCGGGCCCGAGCAGGCCGCGGTGTTGGCCGCCCACTCGGGCAGGCGGGCCCGCGCGTTGGGCTCCGCGCCGTGCTCCAGCAGCAGCCGCACGATGCCCGCCCGGCCGTCCCGGGCCGCCAGCAGCAGCGGCGAGCAGTTGTTGTAGGCGCTGCCCGCGGGGCTGGCGCCGGCCTCCAGCAGCAGCCGCACGCACTCGCCGTGCCCGTTGCTGACCGCCACGAAGAGCGGGGTCTGCGCCTTCACGTCCAGGCTGTCCACGAACGCTCCGTGCTCCAGCAGCAGCCGCAGGCTCCGCACGCTGCCCCGGGAGGCCGCCAGGCGCAGGGGGGTGCTGGGCACGCCCCAGCCGCTCCGCCGGTTGATCAGCCGGCGGTACCTGTCCTGCGACAGGAGCCCGGCCAGAGCCTCGTGGTCATCCTGGCTCACCGCCCGGCTCAGCTCCTCGCTCTCCCCGCTGTCCTCCTCGTCATCCCTGGGCTGCAGCAGGGAGAACATCTTGTTGATGTCCATCAGGCTCATCTTGTCGGGTCTGGGCTCCATGTGCCGCTCTCATGGTAAAGGATGAGGCCAAAGATCTACAGGATGGCAGAACCGGCACCAAACCCGGGTTAGAACCAGTCCCTGACACCGACAGCTGCATTTTAGTGCAAGTTTGTACTCAACAAAAGGAAGATTCTCAAAAAAATGGGCAAATATCGGATGAGGATGCTGCTGATGTGCTCATGGCCCTGGCGCCACTTGGGTGAAAGGCTGAGGGAACGACGGAGCTCGGTGCTGTAGTGGGTATGTAGGTCAGGATCCCATAAAATCATGGAATGGTCTGGGTTGGGAGGGACCTTAAAGCCCACCCAGTGCCACCCCTGCCATGGCAGGGACACCTCCCACTGTCCCAGGCTGCTCCAGCCCCAGTGTCCAGCCTGGCCTTGGGCACTGCCAGGGATCCAGGGGCAGCCCCAGCTGCTCTGGGCACCTGTGCCAGGGCCTGCCCACCCTGCCAGGGAACAATTCCCAGTTCCCAATATCCCATCCATCCCTGCCCTCTGGCAGTGGGAGCCATTCCCTGTGTGTGCTGTCTCTCCATGCCTTGTCCCCAGTCCTGAGGAAGGAGGTGAATGTGAAGCAGTCAGTTTGATTGGGGATCAAACATCTCCCAGCATCTCCCTTCCCAAACGATGCCAGAATCCCACTGTTTTCCTCCCTCCTGCCTGCTGGAGCCCCCTGATCACGGCCACAGAAGGGTCTGGGATGTTTCTGCTGAGGGCTTTGGGGCAGGAAGGGTGGAAGTGCTGAGCTGATCACAGCAGCGGCACCGAACGCTGGAGCTTTGCTGGGCTCTGCGCACAGGATGTGGCCTCAGGAGCCGAGGGACAGCAGGGACAGGGATGGGATGTCCCGGGGGGCACCTGAGCAGCTGGAAACGCTCGGGGTGGGCCGAGCAATGTCTCGGCAGCCCGGGGCAGCTCGGGTTTCCCCGGGAGAGGCAGAGCCGGGGCTGACCTGGCCTGGGAGAGGCCAAGGAGCTACACGGGGCAATTAATTAGCAAAGCAGACGTAGCAAACAGTTAATTATCTGATAAGCAGAAGGAGTAATTAGCCTCGTTGTGCACCTGAGCTCGTTGGTGCCTGTCCCACATCACCCATGGGGACACGGCCACCAGCTCAGGGGGACCCCAGCAAGGCCACCAGCACAGGTGGGGACACTGGGACAAGTGTGATGGCAGCAACAGCAAAGCTCTGCTGGGCTGCCACCCGTTAGCCCAATTTATGCAGAAATGTGGGAAATTCCAATGCTGCTCTTCATTAGACACACCAGGGATGAGCTCTGGAGCTTTGGGATCACCCACCCTCATGGAGAATGGGCTGGGGGTTCCTGCAGGTTTGAGTCAAAAAGACAGTTGTGTTCCCAGTTAGAGCCCCAAGGGAATGGTGTGGAAAAGGAAAAGAGCAGCTGTGACATCTCCTGAGCACACAAACAGCACCTCCAGAGGGAGGCTCCTTGGGCTGAGGGGGCTCCTTATCCAGGAGAGCCCAAACCAGGATTCATGGAATCACAAAATGGTTTGGTTTGGAAAGGAACTTAAAAGTTCATCCCATCCCACCCCTGCCATGGCAGGGACACCTCCCACCATCCCAGGCTGCTCCAGCCCCAGTGTCCAGCCTGGCCTTGGCACTGCCAGGGATCCAGGGGCAGCCCCAGGTGCCCAGCCCAGAGCCCTCTGCTTCATCCATGGGGATTTGGATTATTTATAGGTTTTTATTGATTCCCATTCACACTGCATCCCTTCCCTCTGTCCCACAGCTCCAAGACCCCTGTGCCAGGGCCTGCCCACCCTCACTGTTCTGTCACCCCCTGAGCTGGCAGAGGCTGTGCAAGCCCCTGCAGACCCACAGAGGTTGTGACAGAGCACACAGGGCTCACATTTGTCCCTCTGGGTCCCAGTCCCCCCTCACCCCAGCAGTCCCGGTGCCACCTTACCTGGGTGTGGGGGATGCTCAGAGCCCCTGAGGCCAGGGGGCTCCCATGGGGAGTCCTGCTGTGGTTGAAGCCCCACAGGGCAGAGCAGGAGAGGCTCTGGCAGGGCTGGGGCTGTGTGGGGCTGGGGCTGTGCAGCTCACAGCTGAAATGCCACAGCAGGACTGGTCCGGGGCACTGAGGCTAATTTTAGCCCCTCTGGGGTTTTATCTTACCACTTCCATTCTTGGAAAGCTCCCCCTGGGTAAATATAGAGAGGGCAGTGGGGTGGGGGGAGGCTGGGACAGGTGCTGGAGGCTGCTCGACCCCTCTGAGCACACCCAAAGCTTTTTCTCTGCTCTTTCCTTGCAGGAATTGCAGGTAATGGGGCAGTTTGGGGTCCCTGCCAGGGCAGCACCAGCCTCTACCTCACCTTGGCTGCTGCCAGGCACTCAAATTCCCTCTTATAACCCCCCTCCTGCCCTGCCTCCCCCTCTTCAGAGCGATACACATGGCCATTTGCAACCTCCAAAATGATTTATTAGACACCAGGATGACAAAAGGTCCTGAAGATGGTCCAGATTTCCCACCTGAGCTGCTCGGGCTGCACCTGCCAGAAGGAACCACAGCCAGGATTCCTGAGGCTGAACAGGACCCAGGAAGGCAGGGAAGCTCCCAGGGCAAACAAAAGGAGTGGGGAGCAGCACTGGGGCTCTTATCAAAAGCTGTCAGCTGGAAAGTGCAATCCTATTTTATCCAGCTCCCTTCAAACCCTCTCCAAACTCCTCAGCAGTGGAGCAAGAACAGGCTGGGGGTTTGGGGCAGCCTTATCATGGCATGAGATAACAAGAGAGACCCAAATTACCCAGCAGGAAAATCCCCACTGCTGCAAGGAGTGAAATCAGGGTGCTCTGTGAAGTGTGTGATCTGTGCCACCACCACATTCCTGCTTTGGAGCTCCCCCTGCAAAGCCTGGAATGCAGGAAAATGGTCAGTATTGATTTGGTTTAGGCTTTTGGTTTTCCTCTCTAAATTCACTCAAAAATAGATTCTTGCTTCACAAAGGTCAGTTCCCCAAATCCAGCACAGGAATGGAATTATGGAGTGTGATGTGGATGAACTCTGGAGCAGGAGAGGGGAGTCTGGGGTTGTTTTTCCTGAGTGTCAGGAAGATGCAACCACAACAGGGATGCTGCAGCCACAAAAGCCAAGCCTGACTGGAAACCCCTTCCACAAACCACAGAAATCAAAGCAGCCATTAAAAAGACAGTGTTATGAAGGGAAAAAAAGGGAATGCAGACAACAGAAGTGCTAGAAAATGTGAAATGTAGGAAACTTGGAGATGAAAGGAAAATCCTTGAAAGGCAAATTAATGATAAACCTCTCATTCTTTTGTTGCTGCTGCTGCTGTTTAGTTGTTAACCAAGAGAGATCTTAGGAACAAGGAGCAGATTAAACCCAGTTCTAAGGAGCAGATTAAACCCAGCTCTAAGGAGGCAAACCCGAGAGCCCCCCAGGCCGGCTGGAATCCCACCCAGCCACACCCCCCTGGAGCAGGAACCTCTCCATCCATCCCAGGGGATGTTCCCAGCAGCAGAGGCAGCCCCTCCCTGCAGGAGCCCAGGCAGGGCTGACACTCCAGCCTGAGCCAGTGGGGATGAGCTTCCCACTGCTCCAGACTCCAGGGAAGGACGAGGAGCTGGGAAAAGCTTCCACCTTCTGCCAGGGGCTGACCTGGCCTCTGCTCCTCAGGCTGCTCTTGATCAGCTCCCTGGCACTTGGGGAAGAATTAGGGGGCAGAAGGGTACTGAGTGCCAGTCAAGGGGTTTTTGGGAAGGTAAATCCTGTCCAGAGTTGCTCTCATTAAAGAGATTATTGTTATTAACGCAGCTGAAGAGAGCTAATGAGCTTGTGCATTTAGCAGGGCTAAGCAGTTAAAAGTTTAGAGCTAAACAGTCCCAAATAAATGATTTTGCAGGGATTATGGATTTACTGACAGTGCTCAAGGTTGGGAGAGCAGAGCTGGGGATGGGGCTGCTGTGTCTCCTGCCTTTGGGCTGGGAGCCACTGCCAGAGCACAGCTCTGGAATCTGGAATCTTGGAATCTCCCTCTGTGCTCTCAGCTCTGCTCCAGCATCCCAAACCCCAGCCCTGGGCTTCTCCCAGTTGGGAGTGGCCCCAGCAGCACCTGATCCAGGTGTTTGTAACCCAGGAATTACCCAGGAATCACCCAGGAGTCTGTTATCTAGGAATTACCCAGGTGTTTCTTACCCAGGAATTACCCAGGTGTTATCCAGGAATTACCCAGGTGTTTGTTATCCAGGAGTTATCCAGGAATCACCCAGGAGTTATCCAGGAATTACCCAGGTGTTTGTTATCCAGGTGTTATCCAGGAATTACCCAGGTGTTACCCAGGAATCACCCAGGTGTTATCCAGGAATTACCCAGGTGTTTCTTACCCAGGAATCACCCAGGTGTTATCCAGGAATTACCCAGGTGTTTGTTATCCAGGTGTTATCCAGGAATTACCCAGGTGTTTCTTACCCAGGAATCACCCAGGTGTTATCCAGGAATTACCCAAATGTTACCCAGGTGTTCTCCAGGAATTACCCAGGTGTTCTCCAGGTGTTTTCCAGGAATCACCCAGGTGTTATCCAGGAATTACCCAGATGTTACCCAGGTGTTCTCCAGGAATTACCCAGGTGTTTCTTACCCAGGAATCACCCAGGTGTTTTCCAGGAATCACCCAGGTGTTACCCAGGAGTTATCCAGGAATCACCTAGGTGTTTCTTACCCAGGTGTTACCCAGATGTTATCCAGGAATTACCCAGGTGTTTCTTACCCAGGTGTTACCCAGGAATCACCCAGGTGTTACCCAGGAGTTATCCAGGAATCACCCAGGTGTTTCTTACCCAGGTGTTACCCAGATGTTATCCAGGAATTACCCAGGTGTTTCTTACCCAGGTGTTACCCAGGAATCACCCAGGTGTTACCCAGATGTTATCCAGGAATTACCCAGGTGTTTCTTACCCAGGAATCACCCAGGAGAGGGCAGGGACAGCAGCCCAGCATCCCTTGGCTGCACTGCACATCCCTGCCAGGGCTCTGCTGGTGGAAATTCCTGATTTATTTGGTGCATCCACACACAAAATACAGAGTTAGGAAGGAAGGAGGAATCCAGCCATGCTGCTTCTCCTCCATGAGTCATTCCTTGAGGAATTCTGGCAGTGCTGGAGCCCCAGGAGTTCATCTCTTTACTTCCATTGCACCTTCCCTTTTGGAAAACAGATAAAAGGATGGTTTGGGTTGGGAGGAACTTGAACTCCATCCCATTCCAGCCCTGCCATGGCAGGGACACCTCCCACTGTCCCAGGCTGCTCCAGCCCCAGTGCCCAGCCTGGCCTTGGCACTGCCAGGGATCCAGGGGCAGCCCCAGGTGCCCAGCCCAGAGCCCTCTGCTTCATCCATGGGGATTTGGATTATTTATAGGTTTTTATTGATTCCCATTCACACTGCATCCCTTCCCTCTCTCCCACAGCTCCAAGACCTGTTGTTGAGAGAGAGGTTTTGTATCCCCCTCTCATACCCTCCACTCCCCCAAAGAGAAGGAAAATAAAATTCCAGGAGAACACTGGAATCCATGAGCTGCTTGCAGCCCAAAGCAGCTCCAATTATCACACCTTTGGTCCTAATTTCCCCCAAATTAAATTGCAGCTTTATCAATTCTAGCCAGTGTTAATGTTAATAATCCAATTAAATGCAAAGCGAGCCTAATTAAGGTAAATGAAGGATTTCACTGGCAGCATTAAGAACATTTAAAATTAGCAAGAAGTGAAGAAGCTTGAGAAACACCCAGGGACTGAGTGTACTCCAGTGCCAGGCCCTTAAAACATAGAAAATTCCCATTTTTAAGGTGGAAAATATTCATCAGGGGCCAACTGATGGGTCTGGAGTCTGTTCCAGGGTTCCCAGGGAAGTTTTGTACCTGGAATCTCCCTCTTGAGCATCTTCCCCTCTCAGGTGAATTTGTCTGCACTCAAATCTCTAACACCTCACTACCCGTGACTAAAAAGAACGGGATAAAAGAGCATTTTTCCAGGATACCATCATCAGCTGGACTGGGGGTTCTTCACTCTGAAGCCATCAGAAAACATCTCTTCACTGGCCCCATGAAGCTGGGAGTCAGCTCCTTGCAGCAGAAAGCTGTGGAAGTCAGCCTGGAGACACCTTGGCCAGGTGAGTGAGGGACAGAACAGCTCCTCAGGAGCAAGGAAACACTGAGGAGACACTTGGGTTTAACATAGAAAGGAGAATTTAAATTTAAAAATACTCAGAATAGCACAATTTGCAGAAGACACCAAGATTTGTACAGTGCCATTGGTTATATTCCCTTTTTTCCATTAGTTATGTTCCTTTTTGGGTTGTTTTTAACACCCTGCACTCCCCATATCCCCAAACCAGGGGGATCACCCCATTTCTGTTCTGCAGAGGGGAAGTGGCTCCACACTCACTTCATTAATTAAGATCCTTTCAGTGACTCCACCTTTCCAAGTGGGGGGTTCTGAGTTACCACCCAATAAACAGAGCAGCCACTTCCTTTAAAAAGGCCAAGTGTTTATTTTTGTAGGGAATAAAAATACCTGCAATCCAAGAGAGACTCCATGGGACAAACAGACACAATTCTCCTCTAGACAAGATCAGCTTCAAGCAGTGCAGGAACTGAAGTGCCCCACAGAGCTCTCAGGGCACAAACTGGGGCTCACCCCCCACAAATGTCCCCCAGCAGTGACACAGACACAAACAGCCACAGGGACATTCCCAGCCAGCACTAGACACAGTTTTAGGGACATTCCTACAAGGATCAGGTTGGGGATGCCAAGGAAAATCCAGCCAGAGGATGGGATCCAGTGCTGAGTTACTCCAGTAGTTTCTGCTCCATTAAAGAGATGGAAATACAGAAATGATATAAAAACAACCCCTTGGTCCTGCCCTGCTCCTGCAGCTCCCAGGGGGTCACATTCATTAATGTCATTAGCAAACCTGCCCTAATGATGGCTCACCTGGCTGCCTGGTCCCAAGCACAGGCTTTACCATCCCCTGCTTCCTCAGCTAATTAATCAAGTGCTGGGTGATAATTAAACATAAATAGGACATGCAGAGCAGGTTCTTCCCCCAGGGAATGGCTGGATGTGCATGAGGGAAGGATGGAAACCAGGAATAGCTGGGAGACGTCCCTATAAAAACAACCCCAGCACAGAGCAGAGGGGTGGGAGGAGAGGAAAAGCCCTTTGGAATGCTCCTGGTCACTCCTGGGTACCCAGCACTGCATCCTGCCAAGGATGAAGGAGCCTCAACAGGAGTTCTTCCCCTTCCAAGGCTTTTCCTGGTGCTGCCTCAGCTTTGGGAGCACCTCTGAGGGCTCTCTGCTCCCAGAGGTGATGGAAACGACACCCCAGGGCTGCTCCACACCAGCATTCCCACCTGGAGATCCTGTGGGGCTCTGGGCACCTTCAGCTCCTGCCAAATCCCACCCTGCAGGGCTGGAGAAGCTTCCTGAAGGTCCCCAGCTCCCTCCAAGCCCAGCCAGGATGGCTCTGGATCAGAGCAGGTGGATTTTTACTCCAAGGAATTAACTTGGAAAGGCAATCACTAAGCACAAGAACAGACCAAGGCAGACCTAAAAGCTTGTACAAACTGCTTTTCCTCACCCCTAAAGAGGCCATGGAGAACTAAAACTATGGACAACCCAATTATTCCCACTTTTTCCCTGCAGAGCAAACAGCACCAATTGGATTTTCTCTCCCACAGGTGACAACAACAGCAGAAGAAAACCCCAATTTAGGAATCCACAGAACAAAGTTCACATTTAAGACATTTCAAATGAAGCTCCACCAGTCCCTCTTGTGCTTCAGAGTAGGAGTTTTAACACAGAGTATGACAGGCCACTACAAGGTTACACCTGGTTGTAGCACAGGAGACACTGGGAAAAGGCAGGAAGGCATGGAATGTCCTGGAGAAACCATGGAATGTCCTGGAGAAGCCATGGAATGTCCTGGAGAAGCCATGGAATGTCCTGGAGAGGCAGGAGCAGCTCCAGAAAAGGGAGAGTTTTCCACAAGCAGAGCCCATCTGCAGCAAATCAGATCTCTCCTCCCTCCCAGTTCTCCCAGTGACAGGAATCCAAATGGAAAGAACTGCACTGCTCCAAATAAAAGCAGGATTTCTGACCTCACAAAGCACAGCTGCTCCCCTAGGAATCAATCAGGTGCAGGAACTTTCCCCAGCAGCAGCAGCAGCAGATTCCCAATTGCAGTAACAGCTCCTCCATTCCTTCCACACTTCCAGGGAGCAGAGGATGCTCCAGGGGCAGCAAACACAGATTTCCTGGGCAGCAGAGGATACTCCAGGGTAGGGAACACAGATTTCCTGGGCAGCAGAGGATGCTCCAGGGTAGGGAACACAGATTTCCTGGGCAGCAGAGGATGCTCCAGGGGCAGCAAACACAGATTTCCTGGGCAGCAGAGGATACTCCAGGGTAGGGAGCACAGATTTCCTGGGCAGCAGAGGATGCTCCAGGGTAGGGAACACTCTTTTCTTGGGCAGCAGATCCCAGCTGAGCTCAGGACACTGCAGAGCTCTGAGCTGCTCCTCATTTCTGCTCTTCAAACAGCCCAAAGCTGCCACCAAAACCAAAAAGCTTCTCCTTCATTGGTTTTCAAACCATGGGCTCGTGGAAAAAGAGGAAACCCTGGAATCTTTTCCAGCCCCTAAATTCCAGCATCAGCATGAAAGGCTTTTGATACACTGCAGCCTCTGCCTGAGCCTGCACACATGAAAACCAAGAGGTTTAGAAGACATTAATTTGTGGGTTTGGCTCTGTTTTGCCACTGGAGTTAAAAGCAGCAAGATTACTCCAAGCTTACAACACTGAATAACCTGGTGGTGGTTGTACACACTTGTAGTAACATTGGAGTTTTGTGGAGACAACCTTTTTATGAACAAGGAAAGGTTATTAAACTCCTCCAATGGCAATTCCAAAGGCAAAGCACCATACAAACATTTCCAGGAGCCTTCTGCAAGCTGGATTTGTACAATAATTAACCAATGACACCTTTAAGTCCTTCAGTAGTCAATCAAAACCCTCTCCAGTTTTAGATCTCTAATGAAAATTAGAGAATTTATTAAAGATATTCAAAGAACTGATGATCCATAGAATAACTGCTCCTAAAAAGTGCCTGTCTTGGCTTCATGCCCCATTTTCTCTCAGATTTGGGGATGGATGTTGCCCATTACCCCTGGAAAGAAAAGACAGGGCTGATCCATCAGTCACACCTGGGTCAGTATTTCCAGTGTTCCATTTTTAATCAATCACTCTCCTAGCACCCACTCCTTCTTTAACAACTTTATTCAAGTCTGAAAACCCTCAATACTAAAAATCTTCCTCTTTGCCATTCCAGGCAGTGGAGAAACTCTGTGCTCTCTTTTTCCCTGGATCTTTCATGTGCTTTATAAAATAGGTATTTTCTTACCCAGAACAGCCACTCAGGGAGCTTTGGGTTGGGTTTTGGACACTGGATCTACCCAGTGATTTCACCAAGGGTTAAAAGCACATGAGCAGAGTTATTGCACTTTATTGCACTTTCTGCTGTTACAATGGAATGTTTCTGCTTTCACTGGAGAGTGGGAAGGCTCAAATATTTTCAGTTGGCTTCCAAACTTTTTATGAAAGAGAAAATCTGATTTAAAAACTTGATGGCAGCACCCAATTGAAACAACAGCTTGAGAAGAGGGCAGAGCAGCATCCTGAACAAAGCTGCACAGGGGGACTCTGTGCAATCCAGCACAGAACAAGGACAGTGGCACAGCTTTCTGGGGAGGGGAATCCTCCAAGCTCCCAAGGCCTCACCATGATCTCAGAAATGTCCTCAGGCCTTGACCTTGATAAGCAGCACCCTGAGCTTATCAGGAACACTGGCTGCTCCCAGGGCTGAGCTACAAACCCCTGGGTTTAGCCACCAGCCCTGGAATCTGATTTTTCTTGCCTGAATAACAAGGCAAGTGGAACATTTTTGTTATTGACCTTTCAGAGGAAGATATTGACCCAAATTGCAGCCAGGCTGGAAAGCGACTCTGATAAAAGCAACTCTCTATAAACAGGGAACTGCAGGGGAATTTTCCCCAGGGATACACCTGGACCTGGTCCTTGGGGCTGTGCCAGAGCCAAAGCACTGGGAATGCTGCTCTCCTGGAGGATGGAGTACTTTGGATTTGTGAGTTCAGCCTCTAAGGAGCTCCTGTTGTGCTTACAGGGAATTCTACATAAACCCCGTGTTCAGTTCCTTACCTGCTGATTCTCTGCTCTTGAGTTCAAGTGCTGCCACTGATTCTCTGATCCCAGGGAACCTTTAGGCCTGAACTGTTGATAATTCCAGGGCTCAGTCTGGGAGGATGCTCCACTCTGAACCCTGTGACTCAACAGGAGAATCTCCCTCATTTCATTTCATTCCATTTCCTCCTGACCCTTGTCCATCCCCAGCCTCCATGCTGGTTGATTGTAGTTTTAGATTGCCTGATTTTCTATTTTAGTTTTTCTCTGTGTGCTTTAACCATTTAATAAGTAACAAAGTCAACCTTGCAAATGAATTTGGTCACACTTTTTTATATCAAACCTGCTTTTGCTGATGCCTCTCCCAAGGATTCTTTGGGTGACCTTCAAGCACTCATTTGTGACACCCAATCCCTGGGAGAGAAGTCCTTGCTTCTTCTGTTTCTTCCCAAGTTCACTGCCATGAGATACTGTTCATGAGACAGACAAAACATCCCTAAAGTTCCTGGAATCTGAACATTCCCTAGAATGACTCAGCAAGTGATTTTATCATTTCAGGCCCCATTTCAATACCAGAACACAGCCCCAGCTGTAACTGCTGTCTCATCAATGATTCCACCTTGGAACAGAGTTACTCTCTTGCTTCAGTTTAAACAAGATCATAAAATAAGAGAGAAAAATTCCACATAAATGTTCTGCTGCCTTTCCTCATTTCCAATCCTCCCTCTTATCACAAATCCATGTGTTATGGGCTGGCTCTGCACTCCCAAAGCTGGCTCTTCAAGAGGTCAGCTTGGAAAAAGCTGCTGAACTCAGAGGAACAACAAAAACCCTGGAGAAGCTGCAGCAGAAGGAAACCTCTCACAAACACTGACTACAGACAGGACCAAGAGCACACTGCAAACTCCAGCACAAAACCTGCAGTGGCCTGGCTGGACATGGACACAGTCTCAGAGAAGGCACAGGGGGTTTGGTTTTGTGTAACAAATATGCATAGGAAACAAAACATGAATCAGTTCTGCTACAAGGCAAGGGTCCATGCAGAGATTCGTTCACAGCTAAGAAAAGTTGGGGGGTTTTTATCATTTGAAGACAGACTGAAATTTTTTCTTGTTTTAAGATGACCTTGGACCACCACTGAGAACAGAGGGATTTGCATCCTTCCTCCTGCAGTTACTGCCCAGCTCCTCATGGAATTGGCAAGATTTCTTCCAGCCTCAAACAGCAGAGCTGGCAGGCAGCCCTAACCCTCAGAAATGCACGTGTTGCCACTGAAAGCCAAGTTCCCAGGAATGCCAGGCAGGCTCCTGGCAGCTCTGCATCACCTGAGCTGCAGGAGGTGTCCCCCAGCAGCTGCTCCCCAGCCCTGCACACCCCTACTCACACTCAGCTGCAAATGGGGGCTGCAGCAGCTCCCCAGAGCTTCTCCCAGCAGCTCCCAGAGCTCATCCTTGGTGCTGAGCCTGCCCATCCTCCCTGGAGGCTCCGAGATCCTGGGGCTGGGCTGGGCTCTCCTTGTGCTTCTGCTGCCCCAGGGAGGGGCCATTGCTCAGCACAGGGGCTGCTCCCTCTGCACAGTCCTGAGGAGGAGTTGGGGCTTTGGCAGCAGCAGCTCCCGCCTTGGGTGAGGTGCAGCCTTTGCTGGGCAAGGGGCCGTCCAGGATAGGGAGTTTCTGCACAAATGAAAAGGCACAAAACCAAATAATTAATACCTAGATGCCAGAGAGGGACAAAAACCAGGTGTCAACACAACAGCCCTGTGGCAGTGCCTCTTTTCCAGCTCTGAAATCCAGCACTGAAGTAGCTGGACACGAATCCTCAAATGCCTGACACAAACATCAGAAATACCTGGACACAGATCTGCCATGTCTGACACAAACATCAATGTTTAACCAATAAAGCTGAAATTTTCAGCATTCACATTACCCAGCAAAGGGCACTGATGTTCTTCTCACTGGTAGATTTTAAAAATTGTGTTTTCATTTCTCTGGGGATACTTTGGGGATTTTATCCCAACGAGGTCTGTCAGTGAACCCTCATTTTCACCCAGCTGCTTGGTTCATGTGGTTTGATTCATGTGCCATTTACACTGCCTTGGTGTCAGCACCTCCTGACCTCAGCCCAAGGATTCTGGCAGGGCCCTGGAGAAGAGGGACAGAACAAAGCTCCAGCACCTCGAAATAGCACAAACATCAGTCATTGTCAGGAGCTCTACATGATATCCAAGGCACAGAGTATCCATGTTGGGAGCAAAGTAAGGATGGCATTTACTGTGAAATGAAGGGCTGACTTGGATCCTGGCCCTACAACAGGGGATGGCAAAAAAATCCCCAACAAAACAACTCCACTCACATTTTTAAACTAAAATTTCAACAGGATTCTTTTTCCTAGGGGAGATATAAAGAGGTAGTTTTACTTACATTATTTTTAGACCTGTTTAATGAATTTGCATGAATTGTCAGTATATTTATCTGATTTGATTTTATATGATGAGAAGAGGGGAAATAAGTGCCAATATTTAAATATTTATACATGTATAATTTTATCATATATATATTTATAATATACATGCTTATAATATATAGTATATTTAATGGCCAATATTTATATATTTATATTATTATTTTATGTATCTTTATACAATATATTTATATAATATATTTCTAGCATATATATAATGTAAAATTTAATGGCCAACATTTATATATTTATATACTATATATGTATTCTTTTATACAATATATTTATATAATACATGTGTATTTTGTATATTTAATGGCCAATATTTACAAATTTGTAATATTATTTTATAAAATATATTTATAATACATAATACATTTAATTATATTTTTATATAATATATATTTGTATAAAATACATGTACAATTTCTATATTTAGTGGCCAGTATTTATATATTTATATAATACGATTTTATACAATTTATTGATAATATATTTAATTCTATTTTTATATAACACGTATTTATATATAATACATATGTATTTTGTATATTTAATGGCCAGTATTTATATATTTATATAATACGATTTTATACAATTTATTGATAATATATTTAATTCTATTTTTATATAACATATATTTATATATATTACATGTACAATTTATATATTTAATGGCCAATATTTATATAATATGATTTTATACAATTTATTGATAATATATTTAATTATGTTTTTACATAACATATTTATATATAATACATGTGTATTTTGTATATTTAATGGCCAGTATTTATATATTTATATAATATGATTTTATACAATTTATTGATAATATATTAATTCTATTTTTATATAACACGTATTTATATATAATACATGTGTATTTTGTATATTTAATGGCCAGTATTTATATATTTATATAATACGATTTTATACAATTTATTGATAATATATTTAATTCTATTTTTTTATAACATATATTTATATATATTACATGTACAATTTATATATTTAATGGCCAATATTTATATAATATGATTTATACAATTTATTGATAATATATTTAATTATGTTTTTACATATCATATTTATATATAATACATGTGTATTTTGTATATTTAATGGCCAGTATTTATATATTTATATAATATGATTTTATACAATTTATTGATAATATATTTAATTATGTTTTTACATAACATATTTATATATAATACATGTGTATTTTGTATATTTAATGGCCAGTATTTATATATTTATATAATATGATTTTATACAATTTATTGATAATATATTTAATTATGTTTTTACATAACATATTTATATATAATACATGTGTATTTTGTATATTTAATGGCCAGTATTTATATATTTATATAATATGATTTTATACAATTTATTTATAATATATTTATTTATGTTTTTACATAACATATATTTATATATAATACATGTGTATTTTGTATATTTAATGGCCAGTATTTATATGATTTTATACAATTTATTTATAATATATTTATTTATGTTTTTACATAACATATATTTATATATAATACATGTGTATTTTGTATACTTAATGGCCAGTATTTATATATTTCTATTACATATATGTATAATTTAATACAGTATATTTATTTACTATATTTTCATTACATATTTCTATTCTATATATATTTATATATAATATACACAATATATTTACATTACACATGTACAATTTCTATATTTAATGGCCAGTATTTATCTATTTCTATTACACATATGTATAATTTAATACAGTATATTTATTTACTATATTTTCATTACATATTTCTATTATATATATATTTATATATAATATATACAATATATTTATATTATACAATTTCTACATTTAATGGCCAATATTTCTCTGTTTCTATCACAATATTTCTCTGAGAAGGCCAATATTGCTGTCAGTTCCCCCTTCCAAGCCCTGTGGCTCACGTTTTCCAGCTGGGCTGCGCTGTCCTCCAGGCTGACGCTGTGGCTCAGGCAGCTCAGCAGCTGCTCCAGCACGCTCTGCTTGGGGTGCATGCCCTTGTCAAAGCGGTTGTACATCCCACACCAGAACCTCAAAAACAGCCACAAACAGCAGTTAGGGCCTCAGCTGGACATGACTGCCAACAAATAGATGCTGGTTAATATTTGTAATAAATTGAGATTAGGAATTAATTTGAAAACCTGCCACAGCATTGGATTATTAAATTCCGCAGCAATGGGCAACTTTTCTTCAAGTTAAAAAATCTGGAAGTAAATATTAGAATAGGATGAAAATAGCAGATTTATTGGAAGCTTGGGCAGCTTATCTTCCACTCCTTAGTTTGCCCTGATGCCTCAGTCATTTTTATATTTTTCAGATTCTGTGCTGCTTTAGTGTGTGGGTCTGGCTGCATATGAGGGGATGCTGAGCTCTGTGCACAGAGCAGGGAGACAAAACAATTCCTGCTCCAGCTGGGGACCAAGGACAAATGATGCAAATCTCAGCCCAAGAGCACAAACCCCATGGGCTGAGAGAGAAAAACAAGGATGGGACTGCAGGGGCTAAAGCTGGAATGGGACAATGAACTCCAGAACTGATAAAAGTGAGAGACCCCATGACCAGTCAAGGATTTTTGTGACCATTTTGGTTCATCTTGGGTGCAGCCCTGGCTGGGCTCTTGTGCTGCCCAAGGTGCATCCATTGAGGCCTTTTAATAAATCCCTGCTTTATTCTGTATCTCTGTCCAGCCTTTGTTCTAGGGCAGCCATCACAAAGCATCAGCCCAACCTCCCAACTTTCATTTGCACACACAGCACTTAAAATCTCATTTTCATCTCCCTCTCTCTCAGCAGGGCCCAGGAGTGAAGCAGGAACAAAGCTGGGAACAATCCTGAACTGGGCACCAAAATTCTTGCTTGAAAGACTTCCTTAATATACATTAAAAAGGAGGAAAAGAGGAACTGTTTCAAACACTTCAGTGTGACAGAGCAAGCAGTCAGGGGGTGCATGTGGTTCTGTCTGAAGTTCTGCTTTTCCTTGCCTTTCCCCACCCTCTTTTCTCAACACCAAATTACAAATATTATTTTAAATTACAGCATCTGGATTTATTTTACCTTTGCACTGCTCCTCTTAGCTTATGCCTGAGGAATGGAGGAGAAAGGTAAAACAAACCAAGCTAATCAGTGCAAATTTATTTGATTTAACATGAGTTATTAATGAAAGAAATGTCCCCCTCCTTCCCCTTCTTAGCTGAGCCACTTACTGGAAACTGAAAGGTAGAGTGTTTGGTTGAAGCTCTTTGTAAGCTGTAAATCCTCTGTACAAAGGATTTCTCAACTCCTGCTTCCTCTGCAAGAGGAAAGGCCACAGGGAATGGGTCTTCTCAAAGATTCTGGCAAGTACAAAGAACATCTGATCACTAAAAAAAGCAGCAAGTGGATTAATAACTGCAGCTGTTGGGAGCAGAATTAGATTAAGGCAGCTAAGAATTGTTTTTATGTTGGATCTGATAGATTTCATAAGCACTGGATATTAAAATGGACACTCTCCTGTCCAGAAGGGATATCTGCAAGTTATTGTTGTGCTCCAAACCAAACCACATTTTTAGGGATATAATTCATATTCTTTCCTCCCGTTTGGTTAAGGGTAGCATCCCCTTGATAAATGGTTATATTCCACATCTCCAATTGCATAAAACACACCCTTTTGCAGCCATGCCAGGGGATGTGTGGCCTGCTGGCTCCAGGAGCCCCCAGCTCACCTGAGCTCCTCCCTCTCCCTGTGGCAGGTGCCCAGGAAGTTGCCAAACTGGCAGGAGTAGACGTGGTCATGGATCTCCAGCAGGAAGCGCTCGCTGAACTCGAAGGAGCAGGGGAACTGCTGCATCAGCTGCCACACACACTCCACAAACTGTGTGAACACAGGGGACACCTCCTTGGGGTCCCCATCCAGGTGACCACACCTACAGAGGTGCAAAAAGCAGAATAAATCCTCTGTCACCCACCACAAAATGTCCCCTCGCCATCAGTTTTCTTCCAGGTCAAGTTTATGCTTTGATCTTGGGAAAGCGGCTGAGATGCTCTCCCAGGGATTTACCAGAATTACCAGGTCTGGCTGGAGCACTATGGATGGGACAGAGTGGGGTCACCATCCCTAGAAGTGCTCAAGAGATGTGTGGATGTGGCATTTGGGGCCATGGGTTAGTGCTGGTGCTGGCTGCTGGCTGAACTTGATGATCTTGGAAGTCTTTTCCAGCCTTCATGGTTCTGTGATTCCATGATTAGCACTCCTCAGATAATAGAATTTGCAGGTAGGAAAACATCCAGAGTTCAAACCATGACTTTGTAAAGAATAAAAGCACAGTGATGATATAACTTAGCAGTTATTATGACTTAGCCTTAGCAGACCCTGGCTCTGTGTCACCAATGCAAATATTTTCCCAATGTTTTCTCCTTTTAATTTCAATTTTTCAAGGCATCCCCTAAACCTGCAGACAGTTTTGGTTTCACTCCCCACCCAGAGGAATGTGCCCCTCTCACCTGTGTGAGAACTTGTGGCCCATTGCAATCCACTCCTTTTCTATCAGGACCTGCAGGTTTAAAGCAGGGATTAAGAAAAGAGCATTAATTTGGTTAAAAAAGCAAAATGAAACCTTTGATGTTAAAACCTAAAAAGCTGACAACCTGCTGACCCTATTGCTATGAATATATCCCCAGAAATCAATGGGAACAGGAATTGTGATTTATAGATTATCCAGTTACCAAGGCAATGGCCCTGCTGGAATCAGAACTCATTTCAAAACTATCATTTTGAAGGTGTTTCTGAGTTTTTAAAATCATAATATATAAATATATTGAGTTCAAAGAATGAACAGCTTAATATTGTACTGTGCTATTTAATTTAGAAAAGAATGTTGTGATATTCAGCAAAATAAATCAGCAAGTGGAGTTCAACAAATGTTTAACAGACAAAAAGAAATATATGAAGTACAGCTGTGTAATGAGGAGTTCAGGATGAATCAGAACAACTGTGTGGCATTTTTAAAAGAGATGCCCGTAGTTATAGGAAATGATAACTGTTATAATCTGTTTTCCTTAAAATAAGATAAAATAATCTATTTTCCTTACAGATAAATAAGATAATCTGTTTACCTTACAGATGAATATGATAAAATAATCTATTTACCTTACAGATAAATATGATAAAATAATCTGTTTTCCTTACAGATATCTCACAAGGAACCACCTGACTGAAGCTGCATCTATCATTACTTTGCTGGAACCTATTTAAAGATAATTCCTGCTATCATCATCCAGATTAAGAGGAGGAAGGCAAAAACTCACAGCAGAGTTCTTAGAAAACTTCATTTAAATTGCTTTTTGAATTTTTCCATTCCTTGCACTGCTGATTAATTAATTTAGGAATAAGCCCATGTCAGGGGACTTGTGCCCACAAACCATGAGGACAGACAGGGATGTGTCTCTGTCACTGCTCCTGAGTGAAATCCTGTTCTGAGTTCATGCAGGATTGTTCAGGGACAAAAACCAGGCAGATGTTTCATGTGCTGATGTTAAAAGACTGCAGTATAATCCAGAAACAAAAATAGAAACAATAAAACCAGCATGGAATGCAAAGAAACAGTCCTGACACTGGAAAAGGCAAAATCTGCATTGTTCTGATTTCAGGGAATCCTTCAAGGAGCTCTCCTGAGACAGAGCAGCTCTTCAGGTATGTAACCAGAGATGAATGGAAAGAAACATCACAAACTGCCCTGAATTCATGCAGGGTTGGCTGCAAATTAAGAAAGAGCCTACACTAAAGGCAAACAGCCAAATGAAAATGAAATGCTTTAAAAAAGGTGTGAAATGATGCAGATTTGACTGATGGAGAGGGAATAGGGCTGAGTTCACCCAATTTCAAATCCCAGCAGATAAGAGACCTGCAGGACAAACTCTTCCAGCACTTTTTGGTGGATTGCTGCCAGAGCTGCATCCTTTGCTGAGATGTCTCATTAGTGGCTCCCATGTAGACATTGCAGGAAACAAGGATTTGAGAATTGTCAATCAGCAGCTGCTGTGCTGCTCACAGCGATTCCAGCTCGTTACAGAACCAAAGCTGCTTTATGTAGGTCACCCATACTTGTCCCAGGAAATGGCCTGAGCCCTTCCCCAGGGCCTGCTGGCACTGGAAGTGCAGCATGTCCTTACCATGAAGCCTTTGAAGGTCCTGTAGAAGGGGTCCAGGAGGAGGCTGGCCAGGGAGCAGACCTGGGCTGTGCGGTCCCAGCCGTCGGAGCAGTGCACCAGCACGCTGGCCCTCTCCTCCCTCACAGCCTGCAGGGACACAGCACAGGGCTCAGGGAAAGGCTGTCCCCCACCTGCACCACCCCAAAACCCTGGGCCATCTCTCCTGTGGCCTGTGGAAACGCACCAGTCCATCAAGAGAAGCCCCAGCTAGAGCAAAGGCTGCAGCAGGCTGCTGAAAAACAGCCCCCGTTGTCACAGACATCTTTAATGAAAAATCCTTTCCTTAGGATTTTTCCTCCTGAGAAGCTGAGAGACCTCAGGAACAAAATGTAACCAATGGTTATCTGCTGCTGTGGGATGCAACAGGTGCATCTGGGATTGGGCTCATGGGGTTGTTTCTCATTAATGGCCAATCAGTCAGCTGGCTCAGACTCTCTGAGACACAAACCTTTGTTATCATTCTATCTTTTGCTATTCTTAGCTAGCCTTGTGATGAAATCCTTTCTTCTATTCTTTTAGTATAGTTTTAATATATATATATCAAAAAATAATAAATCAGGCTTCTGAAACATGGAGTCAGATCCTCATCTCTTCCCTCATCCTCAGATCCCTGTGAACACAGTCACACCCTGTGATCTCTGGAAGGCCAAGGATTGCCAGGCTCTTCCTCTGAGGAAAAAATTTGGTGGATGAGTAAAAAACAGTTGGACACCCAGGGATCAGAACTTCAAGATAAATTAGAGGAGTTGATGCCAGCTTCCCCCTATCCCATCACCTTCTGCCACTTAGGGCAGGAGAGAAACAAAAGTTTCTTGCTCGTGATGTGGGCAAATTGTGAGAGACAACCAACATTTACTACTCACTCCTCTGACCACACACTTCCTGCACACCCTGTACCACTCCTGAGTGACTTCCTTCCTGCCTTCTGCCCGACCTGCAAAGCCACCAGCTCTGCAGAAATGAGGACTGTGTTGAATAATCAAAATCAGTGTCCACATCACATCAAACCAGGAGAAAATAAACCAGTGAAAACAATCCCTCAACTCAAGCAGAGCAGTGGGTGAATAACGAGCACAGGGTTAGGAGTTGTTTGCACTGCTATATAGAAAGGTTTATAAAGGTAATTTATTCACAGTTTGTGATCTTCTGTTTCACATGAGCTCTAAAAAAGCCCTGGTACAATACACGACACAGGACCTGTATTTGCCCAGCAGCTGCATGACCCAACATCTTTGGAGAGATTAAACCAATCTGAACAACACCTCCTCCTCAGAGCCACCTTCCCACCCCAGCAGCAGTCTCCAACAGAGCAGGAGGCACTTGGGACTGCAGCTGGAGAGCAGCTTTACCTTGGCCAGGAAGACACCTGCATCCATGACAGCCTTGATGTGCCGTAACCAGCCCGAGTTCTCCAGCCCCGTCAGGAAATCGCTCATGGAGGGGGACTTCATCTCACACACTGGGAGCACACACAGAGTCAGAACAGCACCCCCTGCACCTCCTCATTATCCCCCTGAAAATTTAAAGTGCTTGCAGCAATAGCCTGTCTAAAGGACACACTAATGGTTTTGTATCTAGAATTTGTAACTAAAAAATCGCTGGTTTTGTGAGAATTTGAGGCTCTGGAAATCTCCTCCTGCTCTTTGTTTAAAGGGTAACTCATTATTTATTCAGCTGTGGTTTTTCCAGTAAAGAGCTGTTGCTTCACTCTAAATCACCATCACATCTACCATCACTCACTGACTTCTCAAAGATTTGAAGTTATTTCTCTCTAATTTAGAGGCAGAAATAACAAATCTAACCTTGAAGGCAACTCAGCTGCCCTAATGAAACCCAGCACAGAAAACACTTAGAGTAATAAAGTTCAGAACACTCCACAAGCCCCAGTGAATGAGATTTTATCACTGCTGGAGAAGAACATGAGAGCAAACAAGTTTTTATTCTGCCTCTTCTCCCACCACAAAATAAATCTGTCAGGAAGAGGCAACTGAGGACTCAGAGCTGTGATCAGGCCACTCTTTTGGGTGGGAACAGCCCCATTTGTGTCCAAGGTCACCATGGATCCTGCAGGGCCACCTGGGAGCACCAATTACCCAACTACTTTGGAAAACAGATGAGCATTATGGTGCTTACTAAAATATTAAACTCCTATTTTGGAGGACAGCACTTGAATTGCACAATTGTCCAAAATTCTATTGATGAAACTCTGGGTCTCATTACCCTCTGGATCCCCAATCTCAGGTGACTCTTTTGCCCTGCTTTGCATTCCTCCCTATGATCACAATGAGCTTAATTACTCTGCATTTTCATATATTTATATATTAAAACATTCATTTAATACATTGTAGAAGAGTTTGGTTAAAAGGAATCAGAAGTAAATGAAAAGTTAGAACCAAGTATGTATGAGACTCAAGTCTTTGGAAGAGCATGCATTCCAACTCAGAAATACTGTTAATAATCCAAATAGAGCAAACCCCAAAAAGCATTTCTGAACAACCTCTGTTGGTTTTCCTTCAATAAGTCAGGAAGCAACAATGAGACTGTCTTAGCTGTAAAATGCAATATTTCTCTAACCTTTTTCTATTCATTTAGCACATTCATCAAGGAATGCTTTTAGTATTAGTTGCTATTTTTGAACCACTTTAAAACCAAGCACAAGAACAAAGAACATGTCAAGCAGGAAAGCATTTTAACAGCATTAATACTCTCAGTCACCTGAATGCAGCAAACAAAGCAAGATGCTGACTTTGCTTCCATCAGAACACGTTTGTGCACAGAATATTTGGATGTTTGGCAGGAAGTTCTGTCCAGAGGGGTAAGAAAGACAAAGCCCTCCAGGGCTGTACCCACCTTCCAGCAGTTTCTGCAGGCTGCTCCTCATCACATGGATGTTCTCGATGCCAATGAATTTAAAACGAATGTTTTCATAATTATCTTCATTCTCATAGCCCTTCCCAGCAGCTCTGTTGGCCATGGCATTCAACTGGCAAATTCAAGGAGCAGAAGAGAAAAGAAAGAGATAAATCACAACAAAATTCAGAGGCTGTTTTGCAAGTCCTTTTTTCTATTGTTTAAATCTCCCAGAAAATGTACTGGACAAAGCTGTTCCTCAGCTGTACTTCCCCACCTCCCAGACAGTTCTTTCAGCTGTTTCATTAAAATTACTGCAGTTCATTAGTCAGAGGCTCATTAAAATCCTGCTTAGGGTAGTATAAACCCCCAGTTTCTGCTAGCAGAGACCTAACTGAGTTTACCTAAGGAAATTCAGAGACAGCCACAGGAAAGCAGAACTAGGAAAGGTATTTTTAACATTTTTACATACATGGTAGTAGAAATAGGAAGGGAATTTTCACAGACATACATGCACAGAGAAAATTAAACCACCTGAGGGAAACCCAGAAACATTGAAGTTGAGCAGAAAGAACAGAGCAACTGCAAGACAGAAGCAGAAAAGAAATCAGTTGCTTTAACCTTGCCCAAACCAGTTCAAGAGCTACCAGGACATCTCTGGTGCAGACAGAAAACAAAGCAGCTCAACCCCCCCTTATCAATTTGGGCAGCTCTTGGGAGAGAAGAGTCAGATATGGTGCAGACACCTTTAGAACTGTGAAATAACCCCAGTGCCTCAGTTCTGCCAGAATGGGACAGGTTGGTTTACAAGAAGTGTCACCAATTATAAATTCTCCCCTTGTCACCAAATGCTTTAGCACAAATTGCCACCAGCTATGGATTTCAGTAGCACATCTCTGCCACTGGCAGCTGTGTGTCCCAGGAGAAATGCACATATCACTGCAGAACAGGGATCTCCAGGGAATGTCACACTAAAAGCCAAAATACGCACTGGAGCAAGATGGGAAACACTCCCTGTTTTCCCCAAAAATACACTTTCTTTCTTGCCCTTGCCACAGTTTAACTAATCTTGTAGTTTATATAAAATAACTGCAAGATCTGAACAGTGGAGCAGGTTCTCAGAAAGCTCCATTTTCAAATAATCAGAGCAATTTAAATCTTTGCATTTAAATAATTGTGAGCTATGAAAACCCTTGTGTTCCAACTGGCTTCTAACAACACTTCTAATCCCTATGTTTACAGGAGAATCATTGGAATTGGTTTCTAAACTCAGTTTCTCAAGATGACAGTCATTAAAATTTGCGTTTTGCAAATAGTTCCTTTCAAATAAACCCTCAGCTCTCAAGTTCTAGCCCCAAATAGTGGGGCTGAGTTGTATTAAGCTCCATCATGAGTCTTATTTTTAAAAGGAAAAAAAAAGGGGAGGGATTGCTTTTCAGAGCTGCACTTCCTCCCAAATCTGCCAGTAGAAGCACTTCAGCCTTGTGGAACTGAATCCTGAGGCTTCTCTCCAACTCCACTTCCAGTTCTCTCCTTTATCCTTTAGGACTCTGCAGGAAAAAGCTTCACTGCCCCAGCCAGGGACCATCAGGTTCCATCAGGTCATCCTGAACACAAACCTCTGTCAGGACCCAGGACATTGCTCTGGCTGCCCTGGGGGACTCCAGACCCTGGCAGGGGCTCAGAGCCCTTGGCACGGAGTCACAAACACCTGTGCCTTTGATTTTAGCCCATGGAAACAATTACCAACTTTGTGTGAGGAGTTACAAGCCACAAAAGTTTGAGTAGAATGTTAGTGAATTTGTCACAGGGAGAAAAAGTAGATTTTGGGGATTTAGAATGGGGGATTCAGGAGGCAAGATGGAGGAATCTGGGCATGTCCTGTCTTTCTCCTTCTTCTTCTTAGCCTCCATCTTCTGCTGTGCTGGTGGCACTTTTGGACTGGTTTAGAGCAGGGACAGACTGTCTAACATAGGGGATAGGTATTGGAAAATTATTGTAAATAAAGTACACAGAGTTTTTAGTATAAAAAAATAACACCACCCCAAGGGCAGTCAGGGTCCCTCAACCCAACCTGCTAGACAGACCTCAGAGGGTCAGAAAGACAATGTATTAGATAAGAGAAAATAAACAGCCTTGAGAATGAGAGCCCAGGAACCCTGTCTTCTTCTTTGGTCTCAGGGCTGGGAAAAAGAGACTTTCCAACACCTCAGGGCCATCTCAACACAAGAGACCTTGTCAAACCTCAAACCCAGGAGGCAAAAACCCTCAGGATCAACTTCACATTCCATCTGTACACCCTGGACCAGGAGCCCAATCCCACATTCCTGTGCAGGACTGACCGACCCAGGATTGTGACAGAATGAACTGGGAACAGCACTGCACATTCACAAGAGATTTAAAAGCAGCCCAGAGCCCATGGAGGTACCTTTGGCCTCGTGTCTACAACATACATGAAGGGGCAGCCGGGGTTGGCCTCTCGGATGGCCTGGAGCATCTGCTCATCCTCCAGGCAGCGCGCGCTGAACCCGGCCAGGGGCTGGCTGCAGCGGCACAGGGCAGCCTGCAACACACACAGACACACAGACAGACACACAGACACAGGGTGAGCCTGCTGCCAGTGCCCTGCTCCTCCCCCAGAGCCCCTGGGCTCAGCTTCAGCCTCTATTCCTGCCCTTGGGCTCACAGCCTCAGCCTCTCCTCCTGCCCTTGGGCTCACAGCCTCAGCCTCTCCTCCTGCCCCAGAGCCCCTGGGCTCAGCTTCAGCCTCTGTTCCTGCCCTTGGGTTCACAGCTTCAGCCTCTCCTCCTGCCCCAGAGCCTCTGGGCTCACAGCCTCAGCCTCTCCTCCTGCCCTTGGGCTCAGCTTCAGCCTCTCTTCCTCCCCCAGATCCCCTGGGTTCACAGCTTCAGCCTCTCCTCCTTTCCCTGGGCTCAGCTTCAGCCTCTCCTCCTGCCCTTGGGTTCACAGCTTCATCCTCTCCTCCTGCCCTTGGACTCACAGCTTCAGCCTCTGTTCCTGCCCTTGGGCTCACAGCCTCAGCCTCTCCTCCTGCCCCAGAGCCCCTGGGCTGAGCTTCAGCCTCTCCTCCTGCCCTTGGGTTCACAGCTTCAGCCTCTCCTCCTGTCCCAGAGCCTCTGGGCTGAGCTTCAGCCTCTCCTCCTGTCCCAGAGTCCCTGGGCTCAGCTTCAGCCTCTCCTCCTGCCCTTGGGTTCACAGCTTCAGCCTCTCCTCCTGTCCCTGGGCTCAGCTTCAGCCTCTCCTCCTGTCCCAGAGTCCCTGGGCTCACAGCTTCAGCCTCTCCTCCTGCCCCTGGGCTCACAGCTTCAGCCTCTCCTCCTGCCCCACACCTCTCATAGTCACAGTTTAACTGCCCCCTGTGCTCCTTCTGAGCAGCTGCTGCTGCAGTGGACACACACTGGGAGGTTTCACAAGTGACAACTTTGGGGAACTTGCAGTAGTGAGGGTGAGGAGGCTCCACCTGCTCTGCCTGATGGTCACCACCCCAAATGTCAGCAGTTCATGGCATCCCAGAATGGCTGAGTGGAAAGGACCTTCAAACTATCTCATTCTGCCCCCTGCCATAGGCAGGGACCCCTTCCACTATCACCAGGTGCTCCAGCCTGGCCTTGGGCACTGCCAGGGATCCAGGGGCAGCCCCAGCTGCTCTGGGTACCCTGTGCCAGGGCCTGCCCACCCTCCCAGGAAACAACTCCTTCCCAGTATCCCATCCATCCCTGCCCTCTGGCAGTTTAAAACCATTCCCACTTGCCCTGTCACTATGTTCCCATATAAAAGTCCCTCTCCCTCCTTTCCATGAGCCTCCAGAAAGTACTGGAAGGGAGCAATTTCTCATGTTTTCCATTTGGTTTCTATTCCAAACCATTCTTTTAAGTTTTTGTTCTCAGTTGCTGTTGGACATTCAGAGCAGCACAGGGTGTATTTTAAGGAAATTTCATTAGTTTCCAGCACAACTCCAGGCAGTGCCCAGGTCAAGGCACGCTTCCTCAGGAAAACAACAATTTGGCTGTGACTGAATTTTCCTAAGATCAGCATCTAAAACACTGCTGAGGCAGCAAAGTTACAAATTTACATTCTGGTCTTCAGTGGAAAAAAAATAAAAATGAAACCTTCACTTATTCTGGACTAGTGGGGATTTATTTCAGGGTGGTTCCTCCTCTTCAATACTAAGAAAATCCAGCCAAGTCAACATATAACTTGGTAAAACATTATTCAATATAGCTAAAGAGGAGATTAAAAAACCCCACATCAGAAGGAATTGCTGAAAGCTGATTAAGAAAAAATTCCCAACAGGAAGCTTGGAAAGTCTGTGCTTTTGGCAGGGCTCTGGATGCAGTCCAAGTGTTTGCCTTCAGCTCATTCTGTGACTCAGAATGAAAGCCATTAAGAGAAGCACAGTTCTCAAAGGCCTCAAATCTAATAATTATCTTATTCTTTCCTTCCATTAGAAGGAAACTGGACAAAAAGGAGAGCCCTCACTCCCCCCAGGCAGCAGGCAGTGAAGCACTAACATTGTTTTCCTTGTACAAGTAAGAAAGCACCGGAATCCGCCCTCGGCTCCTGAACCTTGAACTTCCCATCACCACGGCCTTGGTGGCAGCTCGAGGCACCACGATCTCAGGAGGGTATGTGCTGCAAACCTGAGGGAGAACAGAGCAAAAAAAAACCAGATATTGCTCCTGAGCACTTCAAAATTCATGAAAAATTCATCCTTAGCTTATTAGGTTACGAGGTGTTCAGGAAAAGAATGCAGGAAACAGTCAACTCTGCAGCTGAACCTAAAAACTGGACTGCACAAAGCAGCTTCAAAGAAGTTCCTTAAATGCAGAAATGTCATGGAAGTTTCTAAATTAGAGTTACAGAAGGGACATTAAAGCCATGCCACCCCCTGCAATGGGTAGGGACACATTCCACTATCCCAGGGTGCTCCAAAGCCCTCTCCAGCCTGGCCTTGGGCACTGCCAAAGATCCAGGGGAAGCCCCAGCTGCTCTGGGAATTCTATTGCAGAGTTTGCCCACCCTCACAGCCAAGAACTCCTTTCCACAAAAGAGAAATTAACTCTATTTTAAAAGTTTTCTCTAAATGTTATGCAACTTGGAAATCACTTCCAGCACTCAGGTGGAATCCTCAGAGAGCAGCTTCATCCTTTCTCCTCAAACAAGCACAGTCTGTGCAGCATGGACTTCAAAGATAAGCTGCTCTCCAAGCCTGGCTTTACATCAGGCTTGACAACTCTAAAACAGGCTGCAAACCATGAGGAAACTCTAAAGCACCTGAGAGTTCCACTGCAGCAAGCAAAGCCTCTGAGTGATTACTGATTTGAGAGGCCACAGCAGCTACTGGAAACAGCACCTCTCACATCAGAGCTCAGTTCAGTGCCCCCCCAGGCACAGGCAGGTAAAACTGGCAGCCACCTCTGACAGCACAGGCTTGTATTTCTTCAATCCAGAGCTTCAAGTAAAGAAAGTTACCAGGGAAAGAGATTCAGGGTTACAAATATCTTGGTGTCTTCCTTGAAGTTGCTTGCCTTGCTTTTCAACAGCCAGGTCTGACTGCACACAGCCCCAGAGGAAATAAAAAGGGAAATAATGTGGAGCAGGATTTTGAACAAGCTTGCTGACAAATGCTTTTGTTTCATGTTGTTTAGATCCAAGTTGGCCTTTCAGGGAAAATAACAGCAGCAGGCAGCTCAGACTGAAATGACAGAGAGCCCTTAGGTAGGAGAAGATCCAACTGAGAAAGCAAAACAGGCTCTGTTTTCCACTGCTGTTTTTCCCTTCCTCCCTTCCCTAGTTCCTCTCTACTCTGCCTCATTTCCCACCAATCCAAACTGCTGCCATTTCCTTCTCTCCTCCACATCTGCCACCAGCCAGGTGGGACAGGCTTTGGAAATACCAAAAGCAGCTCAGGGTACTTGAGGCTTTGCCTAACAGATGGGTTGACATTTCTGCAGAAAAACAAAGCTCTGCTCCCTTGCCAGGGGGATCAAACACAACAAGGTGACTCTCCTGGAGCATCACCATCTGCAACTCCCCAGCAAGATGATTGCTTTGACTCAGACCAAGCGAGCTCCTTCCTGCCCAGAGGCAGCAGCAGGGCTGTCATTAATAACACCAAGGAGATGGTGCAGGGGATGGCTGCTCTGGGCAGGAATTACCTCATAGTCCTTGTTAATATCCGTTATCTCCCAGGAGTCGTTGGGGATCCCCATGCGCTGGTAATCCAGTTTCAGATCAATCAGTTTCCAGCCCATCTCCCGGCTCTCTTTGGACATTTTAGGGTTGTAAGAGAAAGCATAAAGTTCTTCAGGTTTCACTGGGGAGGAGAAAGAAAAAAATCAACGAGTTAGAGATGCAAAGACACCCATGGAGGCCAAAGCTTCTGGAAATCAATTATTGAATGCTCCTCTTTAGCACTCAAAGTATTTAAGACATCTCAACTTTTATAGATTTTTGGTTTGGGATAGTACCAAGTGTTGAAATTCATCCTGAAATCCTCAGGAATTTCCAATACTCAGTTTCCAAATGCAGGGAGATACATTAATTCTAACAAAGTGTTTTAACCCAAGTTGGTAGATATAATTTTTCCTAAACCAATGATTTCCTCCTGAATTCACTGTAGTAAGCATGTTAGATGGGATTTATATCATCACCACTAAAACATGGACTAAAAGATCTGTTTTCTGTGGAGGGTTCATACAACAGCTCCTGCACACCTGTAAGGTCATTGCTGAGCAACAAATTCTGAGACTGGAAGACATGAGGGATGTCTGGAATATTGCTGTCAGCCCAACAAAGGCTTCAGGCTGCCTCTGACAAGTGCCCGTTTACCATCCCAACCTCCTTCCCTCTCTTCACAAAATGCAAATCCAACCAATAATTCATCCAGCTGATTCCCAAGGCAGCTCCAGAGACAGAGGGAAACCTGTCAGAGGCTGATAAAGCAGCAGGGTACTGAGCAGGTAACCCAGAGCTGTCCATCACATGTGTGCAAATAACCAGCAATGACGTGCTCTGCCAGAAATCCATGAAGGGAGCACACCCAGACATCTTAAAACAACAAAAATGTGCTGTTACAAACAAGGAGAAGAGAAAGAGCATTTACACAGTTAAGTAGAGACCAAAGGAAACTGGTGTGAGCCCCTGCAGCGCCAGCTCCCACGCTTCAGGCACTACCCAGACATCCAATTTTCAAACCTCAAAAACCAGTGACAGCTTTTAAATATAACACCACAAACCTGCCAGCTACAGCATCAGAGGCAGAACTTCAGAACTAAAAAAACTCCAAAGAGCACAAGAGGGTTCTAGGAGTAGACACAGGCCTTAATATCAAATTAAAAACCATCTAAACTGGGCAAAGCTCATTTTTCCTACAGCATTTCCAGCCCAGCCCTGTGTGAAGGCCAGCAAGAAGCTGCCTGGTGCCATTAGTTCCCCTCCCTCAGCCTGGTGACACCATCACAAACTGCAACTACAAATGACATCCTTGTAATAACACAACTCCAAAATGGGTTCCAGCATCCCAAAAGCAGAGGCTGCCAGAGGCAGAAGCCAGGTAGGAGCCCAGTGGAATGCTGTCCTGCAAGAAAAGCCTGAAGATTCATCCATGCTGGAATAAAAAGCTGGAGCTAGAAGAGAGCACAGGCTTTTGAGGGTGTCTGGCTCACACTGCAAGAGTGACTCCAAGTCAGGGCAGGGTGAAGCACAGGATTCACTGAGCAAACACTGCAGAGCAGCCTAACCACACTGCTGGAAACACAGCCAAGATGCCAAACTGTGGGATTGGGGAATTCTGTGAATGCCTGGATCAGCTAGAAAGGGCAGAACTGCACACAGCCAACAGCTGGGTGACACAAGGGGCTGGCAGTGGCCAGGTCTGGGATATGAACTTTGCACAGCTCTCCAGAAGTTCCTCATGGGAGACCATGTCACTCCCACTGCCAGAGAGTGACAAAATCACAGAGAGGTTTGGGTTGCAACAGCTCATCCAGTGCCACCCCTGCAGGGACACCTTCCACTGTCCCAGGCTGCTCCAACCTGGCCTTGGAACTTCCAGGGCTCCAGGGGCAGCCCCAGCTGCTCTGGGCACCCTGTGCCAGGGCCTGCCCACCCCCACAGGGAAGGATTCCTTCCCAGTTTCCCACCTAACCCTGCTCTGTCAGTGGGAATCCATCCCCTCTTGTCCTGTCACCCCAGGCTCCTGTGAACAATCTCTCTCCATCCTCCTTGGCTCCCAAGACTGTGTTTAGTTTGGAAGCAATGTCCTGCTCCACAGAGCTCAGCTCCCTGAGCCCTGCCATTGTCCCTGCTGCTGGATGCTGATTGTGACCCCACTCCTCCCTCCCAAACCCAGCAGAGCTTTCCCAGGGCTCAGCTTGGAGCATTCCAGAGATTCCCAGGACACATTCCCAATGCCAGCACCTGGCTGGGAGAGCTTGAGCAGGGAGGTGAACACCTCGTGGCAGTCCCTCTCCTGCCCAATCACAAAGTGAGCCACGTGGAAGTTCTTGCAGTGGATGAGCAGGGGGTACCCAGCTGTGGTCAGGGGCAGCTTCTCCACGCTGGAGATGTGGTGGTGCAGGATCTGGAGAAAAGGGAATAAACATCATTTGTCACTGATAAAGCTGTGAGCAGTGCAAGCAGATAGGAAACCTCTGTAATACAATCAGCTGTTGGTGCTTCCTGCAGCCAAGGAGCAGCAGGAAATGAGTTTGTGACATCAAACATAAACTGCACCCAAAACCCTGGGAACTAAAGCAGGACTGAAAAAACACAGATTTACATAAATTGCTTTCAGAGACAGATGTGCAGCTCAGGTTACCTGATGCACTTTGCTTTGCTTTCACCTCCACATGAAACACATTCTGTCATTCCCATTTCACTTTAGAATTAACAAAACAGGCTCATTTCAGGCTAAATCTGCACTTCTAAAAGCTGCAAATTCACTCCTAGTGGTCTTGTATATTGAGTTTTAAATAGGAAATTACAGAAGTTTTTTACATTCCTTGAACTGACACTAATTCCATAAGTGAACTCTATCAAGTCACGTCACCATTGTGCTCATTTCCTTCCAAACCAGCTGTTTCTGGGAAGCATTTGGGATCAAAATGCTCTAAAAGACCACTATGGCTCTGGAATTCCCAAATCTGCTCCTTCTGGAAATGAGAGCATTAAGTTCCAGGACAAGGGGGAATGGCTTCCCACTGCCAGAGGGCAGGGATAGATGGGATATTGGGAATTAGGAATTGTTCCCTGGCAGGGTGGGGAGGTGCCCAGAGCAGCTGGGGCCGCCCCTGGATCCCTGGCAGTGCCCAAGACCAGGCTGGACAGTGGGGCTGGGAGCAGCTGGGACAGTGGAGGGTGTCCCTGCCATGGCAGGGGTGGAAAGGGACAATCCTTCAATTCTCTCCCCACCAATCCATCCTGTGACCTGAAGCAGCTTTCCCAGGTGTGTTTGCAGCCCACCATACCCATGTTTCCTTCCTGACTTCAGCAGAGGCATCCACGTAGATGAGGTGTGTGGCTGTCAGGTACAGGGTCCCGCTCGCTGCCTTCCTGCTGGCGTAGCGATCCAGCAGCTTCACGTTTTCCACCTGCAGCAGGAACACAGCATGAGAGCACCACAGAATCCCAGCATTGCTGAGGCTGCAAAAGCCCTCTGGGATCATGGAGTCCAGCCTGTGCCTAATTCCCACCTTGTCACCCAGCACACATCCAGTTGTTCCTTGGACACCCCAGGGATGGGGACTCCACACCTCTCTGGCAGCCCCTTCCAAGGAGAAATTCCTCCAGCTCTGATGGAAGCACTGCCTAAATACATGTTGAGCTCCATTCTTTCAACTTCTAATACACAGCTCATGAAGCAAGACAGAAAAACACAAGGTCTTAAGTCCCCCCTGCAGCACCAAGCCAGCCTTGCACCATAAACTCGAATTATTTCTCCATGAATTAAAGCCATAAAGGTTAAGCAAACAGCCGTGGTTCAGCACCAGCAAACCCTAACAGGATTACTGGACTTGTAGCCAAGATGATCCCAGTTTGTTACTGTGTGAAGCTGCAGAAATAACAAGACAAAGAACTGCAGAGGAAAGACTTGCCTGGGCTCAGGGTGATCAACATGTTGCTCTGAAAGGAACAGCCCTCTCCAGTCTGACCTCCCACTGCTCATTCCCTGTTAGTAGCTACTTCTTGTAATTCACTTCCTGGCCTCCAAGTGTCTTTCACAAACCACACCAAGCTAATTAATAAAAAACATCTTTAAAGAACTCAGCACAGACATAATAAAATATGTTACAGCACCGGATTGATTTTCTCCTGGCCTATTTGCCGCCTAATGAACGCAGATGGAATTCTTCTTTCGCCATTAAGCAGAAATAATAGGAAAAAAATAATTGGATGGACAATGAAAACAAATGTTTTAGCAGCAAATGATAGATCAGTTCTGGATATTGAATGTGCGAGCTTCCATATGTCTCAAGTGCAAATGGAACAATCTCAGCAGATAAATTGGAGAGCTGAGGCCTGGGCTCGGTGTCCTTTTAGCAGGTTTGATTTTCAGCAGATATAACTATCAAATACAATATTGCCCTTTTCAGGGCACTACAGACATGCAGCACCAGCGGAGCACCTCAGAGCAGGGGGTGAGGAGCATCCCCAAACTAATGTTCTACAGAATAAAACGAGTAACAATAACCTTCATTGCAGCGAAGGAGAAAACGAAATTATCAACTGCTGCCTGAATAAATGCAATTCCTTTTAGCACAGCATTCCCGTAGCTCCTGTTTGACTTAATTCAACGGGGAAAAAAAAAAAAAGAAAAGCACCCTTTGGTTCCTTCCTTGGGACTGAGAGGAACCTCCGCGCTTTGACAGAAAGGAAACATCCCGGAATCGTCCCCAAACCACTGCAACCAAAGCGGGGCTCTGCCCAGCACTGCAACCCCCTCCCCACAGAGCGCCGGAGCCACCAACACCGGGGGACCGCGGCTGTGACCCCCCCACCCGCAGCCGCGAGGGCCGTTCCGTGGCGGGGGAGCGAGGACGGCGGAGGGAGCGGCGGCGGGGAGCGGGCCGGGGCCGCGGCGGGGTTACCTTGGGGGTGCTGATGTGCTCCATGGCCGCCCGGCCCCGCCGTGAGGGGCAGCCCCGCCGCCATCAGGGCGCGCGCGCCCCGCCCCGCCCCGCCCCGCCCGCCTCGCGAGAGCCGCGCGCCAGCGCCGCCATCTCGGCTGAGGGCAGCGCTGAGGGCAGCGCCCGGAGAGCGGGAAACGGGCTCGGAGAGCACGGGATGCACCCGGAGAGCACGGGGTGCGCCCCGACCTGCTGCCCTGAGCCCTCGGGGTGCGGCCGGAGCTCCCGGGGTGTGCCTGGAACTCCCGGGATGTGCCCGGAGCCCTCGGGATGTGCCCGGAGCCCTTGGGATGTGCCCGGAACTCCCGGGATGTGCCCGGAACTCCCGGGATGTGCCCGGAGCCCTCGGGATGTGCCCGGAACTCCCGGGATGTGCCCGGAACTCCCGGGATGTGCCCGGAGCCCTCGGGATGTGCCCGGAGCCCTCGGGATGTGCCCGGAGCCCTCGGGATGTGCCTGGAACTCCCGGGCTGTGCCCAGAGCCCCCGGGAGCCCACTCATCCTCCTCTCCATCGTGCTGCAGTCCCACTCTCTCCCCGTATCTTTTCCCCTCCCAGCACCGGCGATCGCGAAGCTCTCAGGGAATATTTCAGGAAAAAACACCTTCTTCCCCCCCCCTCAAAGCATGCGGCCATCAGCTGTGCCGTCTGGGTGAGCAGCAGGCTGACAGCATCCTCCCCTGGAGAAAGGGGTTGCAGGCACATTTGTCACTTTAACACTTGTCACACTTCCCACAGCTAGTGACACCTGTTCGTCCTGTTTGCCGTGTGTTTTAAATTCCAAGCACGATGCTGTGTCCCGTGGGTGCCCAGCCCAAGGAACTGCTGGAATTGCTGTTCACTGCTGCAATGAGTGCTGGTGTCCCACAGCCCCAAGGGCAGCAGCTCCCAGGCGTTTGTTCCAAGCCAAACCTTGAATAGCCAAAAAAATCCCTTCAGGAGCCTCAGAATGTACAGGTTTTAAATGTTAGTGATTTCGTAGCGAGCATGAAAATTTACAGGTTTTAATTATTGGTGATCTTGTATCGAGCATGAGAATTGACAGCTTTTAATTACAGCAAAATCAGAATCCCAGACTGGTTTGGGTTGGAAGGGACATCAAAGCTCATCCAGTTCCAATCCCTGCCACGGGCTGGGACACCTTCCATGGCTGTTATTCCATATTCTATAATTTCTACTGCTCGTACAAGCCCACACAGCCTGAGATCAAGGGAAGAAGAGACACACGGGCTGTAATTCCTTGTCATTCCCGGTGCGGAGCAGCACAGGCTCCTCCTCTGCAATTAGTGGGGGCAGCGCTCGTTAATTAAGGCTTTGTGTTTGTGCTCCACGTGATCCAAAGTCGTTTTTCCCCGGTAGCTTCTCCTGGGGTTTGCAGAAGCATGAGCAAAGTTAATAATAAACGGGGTGGGCATCACTTAGGGGACTTTGCAGCACTGCACAAAATGTACCTGTGGAATAGCAATGCAGCTTCCTCCTCTTCCCTAAGGAAAGTGCAAAAACAAGACAAAAATAAAAAATGAGGGAAGAAATAAGGACGTGGAGATGAGAAGAGCTGAAGGAACAGCTGCATTGCTCAGCCAGGCACTGCCACCCTCACAGCTTCTCCCCAAACTTGTGCCACAGGGATCAGTTTGAGTGGGAATCTCAGGGAATAAGGAGAGCTGACTTCTTCCAGGGAGCTTCTCCCAAGTCACAGATGGGTTGTGCCCATCTTCTGTCTGAAATCTGCATTTATGGAGCCTGAGGAGATGAGGCAAAGATGTCAGAAGAAAATAAACAGAGAATGAGGCCACGGTGTGAAGCTTAGAAAATGTATTTTGAGTACATCTGAGGAAGCTGAATGCATAAAAACCCACCCAGATCAGAGATGAATTGGACTTAAAGGGGCAATTCCACCTCTCCTCCAGTGGGAAGGGAAGGCAAGGCAAGGCAAGGGAAGAGGGAAGGGAAGGGAAGGGAAGGGAAGGGAAGGGAAGGGAAGGGAGGAAGGGAAGGGAAGGGAAGGGAAGGGAAGGGAAGGGAAGACTGGCACAATGCTGGACATGTCCTGTCCAAGGCCACCAAGGCAATGTCCTATCCTTGACTGAACTGCTGAGTACCACCCACAGCATCCCCATTTTTTGGTGTCATTTGAAGTCACATTTATTCCAGAATTTCCCCTGTACTACAGGAATCTGTAACTCTTTTGGTCTTGCTCTGAGTTCCCTGCATTGGCATTGATTCTGCCATTCACTCTCATGCTGGACAGGCTTTGTGCTGTGAAAATTTAGAAAAGTGATTTTCTAAATTTATTTTGCAATTTGCAGATCAGTTTGAAGTTCCTCAGCTTACAGGAACAAGCAAGCTAAATTGTAGGTCTGGTCTGTTCCCCACCAAGCAATTCCTGTAATCTCATTTTTATTACTCACTCCCCACTTAGGAAGTGTTTAACAGGCAGATAAAATCTAGCACAATAAATCCCTATCAACAAAACAGCGAAATCTTGTGTGATGCAGATGAAAATGACATTCTGGGGGGAGATGTTTGAGAAAAGAACAATTTCTTGTGCTATTTTTACTGCGAGAAGGTGGGAGGGGGCATTACCAGACACCCACACTGAGTGGCAGAGGGGCTGTTGCAGAGCCTTGTCTACAAGTGTCATCAAGAGAATGCTGCCAAAAATACCCTGAGATGATGAGTTTAGATACAATTCCACCCTCAGCACCTGCCCAAACACTGGGTGCTGTAATTTGGGAAGCAGAGAGCCCAAGGAATGTGCAGAGGGTGCCAAGGGCAGCTGAAACACAGCAGGAATTCAGCCTTTGGAGTTTGTTTTCCTCACTTGAGGGATAGTCAAGAAAGAGCTTTCTCAAAAAGAGCCTGAGGGAGAACAGATCCTGCCTGTCTTTGAGAATTTTGACTGCAACAAATAGATTGTGAAGTATCTTCCCAGAGAGGAGAAATACACAAGGAGCTTAGTCCAGGGAATGTGAGGCTGCTGAGAGGAACAAAAGCAGAGCTGGGCAGGGGCTCCTGTGGACTTCAACCCTTGGGACTCTCCTTATCTCCAGGGGATTTTTAAGTGAGTTTTGCTCTCCTGAGCTGGTGTCAGGGTCCTTGTGAGGAATTGCACACCCCTGTGTAAGCTGGGCCAGGGAAGGTGTCCCTGCCAGGGAGGGGCTGGATGAGCTTTAAGGTCTCTTCCAGCCCAAACCAGTCTGGGATTCTGGGATTATAATTACAGCCTGTGCTGACAGACCTGAATTATGCAACAGAAGGTTTTGAAAGTAGCTCACGGAAAATAGTCTCTGCTGTTTGTTCCACCTTTTCCTGCTGACATCCCTGGGCAGTGATGATGTTAGTGCCATGAGTCTGGGGCAGTGCAGTGGTTCTGGGGTTGGATTTCCATGCCATGGGATATCCAGGGATCTGCTGGACCAAACACAATCAGCTCATCCCTTGTGCTGCTAAAGGAGTCCCACAGGTGCTGCCTCTGAGCTGATCCTGCTGCAGTAACACCAAATCCCAGCCCCTGCTCTCCCTTCCAGAGGTTTTCCAGCAGGCAGGGGCTGTGATTGCAGCAGCCTGAGCACTCAGCATGCAGGGCCCATCCCTCTCCTCCTCTCAATTCCCTACAATCAGGTGGAGCAATCAGGTGTCCTGGGTATTTTTAGCCTCCCTGGTTGTGTTGCTCTGCCTTGGATTAATGACCTGCTCCCCACGCTGTGCTGGGGCTCTGGGACAGGCCCCCACCCTGCTCCCAGACAGGAGATGGCATTAATTAAAGCATCACTTGCAGAGATGAAAAATCACTGAGGGGCTGTGAGGGAAGCAAAGGTTTGGTAGAGTTGGTTTTTTTTCCCTTCACAGTTGCTGTGGCTGGATGGCTTTAATGGAAAGAAGATAAAATGTCATCTTAGTGGGTGTGATGGAATCACCTGATGCTTGTGTCCTCTTCCAGCAGAGTCCAGGAAGGGAAGTGAAGAACACAGAGTTTCACTGTCCCTCTTGGGGCTGAACTGGATGTCTGAACAAACAGCCCACACAAGGAACTTCCTTCTCTGTTCCAGTGAACAGCCAGGAGCAGGTTGTGATGATTCTCAGTTTCAAAATTATTCTACAAGAATCTTCTCGTTTATTGTCTTGCAATTTGAGCTGCACTTCTTGTTTTTAACAGTCTAATAATTCAGGGACGTGGTTTGCACCCCTGAATGGGAACAGCCTCCTGAGCATCCCAAGGCACATTCACAGAAATTCTCCTTGCTCTGAACCTGAGCAAACAGCCATCAGTCTGCCTTTCCCAACGAGACAGCTTCCTGAGAGCTCCCTGGCATGAGCATTCACAGACTGGGAGCGGGAGGGAGGGCTGAGCAAGGCCAGAGCAGATGTGTTTACAGCTCCAGACAAATCTCTGCAGCTCAGGCAGTGCAGCGTGTCTGTCACTGCTGCAGAGCACAGCCTGTCAGTCTCCAGCCCCCCTGCATCCCCCAGGACAGAGCTGCTCTCCTCACCCCGCTGCCAAGTGCCAAAGTTGTCTCTTGGAACTCTTCTTTACCAGCTCCCATTGCACACTGGGCTCCCAGTTGGATTTAAGCCCTGCATGGATGAATAAGCCAATGACAGAGCTGGGAATTACTGTCTTCCCCTTGGCACTGTGCTGAATTTGGTGTCTTCTGTCTGCCACTGACACCTCAAAAAACCCCAGATCTTGTTGAACCAGCTCTAGAGCAGAGCCCTGTAAGGTCTGATCTTCCTCCACTGCAAGACCCGATCTACAAACTCAAGTGATCCAGTGCATTCCCGAGACTGAATGGAATTTCCTCTGCAATCCAAACATGTTCCAGGGTCTTAAACTCTTTGTTCCAGCACACAAAGCTCTGACCCAGTCAAGCTTGTTAGCAGTGGCAAATTTATTCCTAAGTGCTTTTCTTTGATGCACTGGAGTTGTTCTGAGGCATCAATCCCTGGTGACAAAGGGTGGATTATCTGCCCTCCAGCAGGACACCGAAACCTATCCCAGGGAATTCGGATGTGGGCTCCGGAGAGCTGTGGAAAACATGCCAAGAACTGCATCACCCAGGAAGGACAGCAGCCATGGGACTGGAATGCAACATGGTGGTAGGATGTTCATGGCATCTGCAGAGCTGAGCTGGTGTTTGGCAAGTGCCAGAGAGGGGTGGAATTCAGGATTGGAGCCAGACTCCAGCTTTACTTGGCTGCAGACAGAATCTCCTCTGGGCCTTTCCTCCGTCATCCTTAGGAAATTGTTTTTCCCCTTTGTAATGAAGCTCAGATTTCAGGATCTCTGCATATCTCTGTGTGCAGGATATTTCAGTGAGAAAATTGGCTCGACCTTTTCCTCAGGCCCAGCTTTCATTCCTAGGTAAACAGAGGGGCTTTTGGGCAGAGCTTCTTGTTAGACAGCAAATTAAGGAGAGGTGTCCCTGGGGCTTGCAGTGGGAAAAATACTTCAAGATTCAGGATGCTGTTCTCTCCAAGAGCCTCCTTCTCCATCTTGTGCCAATCTGTGGGTCTGACTCTCTTGTTTAATTACAGTTCTAATCATCTTGCTCATGCTTCATTTCTCACTGTAAATAAAAGGAATTATAGGCTGTGTTTCCCTTTTTTCTTCCAAGTGGCTGAGTAAATGTGCCCCTTTTTGAGAAGTGACCGATTATTTTATTGTGAAATTGTGCTCACCCAGTACACATGGCTGGGCTGAGTCAGCCCAGGGTCAGGGGAGCACCAGGGGGACAAAAGGACGAGTGCAGGGTGTGTCACCAGCAGCGTGGGGAGGACTCAGGCTCCGAGTGAGAAAGGACAGCGAGGTGACTTTGTCCTTACCCAGGAAAACCAACACACTCTGCTGAAACCTTTGTGGCTTTATCCATGGGGACTGATGGCAGATTGAAGGGAAGGCAAACTGAACGTGGGTGTTTTTCCTGATCAGCCCACTCATCCCTGATCCCAAGGGTTTCCCTGATCTTTCCAGAGTCAGCTGCCCTGAGCCATGCCTGCCTGTTCCAGAGGGGCAGAGTGCTTTGTTAGGTTCCATTTCCCAGGAATACCATCCCAGAACTTCCATGCCACCTCTGTTCACTGCTGACAGGGTCAATTAATGGAAGTATAATAATTACCTCCATTAAAGTCTGGGAAATGCAGGGGGAAGGAAAGTTGCCACAAGATGAGCTGTGCTTCTGTGCCTCACAGCCCTAAAGCTGACATCCCCTTCAGGAAATCCATTATTGTCTTGAGTGTGAACAATTCCTCACCCTCCTTGTGCTCTCCTATTACACCTTTCTTTTCTAACATGTACATTTGTGGGTTATATTGATTGCTTTTGGCTGTGAGACTCAAACCAGAGCAATTTAAAGATAGAGAGGAAGAACATCAAGCCTTAAACAGCCAGCCCAGCCATCCATCAGTGTGTCCAGCGTGCCAGTTTAATGTGCTCCATTGGGAGCTGCCACCCCCTCTCCAAGGCCATCAGCTGGGACAGCAGTGGCTTCACCAAGAACCAAGATTTGATTGCAATTTGGGAGTCAATAAACAAAAAAAGCCTGGCTGGGGAGCTCATGCCAAGCAGTGATTTCTGTCAGCCCCTGTGTGACTCAAACCCCATCCATCACCCCCAGAGCAGGAGCAAAGCACCTCGGGGGCAGGGAGGATGTTCTGCCACATCCCCTTGGTTTGAAGCTTTTTTTTTTTTTGATTTATGAGGATTTTATGAGGCTTTTTCTTTCTGGAACCAACTCTCCTGTGCCATGGCCAAGGAAAGCTGTGCACAGAGCATCAGCCCCCTGATCCTGGGGCAGCCACATCTCCAGAGGCTGCTGGAGCTGTTTGGAAGGTCGTGAGGTGGGGTCAGTCCTTTGTCCCTGTAACAAGTGACAGCACGAGGGGAAACACCCTCAGGTTGCACCAGGGCAGGGTTAGATGGGGCACTGGGGGAAATCCCTTCCTGGAAAGGGCTGCCCTGGGCAGTGGTTGGGGTGTCCATCCCTGGAGGATTTAAAGGCTGTGTGGATGTGGCACTGGGGGACCTGGCAGTGCCAGGGGATGTTGGACCCCGTGTTCTCAGAGAGCTTTTCCAACCTGAATAATTCTGTGCCTCTCTAAGTTCAGTTTCAGCTCCTGAGTTAAGGAGAAGCTGGCAGAGCCCAGCTTTGCCACAGCTGCTGGGGGTGCCAGGAATGCCACCAGTGCTCCCAGAGCATGCTCAGGGCTCTCTGTGCCAGGGCAGGGCAGGGACTGCCCACACAGCTCTGCAGACTCACCTTGCCTTAACCCAGTGCCAGGGCTCCCCAGTGCCTGAGCCAGCATCACCAGCCCTTCCTCCTATGGGGACAGTGCCAATCACTCCAGGGACACTTGTGCAGCTGGGAAATGTCAGCCAGATGAGACTCAGGCTCGTTCCTGTGTCACATCTGCCTCCCCCCAGCACATGAATGCTGCCTCATTAGTCCTGCAGTCCAGCCTGTCTCTGCCATGGCTTCCTGTCCCTGTCCCTGTCCCTGTCCCCCAGCCTCTCACTGCTGCAGGTGGTTCCTGCCTGACATTCCAGCAGAGCTCAGGGATTGGTTACAGCACCAAAGGGGAGCTCTGTTAAATAAATGGGGAAATAAAATCTCATCCCAGAGCTCCAGCTCCATTATATGCCAGTAAAAATCCTCATCCCAGCACAGACAGACTCACCCCATGGATATTTCTCCATGCTCAGCCCTTTGATAATTAAAGATTTGCAGACCAAACACCACCCTTCATTTCAAATGTTCAACCTTGCCACTGTCAGGGAATGTTTCAATGGGAACAGGATCTGAAAACGAGGGAATTTCACTTCTGGGTTTGCCACTGAAATTCTGGTCACCCACATGTTGACTTCAGGCAAGGTAAAACAAGCTCCAGCCTGGTGGTTTCTCACCTTGGTCTTTCCAGAGGGCTGGTAGGAGAAAAAGGAGTAAATTTGCCATTGCTGGGACAGGTAAAAATACATTAACAGAGAAGAACTAATTATTTTTATCTTCTCTGTCAAAGAAATTAAAGATTTTAGGTCAAACCTTCAGCTGATGATTAATCAGGTTGAAAAGTTTTATTTCAGGTGAGGAACTGCCCTTTCAATTTTCCCTTTGCTTGGGGTTTGTTCTGGGCTTGGCAGTGCTGAGGGAACAGACTCCACGGTCTGGGAGGGCTTTTCCAGCCTCAATAATTCCATGGTTCTGGGAAAGCCTTCCAAGGCTCTCGTGGTGGTTAAGAATACAGAGAGGTCCTTTACAAGCTGTGCACTGTGAGAACACCTGGGGTGGATCCCTTCCCAGCACCTTGGAGCTGGATCCAGATGGAGAATGGGGCAGGACCTGGCTGTTCCCCTGGAAAACCTCGGTGCCGGTGCTGGGGCTTTGTGTCCAGCTCTCCTGAACTCTGCCAAGGCACAACACCTCCCCTTCCAAGGAGGGAGCTGAAAATAAAAGCTGATTTTCCCATCTCTGTGTATTCCCCCGTGCTCAGGAGCACTGGGAGCTCTGAAATCCACGTTTCCCAGTGCCTGGCACCCTCTGGTGTCAGAGGGCTCTCAGGGAGGATTTCATTGCTCAGGCACAAGGGCAGAGCTGGGTTCTTTGACAGGAGTTTCTTTTGGCACTGAAGTCACTGCCTGAACCTGTCCTGGACCCCTTGGAATTGTGGTGGGTCTTGGCAAGATCCTGGGACCAGCCAAGGGCTGATCTCTGCTGGGAGCATGGCAGAGCCTCCCTGCACAGGTGAAATCAGAGGCAAATCCCAGTGAAAGTGCAGATTTCAACTCCTGGAGTGTTCCCTGATGGAATTCAGGGATCTGAGCCGACCCCTCAGGTGGCTGGAGACAGAAGGGCCACAGCCCTGAACGTGGCATAGACCTCAAAGCCACACTTCAAACCCTCTCCTTCTATTCTGCATTCTATCAGAGACCAGTGAGAAGAGAAGGGCTTTGAGCAGGGGAATAAAGAAACACATGAGAACTGCTCAATGACTTCATCTTTGGGGATTCAGTCCTTATCTCTGAGCCAGCTGCTGAGAATAAAACACTTTTCTTGGCTTTAGATGGAAATTAAAACATCAGTTGTAGTAATAATGGTCAAGCTGAAAGAGCCTCAGAAGTTAAGGTTTGGCTCTGATCAAGTATCCTTAGATCCCTGTGCTCTGAGCCTCTTGGTTAACAGGACAGGAAGGACACTTGGTTTTTCCAACATTTTCTGTTGTTCCCTGGGCTTAGGGATATAATGAAGTGTGGGCATTTTCCTTCCTTTTCTAATCAATAAATTAATAATAATAATAAATCAATCCGATTTTATTTTAATGGCCATGGAGCAAAAATTAAAATACACTAAAAACACCAAATGAACAGAACTTTTCTAAATCTCTTAAAATATTTGTGGGCACAGTCTGGTGAACTGTTGGTCTTTAATACTTGCCTTTGCCTAAATTCCAGGTGCTCAGTTTTACTGGACATGCCAGAGCTTGTGGTTCAGGGACTTCCCAGCTGCTTTTCCATCCTGAGCTCACTGCTTTGTGTCCACATAGCTCTTGTCAGGACATTTGAGATCTCCAGATCCAAATCATCCCTGGTGTAACGTTGAGGGAAAAGGAGAGAGGAGCACCAGGAAAAAAAAAAAAGATTTGATCCCTGTGCTATCCCAGGTTTTGTAGCCTGTTGAGTGGGGCTTTTATTCCAGCCTGGGTGGTGGGGCTGGAATGAGAAACAACATCCACATTCCCAGGGTTTGCCCAGGCTTTATTTTGGGAGAATTCAGGATAAACAGCCTGGAGGGAGGGCTCTGCGGCCTCCTCAAGCCCAGTTTCATGGTTGCACACTGAGTGTTGTATTCAGAACTGCTCTTTGCTGCTTTGTGTATTCTCTGTGTCTGTCCTGCAGCTCTGGACTCCCAAATCTCCATTTGTGGCACCACCTCATTCCTTGTCTAAAAAAAAAAAAAGCCATTTAGCAAAGCTTCTCCATTATCCCATCTTCTTTTCTTAACATAACTGTGAAGGATGTGTTCCTGCATGAAATTAGCTGGTAATTTTCTTGTCTTGATTTTCAGTGTTTCAAGTGTTTTTAGGAGCAGCCCTGCCAGACTTCCAACATATTGTTATGGTTATCACCTTGATAAATATAACCCAGTTCTGTCTGCTCCAACCTCTCTCTGAGTCTTCCCTGCTGACATTTTCCTCTCAAGAAGTTTCTTTTCTTTATTTCCAGCATCTCCATAGCTTTTTCCTCAACCAGTTTCCAAAACCTTCATGATTGCTCTTCACCTTTTTCTCTGAGGTTGCTCATTGCAGTTCCCTGCCAGCCCCCAGAAAGCCTCCAGCTTGTTAAAGCCTCAGTGAAATTGGGTTTTTGTGCACTTTCCACTGCCCTGATTGAGACAAGGTGCCTGTAACTACTCCCAGCTCCTCCTCCAGGGCATCTCTGCTGTGCTGGCAGCTGCAGCTCACCCTGAGCTGATCCCCAGCCCCTCTGCTCCATCAAGCAGCTCCTCAGGAAATCATTGCTGGGTTATTTCCCAGCACCTTGCCCAGCTCCCCTGTCTGGCAGGGAATGCACACCCAGAAATACAAATTAATTTGCTCTTCCCCAGCCTGCCAGCCGTGCTCTGGAGAGCCCCAGTGCTGCAGAGAGCAGGAGCTCAGCACAGTTTGAAGTGTCAGGGTCCCCTCAGAGCCTCGAGGTCAGCTGCAAAGCCAAGCTGTGGCAGCAGGGTTTGACCCTCAGCTCAGCAATCCTGCTGCAGGAAAATTCAGCAGAAAATAATCAGAGCCCAGGGGTCAGAGACTCAGCCAGTTCAGAGCTGGAGATTTTAAGAGCAGGTTTTCCTGAGAGATTTGCAGTAGTTCAGGCTTCTCATCCTTTCAATTCTGGAGGAGCTGCAGCTCAAAAAGGAAAGAAAAACTTGCAGCTGCCTAACCTGAGAAAATCTCCAGCCCTGTTTGAGGTCCAAAGACGTTGAGGCAGCAAAGGTTTGGTTCAGCTCTTCCTGGGTTTGATTTTTGGTTCCACCTGCATTGTTCAGCACCACCTGGGCCAGAGCTTTCCATGGGTTAACAAAATCCTCTGAAAACACAGGAAAAGAAGAGTTTCCCTAAATTTCTAGTGTCTTTTTTATTGACTGCAAGTCAGGCATTACTTTATTCTTGGCCGGGGTTTGTGTTTGGCTGACGAAGTCCCAGCCTCCTCAGAGACCCTGATGCAAAACTTTTTTATTTATTTATACATTTCTAACAAAGAAATGAATGTTCACTGCTTCAAAGTCACATAATTCTCTTCATTAATCAGTATTAATTAATAATTAACCCCCTGTTGGTTATTGATTTTTTCTCTCTTCAAGATAAGATGGGCCACATTCTTTCGTCCTTCTGTCATTTTTAGCTCAGACAAGAATTTCCAACTTTCCAGGCCTTAATCTCTTGTACCTTCTGGTTATTCCAACATTCTTGGAGAGTCATAAAGATCCCAGATGTCCAACCTTCACCTCCCTTTGGCTCTGCTTATTGAAGCTCAGCAGTGTTAGTTTTAGCAGATTTAAAGTTTTGGTGATTTAATGATCAATGTAACAACAAGAGCCTGTGAAAAAAATGAACTGGTGCTGGCTAAAAGTGGGCATGGCTTACCATTAATTAAAACAACTCATTAAAAATTAGTTAATTTCCAGCACAGACAGAGCTCACCTGGTTCTTGCAGAAAGTTCCAGCAGCTCCAAAGAAGCCACCAGGAGTCTTCTCTGGAAAATCAGGTTTATTGTGTCTGAACAATGCAGAGAATTGAGGCTGAACATTCCCAAATCCCCCGGGGAATCTCCATCTCCATCAGCTCTGCCAGCACCTGGGAGAGGTCAGGGGCTCCTCAGGAGAGGCCCCTGGGCTGGGCAGCCTGGGAAGAGCCAGCAAGGAGCACAGGAGCACCCAGAGGGGTTAAATCCATGGATCTGGGCACAGGAACACCTGATAGGGTTAAATCCATGGATTAAATCCATGGATGTGAGCACTGGAACATCTAGAGAGGTTAAATCCAGCACAGGAACACCCAGAGAGGTTAAATCCTGCACAGGAACACCTGGAGGGGTTAAATCCATGGATCTGAGCACAGGAACACCCAGAGGGGTTAAATCCATGGATCTGAGCACAGGAACACCCAGAGGGGTCAAATCCATGGATGTGAACACAGGAACACCCAGAGGGGTCATATCCATGGATCTGGTCACACGAACACCCAGAGGGGTCAAATCCATGGATCTGGTCACAGGAACATCTGATAGGATTAAATCCATGGATGTGAGCACTGGAACACCCAGAGAGGTTAAATCCATGGATCTGAGCACAGGAACACCCAGAGGGGTTAAATCCAGCACAGGAACACCCAGAGGGGTCAAATCCATGGATGTGAGCACAGGAACACCTGGAGGGGTCAAATCCATGGATCTGGGCACAGGAACATCTAGAGAGGTTAAATCCATGGATCTGAGCACAGGAACACCCAGAGGGGTTAAATCCAGCACAGGAACACCTGGAGGGGTTAAATCCATGGATGTGAACACAGGAACACCCAGAGGGGTCATATCCATGGATCTGGTCACATGAACACCCAGAGGGGTCAAATCCATGGATCTGGTCACAGGAACATCTGATAGGATTAAATCCATGGATGTGAGCACTGGAACACCCAGAGGAGTTAAATCCATGGATCTGAGCACAGGAACACCCAGAGGGGTTAAATCCATGGATCTGAGCACAGGAACACCTGGAGGGGTTAAATCCATGGATCTGAGCACAGGAACACCCAGAGAGGTTAAATACATGGATTTCAGCCATTTCTGTCCCCCTCTCTTTGCTGAGGATGAGCCCCTACTCTCCAGCTCATTTGTTTTTCTGCTCAGCCAGGTCTGATTCTCTCTTCACCTTTGAGCCTCTCTCCACTCAGCAATTCCCCTGGAAAATCCTGATTCCAGACCCTGCTTCTGCAGGGAAGGCAGAGCAGCTGCACATCAGGAAGTTTCCAGTTTGTGCTTGGAGAATAACAGGAATTTTTAATCACCTTCCTGCCTACATCGAATTGACAGGAGGGGAATGAGCATTTCCCTAAATAAGAGAAACAAGCCTCACATGGAAAAAAGGCTTCTCTCCAAGGGCTATTTCCATGGCAACGTGTAAATGCCAAGCTCCAGCTGTTTTGGCTGCAGGAGTACTGGCAAAGGTAACAAGGTTGTTGTTAATTATGAAACCATCACTGTCCTCTCATGCAAATCAGGCTGGATTTGGTTTAAAACCTCCCCAAAGCTGGCAGGGGACAAGCTTGCAAAATTCCACCCTGGCAACTGCAAGCTAAGAAAGCTGAGAGTGACAGAACAGCAGGAATTGGGGAAAAATTGGGAAAATTCTTCCTGATTTCACCTGGTAGTTCACAGCCATCACCCCAATATCCATGCAGCCCTTTTAATCCTGGCAGAACCTGGAGGGAGCCCCAAGTCATGTAAGGATACATGATTTTATACACAATTCTATGTGATATTATACAATTATACATCTGCTCCTGCAGTGGTTCAATGGACATTGCAGCACACAACAGTCCATGGCAAAATAAAGGTGAAATATTTTGAAATGAGGAAAAAATGCCCCCTGAAACACACAGAGAAACCTCTCACAAAGCTACCCAAACACACTCTGACCCTGAACAGGAACTCTCCATTTAGTTTCCAGGATTTTATCCCTGCAAAGTGAGGCAGGGTAATCCCTTGGAGGGAAAATAATCCACATTGTTTGCATGCAGAGAGAGGTGATCAGCCAGGGCAGGCAAGAAGCGTTAATGGAATTCACCTCCAGGAATCTCCTGCATTTGAATTTCTGCCTTGGCAGGAGGCTTTGAACTCCTTGAACTTGGAAAATGGGAGGAAATAATTGCATCCAGTTATCTTCACTGAGGTCCATTTTCTTCTGAGCACTTGGAGGAGCCTGGCTGAGGCTGCTTTTCCCACAACAACAAATAATGAAAGTTGGGTTTTGGTCTGGGCTGAGAGAATGTGGGAATGAACCAGGATTTACCTGAAGGCAAAAGGAGCTTTGGACTTGCAGCACCACTTCAGTGATTTGGTAGCTCATCTCTCACCTCTGGCTGCCTGGAAATGCTTCAGGATTTCCTGAATCCTTCCCAGGGATTTACAGGATTAGTCCCACACTGGTAGCCAACCTTACAGCAGGGCAAAGGCACATCCCAAAGTGCCTCTGCTTTCAAACATTCAACAACTCTGAATCCAAGGATCTCTCTAATGAGGACTGCCAAAAAGCCAATTAAAAATGATGCACAAGAGGTGATGAGCAATTGATGTCTTAAGCAGGTTAAATTACCACTCAGCTGAACCTACAGCATAGTTAATAAAGCAGAAATGCACAAGCTGTTATCAAATATTACAACAAAAACCATCAGAAAGGAGGTATTTTGGTGCAAATCTTTTTAAAAGTTGGCATCACTGGACAGCTTCCCTTAACAATCAATAGCAACACTCCTAAAAAAATTCCTGTGGGCCCAGCTTTTGTGTACATTCAATGTTCTGAGGTCTTCAAGGAGGCCTCCAGACAAGGGCCCTGGGAATCCAACAGCACTTGGACATGGCAGAGGACTGTGAAAGACCCAAAGGGTCTGGGTTTAATTTTAGTTCAAAGCTGAAAAGGTCACTGGTGCAGAAAGGTAGAGAAATTATAAAGAAAAGCCTTATAAAATCGATGGCTGGCATTCTGAAGCTGGCACTTTGTGAGCTCCCATGTGAAAGCAAGCCTGGTATGAGCAGTTTGTTAGCATAACAATCTGTTCCTGGGTAAAAACCAACTTACACCTGTGCAGACTGTTTTACACTGGTAGACAGAGAGATGAAAACTGTCTCTCACAAACAGCTTTTCCTGCACGTCCACCCCGGGGCTTGGAGTCACCAATCAATACAGAATTACAACTTGTTAATAACCAATGAAGTGATTGGCAAGAAAGCTCCTGACCAGCTGGAGTCACACACAAGCTCTGTGGAAGTGGATAAAAAGGAGTTGTGTGGATAAAGAAGGGGCTTTTCCACCATGGAGAAAATGGAGTCCGTGTGATTTATTCCCATAGCTCACCACTATTCCTGTGCTGCCAGGGGGGTCTTTGCAATATTTGCAGGTTTTTCTGTGTAGATGAAACTTCTGGAGATCTTAAAACAGACATTTTATTCCCTGACCCACAGAGTTTAACTCAGGGACTGCACCCTGTGTGGGCAAAGCAGAAGTGTCAAAGACCTTTTCAAATTTTCAGCCTCCAGTGTGGGAACTCAGCACATCACTCCGGATGTCCACAGTTGCCAGGAGAACCCTTGGGGGTCTCGGAAATCCTGGAATGTTGCCAGGAGTGTTTGGTGTCTTGATTTTGATCCATCCACAGAAGTGACAGCAGTTTGAGGACATGAGAATCACTTTGGAGTGAAGGGTGTAAAAAGACGCATTTATAGGGTGAAATATAAACTTTAAGGTTTTTGGTACAGGGGGGTTATGGAGACAAGATGGAGGGATCAGGGCGTGTCTCGTCCTTCTTCTTTCTTATTCTTGTCTTCCATCTTCTGTGGTGATGTTGGCACTTGGGGATTGGTTTATGGTGAAGGTGCACTTGCTAACATGGGTGAAAAGTATTGGAAAATAAAGGTAAATATCATGTACATAGATTTTAGTATAAAAAGACATGACCGCCCCGTGGGTGGTCAGAGTGCCCTTAGCTGCCTTGCAGATCAGACCATGTTGGGCAGACAGAAAATTTTGTAGATAAGAAACAATAAACAATCTGAAGACCGAAAAGCTGAAGAGTCCAGACTCGTCCTTTGAAACGCGTGCCACCCAAGAACCACCCTACCCGTGTCCGGGCAGAGACAGACAGACAGACCCGACACTCCAGTTCCTCAACTGCAGAGACAGAAACCAAACCAACTTAAAGCTTTCAAGATTATTTTGTCCTGCCCTTTCAGATGAAAATCTTTATATTTATGTCATGGATTATCCATGTTAACCAGGTAAAAATCTCCTTGAGTCAGTTTGAATCAGTTACACCTCAGAGCCCACCAGGAGCTGATTATCCCTGTGTTTTATTCCTGCTCTAGAAATTTGATTTCTCGCCTGTCACCATGAGTTGTCCCAAGTTTGACACTTCAGAGACCCTGAAGGAATGAAATTTTGGCACTGGGGTTTTCCATATCCTGCTTCCCTACAAGTGGAAACTGTTGGGACCCAGGACATTGCTCTGGCTGCCCTGGGTGATTGAGACCCTGGCAGGGGGCTCAGAGGCCTTGGCACAGAGGCAAAGACACCTGTGCCTTTGATTTTAGTCCATAGAAAAAATTACCAACTTTGTGTGAAGAGTTACAAGCCACAAGAGTTTGAGTAGAATGATAGTGAATTTATCACAGGGTGAAAAAGTAGAATTTTGGGGATTTAGAATGGGGGTTCAAGAGGCAGTATGGAGGAGTCTGGGCCTGTCCTGTCCTTCTTCTTCTTGTCCTCCATCTTCTGCTGTGCTGGTGGCACTTTTGGATTGGTTTAGAGCAAGGACAGACTGTCTAACATAGGGGATAGGTACTGGAAAATTATTGTAAATAAAGCACACAGAGTTCTTAGTATAAAAAGCCAACACCACCCCAAGGGCAGGGACTGTGCCATGAACCAACCTGCTGGACAGATCTCAGCAGGTCAGAGAAGGAATGAAACAGATAAGAGAAAATAAACAACCTTGAGAACCAGAGCTGAGGAATCTCGACTTCTTCTTCAGTCATGGGGCTGGGAAAAAGAGACTTTCTAATACCTCAGGAGCCATTTCAACCACAGAAAACCCAGAACAAAAGTCCAACCAGTTCAGTGCCATTTCCAGCAGGAATGGGAGTGGGAGTGTGGGAGGGAAATGAGGAAGGTGAGCTGGGGAGCTGTGAATGGGTTTCAGTCAGCAGCTCCTTTTTTGTTGTTGCAAGGAGGATTAGGGCAGGTCCCAGGCCGGGGGATGAATCCTCCTGTCCCTGAGCTCAGGGGGTGCCTCGGGCTCTGCCCTTCCCAAAATCACTGCAAAATCCAAAGGGCAGCCGGCGGTGGCTCCCCATGGCTGTGCCCTGGTGCTGCTGCTGGCCCTGGGCAGGGAGTTCTGCCATGGCTGGGCTGGCCCAGCTGAGCAGGGGCACTGCCCATGCCTGGGACACCTGTGCCAGGTAAGGGCCTCCAGCCCTGGGCACTGCCACCTGTGCTCCCGGGCATCCCTGCCCTGTGGCACTGCCACCTGTGCTCCTGGGCACTACCACCCGTGCTCCCGGGCATCCCTGCCCTGTGGCACTGCCACCTCCAGCCCTGGGCACTGCCACCCGTGCTCCCTGGGCATCCCTCCCCTGTGGCACTGCCACCTCCAGCCACGGGCATCCCTCCGTTGTGGCACTGCCACTGGTGCTCCCTTGTCACAGACACATTTTATGGAAAATCCTTTCCTTAGGATTTTTTCTCCTCAGAAGCTGAGAGGCCTCAGGAACAAAATGTACCCAATGGTTATCTGCTGCTGTGGGATGCAACAGGTGCATCTGGGATTGGGCTCATGGGGTTGTTTCTCATTAATGGCCAATCACAGCCCAGCTGGCTCGGGCTCTCTGAGACACAAACCTTTGTTATCATTCCATTCCTGTTCTATTCTTAGCCAGCCTTCTGATGAAATCCTTTCTTCTATTCTTTTAGTATAGTTTTAATATAATATATATCATAAAATAATAAATCAAGCCTTCTGAAACATGAAGTCAGATCCTCGTCTCTTCCCTCATCCTCAGACCCCTGCAAACACGGTCACACTCCTGGGCATCCCTCCCCTGTGGCACTGCCCCCTGTGCTCCCTGGGCACCCTCCCTGCTGGCACTGCCACCTCCTGCCCTGTCCCGCCTGGCACAGCGTTTGTTTGTGGCCAGAGCTGCTCCGGTCCCGTCTCTGGGAGCAGGGAATAACTGGGGGGTTCCACTCCATTTTCTGTCCATTCTCCTCCTGAAGAAGCCTCAGAGCTGTCCCCAAAGCCAGCTGGGAGCGGCTGTCCCTGGTGAGCAGGGCTGTCACTGCCCTGCCAACCCCTCTGGGCTGAGCTCCAGCTCTGCCCTGCAGCCCTCAAAGCCCGAGCCAGAGGGAACCCAGCACCAGTTCCAGCCCTAATTGCAAATCTGGGTTAGCAGTCTGAATTTCTAACTGGTGCACAATTAAACTGTGGCAGCAAGGGCTGGAGTGACCAATCAATACAGAATAACAACCTGCTAATAACCAATAAAGTAATTGGCTGCTCTGAGCCCCTGCACTTCAGTTTTCTCAAGGTGCTGCAGCATTTGGCAGGTTTTAACCTCCTTGTGCAGCAAGAGAAGAGCTGAGAATAAAACCACCCTGATGAAGGTGTGTGCTAAGGGATGGGGATAGAGCCTGGAACCCCATGGGGATGGGAATAGAACCTGGAATCTGAACAGGAATAGAACCTGGAACTGCTAAAGGGATGGGAATAGAACCTGGAATCTGAATGGATATGGGAATAGAACCTGGAATCTGAACAGGAATAGAACCTGGAACTGCTAAAGGGATGGGAATAGAACCTGGAATCTGAATGGATATGGGAATAGAACCTGGAACTCCACGGGGATGGGAATAGAACCTGGAATCTGAACTGGCATAGAATCTGGAACCCTACTGAGATATGATCCCAATATTTCCGGGTGGGACGTGCCTGGGCTTGTCTGGCCCTTGCTGCTTGGCCACAGGCAGCAACTGAGATGGTTTTCACCTCAGAGACACCTTTGGCTGGCTGGATGCTGCAGCTGGCACCTGGAACAGGTCCAGGCAAGCAGGAACTCAGTTTTACCTCTGGTGGAAAGGCTTTAGGTGATGGTGAAGGGAAAAGGAGACGGATTCTACCGGAGGGTTTAACCCAGAGCTTTATTCCAGGGTCACAGATCTCTGACTCTTGTAACAGCTCCTACAGAACCCTGAACCGTGGGGTCCTGTGTCTTTTAACCCTGGGGACAGGGGGAGGGAAGGGGCAGGTGTGCCACCCACCAGGTAGGAGGGGGGAAGGCTCAGGGGACAAGTGACACCTGGATAACCTAATGCCCCCCAGGGCTGAGAGCATCTTTTGAACTTTCACCAATCACACAACTCCTTGCTGGAATGCAAAGACTGATGGACAGCACTCAGCAAGAGGCAAGGGGAGGGGAAGGGAGAAGGTACTGGCCCACCTGGGAAAGGAACTGGGATAGCTAAAACAGGATATTGCTAAAATAGCTAAAACAGGATATTGCATCACACTGCAACAGAACCCCATGGGGATAGGAATAAAATCTGGAATCTGAACAGGAATAGAACCTGGAACTGCCACAGGGATGGGAATAGAACCTGGAATCTGAATGGATATGGGAATAGAACCTGGAACCCCGCACAGGAATGGAAATACAGCCTGGAATCTGAATAGATATGGGAATAGAACCTGGAACCCCCCACAGGAATGGAAATACGGCCTGGAATCTGAATGGATATGGGAATAGAACCTGGAACCCCGCACAGGAATGGAAATACAGCCTGGAATCTGAATGGATATGGGAATAGAACCTGGAACCCCTCCATGGGGATGGGAATAGAACCTGGAATGTGGATGGGCATGGGGATAGAACCTGGAACCCCAAAGGGATTGGAACAGAAGCCAAACCCCACAGGAATGCCTGGCAGCTGTCCCTGTGCCCTGCAGTGCCCGGGTTCCTGCCCTTCCTCCTGCTCAGCTCTGTGTTTGTGGCATTTGGTGGTGGTGGTGCCTGCATTGGAATTTGCTGCTGCAAATGCTTCAAATCTGCCTGAGGGGCAGCCAGGTGGACTCAGGGCTGGCCAGATGTGGCTGCTGGAAGCTGATGTTCCCTGTGCCCTGTCCAGCTCCATGGCAGTGCCCCCCAGAGCAGCCCCTGTGTGTCTCTGTCCCCTCCTGTCCCAGGGCTGGCTCCAGACCCTCAGTTCCCCCTCTCCTGCTCTGCAGAGCTCTCACACCCCTCCCGTGGCCACCACAGGGTCCCCACTGCCCACTCTGCCCTTGGGGCCCCTCTTTTCCTCAAAACCCGTGGACACAGGGCCAGCACTGTCCCCATTGGGGTGACACTGGCTGACCCTGTGCTGTCCCAGCTGTTAATGTCTGAGGGTGCCTCACTCAGCCAGATCCCATCTCATCGTTCTAAGGAGTTCTCTGGGACTGAAAGGAAGACTTTCAATCTTGCAGCAATTTTGTGCCTTGATTTTGGATTTTTACAGCTCTGAAGGTGACATTTTAGAACTTACTGTATCTTCTTGGGCTTTTTAACTTGGATTAGGAGAGCCCACACATTGTCAACAAGTGGCTCGAGGGTTGGTGTCATCAGCAGAATTTTGGGTTCTTTGATTACAGGCCAATTTTATGGCACCTGGCCTGCTGGAACTGAATGGGCTCCATCTCTCTGTTAAGGGTAGAAGAATTTTAGCTCATGACCTGGCAGAACTTGTTGAGAGGGCTTTAGACTAGATTTGAAGGGGGTAGGGAAGCAGCTGGGCTGTCTGGAAGCAGGCCCAAGGGTGGTAAGCCTGAGTTAGGGCTGAAATCAGCAGCCCAGCTGAGGTGCATGTATACCAGTGCATGTAGAATGGGTAACAAACAAGAAGAGCTGGAGGCCGTGGTCCAACAGCAAAGCTGTGATGTAATTGGCATCAGGGAAACGTGGTGGGATGACTCACATGGCTGGAGCACTGCACTGGATGGCTACAAGCTCTTCAGGGGAGACAGGAAAGGGAGAAGAGGTGGAAGGGGGGCCCTTTATATCAGGGAGGCTTTGGGCACCATAGGTATTGAAATTAATGATGATGAAGTTGAATGCCTGTGGGTGAGAATTAGGGGGAAAGATAACAAGGCTGACATCCTACTGGGAGTCTGTTATTGTCCACCCAACCAGGAGGAAGAGGTGGGCAACTCATTCTACAAGCAGCTAGAGAATGTTTCAGGATCACCAGCCCTTGTTCATTAGGTGACTTTAACCTACCAGACATTTGCTGGGAACTCAATACAGCAGGAAAGAGGCAGTCCAGGAAATTTTCAGAGTGTGTGGAGGACAACTTTTTGTCACAGCTGGTGGGTGAGCCCACCAGGAGAGGGACTGTGTTAGATCTGCTGTTTGCAAATAGAGATGGGCTGGGGGGAGATGTGGGGGTTGGATCTCTGCTTGGGGCACAGTGATAATGAAATGATAGAGTTCTCAATATTTGGTGAAATCAGGAGGAACATCAATAAGACTTCTACACTGGACTTCCAGAGGGCAGACTTTGGCCTGCTTAGGAGACTTATTCAGAGAGTTCCTTGGGAAGCAGCCCTTAAAAACAAAGGAGTCCAGGAAAGGTGGGTGTGCTTCAAAACAGAGATCTTGAGGGCACAGGAACAGACTGTCCCTGTGTGCCCAAGGATGAGTCAACAAGGCAAATGCCAGCCTGGATGGGCAAGGAGGTTTTGGGGAAACTTTGAAATAAAAGGAGGATGTATTATCTTTGGAAGGAGGGTCAGGTCTCTCAGGAAGTATTTAAGGGGCAGCTGGGGCATATAGGAAAAAATTAGGCCAAAGCTCAGTTCAAACTTAATTTGGCAACTTTTGTAAAGGATAATAAAAAATAGTTTTACAAATGCATCCATTGTAAAAGGAAGTTAAGACCAACCTTTGTTCTCTATTGGATGGTGGAGGGAACTTAGGAACTGCAGATGAGGAGAAGGCAGAGGGGTTTAACACCTTGTTTGCCTCAGTCTTTAGTGGGAACGCAGCTTGTCCTTGGGACAACGGGTGGGTGGTGTCAGGGAGCAGAATGGTGCCCCCATTAGCCAAGAGGAGGCAGTCAAAGAACTGCTGAGCTGCTTGGATGTTCATAAATCTCTGGGACTAGATGGGATCCACGCCAGGGTGATGAGGGAGCTGGCTGATGAGCTTCCCAAGCTGCTCTCTGTGGCATTCACATTCTCTGAAAAAATTCCTTTGCCCAGGATTTTTCTCCTGGGAAGCCTCAGAGAAAAAGGAAAACATTTCTTCTCTCATTTGCTTCTCCTGTGTTTTGCTCCTTTGGAATGTGTTTGGAGATTGTTTACCTACAGGGGATTGTTCCATTGGATTCTGCTGTGAGTTGTTTTGACTCTTTGGCCAATCAGGGCCAAGCTGTTTCAGGACTCTGGAAGGAGTCAGGAGTTTTCATTATTATCTTTTTAGCATGTGTAAGTATCCTTTCTGTATTCTTTAGTATAGTTTAGTATTCTTTAATACAATATAGTATTATATAGTAATAAATTAGCCTTCTGAGAACATGGAGTCAGATGCATCATTCCTGCCTTTGTTGGGGCATTCCCTGCAAATTCAATAGCTCTCCATCATTTTCCAGCAGTCCTGGCTCCCTGGTGAGGTTCCAGATGGCTGGAAGCTGGCCAGTGTGACACCCATTCACAGCAAGGGTGGGAAGGAGGATCCTGGTAATTACAGGCCAGCCAGCCTGACCTCAGTAGCCAGTAAGGAAATGGAGCAGTTTCTAGTGAGTGTCATCACCCAGCACTTCCAGCATGGCTGGGGATCAGAGCCCCCCAGCAGGGGTTTAGGAGGGGAAGGTCGTGTTTGACCAACCTGGTCTCCTTCTATGACCAGGTGACCCTGCTGGTGGATGAGGGAAAGGCTCTGGATGTGTCTGTTGGGACTCCAGCAAGGCCTTTGGCTCTGTGTCCCACAGCACAGTCCTGGGAAAGCTGCAGCCCAGGGCAGGGACAGGAGCACTCTGTGCTGGGCTCAGACCTGCCTGGATGGCCCAGAGAGTGGTGCTGAGGGTGCTGCATCCAGATGGGGCCAGGCACCAGGGGTGTCCCTCAGGGCTCTGTGCTGGGGCCAGCTCTGATCAGTGTTTGCACTGATGATGTGGATGAGGGATGGAGGCTTTCATTAGTAAATCTGCAGACCTGTCTCAGGTTGCAAGATGTTATTGGGGTGTGTGTGTTCTGTCCCCATCTGTCAGAGCTGGGCAGTTCTCTGCTGTTCTTGGGGCAGTTTTTTCTTGATCTCTCCCCCAGCCACTCCTCCCTGCAGGAGATCTCTGCTGTCCATGGCCACTGAGTGTCCCTGCAGGGCTGATCCAATTCCAGCATCCCATGGGGAGATGCTGCGCCCAGGGCAGGAGCCAAGCATTCCTACCTGGATCCAATCTGAGGTGCTGGGACAGCACAGCAGCCTTTGCCCAGTGCATTGCCAGAGGAGCAGCTTCTGCTGCCCTGCATGGCCAGAGGGAGCCCAGGCCCATCTCCAGCAGCCCTGGAGCTGCAGAGGAAAACTCCCCCCTTGTGCAGGATCCCTGCTCCAGCAGAGCCACAGCTGGCACTGCAGGAGGGCTGAGCCCCCATGGGATGGGGCTGTGCCACCCCCTCACACACAGGGGACAGGGCACGGTCTGACTCTGGCAGGGTTGGTTTGTATCACTGCATTTGTATTTTTAATTTCCCTAGTAAAGAACTGTTATTCCTGCTCCCATATCTTTGCCTGAGAGCTCCTTAATTTCAAAATTATGACAATTCAGGGGAGGGGGTTTACATTTTCCATTTCAAGGGAGGCTCCTGCCTTCCTCAGCAAACACCTGGCTGTTCAAACCAGGACACGACACTAAGCTGGGAGCTGTGTCCATCTCCTGGAAGGTAGGAGGGCTCTGCAGGGAGACCTGGAATGGTTGGATGGATGGGCAGAGTCCAATAAGATGATGTTTAATAAGTCCAAGGGCCCAGTCCTGCATTTTGGCCACAAAAAATGTGCTGTGTCCAGCTCTGGCCCCTCAGCTTGGGAAGGACCTTGGGACACTGAGCACATCCAGAGGGGACAACGAGGCTGGAGAGGGGCTGGGAACACAAACCCTGTGAGGAACCCCTGAGGGAGCTGAGGGTGCTCAGCCTGGAGAAAAGGAGACTCAGGGGTGCCCCCATCACTCTGCACAGCTCCTGAAAGGTGCCTGTGCTCAGCTGGGGCTGGGCTCTGTCTCCAGCAGCACTGACACAACCAGAGCACACAGCCTCAAGCTGAACCAAGGGAAATACAGGTTGGATGTTAGGAAAAGTTTTTTCCAGCAAGGGTGAGAAAGTTCTGGAATGGCTGCCTAGGGAGGTGGTGGAGTGCCCATCCCTGGGTGTGTTTAACAAAGCCTGGATGTGGCACTGGGTGCCAGGGTTTGGCTGAGCTCTTGGGGCTGGGCTGGACCCCATGATCTTGAAGGTCTCTTCCAACCTGGTGACTCTGATAATTTTAATGTGAGATCCTGAGGCCTGCACACCTGCTCAAGGCCTGACTGAAGCTATAAAAATGAGCTCCAGCCTCCCCTGGTCCTTTCAGGCTGCCATGCCACATTCTGAGGACATTTCAGAGGATTTGGGCTCCGTTTCTGTGGCTGTCACTGCTCAGCAGCTCAGGACAGGGCAGTGCCTTTGTGGGGTTTTTGTTTGTGGGGTTGTAAAGCACAGCAGGACTGGACTAAACCCTTCACTTCCAGCAGGAAATTGGATGGTGGAAAACTGCCCTGTCCCTCATGGACTCTCAGTGCTGCTAAAGGAGCAACTTCTATCCCTGATTTCACTGAAATGTAATTCAGTACAGATGCTACACAAAGATAATAAACCACTAATGTGTTGCTTCCTCTCTTCCAGTGGCTTGGTGGTTTTTTTTCCTTTTTTCCCATAACTGGACACTCCAAATGCCTGAAGAATTAAAGGCTGAGGGAAGAACAAAGTGAGATTCCAGGCAGTTTTCCTGAGGAGCAGCTCCTGGCTGCAGCCAGGCCCTTCCCAGCGGGATACTGATGGGAAGGAGTTGTCAAAATCCACAAGTCACTGCTGGAGTGTTTTAACAGCTCCTGCCAGCTGGGAATCCTGAGGGATTGGCTTGTTAAATGGACTCCACAGGTGTCACCAGCAGGAGCAGAGCCCTTACAAATCTTACTTGGATAGAAGGAAATGCTGGAGCTTTCCCCCTCCTAGTGCTGCCTATCCAACAGCAGATTGGAAAAATAAAAAGTTGGGAAATGTCTCCTGTAATTCTCTGGCATTCACAGACTTTGGATAAACAAATGTGACCTTACACTGATTTATTTTACTTCAGAATGTTACATCAGAGTTGTGGTGAGCACAAAGTCCTGCAGTTCCTCTCATATTGTATCCAAGTGGCCTCATTTGTAGGGAAAAAGTCATAATTTGATCATTCCTGGCTCTTTCAGGGGGGTGAACCAGGAATTTCACAGAATCCAGCTGACCCTAAAGAAAGTGGCAGAGAGGGCTGGGGCTGTGGGGGGCATCAGGATGAGACCAGAGCTGCCTGCTCAGCTGCCTTTGGGTGGCTGCTGCCAGCAGGAGATTGCTCAGCACCTCCTGACACCTCCCTGGGGCTGGAATCCCCTGGGTGCTGAGCCCTGGCTGCCACAGGAGCTGCTGGAAATGAGTTCAGTTACCCAGACACTGCACTGGGAATGTCCCTGAGCTGTCCCACCAGTGTGGCATGGAGTGTGTTTAACTCCAATAATGGAGAGAGGGCTGGGAGGGCTTAAAGGAGACAGAAATCCCTGTCAGAGGAGCTGGGAAAGGCAGGATGCCCTGATCAATTAGATAATTATTGCCACCAATTATTCAGAGAGAAATCAAACACAACTACTCAAGTTGCAATCACAAAAGAATTCAGGAGCAAAGATGCCCATCCAGCAACCCTGAAATTTGCCTGGGTGATAACAACAGAACAGGAAATCACACTTACATCAGCGCCACAACCACTACAAATAAAAGCAAGATTCCACATGTAGGGAAAGTGTTTCTGTCTCCTGGGTTATAAATGATTTTTTCTTTGTCATTAGTGCTCCTGCTTCTTTTGCTGAATAAACAATCCCACCTGATTTCCCTGCTCCACATGAGCTGTGCAAGCAAATAATATTTTCATTTCTTTTCCCCTCGCCTAGGAGGAAATCTTTCCTTTCTATTAGGAGATGGCTGCATGGGAATATTGGTCAATGATGTATGAAATGAGGGGAAGAGTGAGTGAGAGGCTGTCTGTAGGTAATTCAGATAGAGATTTATCTAAAATAACTGGATATTGTTAGATGTTATTTCTGTGGGTTTAGCCCCTCAGTGAGTGTCATTTCACAAACCAGAGGGAACAACATTGTTCTCACCTGATTTTGTGTGTGCTTCACTTCTTTCTGCTGGAGAGACCCAAACTGTTCCTGTGTGCCACAAATCCTGGGGTGACACAACCTCAGGGAAATGTGTTCCCCATTTCTTGGGAAAGGATCCCCATTTTGGGAAGAAGGAGCCTCTTTTTGTCTCAGGAGGATCTGACTCAATGTCTGGGTTTGAAAATCCAGGAGTCTGCTAAGGAAGGCAGGAGCCTTCCCTGAAATGGAAAATGCAAACCCCCTCCTTCCAAATAATTATATATATATATATATATATATATATATATATATATATATATATATATATATATATATATATAATATTAAATAATTTTATATATAATATAAATATTAAATAATCCATAATATTATATAATTATATTGACACTGACACATTTTCTGAAAAATACCTTTGCTAGGATTTTTCTCCTGAGAAGCTGAGAGGCCTCAGAAACAAAATGTAACCAATGGTTATCTGCTGCTGTGGAATGCAACAGGTGCATCTGGGATTGGTCTCATGTGGATTGTTTTTACTTAATGACCAACCACAGTCCAGCTGTGTCAGGGCTCTGGTCTGTTATGAGATTTTATTATTCATTCTTTTCTAGCCTTCTTATGTCTCCTTTCTCTTTCTTTTAATATAGTTTTAGTATATAATTTTTTAAATATAATATATATAATAAAATAATTAATCCACCTTCTGAAACATGGAGTCAAGATTCTCATCTCTTCCCTCATCCTGGGGACCCTCAAACACCACCACATTATATATAGAATTTATAATTATAATATTATATATTACAATTCTAATTTTGAAATTAAGGGGCTCTCAGGCAAAGATATGGGAGTAGGAATAACAGTTCTTTAGTAGGGAAATTAGAATACAAGTGGAATAGCACAAAAACCCCCGTGCCAGAGTCAGCCCATGTCCTGTCCCCTGTGTGTCAGGGGGTGGCACAGCCCCATCCCATGGGGGCTCAGCCCTCCTGCAGTGCCAGCTGTGGCTCTGCTGGAGCAGGGATCCTGCACAAGGGGGGAGTTTTCCTCTGCAGCTCCAGGGCTGCTGGAGATGGGCCTGGGCTCCCTCTGGCCATGCAGGGCAGCAGAAGCTGCTCCTCTGGCAATGCCCTGGGCAAAGGCTGCTGTGCTGTCCCAAAGCTCAGATTGGATCCAGGTAGGAATGCTTGGCTCCTGCCCTGGGTGCAGCATCTCCCCATGGGATGCTGGAATTGGATCAGCCCTGCAGGGACACTCAGTGGCCATGGACAGCAGAGATCTCCTGCAGGAAGGAGTGGCTGGGGGAGAGATAAAGAAAAAACTGCCCCAAGAACAGCAGAGAACTGCCCCAGCTCTGACAGATGGGGACAGAACACACACCCCAATAACATCCTGTGCCCTAAGACACCTCAGTGGATGTACTGCTGGCACTGGGAATGCCCAGGAAGGCACAAATGTGGTTCAGGGCTGTCACTGAGGGGAAAACAGACAGATGTGTTTGGGAAACATCCCAGCAGATGCTGGGACACATCCCAGCTTGGTCCCTGCCAGGAGCCAGGCTGGCACAGCCCAGGGGGACAGAGCTGGGACAGCAGCTGGGCTGAGGGATGGGAACTGTGAAGGCAGGAGAACCACGAAGCCTCCATGAACTCCAGCTGCACTTGGGTATCCCAGCTCTGGCTCTCCCTGGAGGCAGAACCTGGGCAGAGACACTGCCGGAGCTGAGCTCAGACACCAAGCCAAGCTTTGACCATCAGCAGCCCTCAGAGATCTGCAGCCCTTTGCCCCCCTCACAAGGATATTTCACTTTCAGGCACCTGGGGGAAGACAAACCTAAAACCAAAACTTTTCCCCCAGATTTTGTAGCATTTGTGCAGTGCCAGGACTGCTGGAGTCCTGCTCCCTTCCCATCAGGCATTAGGGAATAATTGCTACAAATATTAGGCAGAAATTTAAATATATGAGCAAAATCGACCTATCTGGAACTCAGCTAAGCCACATATGATTGGCAACACCCTTCTTGCTCCACAGGGAACATTCCAAGGGTTTGAGCTATTTCAGGCATCATCTCTTCCCACAACAAAGGAGCCTGGGTGGCAGAGAGTGCAAAACCTGAAACACGAGGGCTGTTTAAAACATCTCTTAGCAACCCAGAGATACCCCAAAGCCACTGCTGCAGGAGAGCACTGGTGCCAGTGCTTGTGGGATTTCTGCTTTCCTTGGATCCTGGTGAGGAATTTAGAAGCAGATGCAGGGAACTTGACAGCCTTTATCTTTTTATCTCACCCATTCTTATTCAGATAATTGTCTAATCCTTATTTGAAGCTCCCCAAGGTCTTGGCCTCAGTGATTGAAGTTTCAGTCGTGCTCTGGGGTTTGAAGAGCAAGAAAAATCCAGAGGATGTTCCCTTGTGCTGGAATTCAGGCTGTTCCATGTGGGGGCAGCTGAGAACAGCAGAGATTTCAGCACCAGGGGCAGGGGGGGCCATGCAGGGCTGCAGACGTGGCAGGGCTCCAGAGGCCACCCAAACCCAAATCCTGATGGAATTGCAGAGCTGGAGCCTGAGGGACACCCAGTGCTCAGCACTCCTCCCCTCCCATTTTACAGCATGTCCCATTTCCCACAGGTCAGCTGAGTGCTCCTCACTCTTCACTGCTCTGTGGAGAAAATGGCCTTGGGTTTTACTGGGGGGAGGGAGGGAGGGAGGGAGGTGCTCAGTGTGATCTCCAGAGGTTAATTCCAGATGTGGGGCGGCCACTGAGTGCTCAGGTGGATTCTGCTCTGACAGGCAGAGCTTCCTTCAGATCCTCAAAGGAAAGGGCAAAACACATCCCAGTGAGCAGAGAGGAAAATGGGGAAAATCTGCCACAGCTTCTGGAAGGGGTGCTGGGGAGAGGGGTGTGTGAGGGAAAAACCTTGTGATAAGAGAGGGGAAGAACAAACCATGTGATAGAACAAACTATCAGTGCAATATAAAGACTACTCAGTGCAAATCCCCAATCAGCCAGTGCAAAACAACAACTAAATAACCTTTTAGTGCCACACAACAAGCTTCCATCAAAGAAGGTTTTTTCTGAATGTCCTCCCCACTCAGGTGAGCAGGGATAACCATCCAGGAAGTTTAACCAAGTCATATTTTAAAGTCAGATAATTTAAAATCCCTTGCTGAGGGCTCCTGAAAGCATTCCAGAGCTAAATGCTCTGCATTTCCTGGCTGTCTCCACAAGGACATTTCCACCACCCCAGGGTGCTCCAAGCCCTGTCCAGCCTGGCCCCATCACCCCTCTGAGAGGTGTTCAACACCTGAGCTCCTGCAGAGGAGGATCCTGCAAGGGAAGGGAAGGGCTGGAAATTTGTTTACTGAATCTCAGTCTGAGGTGAGTTTTAGCTCTCTCACGAGGCTTTAGCCACATAATTGCAAATAGTTCTTTTAGCTGAACTTCATAACTCTGAGTTGCAGTGATTAAACTGAAATTCCCATCCCAGACCTGCAGGAAGATGAGGCCTAATAACAACTGTTAAATCTCAATATCACATTCAGCCACCTCAGTAATCTGTTTAAAAAAGCAAACATCTGCAATCTCATTATCAAGCAGCCCAGGGGCTGAAACCTCCCAAGTGGATATGTTGGGAAAGAGAGAAATTTTGCTTAAAAAGGAAGCTTATCTCATCAGGATGAAAAATCTCAACCAAGGAAAGCAAAATGTGCTGGAAAACTTAACCACAACCTTTTTTGTCTCTCAGCGTCTGAGAAATTAAAATTCTCCCCCTCTGAAATCCAGATCCAGCCCATCTTTTAGAACAATGGCTTCAGCTTTATCACAGTCAGCACAGAATTGTTTCTTTGTGACAAGCACAGCTAACACAACAAATAGCCTCACATTCTTCAGGGGTGCTGGTAAATAAATAAAACGAATTCCTGGCACCAGCACAGCTCCCAGTATTTCAGTGTGATAACGATGCTCTGGGGCATTTCATCCCTGCACAGCCCTCATCCATCCCAGGCAGCCAGGGCAGCTTTTCTCCTTTCACCAGTCAAGAGAGAGGAACCAAATGCTGAGGCTGATCTTGCTGAATGTTTCTGGGTGGCTGAGCAGAACCCTGGCTGCATGATGATACACCCATAAAACAATCCAGAAACTCAGTTTCACACAGCTCACAGCATTGCTGGTGCTTCAGCTGCTCCTGGAAGACAAAGTTTCTTGGGAAGGATGACAGAAAACATCATTACATTCATTAACTCCACCCTGTTTCTGTAAATTTGAAGGATTGCAGAGATGTGGACACAGTTAACCAGCACTGCAAAGCCCATTTTAAAGCACTCCATTTCACATCTTCAGTTCTCTACTGTTTTTCTGTGAAATCCAGAATGAGGGGGCTCTACCTCCAGGAAGCAATTGAAGCCTTAAATGCACATTTGACTGAGTAAATTACCCAGCAACTGCTCTGAGCATCCAGCTGGAGACAGGCAGAGATGAACTCAGGGACAAGCACAGCAATGGGTTTTATGCTACAGAATTCACCTCTCTTGGTGGGAAGCAGATGCTGAAGGCTTTGGAAGCACTCTGATATCTTTGATTTCCTTCACAGCAGAAATGCACTGGCTTTAGAAGGGGTGCTTCTAATTAAACTGTTGTTAATGTGTTGTAGTTAATAAATAAATGTGGGTTCAAGCCTCAGCATTAAAATTTGAATTTGACAAAACGTGGGCTGGTTTAGATCTGGGGGTTTATTTTAGCAGGCTGTAAAAGAGATCAGATCCCATTCTGCTTTTCAAACATGGAATTTCTACCCATGGAAAAATGATAAATGATGGAGAGCTGTCCTGTCAGCAGAGGACAGAGTGAGGAACAGTGGAAATAATATTTTGTTACTGACTTTCCTTGGAATGGGCAAATGGGCAAATTCCTTTCATCTCCCCACCCAATCCATAGCTGTGCAAACCAGGGCACTGAGGATGTGCTGCTATTCCAGACCTTGCACGGGACACTAATCTCCTTATGCTCCTAAATCAGCTCCTGTTTTAGCCCAGGACAGCCTGACATCTCTGCTCCTTTGTCAGCTCTGCCTCAGTGTCCCCCTGGGCTGATCAAACCACAATAATGAACATTTTACTGACCCTGCACAGGCTGTGGGACCAGTGTCCAGCCCAGTTCAGCAGCTCTGTCCTTGCCTGGGGTCAGGGGCAGCAAAGCAGATTCCAAATGGGAGCACCTGAAGATTTCCCTGCCAGGCTCCCACACCAGGCCATGCCTGTTACACAAGACTCAGATTAAAAATCAGAAACTGTTGCCAAAATATTGGTGAAAGGGCTGGCCAGGGAGTGTTTCAATAACTTCTGTTTCGAACATCACATGCTCCAACTCAGCTCTGCCTTAAGAACAGAAAAGCCATGTAGGTAATTTTTAAATTACTTTTTTGCCATTAGGACAGTGTCTTGTACCCAGAAGTTGAACACAGATGGCCCTCAAGACACCTGTAATTCTTTGTCTGCAGTAATAAACATGCAAAATGAATAATGAAGAGGCACCTGAAGCCATTGGAAGCCCTGTCCACAAGCAACACTTGCTGTGACTCCATAATTTTATTTTCCTTTCTAAATAAAAGATACTAAAATGGTTTTTTTTTGACTCAGTAACACTGAATACATCATTGCAACAAGAGGCCTGGGTGTGATAGCAGAACTGATAAGGTGACCTAGGCCAGGGAGGAATTAGGGGGAAAGTGTTTTAGATGTGGCTGAAAAGATCCCAAATGCCAGCACTAGCAGCTGTGCCTGTGGAAAACTCAACAAAGCTGGGAATGCCCAGGGGAAAGCAGGAAAACACAACCAGATGGAGACATGCCCTCCAAAGCAGCAGCTGGAACTGCACAAGGAGAAATCTTCCAGGCCATTCTGGGAGAGGATCCCAGCACTCAAAGAAATGAAGAATCTGAATTCTTGCATGATTTCCATGTGTACACTGAGTAGGAAGTGTTCACAGGGACGAAAATACCTGGTTTGAACCAAGAAGGAAAGGTGGAATTGGTGCTGGAGTTCACTGAGGAGAGCCAGGAAATTCTGCTTTTGTCTCCAAAGCAGCCCAGGCTGGCAGCAGCCGTGCCAGCCGCTGTCACTGTGATATTTTCTGAAAAATCCCTTCACCAGGATTTCTTCTCCTGGGAAGATGAGAAGCCTCAGCTTCTCCATGTTTTGCTGCTCTGGAATGTGGTCTGGAGATTGTTTATCCAAACATGTGAATTGTTTTTAATTAATGACCAATCACAGTCCAGCTGTGTCAGATACTCTGAACCAGTCACGGGTTTTTATTATTCATTCTTGTTAAACCCTCTAATGTAGCCTTTCTCTTTCTTTAGTATAGTTTTAGTATAGCATAATAAAATATAATATAATATAATGTAATGTAATGTAATATAATATAATATAAATTATATATCATATATTATATATATTATTATATATTATTATATATTATTATATATCATATATTATAAATTATATATAATATATTATTAGAACACATATTATTATAATATATGATATATTATATGATTGATATGATATGATATGATATATGATATGATATAAATAATAATATAAAAGCCTTCTGACAACATGGAGTCAAATTCTCATCTCTCACCTTGTCCTGGGCACCCTCACACCACCACAATGCCCCACGAGCCAGCCTTGGAGCAGCAGTGGGACAGGACTGGAATTTCAGTGGATGGGATGAGCCTGGAGGGCTTTTCCAGCCAGGATGGTTCTGTGGCTGGGACACAGGTGTGACCCCCCAAACAATCCTGGGGAGCAGCAGCATCTCCCAGAGCCCCCACAGGACTGGCACAGCCAGCACCCCATGGAGCTGCCCTCAGCTGGCCCAGCCAGACAAGGAGATTTTGTCAACATTTCCTTGATTTGGGGAGGGGAGAGAATAAAGCTGAAACAACAGCCTGGCTTTTAAGTTATAATAAAACTCCTGCAGCTGCTGTGATTCTCCCAGCTGAGATCAAGTTTGGACTCCTGAGTTTTCAGACAGCAGCCTGGTGTGTGATGCTCCCTGCTGCTGCCAGGGCCCACAGTGACAGGCCCTGCAGTAAGGACAAGCAATTTGATTTATTTTATTTTATTATTTCTTATTGGGTTAGAATGCATTGAAGCACTAGAACTGCTTCTGTTCCCTGCTAATGGTGCCACAGCTTCACTGACCCATCCTGCTCTGTCCCCCTGGGGGCTGAGCCGTGGTTTTGGTATTTCACTCCCTGCTCTGACTGGGATTTGCTCTTTGTTGTGCTCTGGCCTGTACTTCAGGGCAATCCCTTGTTGGAGACACTCAGGCTGCTTGTCACAGAGCTCTGCAAACAGAAGAGCTCTTCACAAATCCTGTGTGTCTGGGGCTCTGCAGGATGGGAACATGTTCAGGAGCTGTGAATCTTCCAGAACATTTGAGCACAAATCCCTGGCAGAACAGAAATACATCTTCACACTTCAAGTTTTAATGAAAACAATCAGCACATTCCAGTGTGTGTTTTCTGCATTTATGTATTTTCATTCAAAATGCATCTTCATACATTCTTTACAAGTATTTTACTTCAAATATTTAATGAACATCACAGAAAATGCAACATAGAATCAATTTGGCTTTTCTTTAATAAACTGTTCCCAAGGCACTACACATATGGCTACACCTTTACACATAAATAAGTGTGCAGTGGATCAGAGTCTGGATTATTATTATTCATAACTAGGAGAGGACTGTGACTGTATTTTGCTTTTCAAAATTCAGGAACAATCCAGCAGAGGCTTTTGAGTTATCACAGGAGTCAGCAGGTGTTCTGTGGATGAGGAATTGGAGAGCTCAAGGCCTCAGAGCTGTAAGCACTCCTCAGTTTGAAGAATTTAGAAAGGTAAATAGGTGCAAGAGATAATAATGGGAAATTCCATTTAATGCAGGACAAAGGCAGGGGATGTAGAATTACCCTTCATGAAGGGAGTAAAGCTTGGCAAGGAGCTCAAACCAGGCAAAACCTTCAGACAGCTTTCCCCAGCTGAATCCATCAGTGGATTGTACAAATCACAGAGGGGGAAAAGTGAGGATCCCTCATCCAATTCTAATCCAGCTGTGGAGAGTGAAATTTTTACGAGTTAAAAAGGAAAATAAAATAATTAAAGCTACAAGTTTTGATAGCTCTGCAGCTCAGGTGTAATTTTTGACAAAAATTACAGTTTGGTTAACTGAACCAAAACTGAATGTTACTTTAATGAAATTTCACCCATTAGGTCATTAAGATCAGTCCATTTGTTTCCCTTGTTTTTCATTATCTACTGTGGAGTCATTCTGGTTTTCTACTGGTGGAAACACATCCCATCCCATGCTGTTTAATTTCCTTAAAAATTTTATTTGCCCATTTCTGGTTTCAAGAGGACTTTAACTTGCAGCTGTTTAAATCAGCAAGGAAACAAAAAGATCATCTCAGAAGGAATTGGAGTCAACTCAAGCTATATTTTAATTTTATGACTGTTCATTTTCTTATATTGGCAATTCCCAGTCAACTCCTCAGGTGAGAGAACATGACATTTTTAACCACTGAAATGCCATAATTTTGAGGTAACTGTGGGCTTCTGGTTGTTATTGCTTAAGATTCAACAGAGGCTGCATCAGAAATGAGCCTTTGAGGAAACCAAGTCTATTATCCCTGCTAGCTGGGGCAATGGCAACCATCATGAAAGTAAAATTACTGCCATTAAATCAAGAAACTAATTAGAATCAGATCATCAAGTTCCTTTTCTGCTGGAGCCTTGATCTCCTGGCATGGCACAGGTGATTTACTCCAGAGCACACACCAGGGCTGAGCTGAGCCTGTCGCTTTAGTGCTTTTCTGATGCTTCTAGAAATTCAATAAACAGCTCAGGAAGGCTCAGTGGCACTTGTGGATGTGGGCTGGCAGCTCTCAGAGAGGAAGGCAGAGCTCAGGAAATCTGGCTCAGGGTGGAGTCAGAGGGAATCAGCCTCTGCTCCCCCTGCACAGCCCTGAGCAGAGCAGGAGCCTTCAGCTGAAGGTCTCAGACACAAATCCTGGCCTTGGTTCCCTCCCTCCACCAACAGAGATCAGTGAGAGATCAGATGGAAGGAGCAGGAGCACAGCTGGGCTCCAGCATCTCAGACACACAGGAGGGATCTCTGTGGTTCCCACAAGGAGACCTGGGCTGGCTCTGACAGGGTTGTGTGAAAAACACGTTCACTGTCCTGGGAAAATGTCAAAAGTTTAATAAAAGACCATGGGAGACAAGGACCACAGAGCAGAGGTAATTATGGGATCAGCCAAGAGCACACCTGCTAGTTTGGGAACACCTTTATATCCCATTTCTATTGCATCAGCCTGTTACATATTCATCAACAATTATGCATGCTAAACTCTTTCCCCAAAGTAGTTTACATGTTCCAAGAATTGTTTAGCATGGCTCCTCCTCAGTTCCACCTTTTAGAGCATGCAGATTCCTTGCTTGTGGTTTTAGTCCATTCTTATCATCTCCTGTTTCTGGGCCTTGGTCCACAAACCTTCAGACACTGAGTGCTGATAACTGGAATATCTTAGCAGGGTCCTCATGCTGTGTTTATTGGATGTGATCCCATCCAAGCAGCATTTTAACACAGGCAAACTTATATCAGCTATTTCACTAAGCTTAATGATCAACAGAAATAAAAACTTTATAACAAAGTTACTTTAACACCACACATGTAAAATCCATTTTAATACTTGCAAAAAGCCAATATTTTAATATGTATCTGTAACATTTGGGAGGCTGTGCACCCTGAAATCCCCTTCATCCCCACACCTGGGAATCTCCTGGGCATGGCAGTGTCTGACCTGCCTGCCAAGCTCCCTGCCAGCTTCCTCCCATCAACCTTCTCCTGCTCTGGTGCTTCAGCCCCTCACATGGAGCACAGGCATTTCACAAATATCCACCAGTGAGCTCAGGAAACCTGGGGGAAAAGCACAGGACTTGTGAGGGTCCCATATTGAGGATGAGAAAGGTGATTCACTCCCAATGATACAAGCAATTAGACAATTAACAAAGGTTAATAATGAATAACATCTGTCACAGCAAGAAGTGCCCCAATGAGAATCCAGGCTGCCACTCCCACCTTATAGGAGCCATTTTCTCTTTATGCCTTTGATTTCCCAGCACTCACCCTTATTTTCCCTGTCTTTGGACAGTAATCAGTGTTTTAAATGTTCTTCAAAATTATATGAGTCAATACAAATTGTCTTCCCATTTGTACCCTTAATTGGGTTTTAAGGCCATTTTAGGCATCTGCATGCTCCCAAGTCTAACAGGAACTCTTAAAAGCCTGAAATAATTTGGGACCAGAACTGACACCTGAGGGTCATTCTATTAATGGGAGTTGAGAGTTACCAGTTTTACAGTTGTTTTGTTTATAACCAGAGGGAAGGACAGGTTTACTCAGTAGCTGCAGCATTACTCAGCACAGAGACCTGAGGAATGTTCCAGAAAGCAGCAAGGAATTTGCCTGGTCCACAAATAAAATCACTATTTAAGATTAAGGGGCTCAGAGTAGGACACTGAAGGTCTCAAATGTCTACACACAAAAGTGGCACAAACCAGTTGCCAAACTTCAGATGAATGTTTCTTTTCTGAGTTATCAAACAACCTCAGAAAATTAAGAGAGTTCTTTCCCAAAAAATATAATCACTCAAAACAAGTCCCCTCCTTCCCACAGGGGAAATGCTCAGAGCAACATTGATGTTCCTGCCTCCAGGACCATGAGGCTGCTCAGAAATGAGCTAAAGCTCAGGAGAGATTCTAAAAGTCCTCTGAACTACAAAATCAGTCCAGGTTCTCCAGTAGAAATAATATTCCACCAGCAAAGGACTGGAAAGGAAAACAGAAAATCCCTTGCTGATAGGACCCACAGCAGGTGTAGGGCACTTCAGTGCTTCAAGAAATTGGAATGAATAAATTCTGTGGTTTTAGGCTAAACACAGAGTCAGTATGAAAAGCTGCTAATTTCTAAATTAAAGCATTTGCTGAACTGGCAAAGTAACTCATTGGTTTGAAGGTATCCTGACAGAGTCCCAAAAGAGTCAACCTATTACCAAAGCACCCTGATTAATAAGTGCAGTATTGATCTGCCAGGAGCAGGGGATGCCTTTGCTGATCCCCTTGGAAGCTCTTCCCACTGCAATGCACTGGGAATTCAGCAGGATGGGCCACAGGGAAATCATGAGGCAAAAATAATAAAAGGAGAGAAGAAAATGAAGGAATCTCAAGCCTTCACTAGACAGGTTTCTGATTCTCCTCTTTCCCATGAATTCATGTCATGTTCAGGCTGTAACATTCCTTGGAAAAGCAAGGAAAAACCACTGCTCTCCAACATCCAGCTATTTAAATCACCTCCAATAACTCTGTACAATAATTCTGGAAAAAGAACTGATGCAAACCTGCAGACAAACAACCAAACTGAGCTAGAAACCAACCCCTCTGGGTGTCCCTGGACCTGGGCTTTTCCAGGCTGCTGGTGTGAAGCAGCACTGAGTTATTCACACACAAAAGGTTTGAGGCTGTTGGGGAAGATGGGAATTAGAAATTCAGTGTCCACTGGATGTTTCCATACACATGGATATCCATCCCTGTGAATGGAGATTTGATAACGCTGCCTCATGGAACTTTATTGCATTTTCAGATGTTTTCCCACTGGGTTATTGAAATTCTGTAAGAAGGGAGGACTCAGGAGGAAATCTGCAGTTTGCAGGCACAAAGGAGGAAGATAAAATTTGCTGTTTCCCACCTCCTTAGGACAGGGGGAGGAAGGATATTTCTCCAGCTAAAAGCACAAGGAAAACCAGGAGGGCAGGGATGGCCTTGCTGACTGGAGTGTCGTTTCCAACACCAACCCCAAAGCATAATTAACAACAGCTGCCTACAATATGGATTTTCTTTTTTTCCCCTGTCTGGAACTCAGTTGCCACGTTCACCATCTCATTGGTATGCAGGGCTCTGATCTGCCAGGGACACCTGCCAGTCTCCAGCAAAGATCAATCCATTTGCTAATTAGGGATGGGAGTTAATGGCAGCTGAAACGGCCACTTGAAATACAGCAGCCCCTAAACAATGACTTCCCAGCGTGCTGCCTGCCCCAGAGCCTTCCCTTTGTCATCTTCTCAGCCTCTGCACTCTCCTGGATGATTTATGGTGTCTGGGGGCTCCTTGGCAGTACTTTCTGTGCTGATAAAGAGGAGAACCTTGACTGTATCTTAAATTGTCAACAAATGCTTGCAAATTTCCTAAGAGTTCTTGCATTTGTCCTTCATATTTCCAGAATTAAAAAAAAAATGTTCCAGCTTGAAACTGCCCTTTCCTACAGAGTAATGCCCATGAGCATCTCATTATTGAGCCCCAGGAAGTTTCCCCACAATCCAAATGTGCTTAATTCCACTGGCCTCAGCCCATCATTCCCAACTGGATACCCAACCTCGTGCTGACAGCCCAGTTCATTCTGCTGGCATCATTAATTATTGGAGAAACACACCTGGCAAGAGTGAGTTTCACAGGCTAAAAGGGATAGTACAACTTTAATAGAAGGAGACATCAAAAAGCATTTGCCCAGAGCAAGGAATTCAACAATTGTGTTTAAATTTAATATAACAAGTAATAAAGAGTTGAGCTGGAGTCAAAGTCTGTCACTGGCTCCCCCACAATATTATTTATGGCTCTATATAGGCCCAGCTCCATGACTTCAGCAGGCAGAAACCTTAATACCTTGTGACACAACTGGGCTGAGCCATCTAATATCACCCACAAATCCCTGAAAAACAAATACTCCTTCAAATAATTATGCTGTTCCAACATCATAACTTCCCAGGCAGTGTTGAAATGTCCTGTTTTAGGGAAGACCACTGAAAAGCCTTGTCTGTATCCTGGGCTTCAAATCAAAAACCTTTAATATTAGGATCACACTCTGCACTGAATAAATGTCAGAGAAATAAACTTGACGGAACAATATATTTTTCATGCTCTAAAATGAATTTTAAAAAGGACTTAGAACAGGAAACTACAAAGTCTTTAACCTCCAGGGGGAAAAAAATCAAATACCACCCAGGTCACTAATAATCTAATGTCAACTGTTTCCATAAAAAATGGGCAATGATAAATAATCAAAGCATTTAGTGGGAGCTGTGGGGATCTGGGTTATTCTCAGTTATCCTGTGTTATTCTCTGTGCATGTTGATTAGATTTTTAAAGAAAAGGAAATGTTTCTCCCAGCCCTGTTTCCCTGTGGTTTTTAACCCAGAGCATGAAATCTCTCCCTTTATTTTCTAGATCCTTCCAGATCCTGACCTCTCTCAGCCTGGCTGCCACATTATCTTCCTGAGAAGGAAAACACCTCAGAGCAGCCAGTGCAAGGTGAACCTCTGGGCTGGACAGGTTTAGGACACAGGGCAGGTCTGGCTGGTCCAAACTGTACAGAATTCCAGAATTCCATAATCCCAGAATTCCAGATTCCTGCCTCCACGAGCTGCTGGCATTGAGCTGGCTCCTGCACTGCCCTTCCACTCACACACCCCTCTGATCACTGCTCTGGATGGGCACAAAGGGTACAAGAAATGTTTATCCCACATAAATTATTTTAATTTCTTGCAGCAAACTACAAGAAAAGGGCCAGCCCCAAGCAGCTCACTCAGCAAACAAGTGAATGCTACAACTTGAACAATGGGCAGGCAGAGCTGTTTATTTCACCACTGCATCAATGCATTTATTACTCTCCTGCATCCATCTCATGCTGCCCAATCTTTCTTTATAGGAAATGTAGAGATCAGCACAGAGTTCTCTGTTCCAAGAGACACGAGATCACTTCTGCTGCACTTCAAATGCGAGAGAAGACAAAAATCTCTTGTCCGTTGGCCAGGCAGTCCAAACTCAGCATGAGGACGAGACCCCAGTAACAGATAACACTGCACCCCAGGACTGGAGAATCAGGTTTTCTTGCCAAAAAAGACTTCAATGAAAAAAAACAAAAACCAACAAACAAAAACCAAACAACAAGAAGAACAAAAAAAAAAAAAAACCCCAAAAAATCCCAATTAAAAAAAAAAAAAAAACACACAAAAAAATCAAAACCAAACCATCAACCAAAAACCAAAAAAAACCACCCCAAAACAAACCAAAACAGGAAGTGGTATTAGCTAACCTGAAATAGCAATTTTAAAGCAAGATCCCAGAATAGAGAAGAGTTGCTTTTATCATGATATAACCTATGGCAATTGTACCTGAAAATACAGAAAGATTTCATGCCCTGGAATACTTTTTGCATCTTATTTCCACGAAGTGTCACATCCAAGGCCATCTGCCTTCATCGTCTTGGGTGTAATACACTGTCCTAAAGGTAAAAAAAGTAATTTAAAAAATCCCCTAGTGTTTCTCTTGGCTTTTGTGTTCTTGTGGCAGAGCTGGAGCTGACCGTGCGGGCTTTTCTGTCACAGCTCCGGGCAGCCCTTTCTCGGTGTTTGTGCAATGTGGGATCCTGTGGGGATCAAACACACCCGGGGGGGATCAAACACACTCGGGGGGGATCAAACACACCCAGGGGGGGATCAAACACACCCAGGGGGATCAAACACACCCGGGGGGGATCAAACACACCCGGGGGGGATCAAACACACCCAGCTCAGCTCCCCAGCCCCGCTCCCTCACCCTTCGCGAACCGCCGGACTCGCTCCAGCTCCTCAGAGCTCTCTCCAGACCCAGACTCGCTGTGGGGCTCAGCCGGGACGGGACGTGCAGCACAACCCCGACCCCACAAACCCGGCACCATTCAACACCGACCCCACAAACCCGGCACCATCCAACCCCGACCCCACAAACCCGGCACCATTCAACACCGACCCCACAAACCCGGCAGGATTTCAGGGCCGGATTTTCCGCCTCAGCCGCGGCCGGCCCGGGCTCCGCTCCCCGCCCCGCTCCGCCCTCAGCGCCCGGGGCCGCCCCTTCCCTCCCGGGGGAGCCGGGCCGGGGTAAGGAGCGAGGTTCTGAGGGCCAGAGGGGGGAAAAGTCGCTCTTAGAGCCCGTCCCTGAGGGCTGAGAGCAGCGAGGGAAGGGCAGAGCAGCTCCCGGAGCCCGTGAGGGGCGGGCACGGCCCTGGCCGGGGGAGCTGCCGGGCACGGAGCCGCTCCAGGGCTGGAGCCGGGCTGGGAGAGCTGGGAGTGCTGCAGAGAAGGCTCCAGGGAGAGCTCAGAGCCCTTCCAGGGCCTGAAGGGGCTCCAGAGAGGGACTGGGGACAAGGCGTGGAGGGACAGGACCCAGGGAATGGCTCCCACTGCGGAGGGCAGGGATGGATGGGATATTGGGAATCAGGAATTGTTCCCTTTGAGGGTGGGCAGGCCCTGGCAGAGGTGCCCAGAGCAGCTGGGGCTGCCCCTGGATCCCTGGCAGTGCCCAAGGCCAGGCTGGACACTGGGGCTGGGAGCAGCCTGGGATGGTGGGAGGTTTTTTCCCACTATCTCATCTAACCATACTCTCTTTCCATTTCAGCTCATTCCCCCTTGTTTTGACACTATCTGCTGTTAAACAGGCTTACCTACCTGCAAATAGTCCTACCTTTTCTTTCCTGTAATTTCCTTTTAGACACTAGAAAGGGGGAAATTAGAATTTTTTTTAATGAAGAATTTTATCCAAGCATTACTGTAATCCACTACAGATTTGAAAAGAACAGTGCTCAGATTTCACAGCTCATGTTCAGTGGTAGTTGGTTCTGTACATTTACCCTGTGGATCTGAACGTGTGCTGCTCGAATCCCTGCTTTGGCTTGATCACGACTGAGTTGTGATTTTACCCACCTGTTGTGGTGGTTAAATCTGGTGGGATGTGCCTGTAGCATCCCAGTGTTCCTCCCATGTTGCTGTGAGCAATCCTGTGAACCTGATTTTGTTTTTGTTTTTGTTTGCAGTGCTGTCCCATGGCAGCTGCCCCAGCAGAGAGCTCCAGGAGCCAGGGGAAGGGGCTGGGGTTGAGCCAGAGTCACAGCAGCTCTGCCTTGGACTATTCAGGAGACACCTTTGAGTCCTTCAGCGAGGAGGAGGAGAGTGAAGCACCTGGATCCTGGTGTTCCACAGAGGATTTGGAGGGGGCAGCTGTGTCAGAGGCTTTGGAAAGCTCAGCATCACTGGCAGGGCAAAGTGCTGCAGGTATGCAGAGCTCTCCCTGCTTGAGGCCTGCCTTCCACAGCTTCAGTCAGTGCAGGGGGGACTCGAATCAGGAAAAATAAACATGTGAAAATTGCATACAGTGTCCTTGCTGTGCAAGGTGCCCACCAGATCCATGCTTCAGACAGCTCCATGGGAAGGACTTGGCCATGGAAATCCTTCCTTAGTAATCTTGTGATGCTGAAATTCTGTTGGCACCTTAAAAAACAATTCTCCAAGCTACTTTTTACCATGTATGAAAAGTAGCTGGGCCATAAAACAGTTTTTCCATGGGATAGTTCCATGATTTGAAATACTGAAGAGGGCTGGGTAGGACCTTAAAGCTGCAGCAGAGGATGGATAAAGCAGAAGCTGAAATCTGTGGCCTCATCTGTGTTTTGCTGTGGCTCAGGGTTTCTCCTCCCTAGCAGGGAGAACTGGCACATTCAAGTGGAGGATTATTTGCCTCCCACTTTGCTTTCCTCACAATGTGTGTTCAAAGTTGCCTTTTTTCTTTGCAGAGGAGGAGTTTGAAGCAGTGGATCCTGCAGCTGTGGAAAGAGCTGCCATAGGGAAATGGATTGATGCCATGGGAAAATGGATTGATCTGAAAAATAAAGACACTGGGATTAGGCCAGACAAATCTGTCCTCAGAACTCCTGCTGGTGAGTTGGGTAACTTCAGCAGAGCCTGTAATTGTTTCTTTTGGAAGGAGATGTAAACTTGACTTAAATTTTATACACAGGCTATTAAATTAAGCCAGCTAATTAGCCTGGCTTAATTAGTCAAGTAATTAAGTGCAAAGTTTCTCTTTTATGCTTTCTTGGAGAGTAGTTTGTGTCCCATATCACACATGGCTTTGATGCTGCCCCCATGTAGTGACATTATCCTGGTGATGCATTACCACAAAACCTGGAAAAGTACATTCAAAAATGTCCCCATTTTTGGCATTTGTTTAATTCAGGTTTTTTCTGTCCAGCTGTAGAGGTACTAGGAAATTTGGGCATTTTCCCCTCCAAAATGAACATGACCTCAGAATTTATTGTGTGAAACGGGTTTTCCCCCTTGTTAATCAACAGTATTGATAATTGAATTATTTGTTTGCCCTTTTTTAGTTCCTTTCCCAAGCTGAGGGAGGCAGTAGGGCACCAATTTTGGCAGGAACAATGGAGCAGCTTTACCCAAATAATGATGGAGTGCAGGGAGGAGGAGGAGGAGAAGGGAAAGGAGGAAGGAAGGATCCATTTCCATGTACCAGTTATGCAAGGAACTGTGAGAGCAGATGGTGGGATGCAAGCCCTGCTAAAGTCTGTCAAAAAGTGGGTCAGAGATGCTATTTTTAATTAAGAAAAAAGAGCAAGAAAGCTGTAACTGAGCAAAAAATAATGGGAGCAGACGGGGAACCTTCCTCAATCTACACGTTGATGGGAGGTGAGCACACTCGGAGTTCTGTAGGTCACTGTGGGACAGTGATCCTCCTGCCTGGGCCCTTCACGGTGTGGGATTTGTGCACAGCATCCTCAGAACACCCCCTGTCCTAAAGAAGCAGCAGCTCAGGTCACTGCCAGGCTGGTCTGAGTGGCAGAGCTCCTTCCCCACAGTGGCAGTGCTGGGGGCTCCTGACTCATCTCCTGCACTCCTCTGCTCTGCAGTCAGGGGAGTGTGAGCAGCTCTTCCTGGCCTCTTCCTCCAGGAGAATCTTCCCAAAATACATCACAGTCCTGTGACTGATTCCTGGAGACACAGAATGGGACCTGCTGGGTTCAGAGGCACTGAAGGAAGGGTGAGCCACAGCTGAAGGTTGAGGATGTTTTCCCTTGAAAGTTGTGCTCAGAGGATTTTATTCATGGAAGCCCTTGCAGATCCCTGCAGTTCTGCACCAGGGAATGCTGTGCCTTTGGCTGGTGGCTGCTGATGGCAGGGAGGGTCAGAGTGCTCACTAGGGCTGGAGCAGCAAATCCTGTGCCATGACCTTGAGGTGAAGGATGCAGAGCTGGCTTGTCCTTGCTGCTCCTGTCACTTGTCCCTGTGGCAGCCTCGGGTACATTGGTGCTTCCAGTGTTCCATATGAAAAGCACAAAATATGGTTTATGCTTTTCTTTGATGCAAACACAGTGCCCAGCCATGCTATCCCCAAATCAATCATAATTAGCCAGGCATTGCATTTTTTTTTAATTGCAGAATATTACCATAAAATAAACACAGCAGATAATCTTCTGATATCTGTAAATGCTTCTCTTGAACTTCATCCTTCAGCACTTGGTAATCTCCAACTCTTGTATTGTTTTAGCAGCTTGGAGATGTTTTTTAGTGCAGTAGATGAGCTCACCTGGAAGTGGATTGCTGCACACTGAGTCCCCTCAGAACACTCAGCTCAGTGAATCACTGAGCACACAGGGTTCTCTGAATTGGGGTTTGTTTTATTGCCTCAAGACTTTCCTTCTCACCTTACTGCTAATAGGGTTAAATGTGATGGGGGGAGCAAAAGGTTCTGGTTTGCCTGTAGGAACACTCTGGAATGTCATTTTTATTTTTCATGGTTTTCTTTGTGGGCTGAAAGAAGGAAAACACACTGGCCTCAGGAGAAGTGAGAAATTTTCATCAGAGTTCTTTGTCCTTGCACCCCAGTGTGGAGGCATGAGCTGTTGTTAGGCAAATGCATCACAACATGAGTGTAAATCCTCAGTTCCACAGAGATTGCTCCATGTTAGTCATCTTTAAAAAGTACTCAGGAAAAGGCAATTCTTCAGCTTGGCTGTATCTGAGAATTCAGGTGGGGCTCCTGAGCCCCCTGGCTGGTGCTGTGCTCACAAGCTGCCTCTCACTTTTGTCAAGTGTCTCCATCAAATGCTTTGCCTGTTTGTTTTTCTGCACTGTTGCTGTAATTGTTCCCTGGCAGGGTGGGCAGGCCCTGGCACAGGTGCCCAGAGCAGCTGGGGCTGCCCCTGGATCCCTGGCAGTGCCCAAGGCCAGGTTGGACACTGGGGCTGGGAGCAGCTGGGACAGGGGGATGTGTCCCAGTGTGGCACTGGATGGGCTTTAAGGTCCTTGCAGCCCAGGTTGCTGTGTGACTCTGGGATGATTCACTGTGCTGGAGGAGTTTTACTCACTTTCAGTTCCTATTTGTGATGAACAGCCTGACATTTCAGCCTGTTCCTCTGCCCTGTGTTACCTGCTGGGGTCTTTCTCGTGTTCTTTGCTGGTCAGGCTGTCAGCATGTTCATCTGAACTGGAAAATCAATCTAGGTCATTATGAAGATGCAATCTGGAGCTGCAGAAGTAAAACCTTACTGAAGAGCAGTAAGTGGTTATTGCCTTTCACAGTTATCTCTTTTTACCTTCTTTTAAATAGAGTATTGGTAGGGAATAATAACAACAAAATGCCTGCCAATTTTCCTATTAAGTCAAAGTTAGACATCAAAGGAAAAGAAAACTCATAAATATTTTCTTCTTTTACTCCCTCCTGGTGGATTTCAAATGTCACACTTAAGGCTGGAGTTAAAACCTACATAGGTCACTGAAAAAACCTCCAAAACTCACACAGGTCACTGAGTTGCACCCCCTCAGCAGGGTTTGGGGTGCAGACATGAGGATTAGCTGGTCTCTCCTGGGCTGCTGGAATCACAGCAGCTTCCTGGGGCTTTGCTGCCTAAACATTGCACATTTTGTGACCTTGCTGCTGGCTGAGGTGGGGCTGGGGTTGATGCTGTGCTGCTGTCACTTGGGCTGCTCTTGTCACCTGCTCTGTCACTCTTCTGCAGTGAAGAGAGGGATCACTGGGTTTGGAGTAACAAACATCAGGAAAATGTCCTTGTGGAGCAGTCATTGGCACTGGCAGGGATTCTGTGCCCTGCCCTTGGATCTGCCACCCCAGCTGGAGCAGGAGCATTGCAGCAGGTCTGGATCACACGTGGAAAACAGGGAATGTGTGAGAGACATGGAATAAACCCAACCCCAAAGCAGGGGCTGAGATCCCCTGGGCAGGTGAATCTCCCACACCTGGGAGGGGCAGTCTGAATGTGCAAATACTTCAGTTCAAACTTTCCTCATCGTTTTTTGGGTTTCTTTCAGAAAAATTCTAGTCCTTGATCCCTAATTTATATTCTTTCTGAACTTCCTGTTAAGCATGACTTAATATGAAGGAATAACTCCAGCACTGAGTCGTGCAGTGAGGTTTAAAAATTACTGTTCCCTTTGCCAGTGTTTCTTCTGAAGTCTGGAGGTGCAGATGGGTGGGTGTGTGGCAGCACAGGATTTATGCATTATTAGAAACCAATTCTTAATAAAATTGCACTTGTGGATGTCAGAAGAACCTTAAGTGAGTTATTCAGGCTGGTATTAAACTGTCACTAAATGCTCAGTGGACCTGATGTGTTTTACTTCTTCCTTTGAGTACTCAAATGCTTTTGTTCTGGGTTTTTTCCCCCCTCACAATTGTAACTTTTTAATCTTTTTATTCATTCTATATTCAACATAAATGAACCTGCCAGGAATATTTTATTAGTGTGATTAAACCCAGTAGTGGCACGTGATTTCCACTTTTTTACACAATTCTTGTAAGGAAAATCACCTGATGACTGAAGTGGAGGTTTCCACTCAGATATTTATGATGCTCCCTCAGAATTTTTTAAAATTAAATTTCATTTGAAGGTGTTGCTAATTCTTATTTATGTGTCTATAAATTGTCTTTCCTTTTAATCATTTTGATACATCATCTTCTTTAGGAGGAGTAAATTGCTCTGTTTATGCTCAATTCTGAACATAAACATATTTTCCATGCTGTCAGTGAAGCCACAAAATTCCTGCTTTTAGTTTTAATTATGGATTCCCTCATCCTTTAGAAACACTGGGTTTCTGAGGAATGCTCAGTTTCTTTGCAGAATTCCACAACTGTGTCCTGTGCACTCAGGACTAAATAAATCCCATGGAGTCTGGGGGAAGTTTTCTATTCCAGTGGTTCAGTGTTTTGAGGATTTCTGTCATGGGACTGGAATGCCAAGTGCCTGTGTGGAAATTGAATTTAATCCTGAAAATACAGAATGTGGAGGGCTTGTTCAAATGATAAACCCAAGCTCCCAGCAGGAATTTGGGGGTGAATCCTCGGGGTTCAACTGGCCGCACTTTGGAGTCACCGCCTGCCTGACTTTGGGGGAAATCTGCCCATGGAAACCTGGAGAGGCCCAGCCCGAGGTGCTGTCCATGAAATACTGCACTGATTGTGCCCTAAGCCTCTGGAAAATCTCCCCCAAAGCCCTGAATGAAGCTGTAAATCCATCCTAACCCGCCCAGCTGAAGTCTAATCTCTGCTTTATTTATTTTTACGTGCCACTGGGAAGGATAAGGGAAGATGAAAGAGGGAATGATGGTTTTGAAATAAGATCTTATCAAGAATTTAGGAGATGATTGTTGAAGCTTCAGATAAGAAGTGTTTGCTAATTGCATTTCCTCCAAAAAAAATTGCCTTTCTGTAGTTGTGGGATTTATTGGAGGTGTTTCCAAAGTGGCTTCAGTGGACACTGCCTCTAATTCTTCTTACAAATTGCTCCTTAGAGTTATTGATGAGATCTCTCTTGATATATTAATTAATTTGGGTTAGCAAGTTGCAGTTGCAGGTGGTGAGGTGCTAAATCTGTATTATTGACAGCCAGTTTATTTCATGTCATAGTATTTAACTGCTTGCTTTGCTAATCTATTTATCCTGTGCCATTAAGCATTTGTCTTTTTAGTTCCTCACATCTTTGGAGCCTCTTTTAGAGCCAATTATTGTGCAAGTTCCTACAGCTCCCATCCACATTTTTGTTTAAATTCTGATTTTGGAGCTGTTTAGGGCCAATTATTGTGCAAGTTCCTACAGCTCCCATCCAGATTTAAGTTTAAAATCTGATTTTTGAGCCATTTATTTTGCAGGTTCCTGCAGCTGCCATCCCATTTGTGTTTAAACTCTGATTTTAGAGCCATTTAATGTGCAAGTTCTTACAGCTCCCATCCCCATTTGTGTTTAAATTCTGATTTTAGAGCCATTTATTGTGCAAGTTCTTACAGCTGCCATCCACATTGTGTTTAAAATTCTGATTTTGGAGCCTGTTTTAGGACCTTTTATTATGCAAGTTCCTACAGCTCCGAATCCAGATTTGTGTTTAAATTCTGATTTTGGAGCCTGTTTTAGAACCAATTATTGTTCAGGTTCCTGCAGCTCCCATCCCCATTTGTGTAAATTCTTATTTTAGAGCCATTTATTGTACAAGTTCACATAGCTCCCATGCACATTTGTGTTTAGAATTCTGATTTTAGAGCCAATTACTGTGCAAGTTCTTACAGCTCCTGTCCAGATTTGTGTTTAAACTCTGATTTTAGAGCCATTTATTTTGCAGGTTCCTGCACTCCATCCCATTTGTGTTCAAACTCTGATTTTGGAGCCATTTAATGTTCAGGTTCCTGCACTCCATCCCATTTGTGTTTAAACTCTGATTTTGGAGCCATTTAACGTTCAGGTTCCTGCGCTCCATCCCATTTGTGTTTAAACTCTGATTTTGGAGCCATTTAACGTTCAGGTTCCTGCACTCCATCCCATTATGTTTAAACTCTGATTTTGGAGCCATTTAACGTTCAGGTTCCTGCACTCCATCCCATTATGTTTAAACTCTGATTTTGGAGCTGTTTCTTGTGCAGGTTCCTGCACTCCATCCCATTTGTGTTTAAATTCTGATTTTAGAGCCATTTAACGTTCAGGTTCCTGCACTCCATCCCATTTGTGTTCAAACTCTGATTTTGGAGCCGTTTAACGTTCAGGTTCCTGCACTCCATCCCATTATGTTTAAATTCTGATTTTGAAGCCATTTCTTGTGCAGGTTCCTGCACTCCATCCCATTATGTTTAAACTCTGATTTTGGAGCCATTTAATGTTCAGGTTCCTGCACTCCATCCCATTTGTGTTTAAACTCTGATTTTGGAGCCATTTCTTGTGCAGGTTCCTGCACTCCATCCCATTATGTTCAAACTCTGATTTTGGAGCCATTTAACGTTCAGGTTCCTGCACTCCATCCCATTATTTTTAAATTCTGATTTTGGAGCCATTTAATGTTCAGCTTCCTGCACTCCATCCCATTTGTGTTTAAATTCTGATTTTAGAGCCATTTAACGTTCAGGTTCCTGCACTCCCATCCCATTTGTGTTTAAACTCTGATTTTGGAGCCATTTAACGTTCAGGTTCCTGCACTCCCATCCCACTGTGTTCAAACTCTGATTTTGGAGCCGTTTAACGTTCAGGTTCCTGCACTGCCATCCCATTTGTGTTTAAACTCTGATTTTGGAGCTGTTTCTTGTGCAGGTTCCTGCACTCCATCCCATTTGTGTTTAAACTCTGATTTTGGAGCCATTTAACGTTCAGGTTCCTGCACTCCATCCCATTTGTGTTTAAACTCTGATTTTGGAGCCATTTAACGTTCAGGTTCCTGCACTCCATCCCATTATGTTTAAACTCTGATTTTGGAGCCATTTAATGTTCAGGTTCCTGCACTCCATCCCATTTGTGTTTAAACTCTGATTTTGGAGCCATTTAACGTTCAGGTTCCTGCACTCCATCCCATTTGTGTTTAAACTCTGATTTTAGAGGCATTTCTTGTGCAGGTTCCTGCACTCCATCCCATTTGTGTTTAAACTCTGATTTTGGAGCCATTTAACGTTCAGGTTCCTGCACTCCATCCCATTTGTGTTTAAACTCTGATTTTGGAGCCATTTAACGTTCAGGTTCCTGCACTCCATCCCATTATGTTTAAACTCTGATTTTGGAGCCATTTAACGTTCAGGTTCCTGCACTGCCATCCCATTTGTGTTCAAACTCTGATTTTGGAGCCATTTAACGTTCAGGTTCCTGCACTCCATCCCTCTGTGTTTGCTGTGCTGTGTTGCTGCAGGCAGGGCTGCTCCTTGCCCAGCCGAGGTCCCGCAGATGAGGAGCAGCCGTTCGTTCCTCTGTCCCTGCCCCAGGCATTGATGTCGTGCCCCGTTGATTGCAGGAGCTGCTGGGCTGTGCCAGGGGGAGCTGCGTGCTCTCAGCCGTTTCTGCAGCAGCAGGATCAGCAGCATGCAGCAGGCACAGAAGGGCAGCAGGCTGCACTGGGGAGGCCCAGCAAGGCAAACTGAGACAGCAGAGTCCTGTGCTGTTCCTGCCCAGCTGATGAACAGGATCCTGCTGGAAAACACCAGGGAGGCTGTGAAACAGGTACTGGGGGAGACAAAGGGAGATTTCCCCTAAATTGTGGAGAACAACTGCAAAAAAAACCCCCATAATAACAGGATCAAGGCAGGCAGGCCTTACTGATGCCAGGCTCAGGCCTCTGCAAGAGGTTTTGGGTTGACAACCTAAGATTTAATCTTCTCATTTCTTAGACATTGTCACTGACACATTTTATGAAAAATCCTTTCCTTAGGATTTTTTCTGCTGAGAAGCTGAGAGGCCTCAGGAACAAAATGTAACCAATGGTTATCTGCTGCTGTGGGATGCAACAGGTGCATCTGGGATTGGGCTCATGTGGTTGTTTCTCATTAATGGCCAATCACAGTCAGCTGGCTCAGACTGTCTCAGTCACTCACAAACCTTTGTTATCATTCCATTCCTGTTCTATTCTTAGCCAGCCTTCTGATGAAATCCTTTCTTCTATTCTTTTAGTATAGTTTTAATATAAAATATATCATAAAATAATAAATCAGCCTTCTGAAACATGGAGTCAGATCCTCATCCTCAGACCCCTGCAAACACCATCACAATACATCTGCTACTGTAGATGGTAGCAAATAATCACCATAAACTATTGTTGCTGATAAAGTCCTGATTTGTGTGTTTGAGCAAGGCTGAGGTCATCATTTATTTTACAAGAAGCCCTGGATGAGCTGATGGGAAAAGCCTTTTTCTCTGATTGTGCTTGCCCCAATTATTTATCAAATTATTCTACCTATTATTTGTTGTGAAGTCTTTGTGACTTCAGGATTAGAAGAATTGCAAAAAGAAAACCTTCCTGTGCTCCCAGCTTTCTTAGGTATTAGATAATATTGATAAAAGCAATTCCAATAAAATCTTGCTGACTGTAGCCATGATATTTTCTGAAAAATCCTTTCCTTAGGATTTTTTCTGCCGAGAAGCTGAGAGGCCTCAGGAACAAAATGTACCCAATGGTTATCTGCTGCTGTGGAATGCAACAGGTGCATCTGGGATTGGTCTTGTGTGGTTGTTTCTCATTAATGGCCAATCACAGCCCAGCTGGCTCGGACTGTCTCAGTCAGACACAAGCCTTTCTTATCATTCCATTCCTTTTCTATTCTTAGCCAGCCTTCTGATGAAATCCTTTCTTCTATTCTTTTAGTATAGTTTTAATATAAAATATATCATAAAATAATAAGTCAGCCTTCTGAAACATGGAGTCAGATCCTCATCCTCAGACCCCTGCAAACACCATCACAATACATCTGCTACTGTAGATGGTAGCAAATAATCACCATAAACTATTGTTGCTGATAAAGTCCTGATTTGTGTGTTTGAGCAAGGCTGAGGTCATCATTTATTTTACAAGAAGCCCTGGATGAGCTGATGGGAAAAGCCTTTTTCTCTGATTGTGCTTGCCCCAATTATTTATCAAATTATTCTGCATATTATTTGTTATGAAGTCTTTGTGACTCCAGGATTAGAAAAATTGCAAAGACAAAACCTCCCTGTGCTCCCAGCTTTCTCAGATATTAAATAATATTGATAAAAGCAATTCCAATAAAATCTTGCTGACCTCAGTCCCTGGTTAAGAAGCCTCTGTCTCGTCTTTACCCTATTCAAATCTCTTTTTTTTGTCACCAGCCCAGTGGTTTTTTCCCACCACAGGATGGGATGTGGCTCCTCCCCTCAGCCTTGCATCTAAAAATAACACTTTAAAGTCAGTTCTGGTGTGATAATTATTTCAGGCTTCCTGTCTTTTAAAACAATTTTGACATTTCAGCCATCTGCTTTTTAAATTTCTGTTAATGTTAACCCACCTTACAAATTTAGTGGAATTTTAAATTCCCTCTTTCTTTGTCTTCCATGGTGGGAATACATTCCCTGAGAAGAGTGACTTCATCTGCTTTTCTGCTTGGTTCTGTCTGTAGCTCCACACAACAACATTTTTATCCACAGGAGTCAGGGAAGAGGGGACAGAGAGGCCTGGGATGGGACTTCTTGGGTTGATTCCCCTGTCTTTGTAGCAATTGAATGTGTTTATGGAGCCAGATGGAATCTGAGTCAATTAGATCAGATAAAACCATTGATATTTCATAAAAGCACAAACCCTGGGATTTGTGCAATGCTGATAAATAAGCTTAAGATTTCATGGTGGATGAACTGACCCAGGAATCACTGAGCAGCACTGATTATCTTACACACACAAGCACAGAGTCTGGGTTGGATTCTGGCTCAGAGCTGCATCTTTGAACTAATGGCTCCAGAGTTTATTTGCCTCTTAATTTATTTATAAAATGTATAAATACAATTTATAATCACAGCCCCTCTGGTTGCTGCTTAAGGCCTTGCACACAGCCAGCATAGGAACAGTGATAGATGATGGAATTGTGACTCTGAATTATTTTACCACTGCCTAAAAAGCCAATTTTTGTCTTGAGTGTATTTTTTGGATTGTTCTCCAAGTTGCCAGGCTTGACATTGCTCATGACATCAAAGTTTCCTCTTCCAGGTGACAGAAGCTGAAATCCATGAGGTTTCAACCTGTCCTGACTGCCAGCAGAAGGAAGCAGAGCTGGCCAAGGTTGCCTTTCTCAGGCAAAAAAAGACTCTGCTGGAAGGTGCTTTAATCCAGGAGAAATTGGAAGAACAGTTTTACTCCAGGGTAAGCAAATATCGTTGAAAAAAAATTCATGCTACACTTTCTAGGTGCTGTAATGAAAGAATCTGTAATTCAGATTCTCCCTGATTTATGGCAGTGAGATCAGTGCAAACCAAAATAGAATTTGGGTCATTTTCATTAATAAAATGCTTGGGACCAACATTCTCCTCGAGGCATTTGAGCTGCTGATTTGTGGAAGCTGAAGGTCATTCCCAGGCTGTCATGGAATGGGTTTGGGTCTCTTTTGATTGTGTCTCCCCAGTTTGTTTTCTGCTGGGCTGTCCAAGCTGAAATGGAAATTAAATGATGAGATAGGAGATAACTGCCCCTGCTGGGCTTCCTTGCTCATCCTTTGGGAATCTTGGAGTAGGACACTGCAGTGTGTGATGGAGGCTGAGGTTTTTCTGGAATACTGGGATTTTTTCTGGGATACTCTGAGATTTCGTCTTAGAATTCCTGTCTCTGTGCCAGTGTCCCAGAGATGGAAGCTTTGTTGGTAGGGAGTGCCTCTGGAGCAGCTGGGAGAGCAGTGAAATGTGCAGAATTCCCTGGGCCTCCTGTGGCTGTTCTTCAGGAGGATCCTTGCAGCCATGATATTTTCTGAAAAATCTTTTCCTTAGGATTTTTCCTCCTGAGAAGCTGAGAGGCCTCAGGAACAAAATGTACCCAATGGTTATCTGCTGCTGTGGGATGCAAGAGGTGCATCTGGGATTGGGCTCATGGGGTTGTTTCTAATTAATGGCCAATCACAGCCCAGCTGGCACAGGCTGTCTCAGTCAGACACAAACCTTTGTTATCATTCCATTCCTTTTCTATTCTTAGCCAGCCTTGTGATGAAATCCTTTCTTCTATTCTTTTAGTATAGTTTTAATATAAAATATATCATAAAATAATAAATCAGCCTTCTGAAACATGGAGTCAGATCCTCGTCTCTTCCCTCATCCTCAGACCCCTGTGAGCACCACCACAGATCCTCCTGAAGGAAGAGCTCTTCTCTCCCTCCTTGCAAGGGGGCAGCCTGAAGGGAGGAGCCTTCCTGCAGCTCCCCTTCCCATGGGAGAGCCTTCCTGCAGCTCCCTTCCCATGGCAGAGCCTTCCTGCAGCTCCCTTCCCATGGGAGAGCCTTCCTGCAGCTCCCTTCCCATGGCAGAGCCTTCCTGCAGCTCCCCTCCCATGGGAGAGCCTTCCTGCAGCTCCCAGGTCCCCTCCCATGCTGATGAGCAGGCTTGGAGTTTGTGCTGTACCACACATTCCTTTCTTCCCTAATGTAATTCCACTCTCCAGAATTTTGGCCCTTCCTCACTCCCTACCTAAGATTTGAGAGCTTCAGCCTCAGGTGAGGCTTCACTTTTTCCCACTTTTCCCTCCTGCTTCCCTGCAAGGTCAGCTGCTTTTCCCTGTCCCTCCTTAGGGAAGAATGCTGCTTTTTGGGCCAGAGTTTTTAAACAGAATCCTTTCAAACCCACCAAACTGTGGGGATGAGTGCTGCCCACCTGGCTGGGCTTGAGGGGCTGGGTGTGTGCTCCAGGCCATGAGAAATGGCAGGGATACAATCCTGAATAATCCCATGTTTGCTTTCTGTTTCAGGACATGCTCACACTTCTAGGAGAAGCCCTCAGAAGCTTTCCCAAACCCTCAGAGGATCCCAGGGATTTGTGGCAAAGGCTGAAGGGTCAGGAGTGGAAAGACTGAATGAACCACAACTGCAGTGGGTGAAGAACTGGGAGAGCTTCCTATGGGCACTCAGCTCCAGAATTCCAATGATTTTGGATCTGAGCTGCTCTGGCAGTGATGGATTGGGTGCTGCTTTAATATTCCTGCAGGTGGAACCAGATCTGCCTGGCTGGGGTGTGAGTCAACCTTTCCTCAATGCAAATGTTGCAGTATATTGTAATCCATCTCCATAGGTTTCTCAAATTCCAGAAGCCAACAGTTTCCATGATTAATCTGGCAAGGCAGAAGTATTGTTTTTGTGGGATTGCTGTGGGATTGCAGAGCAGCTCCCAGCTGCTTCCATCCATAAGGAAAATAAATGATTCTGTTTGCCAGGGCAGGGAGGTGGAATTGCTGCAACTCAGCTCAGGCTTTGCCCACTGCCTGATGGTAAATTGAAAGTGAGAGCCCCAGGTGGAAGACAAAAAGCAAAGTTAACTATAAAAAGCAGTAAAATGAAATGAAGTATTTATAGAAGGGAATTAATGAGGTTGTAACAGAAATCAATCAGCAGGACTGGGGATGCCAATGAGATGAGAAATGATAATAAATTAATCATGGAATCTATATAAGATAGAGAAAAACAAGCAACAGATGAAAACTGGGAGAAGAATTGCAAGAAAATACTTTGGAATTTGAAATTTTTCAAGATGATGAAATCACTGTTACTCAAAGACTGGATCTGGGGTTCAGTACACATCCAAATAAAATGGAATTGTGCTGGGAATCTTTGGGTTAGACAGTGAAATCATGCTCAGCGTGGCCCCCAAAGCCTGGTGCTGCTCTGTGGGCACCTCTGCAGCCCTTTGGGACCAAAGCAGGGGCTCAGCCCCTGCTCCAGCCATGGCCTGACTCTCCTCAGCCTCCCATTTCCTATTTCTCTGCATTCCCTGTGGAAATCCTGGAGGGATATCCCTATCTGTGAACCCACACTGTGTTTTGTGCCAAAGCAGAGGGAGTTTAATCCCCCTGTTGGATTTTCTTCCCCCATTTTGGGACAAGAGCCCTCACTGCTGCCCTGGGATTTGTACTTCATGGGGTTGTTTCCCTCCCTGTGCTCTGGATTGTTGGTCAGAGTCCTTGAGGGCTGTTTAGCCTCTTGTTCTCACTTCCCACAAACCATGGAAAACCTGGAGGGAAATGCTGGGATATAAACATAAGTGTTAGCAAAGTTCTGCCTTCTGCTGCTTAAAAACCTGCTCAGAGTGATTTCCCTGGGATGGATCCTGAGTAGGTCAAGCCCAGGTGGGAGCCCAGCCCAGCCCTGAGTTCCTCAGTGCTGCCTGTCCTTGCAAACAGCTTTAATAGTCCATCAAAAATACTCCCCCAAAAGCATTCCCTTTTCAATTGGCCCTGCAGGGCACCTGGATAATGAATGAACTCTGCTTGTTCCTTCCTGTTGCTCTGGGATCCTTGGAAATGTTTAAATCCCTTCCATCTCCTGCCTTCCAATCTCTTCCTGGATGCCCCCCCTCTGTTCCTTGTTTTGCTCTGCACTCCCTGGTTCTCTGAGCCTCTGGAAGTCTCTGCAGCCACTGGGAGAGGCTCCCAGAATTTCAGGTGGAGCCTTGGGAGGGCGGTCAGGTGTACAGGAGGTGATCAGGAACTGAATCCTTTGAAAATGTCATTTTGTAGCACAGAATTTCAGCAGACCCACAAAGAGTGACTTCCATGCACATGTTGATATTTCTGTTCTCAGAACATAGAAGCTTTCTAGAGCTACTGAAATTTCTTTGCAGCTGCTGTCAGCCTTTCTGTGAATGCTGAGCTTTGAGTTATTTGGGTTATGAGTCTGACAGTATTTGTCTGTGGAACAGCAGCCTGCTCACACACAGTGCCTGCACAGCTCTTGTTTGTTTGCATAAATGTTACAAACAGAACTCAGGTAACTCCTCAGGAAAATCAAAGCAGATTTTGCTGATGGCTGTTGGATGCATTTTCCTGCTGCTCACTACAGTTGTTTCATTCTTTTATCAGCAATGACTCTGAGATCTGAGTGTTTTCTTTAGCAGCTCTTAGAGATATGCAATGGAATGAATGATCTGATCTCCTAAATAATTTATTTTCTAATCCTGCACTTTTTGAGGCTGGAGATCCAGAACTCTGCCAGGGAGGATGTGGGAATGAGGGTGGGTGATGGATCTTCCTTTTTCCCCTTCCAGGATCTCCTCCCTCCAGCAGGAGATTTTTCTTTTGATCCAAAGAAACCTCAAAACTCTGGTCAAGGAATATTGGCTCATCTGTGGCCTGGTTTGTGCTTGCTGGGGCATAAAAGGAGCAGGGTGGCTCAGGAGGGATTGCTTGGGCAAAGCAGCTGTGAAACAAATCAATCTGCCTCTTCAAAGTGCTCTGCAGCTTTGCCTTTGTGGCTTTCATGGCACCCAGAGCTGGATGATTTAATCTTCTGGATGATTGCTGATGTGGTGGGGTTCATTGCTCTGAGCCCTGTGCTCACAGGGAAGGTTTCTCCCATCTCAGTTGTTTCATGCTCTGTGTATGCTGATATCCACTTCTGGGGTGTTGGATTGTGTAACTGACCCTTTGGAGAAGCTTGCATTCCTCACATTATCATTAAAATCAATTCCCCATGGACTGCAGCACTGTAACTTCCCCTTTCATTTGCTCTAGCTTTCTAAAAACCACCCTGCACTCCAGGCTCCCTCATTCCTTGTCTCCTTTCCAGCCATCTCTCCTGCTCTGGGAATTTGTACCTCTAGAAAATCTTCCAGCTCAGTCCCAGCAGGCTGAGTGAGAATGCCCAGCTCTGGGTGGGGATGAAGTTTTAGTGGCATTCACTCCCTGGGTATGAGCTGGCAACAAAGCTGAGCATTCCCAAAGGACCTGTTCTGGTGGAAGGTGCCCGTGCCCATGGCAGGGGTGGCACTGGATGAGCTTTAAGGTCCTTTCCAAACCACAATTCTGGGATATTTGAATTTGGATTTCCAGCTACTGAGGAAATCCTTTGTGGCCCCACTGGTCCAGTGTAGGATCAGAGAAGAGTTTGAGTTGGAAGAGCCCTTCCAAAGGCCACCTAACCCCCAAAGGCCACCTTACACCTCCCACTATTCCAGGGTGATCAGACCTGGACACTTTCAGGAATCCAGAGGCAGCCACAACTTCTCTGGGAATTTTATGACAGGGCCTGCCCACCCTCAATGGAAAAACCTTCTTGTATCTGGTGTAAAGCAGCCCTCCTGCAGGAAAACCCATCCTCCCCTGTCCTGAGGGCCCAGGGCCTGCTCAGAGCTGTGCCCCACCTTTCCTGTGACCCCCTTCAGGTACAGGAACGTTCCTGGGGCCTTCCCTTCTCCAGCTGAACACCCCAAAGCTCAGCTGTTCCTCAGGGCAGAGGGGCTCCAGCCCTCAGAGCACCTTTGTGGCCTCCTTCCCTTAATCCTGAACATTTCTCTGCAGTTACAGGAATATCTGCAATGCTCCAGGCTCCCCTGGGGTCCCTCAGTGCCTCCTCAGAAATTTCCCTCACAGGGTTGGGGTGTGGTGACACTTGGGTGGTTTTTTAATTCTGTTTTTTACCACAGCCAGTTTGATGAGGTTCCAAGAAAAGGAGCTGAACTCATTTATTCTTATTGGGAACTTGACAGAGATTTCCAGCTGCTGGCACCAAGGACAAGGGCTGGTGTTCCCCTGGGAGCTGGGGCTGCCCCAGCTCTCAGTAAATCCTGAGCTGAGAGCAGTTCAAACCATCCACATATCCTCCAGCAAGGGCTGCAGTGCTCCCAGCTCTGCATTCTTCAAGCATTTTCCAATCTCCTTGCATTCCTCAAGCTGTGATTTTATTACCACTGGATGTGATTTTCAGAGAGTGACTTTTGATTGTGCCCCTGAGGGAGCCACTGGGTGTGTGCAGATCAGCCCTGCCTGCCCCAGGGCTGCTTTCCTGCCTGCTCTGCCTTTAAATGATGGCAAAACAGATATCAATCCTATCCACAGGTATCAATCCTATCCACAGATATCAATCCTATCCACTGATATTAATCCTATCCACTGATATCAATCCTATCCACAGATATCAATCCTATCCACAGATATCAATCCTATCCACAGGTATCAATCCTATCCACAGATATCAATCCTATCCACAGATATCAATCCTATCCACAGATATCAATCCTATCCACAGATATCAATCCTATCCACAGATATCAATCCTATCCACTGATATCAATCCTATCCACAGATATCAATCCTATCCATTGATATTAATCCTATCCATTGATATTAATCTTATCAACACCACATTTGCATTGGTTTCATGCAACTTTTTGTCCTTTTTTTTTTCCTCCACAACTGATTTTGAAGATCTTTGGCAGCACTGACAACACCAGGATGTGGATGGGAGATGAGGGGGAGTGGATTCCTTCTGTCAGGATCCTCCATTTTCCAGATTACCTAAAGAATTGATCAAGGTACTTAAAAAAACCCCAAACATTTTCCAGCTTCTGGGCATGGATATTCACTGCTTATTTATTCATTTATTTATTCTGTAATAAAATAGTCCTGTTCTCACAGACTAGGCTGTATGATCCATAAATACCCTTGTAAAATAGATTTGTAGCATGTAACAGAATCCTTTAGAATATTCTGTGAAAATTCTTTTTTTTGTTGTTGTTGTTGTTGATAGCACTTTCAGAACATTTACATCCTTCATCCTGACATTTTGAAATAGAACATTTTTTCCTACAGAGGTAAGTTTACAGCATCATCACAGTATTATAGCTTGTTTAAAAATACATACAGCAGTACTGGTAATTGCAAGCAAGCTGGAGACTGGAGCAGGGGGCTGGTGGCAACTTCACATGGTTTCTACTTTATAAAACAATGACACTTATTAATATTACATCCATCACTTGGCTAGAAAAGATTACTTAGATGTGCTACTCACAAGAAATCTGTCATTTCTCTGTGACATCACAGGACAGGCTATGGAAATAGAAACACTCCGTGGTATGGGTGGTTTAAAAAGGATTTGATGGCTAATTAAAAAAAGGGGTTTAGGCTGTCTCTTCCCTTAGGAATTTGAGTTCCATTAACACTGGATGTCCTTCATCCACTGGTGGGAATGCCAGGAGCAGCTCTCAGCACAGCCCTGGTGTGAAGGAAGCCCTGAAATGTCCCTCTGGGCCCGGGAGCAGCTCTGGGGGAGCAGCCTGGCAGCCCCAGCTGGGAGCTCTCACTGCAACACCTCCAGCCCTGCTGGGAGCAGCACAGCTCAGCCCCCCTGGGCTGGAGCAGCTGAGCTCCTGGGGCACCCCAGAGCAGTGAGAGCAACAGGGTGAAATTTGGAATATTTGAAATACTGGAAATCGTGAAAAAATGTACAGAAAATCGTGGTTAAGGTTGGAATGGAACTAAAAACCCATCCCATTCCAGTCCTGCCATGGCAGGGACACCTCCCACTGTCCCAGGCTGCTCCAGCCTGGCCTTGGGCACTGCCAGGGATCCAGGGGCAGCCCCAGCTGCTCTGGGCACCTGTGCCAGGGCCTGCCCACCCTCACAGGCACTGCCAGTTTGCCCAGTGAGGATTAAAATGACAGAAGAGATTAAAAATACATCATTGCATTGGTTTTACTTTGCACAAATGAGACTAAATGTATAAATATATATATATATATGTATAATAAAGCTGTAGGAAATCTCCAAACTGCTAACAACTCTTAGAAATGAGATAAAACAAGGATGTATTTGCTTGGAAATTCCAAATTTGCAGTTCTCTCATGATTTTCATTTTCAGGTAATTCAAGAGTCCTTCATGGCGGATCCTGGTTTTCTCTTTTTATGAAACAAGTCCAGGTGTGCTTTGGCAAATGCTCTTTTCTTGGTCTCTCTGATACTCCTCTTGTGCTTTCTGCAGTCTTCTCCCCCTGAGTTTCCACTTGTGGAAGCAGTAGGTGATGAGGGATGTCATGACCAGGGAGAAGATGATGACCAGCACGACGATGAGGGCGATGGTGGACGAGAGGGAGCCCTGCAGCTGCTCGCTCTCCGTGTCCCCGGTGGAGTTCACAGCAGCAAAGTTCTCATACTCTGCTGAGGCCAAAAGGGCAGCTCCAGGAGCCTCCCTCAACTTGGGCCTCATTGGGACTCAGGAGTGTTCTCAGGATGCTGGAGAAGCAGATCTAGGAGTGCCCTGTCACATCCAGGAGCCACCTTTGGGTGCTGCAGGCATGGGGGAGGCTCAGCAGTGGAGAGCAGGAGCTGCAGCCTGGGCACAAAGCCTCCAGCACAGGCCAGCTTTAGCCCAGCTTTATATCCCAGCTTTATATTCCAGCTTTATATCCCAGCTTTATCCCTGATTTGGGTCAGGAATGTGCTGCTTTCCTCATCAAGGGGCAGGGAAGGCTCAGCCAGCTGCCAGTTTGGGATTCCTTGCTTTCTGCAAGAGATAATTGGAGAAAATCCAATCAGTTTTCCAGTGGTGGCAGAGCTTGTCCTGGGGCTGAAAGCAAACCAAGTGCTGCAACAAGTGTAACTTTCTATCAGAGGAATTGTTTCAGTGGAAGATTTCTTTTCTTTGCCAAAATATTCCCAGAAGAGAGGGAAATCAAAGGCCTGTTTTGTACATTACCCACAGCAACAAAATCAGCTGCAAATGGGAGTTCTCACATTAATGAAGGGGTTTCATTTCCCCTCTTCTATGTATGAGGGGGACTGGGCTCTTGGACTGGGCTGGAATTTGGGGTTAAATCCTCTGGAGTTTTAGTTATAGTGGGATTGAGGAGGTTTCCTCACTGATTGCAAATCTGGGATCTGGAGAAAGGTCCTGGGTGAAAAACCACCCGGATTAGTGGAGAGGTGAGCTCCCCTACAGGCACTGAGCTGTAAACTGAATTTAACCCCCCACCCTTCCACAGTTCTGCTGGAATTTCAGAGACTTTTAAGTCATTTGCCTTTGATATGAGCTGAGTGTGACAAATCCTAAAAAATTCACTCATCTGAGCCGCTCTGAAGCCCAAAGCTGCTCTGCCCTCCCCATTCCCTCCCTGATCCAAATCCCATTTTGGAGTTAAACCTGAGGAACAAGGCTGCTCTGCTCTGGATTCCTGCTTCCAATCGGGACAGGAGGATTTGCCTCGGGATATTTTCCTCTGAGGAGCTGTAAGGACGTTCAGGGCTATTTATTTCAAACAACAGCTTGCTCCAAGCCACCCCCACCCTCCTCCCAAATGCTTGGAGGCCAAAATTAGGTTTCAGAGATCTTGGAGCATCATTGTTTGGAGATGCTGTGTTTGATAGGATGCAGTTCATCCTCTTTATAGAAATAAAGTTCATCCCACTCAGGCTCACAGAGAACTGAGGGTCTCTTTTCCTAATTAACAGCACATTCTGATTAGTAATAACCACTGTTTATATAGCTCAGCATTCTGTTGGTGCTAAAAGATGTAAATAACAGTTCCTGCCAGTTTGGAACAATATGTTCACAGAGCCAGAAATGGGGATTTTCAAGGGAGTTCAAAACTCAGATTTTGCTGAGGGAGAGCTGATGGAAAGCTCATTTCACAGGAGGGACCCAGTGGCCCATCTTTGATGAATGTCTGCAAGGGGCACTGCTGGTAAGCCATGCATCAGGAGGGTGACAAGAGAACATTTCAGTGCTCCCGTGTGTTCAACATCTCTCTCAAGCAGCCTGAAGAAAGGAACTGCAATAAAAGCACTTGAGGAGCTGAGAAATGGCCTCTGATTTATGGAGCAGCCAAGTGCCCACCTGGCCAGGGAAGTCCAGAGGGGGGAATGTCTTAGCACCAGGGGAAATCTGATTCTGTCACACTTGCCTTGGCCGGGGTCTCATCTCATCTGTGCCCACAGCTCTCGGGTTCCTGGGGAGGAGAGAACAAAACACAAAATCACCATGGAGCTGCCTCTGTGCTGCTCCACGAGGGGCAGGGTGGGTTTGTCCCTGCCCTGCCCGTGCAGGAGGTGAAATCCCAAACCAAACCAGGAAAGCTTCTCAACCTCAGAGCTGCCAAGCTCTGCTTGGGCTTGGCTGCATCTGGGGAAGGAAAAGGTGGCAAATCCCTGGGGAACAGCCCCTGAGGGCTCTGCTGCTGCCTGTGCTGTCACCTCAGAGTGACAGGGACCTAAGCTGGGGTCACAGCAGTGCCACCTCTGCTCCTGTGGGTCACAGCAGTGCCACCTCTGCCCCCGTGGGTGACACAGCAGTGCCACCACTGCCCCTGTGGGTGACAGCAATGCCACCTCTGCCCCCGTGGGTGACACAGCAGTGCCACCACTGCCCCTGTGGGTGACAGCAATGCCACCTCTGCCCCTGTGGGTGACACAGCAGTGCCACCTCTGCCCCTGTGGGTGACAGCAATGCCACCTCTGCCCCTGTGGGTGACACAGCAGTGCCACCTCTGCTCCTGTGGGTGACACAGCAGTGCCACCTCTGCCCCTGTGGGTGACAGCAATGCCACCTCTGCCCCTGTGGGTGACACAGCAGTGCCACCTCTGCTCCTGTGGGTGACACAGCAGTGCCACCTCTGCCCCTGTGGGTGACACAGCAGTGCCACCTCTGCTCCCGTGGGTGACACAGCAGTGCCACCTCTGCCCCTGTGGGTGACACAGCAGTGCCACCTCTGCCCCTGTGGGTCACAGCAGTGCCACCTCTGCCCCTGTGGGTGACAGCAGTGCCACCTCTGCTCCCATGGGTGACACAGCAGTGCCACCTCTGCTCCTGTGGGTGACACAGCAGTGCCACCTCTGCCCCTGTGGGTGACACAGCAGTGCCACCTCTGCTGCCTGAGGCCAGGAATGCTCCTTGCTGCTGCTCAGGGATGGATTGGGGACCCAGAGTGCAGAGCAAAGGCTGAGACACCCCAGCAGTGCCATCCATGGCTGGAGGCCTGGGCTGGTGTGTGCACAGGCAGGAGCAGCGCCCAGGGAGCTCCAGGGAGAGGCTCCTCCCGTGGGCATGGCAGGGATGGTGGCACAGGGCTGGGGCAGCTGCTCCTGCACAGGCAGGGAAGCAGAGGGGCTGGGCTCCTCTCCAGAGCAGAGGAACTCGGTGAGGTTCAGGCCTTGGGAGGATCAGCTCCCATCCCATCCCATCCCATCCCATCCCATCCTCTGGAATCCCACTGGCACCATGGGCAGTCACATTCTCTGAAAAATCCCTTGGCCCAGGATTTTCTCCTGGGAAGCTGAAAGGGCTCAGAGAAAAACAATTCTTGTCTCATTTGCTTCTCCTGTGCTGTGCTCACATGAGGAATGTGTTTGGAGATTGTTTATCCAACTGGTGATTGCTTCATTAATTTCATGTGAATTGTTTTGACTCAATGACCAATCGCAGTCAGGCTGTGTCAGGACTCTGGAAGGAGTCAGGAGTTTTTCATTATTATTTTCTGGCCTTCTGTCTGTATCCTTTCTCTATTCTTTAGTATAGTTTAGTATAGCATTCTTTAATATAATATAATATCATAAAATAATAAATTAAGCCTTCTAAGAACATGGAGTCAGACTCATCATTCCTTCCTCCATCTGGGAACCCCACAAATACAAGGGGCAGCACATCCTCAGGAGGCATTTCCCATTAAAATCCCCCAAACCTCTTCCTGTTCCAGGCTTTAGCTGAATTCCAGCAGCAGAGAATAAATAAAGCTGAGATTGTTTGCTTGGCTTTGTGTGAGTCATAAGCCTTCAGTGGCTTTGGCCTGAGCACTGCAAACATTGCAATCAGGAGCTCAGGGCTGGGCACATTGAATTCCCATTAAAATATATTAGAAAGATTCAAATATTGACAAAAATAATGTGATTTTTTTCAATCTGGAAATTTGTTAGAATCAACTTCTTGTGCAAGCACATTAGAATATCTGAAAGTTGAATTCATTTTGAAAGTTTTTAATGAAATAATCTTGTTTTACTCAGGGACTTACACAAGCTCAGGCTCTTGATGTTGCACATCCTTGCCTTGGGATGGACCTTCCTGCCCTGGCTCATGTTCCCTTGTCTTTTTTAGCAAGTTATAAAGTAAAGTACAACTCAGTACAAGATGGGGAAGACAAAATCTGCTCCTTGATTTGCAATATCCTTAGGACAAGGCATTGTCTTCCCTTTGTTCTCCAAGTCTGACCTTGGAGAACCTCAGAGAGAAATAGATTTTTGAGGGTTTTTTACAGTTTTTGAAGGTGGAAAGTAAGAGAGAGTTGGAAGCGATTTGTATGAGAGGAACAAAGGAAATGACAGTAAAAAAAGGCAGTGTCTCAAGATGAATTCAGGTTATTGGCATCTGTCAAATACTGAATTACTCAAAAGAGATAAGAATGTTCATCAACAGCTTTTTGATTTCCCTGGGAGTCCTCCCTTTCATCAGGGCAAACCTTGCCTCTGTTTGCCAGACATGGCAATAATGATGTTATCAGTCTTACAGTCAAGACAGAAATGACAATTTGCACTGTGTTCCTAAAAAGAAATAAATTTTAAAATCCAAATAACGTGTGGAAGAGGAGACTTAAGTTTTACTGGATATGGTTTGAGGCTTTTATGTAGTTGGAGAAGCCTGGTTTTGATTTCAGTCTGAGTGGCTGAGTTCAGTGAATGTCTGGGAATTTCAGGTTTCTTGGAGGGATGAAGGGCAGGAATCCCAGTGAGCAGGGGCAGCTGAGGGCACATCCCTGACCCCAGGATAACTCACACTTCCTGATGGGGCTGATCAGGACATCAAACCTGGGGAAAAGGAACAGCCCTGCTCTCAGAGGAACACAAAAGCAGCTTCCAAAGGAAAGGTGAGTGCCCTGAAACCACAAACCCTCCTTGGGAGCTGAGAGAAAAAATCTCTTTGACAGCAGGAGAGCCTTGGGTTCTGTCTTTGTGTCTCATCTCCTCATCCTCCCCTCACTGTGCTCTTCCCACTGTTGAGTTACTCCCTTCACTTATGTAACTCTAAATATATATTGATTTTTTAACATGGTTTCAGGCTTGCTTTCTTCCCTTTTGCCTTCAGCTTTCTTGTAAATCTCCCCACAGCCTTTCAAATTGCCTCTTCCATTTTAATTGCATTAGGGAAGAATGCAGCTCCTCTCTCTGCATTTGCATCTTTTTGATGTGAAAACATTGGGATGAAAGGTGTCCCTCATGCTTCAACCTGGGTGGAAAGGGCCCTTTCTCCTCCTCCCCCTGAGCTGGAGACATCAACTCCAGCACTTGTGCTCAGATAAAAGGGAGTGGGAGCAGTGGGAGGGGGACGAGGAGGAGGAAGGGATGGGAGAAGGCAGAAAATGCTTGGAAAAGCACAGTGAGATGTTTTAGCCTTGCTGCATCTTCTATAAACTCATAGGAACAGAAGGCCAGGCTTTGAGAGTGTTTAAAATAGGCCCATAAATATATATGTATTTAATTTGGGATGACTACATTCTTTTGGAAATCTGCAGGTTTCAAGTCTCCAAAGTGCTGCTGAGTTTAATTCCTGGGGGGTTCTGTGGCCTTTGGGGTGTGTGCTGCTCCCAGGCACTGTATTTGTAGGGTCACCAGGTTTGTGGGTGTTCAACACCACAGATTTCCCTGCAAAGTCCTCACACTAAACCTCTTTGTGCCTCTTTCTTCTGTACAGTTAATCTCCTAACAGGAACCATGGTCTGGGTTGGGTTTTTCCATGTGGTCACCCCTAGGAACAATATTTGCATAATTCCCTTGGGATTGCCCCAGTGCCAGAAGTGGCACCTTAGGGAAAGGCTGGAGCAGGCAAATTAACCTTTTAATTAAGTGCACAAAACTCCAGCCCTGCTTTTACCCCAGTGAAGAGGAAATTTCTGCTCTCCATTGCTGTTCAGGTGTTCTGCCTTTGTTATTCCTGAAGAAGAGGAAAAGGCTGGGAGTTTTGGGATCTCTCATTCCAGCCCTGGCCAGATCCATGAACCAGGGCAGAGTTGTGCTCCTATAAAAGGATCAGTGTCTGGTGGGATCCTGATTCTCCCTGGGCTTGGAGAACTCTGTGCACAACAAAACCAGGAAATTTCACAGCAGAACCTGATCCCATCTTCCCTCTGCTTGGAGGATCCTGAGCAGAACCACCCCTGGAGACTTTTGGGATCCATTTTTGGGAGCTGCTGTGGGCAGGGGCTGTGCTCAGCAGGGCCATAAATGTAATTTATGGCTGTGCTCAGCAGGGCCATGGATGTAAGGTGCTGCCTTCCTGGCATTTGTTTGACAGAGGACCCATGTGAGGCTAATTCTGGTTTTCATTTTAGTCCAGTAATCCTTGAAGTGGAGATTAATTAAAGCCCCAGGTGTGCCTGGCTTTAGGCTCTCTCTCAAGCTGATCTCCATCCCACTGATTTTATTGGTGACCACTGACAGTTTAATGTGTTAATTTAGCCTAAGTGTGATTTGATAAACAGCAGCAGCTTTGAGGGTGTGATCACAGCCTCCTTCTCACTGCCTGCTTTGGCAAATCTCAGCTTTGCTCTGCGCAAAGTCCAAATCCCTCTGGAATGGTTCCTGTTCCCAGGAGCAAACTGCACCTCAGCCATGGGCAGACTGAACACTGGATGGATTCCCTCCCTAAAGCAGCCTCTGGAAAGCACCTGGACAGATATTTAAACCTTCTTGTCCAGGAAATGTGAGGAAAGTTTAATATCCTGAGCACTGGAATGCTCAGATGCCATTTTTAGGGTGGCTTTGAATCTCCATGAAATGCTCCCAGAGGTGTGAGGACTGAGCTGGCACAAACATGTGAGGAGGAGACACTGGGGTTTATTATTTTCATTAATAATGATAATAATAATAACAATAATAATAATTTTTCTCTAGGAAAGGGTCTGGTTTTTCCCCTTTTAAGCTTGGAGGACAGTGCTGTATCCAGCTGCTCCCTGAGCATGATCCTTCCAGGTGTTCCCTTCCAAAGAGGCTTCACTCCTTTTAAAAGCTCTGTAGTTGTTTTTCTCCAAGCAGCACAATTCCTGCTTTTGGAGGGTGGATTTTCCTGCTCAGCCATTCCTGCCACAGGAGCTTCCATCAGCAGCCCAAGAGCACTCCCTGCAAAATGGGGATTCTTTGTCCCTTTGAAATGATATTCTGTGGTTCACTCACTGCTGATTTGCTTCAGACTCATTTTTATGCTGCTCTTCCCTCCCAAATCAGGGGCAGCTCCATCCTGTGATGACAGAGGCAGCCTGGGAATTTCCCCTTGGTCCATAATTTAGAAGTTATTCTGTGCAAACACAAACCCTGGGGTGAGCAGTCCCCAAACCTGCACTGAGCTTAAATTGCTCAGTGATTGTTTTTTTCCCCATTTGCTGTTTTTAAGCTCAGTTTGCCCCAAAGTTCCAGGATTTTGGAGCCAGGACAAGTAGTGCAGGTAGAGGTGGATGATTAATGGTTGAGTCAGAAGAGAAATGGAAACTAAAAGCTGTTTAGAGCTGAACTCAAATGAAAACCCCAAACCTAAGAACCCCCATAAAATACAACCAGGGCCAACCAGTGGCCTTTTTGTTCAATTCTCATTTTGTGTGCAGGTGAAGGAGGGATTTAATTCTGGCCTAATTGTGAAGGGATGAACAAATTAGATCTGGGTTTGTATCCCCCTCCCTATTTAATCTCTCTTTTCCCATTTTCTCCTGCCCTACGAGGAGCAAGGAAATCTATTACAGCTGAGACACTGCAGCCTTTCTCTTGGATCTAAAATCTGACTGAAACTCCTGCAGGGATAGATTTCTTTTTAAAAATATTGCAAAAGAGCAAGAGATTGTTTGAACATTCCAGTTTTCATCCATCTCCTTTCAAAAGAAAACTCTCCTGCTCTTGATGAACAGGCCCAGTCTGGGACTGCCATAAATTCAGTGCTCAGGGAATTTCACCTTTAAATTGTGCAGGGAAAGAAGAAGTTAAAGGGTGGGAGGGAGCAGGGGCTGGGAGGGGGAGTGATGAGTGTCAGTTTAGAGGCAGCTACTTTGTCTGTACGTTTCTGGAATAAAATCACATTTCTTTTCCCACAGCACAGACTGGGGACAGTTTCTGTGGGATTTGGGAGCTGCTTCCCAGCTGTGCCCAGCTGCAGCCCGGGGAGCTGAGCTGGTGAGCAGGGAATGGTCCCAGCTGGAGGAGGGAATGGAGACCGGAGCATCCCGTGCTGCCAGCACTGCCCCTCCTCTGGGCTGCCAAGCCCATTCCAGCCGGGAAAAGCCCCGATGTGGGCTCGGGAATGCTGGGAGGTGGCAGCACTGCCCCGCTGGGAGGGCACGGGCACCCGCAGGGGCACACTCGGGTGCGGGAGGAGGGATGGGAGGCTCAGGGAGGGCATGGAGAGCAGGGCAGGGGTGCCCAGAGGTGCCCGGCACAGCCCTGGGAGCAGGGGCGCAGCTCCCGGGGAGCTCGGGCAGGAGGGGCACCCACCCAGGAGGGGCACACCTGGGGCAGGAGGGGCACCCCTGGCACACCCGGGCAGGAGCAGGAGCCCGGTGGGCACCACGAGCGGCCTGGGCTGGGCCGGGGGCAGCGGGGTGGGCAGGGCAGCCCTGGAGCCTGCCAGGGACCGTGCCAGTCACCGGTACCGTGCCGTGCCAGCCTCACAGCCCGGGTATCGCCGTGCCGAGCCGTGCCAGCCTTGCACGCAGGTATCTCAGTGCCGTGCCAGGCAGGTACTGCGCTGCCCAGTGCCGTGCCTGCCCGCCCCGGTACCTTGCCGTGCCATTCAGCCGGTCCCACGCTGCCCGGTGCTGTGCCGTGCCAACCAGAGCCAGCCTTGCACGCGGGATCACGGTGCCGTGCCCGCCGTGCCCGCCGTTGCCTGCCATGCCGTGCAATGCCGTGCCGTGCAATGCCGTGCCAGCCGTGCCGTGCAATGCCATGCCGTGCCCGCCGGTGCCAGCCATGCCGTGCCAGCCGTGCCGTGCAATGCCATGCCGTGCCCGCCGGTGCCAGCCGTGCCGTGCAATGCCATGCTGTGCCATGCCGTGCCAGCCGTGCCGTGCCGTGCCATGCCGTGCCAGCCGTGCCGTGCCATGCCGTGCCAGCCGTGCCAGCCGTGCCGTGCCAGCCGTGCCATGCCGTGCCAGCCGTGCCGTGCAATGCCATGCCGTGCCAGCCGTGCCGTGCCGTGCAATGCCATGCCGTGCCATGCCGTGCCAGCCGTGCCAGCCGTGCCGTGCCGTGCAATGCCATGCCGTGCCAGCCGTGCCGTGCCAGCCGTGCCATGCCGTGCAATGCCATGCCGTGCCATGCCGTGCCAGCCGTGCCGTGTCCCCGCGGGCTGTGGGGCCGGGATGCAGCGGAGCATCCCCGGGCTGTGCCGCAGGCGCTGCCCGCGCCCGGCGATCGCCGCTGCTCCGGGAATCCCCGCATCCCTCCGGGCAGGGCACGGGGCTGGGGCTGTTTGGGCATCGCCCCGAGGCCCCCTCCCTCCCTCCCTCCCTCCGTCCGTCCCTCCGTCCGTCCCTCTGTCCCTCCAGCACAAAGGAGCCGCGGCAGCCGCTCACTCACCTGCTCCGGCCACGTCCTCCGGCTGCGGGGCTGTGCGCGGCTGCAGCCCGGGCAGGGAGCCCCGGGACCGGGCAGGGAGCCCCGGGACCCGCGGTGGCCCCGAGCCGGCGCTGCCGCAGCCGCAGCGAGGCTGGAGCGCCGCACACCCCCTCGGCAGCACCATCTGAGCCCAGCCGAATTTGTCAACTTTATTTAGAGGGAAGAATGGATCACATGGGAGCCTCACCGAGCTGGGAGGAGCGTGCGGTGCGGAATCAGGTCACCGACAGAGAGCCGAGCCAGCCACGGCCACCGGCACAGAGAGCCGAGACAAAGGCAGGGGAGCAGCCGGGAATTCGGCTCCTTTCTCCCCTTCTCTGGCCATCGAACAGGGTGAATTTCGCGCTCCTTTCATCAGGTGCGGTTTCCTAATCAAGTACGAAATAGAGAGCGATGTGAAAGGAATGTTTTCAGCTGCCGAGCGCTTTCGAGCACATCCATCCATCCTGTCGAGCATTTCTCAGCCTTTTCTTTGCTCGTTTCTGGCTGCATTGATCCAGCCCCAGAGAAATGGATGCTGGACCCTTTCCCAAGGACCACATGCAACAGCCCAGGTGGAACGTCCACCTCTGCCTCAAACCTGCATCTCTCTGTCTTTAATTTGCATCTCCTGCTCAGACAAAGGCTGGAGCTGCTGCTGGTCCCTGCTGCCCCACGGGCTGAGGAATCCTTTTGCAGAGCTGGGCTCCTCCAGCCCCTTTTCCTGCTCTTTCTCACTCATTAATGGCCAGCAAAGCCCCCAAGCACGGGTAACACCAAATTTGAGCCCTGCTGGCTGCCAGGATCCGTGTGACTTTTAATACCATTGTTTATTTCATCAGCACACATTCCCAAAGAGCTGCCATGGGTTTGGGTTATTCGGAGGCCAGAATTCAAGTGTGGATCCCTAAATACACACGGATCTTGTGAAGGAGTGGGCCTGACTTTTATAGGTGCTAAGCAACTGTTCTTCTGCATTTCCATCTGCCTTGAAGTCACATCCCACCCTCTCCACCTTCCTCATGTCCACACTTTGAGACAGAAATGAGCTGTGCAAAGTAGGCTGGCTCCTTCCTCTGCTGCCAGGAGCTTTCTGCCCAAAGGAAACTCCACCCTGCCCCACAGAAAATCCATCCTGGAGCAGGACACCCAGTGCAGGGAGTTGGGAACAGGGGAATTGCCACTGATGTGTCCAGGGAGGGTAAGAACCCAGGGGAGGGTGAATGCTGCAGCCAAAAATGGCTCAAGCAGCCATGGAACAAGTGGCAGCTGCCTACAGAGGGACTTTCCTTCCTCCAGCTTGCAGAAAATTATCCAGCCTTGGCACTTAAAGGCTGGAACAGTCAAAATGTTGATTCTTGGCAACTTCTTAATGAAGCCTCTGGATTAGAGAGGATGTAAATGAGGATATCACACCAGGAAAACAATCCTCACATCAGAGAGCACCCAAAGGCAAAGCTGAGTCCCTCGGTGGGCACTGCAGTCCTGGCTGGAGCAGAACTTCCCATTCCTGGCTTTCCTCTCCCAGAAAAGGGAGAAGCTGTCCCAGGCTCCTGCTTCCCATGGCTCCAGAGGCTCCAGGGAGTGCAGCTGCTCCTGCTGGAGGGAGGATTCAGCCCCAGCTGGTTCTTTGGAGGGCAAATAAAGAGTGCAGGGATCTCTCTGCAGCTTTGCTCCTGCACAGCCCCGGCCTGGGCCTGGCACAGGGACATGGGAGTGCCTTGGCTTGGAAATGGGGATGTGAGCTCTGTTTAATCTGTCAGAGCTGGGGCAGTTCTCTCTGTTCATGGGGCAGTTTTTTCTTTATCTCTCCCCCAGCCACTCCTCCCTGCAGGAGATCTCTGCTGTCCATGGCCACTGAGTGTCCCTGCAGGGCTGATCCAATCCCATCATCCCATGGGGAGATGCTGCGCCCAGGGGAGGAGCCAAGCATTCCTACCTGGATCCAATCTGAGCTTTGGGACAGCACAGCAGCCTTTGCCCAGTGCATTGCCAGAGGAGCAGCTTCTGCTGCCCTGCATGGCCAGAGGGAGCCCAGGCCCATCTCCAGCAGCCCTGGAGCTGCAGAGGAAAACTCCCCCCTTGTGCAGGATCCCTGCTCCAGCAGAGCCACAGCTGGCACTGCAGGAGGGCTGAGCCCCCATGGGATGGGGCTGTGCCACCCCCTGACACACAGGGGACAGGGCACGGTCTGACTCTGGCAGGGGGGTTTTTTATTTATTTTTTGGTTTGTACTTGTGCTAGTATTCAAGCTATGTCAGGGAAGGGATAGGTTGGATATTAGGAAGAAATCTTTCACCAAAAGAATAATAAAGTACTGGAATGCTCTTCCCAGGGAGGTGGCAGAGTCACCATCTCTGGATGGGTTTAGAAAAAGACTGGACATGGCACTGGGTGCTGCAGTCTGGGTGAGGGGTTAGGGCACAGGTTGGACTCGATGATCTCAGAGGTCTCTGCCAACCTCATCATTCTGTGATTCTGTGATTCTCTGTGATTTGTATTTTTTAATTTCCCTAATAAAGAACTGTTATTCCTACTCCCATATCTTTTCCTGAGAGCCCCTTAATTTCAAAATTAGAATAATTCAGAGCAGGGGGTGTGCAGTTTATATTTCCCATTCCATGGGAGGCTCCTGCCCTCCTCAGCACACACCTGGCTGTTCAAACAGGGAGATTTCCCCAGGTGAATCCGGGGTTGGACCTGGGCACTGAGCTTGGTGTGCAGCTTCCTTTGGCCTGGATTTCAGCCCAGCAAGGATCCATCCCTGTGCACAGCAGCTCCAGGTGTCTGGGGTTATTTTGTGACAATCTCCCTGCATTGCCAGGCAGGAGGGGACCTGCCAAAGGCTCTCCCAGCCCTGGTCACCCCTTATTTACATCTCATCCCCAAGTTCTTTCTTCCTCACCAACTGAAGTTTTCTGTCTCCTGCACTTCATGAAACTTTCCTTTTATATTTTTATACCCTACTGCTTGCTGAAGTGTCTGATGTCAAGTGAAAATCTATACATAATCTGTGTCTAAATGCATATTTATATAAATTCACCCAAATACATATGCAAAGACCTGGGAATGCAAATTCCTCCCTGTTTGCATTGGTGCAAGGGGAGTTTTTCCTCTGGTTTTATTACATTTCACCCTCCCCAACACTTTGCCAATGAGCTAAGCCCATAAGGAATGTCTGAAAAGATTCTAATATATTTTTATGCCACATTTAAGCTTTTCTTCAAATGCTTGCTCTTAATCCTCTATGACTAATCCACTCAAATTCCTCACACTATCAGATTTCCACTTCCTGAATCTCCTCTATTTAAGGCTTGCCACAGGTCAGGAATTGCATCAATAATCTGGAGATTGTGGCTCTCAGGGAGCTCTTGGCCAGGGACAGGGACAGTGTTGATGTGGCACAGCTCTGCTGCCCCCAGAAAAACTTGCAATTCCCAGAAAATCAGGAAAACTTTGATTTCAGTAAGACTTCAGGATGGAATTCTGGTCTCTGAGGGTGGGGAGGCCCTGGAATGGAATTCCCAGAGAAGCTGTGGCTGCCCTGGATCCCTGGAATGTCCAAGGCCAGGCTGGAGCAGCCTGGGACAGTGGAAGTGTCCCTGGGTACAGGTGGGTGACCCCAGGAGAGGATTCCCAGTTGTGGGGTTTCTCTGGGTCTGGACTGAAGGCACTTGAGGAGGTAGTTCATGTTCAGATTCAGGTGTTTGTTATTTCTTATCAGTGAAACAGCCTCACAACCATGAGTTCAACAGCTTTTCATTAGAAGGCACAAAATGGCCAACAATCTCTTGTTCCAAGGTCTTTTAAGACTAAACTATCCAATTAAGAGCTGACACCTGGATTATTTCCCCTTTTAACCCAATAACTGATCCCACAGAGCTGCAATGGGGACTTTTCTGCCCAATTACAAAATGCCACCCAAACCCATGAAGAAGAAAACCAGGACAGCACCCTGTGCCCTCCATCTTGCTTCCATCCACAACATACTAAAAATCCCAAATCCTAAATTTCTCACCTACGTGATAAACCTACACTACTCTCTATAATCTATTTCACACTTTTGTGGATTCCAGTCTATCTTGAAGTCTGGGAAACTTTCTCCATGAGTGAGGGTCAAAGTCAGTGCTGCCCTGGGGGACAGGGCACCCCAGAGCAGAGAGAGAAATATTCCCTGTGGTGCCCTGGGTTTGCACACCCAGGGAAATGTTGTTTTCTCCATGTCCATGCTGCTGTCAAGGTGCTCTTCTCATGCAGAGACTGGAGCAGGTTCCTCACCTTTGATGGTCCCCACCTCCTCTTGGAGCACAGTCAGGAATGTGGCTTTTCCTATTCTCAACAGAGCAGGGAGGCACTAAAACCAGAATTATTCAAAGCAAAGTTTCCCATCAACACCAGACCATCAAATTCCTCCTCACTGGATGAAGTTATAAATATTGACTGCAGGGGAAGAGCAAAATTTAGAGGCAAACAGAGTGAAATGAAAGCTCATCATGCAGAAAGTTTGAGCAGGGTTGTTGTTCCCTTCCATCCTAGTGGAAGGTTTGGCTTTATTAGGAGAGATAAAATTGACTTAATAAAAAAAAAAAAAACAAACCAAAAAAACAGTTAAGAGCTCATAATGTAAAAGTGGCTTAGGCAGCACTGCTGATCTCTCAGTCTCACTAATTTTAATTGCATTCAGCCTGATCATGAAATGTGGAATAAGGTCTGGGATTTCTGAGGCATTGTTGGAATTCTCAGGCTGCCCCCCCACCTCTGAAATGGCTCCTGAGGAAAACTGACAGCTCCTGAATCCTTCATTCCAGGGAGGAGGCAGAAAGGGGGTATGAAAATACAGAAACATGGGGCAGGAAGTCAGCAATCCCTAATTAATCTGCCATTTGGGGAGAGTAAGGAGGAATCCAGAGGAACTGAAAGGCATTGATGATTGAAAGGAAATGAGAGGAAAGGTGATATTAATGGACAGGAATGATTGAGAGGAATTGAAAGGCATTACAGATGATAGGAATGGACAGGAATGCTGCTGCACAAGGCACAGAGTTCCCCCATGGAATTCCTTGCTGCAGGTGTGCTCTGGGGCTGGAAGCCTTGAAGGATTCCTGGGAAGGTGCCTTGTGGGGGTGGGAGCACCCAGAATGTCAGCAGTGCCTGTGGCTGTGGCTGTAACTCAGCACATACAAAGAGGAAATTCCCTTTTGGGGCACATTTCCTGCATCCCTTTAGCTCTGGGTGTGTAAAAGCAGCTTCAGAGCAGCCCAGGGTCAGGAGCTGGGGCTGCACAAACAGCCCTGGATCCATCCAGCAAACAGCCTTGGGTCCATCCAACAAACAGCCTTGGGTCCATCCAACAAACAGCCTTGGGTCCATCCAACAGCCTTGGATCCATCCAACAAACAGCCCTGGATCCATCCAACAAACAGCCCTGGATCCATCCAACAAACAGCCCTGGGTCCATCCAAGAAACAGCCTTGGGTCCATCCAACAGCCCTGGATCCATCCAACAAACAGCCTTGGGTCCATCCAACAAACAGCCTTGGGTCCATCCAGCAAACAGCCTTGGGTCCATCCAACAAACAGCCTTGGATCCATCCAACAAACAGCCCTGGATCCATCCAACAAACAGCCCTGGATCCATCCAACAAACAGCCTTGGGTCCATCCAGCAAACAGCCCTGGATCCATCCTTGCAGACGCTTCTGCTCCCTCTACTCCTGGCTGCTGCAGGAGGAGGAAATTCAGCTTCACAACAGGGAGATAAATCTGGATTTCCCCCGAGGTCCTTCTGTGCACACAGATCCCCAGTGCTGCTGACTGGAAAGCTGAGTTCCCTTTCTTTGCTGGATCAAAACCCTCCTGGAAAAAGCTTGGATCAAAGGATGAATGTTCTGGAAACGTGGGCTGGAGTGCAGGTAGGACAGGCAGGCCCTGTTTGCAGGGCTGGGATGTGAAAGTCAGGGCTGCTGAGGAGGCTCCTGTGCTCTCTGAGATGACCCTGAGGAACCCCAGGATGATCCCTGCCAGCACCACCCCTGGAATTTCTTTTAATTCCCTCTTGTCCCATGGCAGGGGGGTCTGGATGGGCTTTAAGGTCCCTTTCCACCCCGCCCATTCTGGGATTCTGTGACACAAAACCCCTGTGGTTTCCACTCCCCTGTACATCCCTCTCTGCTCTCTCATCCCAAGCCTAAAGATCCTCAGCTCTCATTCCCAGTGTCCCTCATTGTGTCCTGCTGTCCCCATTCCTGCCAAGGCCAACCTGGATATCCCAAATTCATCAACGCTTCCACAACACAGCAACTTCCTAACAATTTATTCACCAGTGAGTCGAGATAAAAATGGGACAATAAGTTACTCAAAAATGCATTTGCAGTGTGAACTTTGGAAAAGCCAGGAATAAATTAACAATGTGTGCTCAGAGCAGAATGTGAGTTGGGAGAAGTGAAGTGGGTTAAAGCAAGCAGGGAGGAAATGCTCTTGTTCTGCAATAAAACATTCCAGCAGGGAGGTGCTCAGCTGTTCTGAGCAACCCCTGAGGAGAGAAGGCACCAGAAATGGGCTGCACAAGGAGAGAAAACAGAGATGGAATTGCTGCTCGTTAATTTAGAATTCTCCACCAAGCCAGGCAGGGTCCTGCAGGGAAGAGTCCTCCAGCAGGAGAGGAGGTGACAGGAAGGGCTGCACCTCCCTCCTGGGATGGCTGACCCTGGCAATATCCCAAAATTCACCTGAGCACGTTCAGAGGGGCTCTGTGATCTGCAACAGTGAGTGTGAGGTACAGAAATGTTGTTTTGGAGTGGAGCTGGGTGGGTTTTCACACTTCTGCTGTCAGGGAGAGGCAGCTGGTGTGCTAAAACAAGGGATGGACTTTGGAACCTGCAGGGTTAGGGACTGGAGGCAGGCAGTGACACAAATGTCAGCTTTGCTGGCAGCAGTGACACAAATGTCAGCTTTCCTGGCTGCTCACTCCTCCCACTGCTCCCCACGCTGTTTTCTGGAGCAAAGTGTAAACATTTCATGGGAGGTGTCTGGTGGCTCTGCTGGCACTGATTCTGTGGGTTCTCCATCTGATGCTCTCCCTAAATACAAATCTGGGGGCTCCAGTTGCCAGCTCTGAGTTCAGTGTGGGGTAAGGGCCAGACTGGTGGAGCTGGGCAGCAGAACTGAACTGGGTGAACTGGGCTCTGCCCCCCGTGTTTGGGCCAGGACAGAGCCCAGCTCCCACCCTGAGAGCCCTGTGGGGCTGAATAAAGGCAAAACACCAAATTTGGGTTCATCATTAGAGTGGGCAGGTGCATGTTGGGCTGCAGGGAGCAGGGCTGGTGAATAGGAACTTGTGGGGTTTCATTATTGACTTTGAAACAAAGAGGTTTTAATCCACCTCCTTAGTTAAGGAAATTGTTATCTTGGAGTCCTTCTGCTCTGTTTATCCTGAGTGTAAATGAAAAGTGATTCTTTGCTCTAAATCTCCTAATCTTGACACAAAAGCAAGAGCAAGAGGTTTAACCCCCGAGGAAGGCAGGAGGTGTAACACTGCAGCAAGGCCTGGAAATCAATAATGCTTCAGGGTTTAATTAATCTCCCATTTAATAACAGGGGATCAGTGGTCAAGGAGCTTCTCCAGGGCCACTCCTGGCAGTGGGACACAGGCTGAGCAGGAGAGGGAAGGAGGAATGCTTTACCAGAACCCAGCAGGGTTATCTGCCCAAATCCCAGGCTGGAGCTGGGCCCAAGGCCCCTCAGCCTCCTCCCAGCCCCACTTCACGCCCTGGGGAGGGTTTTCCAGGACCAGGGGACATTTCCATCTCCTGTGAGTCAGCAGGTGCTCTAGGAACAGCCAGGGATGCTTTTCTTAGTCACAAGGGGTGGCTTAAGGAGACTGCTCCTGTTCCTTTGTTCCATCCACTCTGTTCTTCCCAAAACACCATTTCCTCTGAGCTGCTCTGAAAGTGGACTTCAATTGACCAAGAGCTCCAGGAGTTACAGAGTCAGGGAAGGGTTTGTTGGTTTCTTTTTAGGAAGAGACCTTAAAGCTCTTCCAGTTCCACCTCTGTAATGATAATCTCAGGATTACAAAATTCACAGACTGGTTTGGGCTGGGAAGGACCTCAAAGCCCACCCAGTGCCACCCCTGCCATGGCAGGGACACCTCCCAACCTGGGATATTCCAGGGATTTGGGAAATTCCCACCTCTCTGGGCAGCCCTAAGGAGGCAGAACTGGAAACACAAACCCTGGCTGTTCCTGAGGGACTGATGGGAGTCCTGCATTCCTGATCCCCACGGGGAATCTCCATGTCCCTCCTGCTGGGAGGGAGATGCAGGGGTTGCAGCAGGATTTCTGTGGTTTGTGCTCATTCCCAGTTTGCCCTGCACAGCAGTCCCTGTCACCCTCAGAACCACAGCAAGCACCAGAGTTTCTGTGGGATTTTCGGGGTCCCTCGACAAAGGAAGGAAATGATGAATCTGACTCCATGTTCTTAGAAGGCTAATTTATTATTTTATGTTACTATATTATAGTCAAGAATTCTATGCTAAAGAATAGAGAAAGGATACTTACAAAAGGCTTAACAAGATATTAACAAAAACCCGTGACTCTGTCCAGAGCCTCGACACAGCTGGGCTGTGATTGGTCATTAAGTCAAAACATTTCACATGAAACCAATCAAACAATGACCAGTTGGTAAACAATGTCCAAACCACATTCCAAAGCAGCAAAACACAGGAGAAGCCATCAGATAATTCTTGTTTTCATTTCTCTCTGAGGCTTCTCAGCTTCCCAGGAGAAGGAATCCTGGCAAAGGGATTTTTCAGAAAATGTGATGGTGACAAGTTTCTGCTCCTCTCTGCTTTGTTTTTGCTGAGTTTTGTTCCTCCTGGCAGCTGTTTGGTAACTCTTGTGTTGCTGTTTTAGGATCAAGCTTTAGTGCTGAGGTTTTTTCATTCCCAAGCGCTTGCTGGGAATAAAAATACCCTTTCTATCTGCTGGGTGTGCACGTGCCTTGGGCTGTGCATTCTCAGTTCTGGGGGGAAATGTCACTTCCCACCCGGTGTCACTTGGGAGGAGGAGTCTGTTGGTGGCTCGTGGCTCAGTTGTTCCCTCTCCCAGGGCCCACCCAGCTCTGTCCAGCGCTGTCCCCAGCACTCCCAGCCCCTTTCCCAGTTCTCCTGCCCCTCTTCCCCAGCCTGGAGCATTCCCTGGGGTTGTTGTGACCCAGCACCATCTCACTCCAAGGTGGGATTTCAAATTCTTTTTATTTTGCCATCCAAACCTTTATGCAGCTGCCCCTGGGCTGCGAAAATCAGGTTTTTTACTGGTGTAGCTCCTCAGGAGATCTCTGATAACTCTGTTACCCAGGAACAGGGAAAGCTGTGTGCTGGCCAAGCCCCTGTGTCAGCAAATCCCAGGTTTGTGGTGTTTGCTTCCCCCCAGCACAGTTTGATTGGATTTGTGCAAAACAACTTTCCTTCCCTTGGAGCTCTGTGCCAGCAAGGGAGGTTGAAATCCTGCCTCAGCAAATGGGGCAGGGCTGACCTCAGGAGTGTCGCCTCCTGAACAAAACCTGGAAAATGAGTTTTACTTGAGAATTCTGCTGACTTTAATATCACTGAGCTGCACAGCTCTGCCAAAAGTGGGATTGGTGCCAGCAAAAGGAGCCCTTGGACAGCTGGGAACTGGGCTGAGATTGCCACAAAAGGACTGCTGGCACCTCCATGGAATTGTGTGGCTGCTCCTGGTCACTGTTAATGTGTAGATATTCCATTATTATTAATTATTAGTTCTACTGCTAATAATAATTAAAATATATATTAATATGCTAAGACTGGGATAAATCCCTTCCAAAGGCTTTCTCAGGGTGTACCCAGAGAAGGCAAATCTCCTTTTCCAGAGTATTTTTGGGATGAGAAGCCACACTGAGGAATTTCACCCCAATTCAGATCCAGCATTTTGCAGGGAAATCTGCAAACAAAAATTAATGATTCAAAAAAATATTCCTGTCAAAATGCCACTTCTCAGAGGCTGTGCCAACCTTCTGCTGGAGTGGGTGGAGATTCATTAGGAGCAAAGGAGAGGGTTAGGATTTATCAGGAGCTGAGGAAGGCTCCATCCTGACAGAGCAGCACGTGCACAGTTCATGGCCAGCATCTGCTGAGCAATAAATCAGCTCCAAATTCACCTCCAGGGCCCCAAACCAGCCCTGCTGAGCAATAAATCAGCTCCAAATTCACCTCCAGGGCCCCAAACCAGCCCTGCTGAGCAGCTCAGGTGCTGCTTGTACTTCCCAGTGCAGGAGGAAGAAGCCTTGGAGCAGTTTAAAGCTCTGCTTCCTCCTGCCCCTCTCCAAATTAACTGCCTGGACACTAATTGGCATCTCCTCAGTGCCTGGAGCTGCTTCCAAACAAATGAACTCTGAAACAAGGCAGGAGCAGCTCAGGGAGAGCTGGCTGCTGGAGACAGAGCTGGGAAAACTGAGGTGCAAACAGCTCCTAATAGCTCTGAAAGAGAGAACTGAACTGTGGAGAGAGCAGCCCGGCCATATCCTGGTTATTTAAAGAGAGGGAGGTGCAGCTGTTTGGATTTCACAGAGGAAAAGAGTGGGAAAGCCTGGAAGTGGTGTGGGAAGTTTAAAGAAGTTCCAGCCCAAAGCTGAGACAGACCCAGGTGGATCTGTCCCTCCTGGGGCTCACCAGACACAGCAAAACTCATTCCTGCTGTTCCTTCCCCAGCAGGTGATGCCTTGGGAGCTCCTGGAGCAGAGGCTGGACAGAGTCAAAGGAATAAAGCAGGGATTTATTAAAAGGCCTTCACAGGATTCACCTTGGGCAGCACAAGAGCCCAGCCAGGGCTGCACCCAAGCTGGATGAGGATCACAAGTTCTCGCTATAAGTTTTATCAGTTTTGGTCCATTTCCATGTTGGGGTTAACTGTCCAATTCCAGCTCCAGGTGATGCAGTCCCATCCTCCCAGTTTGCTCTCCTCAATTCTCGGTTGTTTGCACTTTCTGGGCCTGAAGCTGCAGAGGTGTCCTTGGTTCTGGGGCTGGAAAAGGATTGTTCTGTGTGCCTGAGGTGTGAGGAGAGCTGCTGACACTTTATACTGAAATAGAGATTTTTGGAGTTCACTTGAGCTAGCAATATGAATTAAGCATTTAAAGTTTAGCCTGTAGAATTATGTGTTGAATTTTAACAACATGAAATTCAGAGTTATACACCAATGGAGGACAGGACCTGGAAAACATGAAAACTAAAACTGAAGGTGTCACAGGGAGCTGGGATTTGGCTGAGCCTGGGCAGAGCTGCTCCCCCGGGCCAAAGGAGATCCCAGGCCGTGCCTCCTGTCCTGCACACCCTGTCACACACGTCCCTTTGTCCCTGTGCTCCCTTCCCCTTGCCCTGGAAGCCATCTCAGCAGCTGCAGCGCTTTCTCCTTCCCCTCCCGGCCCTGCTGCCCGTCTCTGCTCCCTCTAGTGTTCCCAGGCAGCTGCTGCCTCTCCTCATCGCTGCTGAATTTTGCATTTCTCTCCCTGCATTTCACACGAGCTGGGAACACCACCAGCTTTCTGTCCCCCTTGGGAGAGGAACCAGGGCAGGGTCTGCAACCTCCACCTCCCGTCCCTGTGCCAGCACCTGAGCCAGCTCTGAATCCATCTGACTTCCAGTTTTGATGATTTCCAAGTCCTTCACTTATTCTCAGTTCGGTTTGGGGAATTCTTTTCCAGCCACTGAAGTTCCTTTCTAATTCAGGCAGCTGGAGGTTTAATAGGATGTGACACCTGGGATTAGAGCCACCAGATTTTGGTGCCATTCCAACAGCATCCATCACACCTGAACGTCCTGCTTGAGTTCACTTTAGACTCAGTCTAAGTTTAATTAAATCTACAAAAGCTTTTGGAGCTAAGAGATGTTGCCTGGAAATCAGAAAATGCAAAAGGGGGCTGGAGATCCACGTTGGAATCATGGAATTGCTGCTGCAGAGGGAAGGTGGAACGAAAAACACCTCACACAGAGATTGTTTCCAGAGTTCTGACGGAAATGTAACTGTTTAAAGAGCTCTGAGTTGTGTGTTATTTAATATAAATATTCCATTTGCATGAGAATATCTGGAAAAGGGCTTTGGGATCATCAAGTCCAGTGATTCACCAGCACCACCAGCAAGGTGTCTCAGGATGCAAGATGTTATTGGGGTGTGTGTTCTGTCCCCATGTGTCAGAGCTGGGGCAGTTCTCTGCTGTTCTTGGGCAGTTTTTTCTTTATCTCTCCCCCAGCCACTCCTCCCTCCAGGAGATCTCTGCTGTCCATGGCCACTGAGTGTCCCTGCAGGGCTGATCCAATTCCAGCATCCCATGGGGAGATGCTGCGCCCAGGGCAGGAGCCAAGCATTCCTACCTGGATCCAATGTGAGCCTGGCACAGCACAGCAGCCTTTGCCCAGTGCATTGCCAGAGGAGCAGCTTCTGCTGCCCTGCATTGCCAGAGGGAGCCCAGGCCCATCTCCAGCAGCCCTGGAGCTGCAGAGGAAAACTCCCCCCTTGTGCAGGATCCCTGCTCCAGCAGAGCCACAGCTGGCACTGCAGGAGGGCTGAGCCCCCATGGGATGGGGCTGTGCCACCCCCTGACACACAGGGGACAGGGCACGGGCTGACTCTGGCAGGGTTGGTTTGTATCACTGCATTTGTATTTTTAATTTCCCTAATAAAGAACTGTTATTCCTGTTCCCATATCTTTGCCTGAGAGCTCCTTAATTTCAAAATTATAATAATTCAGAGGAGGGGGGTTGCATTTTCCATTTCAAAGGAAGTTCTGCCTTCCTTAGCATCTTTTCAAACCAGGACAATGAACACCACCAACCCCTGTCCTCCAGTGCCACGTCCACGTTTCTGAACCCTCCTGAGGCTCCAGCCCTGCCTGGGGTTGGTCACCCAGGGACAGGATCCCGGTGCTTTTGCAGGAGGAGGGAAGTGGCAGAGCTTCCTCGCCCAGGAATGTGTTCCACAGGCTGGGGAGTGGGTGAGTGACAGCTGAAGGCTGAGCTCTGCCGAGCAGCACAGCTAATTAGCACCTAATCTAATTAGCACCTCCTCAGCTCACCCCTCCACCCAGCCCTTCCTGAACGCTGCCTCTTGGGGTTTTTGGCAACCAGCCTCGTGCTGCAGCACAGCTTTGTCCTCCCCAGGACCCCACAGGATGGAAAAGGAGGATCCTGTGGGATTTGGGTCTCCAGCACATCCCTGCTGCCCTGCCCTGCCCTCACCTGGTGTCCCCAGGCACAGGGAAATGGAGCAGCTCATGGCATCCCCAGCTAATCCTCACGATTTCTCTCCAGGAACGCTGGGATTGCTGCTCCCAGCTCGTTCCTTGGTGGCAGAAACTTCCTCCCACGCAGGGAAAAGGTGGAAACCCAAGGCTTTTCCTAAATCCCAGAACATTCCCCCAGCTGGCAGCCAGGAGCTGAGGACACGGCCCTTCCCCTCCTGCCTGGCTCCGGGGCAGCTCTGAGGTGCAGCTCGGGGATTTTTAGTGCCTGGGGCTCCTGCAGGAACCCAGGAAAGGGTTTGTGCTCTGTTATCCATGCAGGAAAAAGCAGAAATTCCATGAAGCCCTTGGAGACTGCACTGCAGGAGCATCCTGGGGATCCACGGGGGGATTGTTTCCAATTCATTCTGTCAGAAACACTGCGGCCCACCTGCCAGGGACCCACCCAAACCTTCCACAAACAAACCTGGAGACAGCCCAAGGCCTCCCTGTGCCCTGGTGTGTCACTCCCTGCGTGTGCCCCTCTCTGCTTCCCCTCCTGTGGGCCAGAATTGGTTCCAGAATGATGAACCTGCAGGGAAATGCTCCCACCTGGCAAAGTCAGGCTGTTCCCACACCATCCTTTTTATTCCAGGAGGAATCTCAACATTTTGGGTTCTTTCTGCTCCAGTCAGGGCCAGAGGAAAGTTTGGGCAGAAAATAAAAAAATCTGAAGTTGAATCAGATCTTAAGCCTGGATTTAAAACAGATGACATGAAAAGAACCAAAAAAAATCCAGTAAAGAATAAAAAATCCCTAATTCTCTCCCTGATCTCCCTCTGCTGCCTCCTTGTCCTCCCATCCACTCTTCCCATCACCTTCCCTTGCTCTGCTCCAATTATAGACCCCTCCAGGCAGGGACCTGCCAGTGTTTCTGTCAGGGAAGTGCCAAGTCCATCCTCGATGCTTTACAAATAATCACAGGCAACACATTTTTTGTGAAATATTGAAGCTCTTCCTGTTAAAAAAAAATGAAATCTCTCTGCCATATCAGACAGGATGAAATGTCAGTGTGCCATCCTTCCTAAATTAACATCCTTCCCTCTGTCACTCCTGCTGTGGCACATGGGAGCCCAGGATCCATCTCTTCCTTCCCACAGAGAAGAATTTGGTTTTAGCTCTGAGACACAAACTTGTATAAAATGGAATGTCTGAGGTGGGTAAGGAAAATCATCTCAAATCTTCTTTAGCTGCCTTTGTTTGCTGCCCTTTAACCCTTCATTCCCTGAAATCCCTTAAAACACCTGGAGGATGAGGCACCCTGTTAAAGGCTGCAGAATTCTCCCTGCTCTCCCCCACCTTTTCCAGGACCGGAGCATGTCAGGAGCCCTGCAGCCCATTCCAGTGCTTGACAGCCCTTTCCATAAAGGAATTATTCCCAACATCCAGCCTGAGCCTCCCCTGGCACAGCCTGAGGACCAGAGAAATCCACTGATGGGCAGGGTGCCATGGGATTGGGAACTGGGCAAGTTTCAGTGCCCAGGAAGGTTCTGCCCCCTGGGATGGGGTGGGATTGGCAATATCTGGGGGCAGGGATTGGGCAGGGGCTCCTGAGGTGCCCCAGCTTTCAGGTCTCACTCCAAGAACACTCTGAGTTTATTTCCAGGCTGGAAATTGTGCCAGGATTTGCGTGGCCAACGTGGATCTCGAGGATTTGAGGTGACAGCTGGGAAAGAAATCTGCTGCTGAAACTGCACTGGAGCTCTCTCCCTGTCTCTGTCATCTCTCTCAGTTCATTAAGGGCCCAGCCTTCTCCTGGGCTGGAATTGAATGATTTGCTTTCACCTCCAATCTGCCTGAGGTGGAGTGAGCTCCACTGGAGCTGGCAAACACAAACAAATCCCATCTCCACAGGGCTTAAGGGTTAATTGTGTTTCTCTCAACCTCTTCTGAGCAGAAAGCTGGGATTTGCCCCCTCTGCCTGATCCCTCTTGCTCCTTTCTTGAATTGTTTTGGGGAGCAGAAGGTTCAGGGCTGTGCCCCCAAAGCAGCTCAGGCTGTGTGAACACAGCAACTTTCTGCAAGTGAAATCTGCTTCTATTTCTGTGTTTGAAAAGGAGCTGAAATGCCAGTGGTGATGTAATGTTCATTTACATTTAGAGCCTGTTTCTATTTATTTTTGCTCCTATTAACTGCATCTTGATTCCAACAGTTGGGTTTTGGTTTTTTTTAATCCACTGAGGCTCTCTTTGCCATGAACAGCTCATTTTTTACCTAAAGCCTGCCAGGTTTGGTGCCTTATTCAGCCCATAAATGAAGAAGAATGACAGGTAGAAGGGGAAATGGATGTTTCCTCCCCAAGGGAAGGCTCCTAAATTTGATAGGAGCTATCTCTCCAGGAATTGCTGCCTCTGATTGCCACTGGAATGGCTCTGGAAGGAGCTTGGAGGGGATCATTCACCTCAGCTCTGTCCTGGATATGCAGGACTGGGAGATGCTCTGGGGCTGAGAGATTTCCTGTGCCACCTTCCATAAACACAAAGAGATGGATTCAAAATGCTGCAGAGCTCTGATGTGCAGCCTGTGGCTCCAGTCAAGGGGTTCCTCAGCCCCAGAGCAGGAGAAAAAGGCAGAAAATCCTGGAATCACAGGGTTCTTAATGCTGGAAAAGGCCTTTAAGATCATCAGCCACCACCATGGTCACACAGTCCATGTCCTCAGGTGCCATGTGTTCATCCCTTGGACTGAGAGCTGGAATATTGCAGGTTTATTTTCCTCCCTGCTCTCATCTCCTTTAGTTCTTTTTTGGGCTCACTTTTGTTGATTCAACCTTCTGGGGTGCCTTTAATTTCTGTTGTTCAAAGGTTTCAGGGAGCACTGCCTTCCTTAGTGTTTAATTTGTTTTCTAAAGGGATAAATGCTCCAGGGTGGCTTTTTTAGACTGGGCAGAATTGGAGCTGGCGCTGGCAGCAAGAATTAAAGCACAAGAGTTCAGCTCTGCCTTCAGAGTGAGCAGGGACTGAAGGAGATTGAAGGATTTCATTGTTTCTATGGCTATAAAATCCTTGGAAAATATAACCCAGCAGCTCTCTGTGCTCTTGCTCAGCAGAACTCCACAGAAATGCCCACAAACCCTTTATTTACAGGGTTGTTGGACAAGGAGAATGCAAAATTAAAGAGAGGCTCAGGATCCATCCTGGAGCTGCTGTGCCCCCAGAAAATCCTGTATTTCACAGCTCACCAGCCTAAAAATGCCCCAGTAAACCCAGCCAGGGGAGAGCTCTGACTCATTTTCCCCTCAGGTGGAAGTTTGAGGTTGTCCAGGTAAGCCCAGCTCATCTGAAGCTGAGAAAATGTGCAGAGAAACGTCCTGAAATCAGTTCTGTGCTCAAGGCTGGGCCTAACTCTGCTGCCTGGGGTAGCTGGGCTTGGTTTTTCCTGAAGGACAGAGCTCAGGTCCTTGACTGAAGATCAGGAGATAGGCCAGGCTTAAATCTGTGTGGGAAGGCAGAGCTGGAGCTGCCAGGTGCTGCTGGCAGGGCTGTTCAGTTCCAGCTGTACTCAGAGTGAAAAATGAGTGGGAAATGCAGATTAACACAGGCAGGGCTGGGAGGAGAAGCTGATTTATCTCCCCCTGGTTGGGAACTGATTTATTTCTCTCTATTTCAGAACTGATTTATTCCCCCCTGAGGTTTCAGTGGATCAGGTGAGCTTGGAACAAGCTCCAGGTAGCAGAGGGAAGTGAGGGAGCAGGAATGGCCCTGAGCAGGTCCAGCTGTGCTGGGCCAGGTCCTCTGTGGGTCCAGGAACCTCTGGCTCTGTTCCCACAGGGCTGGAGCTCCCTTTTCATCCCACCCTGCACTGGCATTCATTTATTCCCTATTTTATAAATGTAACAATCTCTCTTTATCCCCACAGTGGGAGGGAACAGAAGGAATTCAGTGCTGGAACCATCTCAGAATATCTTTACCACATTCTCCTCTTTTGTCAATCGTTCTTTTTCCCCAGTTTCTCATTTTATAGGTTTGAAACTGAAGCTATTTAGAGCCTCCTTTTCCCTGGTTTCTCTCTAAATATATCTTAGAACTGCCTGAAGGGTTAAGGAGACACACAGACATCCCCTTATGGGGAAAATGGGAAAACACAGCCCAGCCTCCTGCTTTTCTCTCTCCTCACAGCCACAGCCACAGCCACACACATTTGGATTTTGTCGTTATTGTCTGTCATATATTCTGTCATTGTGGGCAAACAGAATGAAAACAGGCAAAAGAGAGCAAATCAGTATGTTCCAAACCCACTTTTTAAAAATTAGGTTACTTAATATGGCCATTGGAGCTGGCAGTTGTAGGAGAGGAAGGTTTTCATATTATAAATGTGTAAAAAACTGGGAATCTGCTTCCCTTCACACTTCCAGCAGTTCCCTTGGACAATGAAACCTGCAGTTGTATTTATTGCATCCCTCATTTCCTCATTTGTGTCTCATCCAGGCATGAATTTCATCAACAATTGGAGGTTTGCTTTCCTGGCCAACACAGCTAGGGGATTGTAAATAACTATAACTATAACTATAACTATAACTATAACTATAACTATAACTATAACTATAACTATAACTATAACTATAACTATAACTATAACTATAACTAACCATGAAATAGAAACAGAAATAATAGAAATAATTGCTCCCAGTCTGTGGGTGTTACACAAGGGACTCTCCACTCTGGGATGCACAAGAACTGCTGGATCTGGGGTTTCTGGGGGGGTTCCAGCAGGGTCATTCTGGTGAGTGAACTCCAGAGCAAAACTGTTCCCACCCCAGTGTTCCCCTCACTCCAGAGCCATGGAAAGGGCAGAACTGAAGGAATCTCTGCTGGATGTTGATTCCCACTGAACCTTCAGAGTTCTCCCCTGTGGGTAAAAAATGACAGAACCATGGAATTCCAGCCTGGGTGGGGTTGGAAGGAGCTTGAAGCTCTCCCTGTCCCCTCCACCAGCATCCCAGGCTGCTCCAAACCCCAGAGTTCCAGGAGAAGGCAGAGGTTTGGTGAATCCATCTGGGAGCAGAGTGAGGGAGCAGATTCAGCTTCCAGAGCCTGAAGGGGCTCCAGGAGAGCTGGAGAGGGGCTGAATGAGGCATTCACATTCTCTGAACTTGATCCCTTTGCCCAGGGAAGCTGAAAAGCAGCGAGAGGCCTCAGAGAAAAAGGAAAACAATTCTTCTCTCATTTGCTTCTCCTGTGTTTTGCTCCTTTGGAATGTGTTTGGAGATTGTTTACCCACAGGGGATTGTTCCATTGGATTCTGCTGTGAGTTGTTTTGACTCTTTGGCCAACCAGGGCCAAGCTGTGTCAGGACCCTGGAAAGAGTCAGGAGTTTTCATTATTATCTTTTTAGCATTGTGTAAGTATCCTTTCTGTATTCTTTAGTATAGTATAGTATTCTTTAATATGATATAGTATAATAAAGTAATAAATTAGCCTTCTGATAAGATGGAGTCAGATGCATCATTCCTGCCTTTGTTGGTGGCCCTGCATTTATTTACAATAGACTGGGGACAAGGATGGAGGGACAGAACCCAGGGAATGGCTCCCACTGCCAGAGGGCAGGGCTGGATGGGATATTGGGAATGAGGAATTGTTCCCTGGCAGGGTGGGGAGGGGCTGGGCTGGAATTCCCAGAGCAGCTGTGGCTGCCCCTGGCAGTGCCCAAGGCCAGGCTGGACAGGGCTTGGAGCAGCCTGGGACAGTGGAAGGTTCTGGAAAGGACACAGGTGGTTTCTCTTGTTCTGGACTTGAGGTGTTTTGTGAACCAGCAAGGAAGTGTTAGACACATCCCATGGAGCTCAGAATTAACAATAAGAGAATTCTGTAAATGGGAATTCTCTGTCCTGTAAAACACAGCGATTTCAGGGCAGTCACTCCTGCTCAGGAGCCAGAACTGGGCCCAAAGAGCCTGGCAGGAGCTGCTGGAGCCCTTCCCTGAGCGGGGTGGAGCTGTCAGGCTCTGCTCAGGGGGGCTGCACTGAGCCCCACAGAACATTCCCTGCACTCTGTGATTCATTCCTCCAGCAAGACCCACTGAATTCCAGAGCAATTCACTAAGAAGGAGCTAAATTGCTTGGCAGGATAATGGGGGCAAGAGAGAACCTGGCAGGAGGGTGAACCTGGCAGGTTTCTTTGACCAGAAGAGCCCCAAATATAACAAGAGCCCCAAATATAACAAGTGAACCAAAATTCCCTCAAGAACTATGAATAATGAACTGAATCCCTCACTCCAGGCTCATCTGCTCAAGACCTGCTGCTGGTGTGTGTTTGAAAGCCCAGCTCCATCCTCCCAACACCAGAATGGTTTTAGAGCCCCGAGCCACGAGCTGCTGAAGAACCCAGAAATAATGTTGTTATTGGAGTAGTGCTAATTCCATCCCTGCTAAATCTGGGGGAAAAAAAGGATTGTTAAAGGATGGGGTTGTTCCTTAGGGGGAGAGTGTTTGTGTGGGTTTATTGCTGCTGGGTTTTAAATGTTACAGATGATGTTGGTAAACTCATAATAAGTGGAAAGTGGTTTTACTTCTGGTTTTACTTCTTCCCCTGCAGCTTTTGCAATTATTAAAATCCAGAGGTTACGATGGAATTTGTTAAAATCTCTTCTGAGGGATGCAGAAGGAATTATTCCAAGTGACTCAGACCTGCTGAGACTGGAGGAGCTTTTCAGAAAGGTTTGGGAGTGTCTGAGCAAATCCAGGAAGGCCCTGCTTAAATAATGAGCTGCTAATTGCAAATTTAGGCATCAGGACCAGGAGTTTTGGCCATTTTCTGCAAACTGCCTCCCCTCATTCATTCCTGTCTCCCATGGGAGGTGGTTTATCCAGAGGATGGATCAACAAACCCTTGGCTGTTGGGAAGCTGAAATCAGAGTAACCAATTTGCCAAGCCAAAAGGTGGTGCTGGGCTGAGGAGGTGAAAATCCATGGGTGTGGAAAGGTTGAAGATCAGTGGGAAGGAGCTCTGGAATTTGGGAATTACAGGAGTCCTTTAGCATCATCACACATTTCTGAGAAACCCAGCCCTCCCTGTCCACCCCTAAAAACAAACCAGTGCCTTCCAAACAAATGTTCCTTCAGCTGGTTTGGGAGAGGGTTTCAGGATGGTGAGGAAACGTTATGGGATGTTATAGTGAAAGCAGGGCAACGGCCACAAAGGCAGGAAATGTCAGGGAGAACTCCATAATATCAGCAGGCTAATTAATTACTTTATTATACTCTATTACTCTATATTATATCACACTATGTTACATTACATCTAATCTGAATCTGCACAAGCACCCAACTCAACTCAGCTGCCCAGATTCTCCTGACTGTCTGCTGACCCACACTCTGCACACGCTTGGCCCTGACAGGCCAAGGAAACAAAACCCCTCACTGTGGGTAAACAATCTCCATATTGCATTCTGCTTTGGTACAACACAGGAGCAGCCAATGAGATAGGAATTGCTTTGATCATTCTTTTCTCTGCTTCTCTCAGGTTCAGGGAATGTGAATGCCACAGAGAGGGGCTTTGGCAGGGGCCTGGTGTGACAGGCCAGCTGTGGATGTGGGCTCTAAGGAAACAGCCACATTCTTGTCCTACATTATACTGTATTATTCTCTACATTTTACACTATATTACACTACATCTTGACTGAATCTGCACAAGCACCCAACTCAACTCAACTCAACTCAACTCAACTCAACTCACCTCAACTCAACTGCCCAGATTCTCCTGACTGTCTGCTGACCCACAGTCTGCACACGCTTGGCCCTGACAGGCCAAGGAAACAAAACCCCATCACTGTGGGTAAACAATCTCCATATTTCATTCTACTTTAGCACAACACAGGAGCAGCCAATGAGATAGGAATTGCTTTGATCATTCTTTTCTCTGCTTCTCTCACTGCTTCTCTCAGTTCAGGGAATGTGATTCCCACAGAGAGGGACTTTGGCAGGGGGCCTGGTGTGACAGGCCAGCTGTCGATGTGGCTCTAAGGGAAACAGCCACATTCTTGTCCTACATTATACTGTATTATTCTATACTATTACCCTACATCTCAACTGAAACTGCACAAGCACTCAACTGCCCAGAATCTCCTGACTGTCTGCTGACCCACAGTCTGCACACATGCTTGGCCCTGACAGGCCCTGACAGGCCAAGGAAACAAAACCCCATCACTGTGGGTAAACAATCTCCATATTGCATTCTGCTTTGGCACAACACACAAGCAGCCAATGAGATAGGAATTGTTCTAATCATTCTTTTCCCTGCTTCCCTCAGGTTCAGAGAATGAATCCCACAGGATGTCTCTCTCTAATTCCTGCTCCCTGCAGGCTCTGGACACGTGTGAGCACAAGGACTCCAAAATCCACAGGAGCTTCTCTTTGGGCAGCTCCCACAGCCCCTTGGGCCTGGACTGACGTGCAGAGATCAGGGGGAGCACTGGGCCCTCCCCACACCCCCTGTCCCAGCAGGAGCCAGCTCCTGGCCAACCCTTCACCTCCAGGGAATTTGGGGTTTGTAGTGAACCCCCAATTCATGATTCCATCTCACCCAGGCTGGTTAAGGCACAAATGCCCTAAGTGTGATTTTAATCCTGATTTATGCAACTCATCCCATTCAGATTTGGGGGTTTGGGTGGTTTTGAGGGAGGGGAAGCACCAGAGGGGGTTTTGCCTTGGCCAGAGCTGTTCTCACACCCTGGGAAGGCAATCTGGACATTCCCAGGGCACAGCTGCTGACCTAACTCAGGGTCAGGGGGTATTTTACAGGATATTTTACAGGAGATTTTACTCCCTGTTCCTGGCAGATTTTCCCATGGGACAGCTCCAGAACATGGATGAGTGAGAAGCTGCATTTTCCAGTAAAATTTTAGGGATTGGTCTGAGAGTTTTGCTCCTCAGCAAAGAGGGTGGAATTTGAACCCTGGATAATCAATCTGTGGTTTTTAGAGATAAATGCGAATCAAATGAAGAGATTTGACCTAAAGGGTGTTGGGGAACTCCCTATCCAATAATCCCTATCCAATATCCCTATCCAATAATCAAAGCTTAAATGTGGAATTTACTGCTTAAAAAAATTTTGAGTTGTGCATTAAACAGCAAGTGGTGTGCTAAAATATTTTCTTAAGGAAAAATAAAAAGAAAAAGGAAAAAGAGACGGGAGAAAGGGAAAGAAAATGGAAAAGAGAAAGGGAAAGAGTTGGAAAAGAGAAAGGGAAAGAGATGGGAAAGAGAAAGGGAAAGAGATGGGAAAGAGAAAGGGAAAGGAAATGGAAAAGAGAAAGGGAAAGAGATGGCAAAGAGAAAGGGAAAGAAAGTGGAAAGAGAAAGGGAAAGAGTGGGAAAGAGAAAGGGAAAGAAAGTGGAAAAGAGAAAGGGAAAGAGATGGAAAGAGAAAGGGAAAGCAGATGGAAAGAGAAAGGGAAAGAAAGTGGAAAAGAGAAAGGGAAAGAGATGGGAAAGAGAAAGGGAAAGAGATGGGAAAGAGAAAGGGAAAGAAGTGGAAAAGAGAAAGGGAAAGAGATGGGAAAGAGAAAGGGAAAGAGATGGGAAAGAGAAAGGGAAAGAGATGGGAAAGAGAAAGGGAAAGAGATGGGAAAGAGAAAGGGAAAGAGATGGGAAAATAAAATGTAAAAATAAAATTAAAAACAAAAATAAATGTAAAAACAGAAAAAGAATGTGACAAAGAGAAAGCAGAATAAAAACAAAGAAAAGAAAGAAAATAGAGAAAAAAGAAAAGATGAAAAGAAAGAAAAGTAGTTGGTAAAAACTGATGCTTAAATTTTACAGAATCTCACAGATTATGTTTGCTCTAGAGATGGAACCAAGGATCACAAATGGTGCCAGGTGACATGAGGGGAACAGGATTTTCTGAGGGATCCCTGCTAAGTGGATAAAATAATGGAGCAGAAAGGCAGTTTAGGGACCCAGAATCTCCTCCAGAAGGAGGGAAAATCCTGGCTCAAGTCTAGCCATGAGATGTTGTGGGGAGTTCCTGCCTCAGCTCCATCTCTCTGCTCTGCTCGGGGCGGTGGGATGGGACAGAGCACCTGGGGACTCACTGAAAAGGGATTTTTTCACTGTAAACCACAAAATGCCTCTTGTGGTGAGGTGCTGGGACGCTTCGGAGCCCAGCTGAGGTCAGCAGCACAGGGCAGCTCCTGCACAGCCTCTTCCTTCTGCTGCTGCCTGCGCTCATCCCTGCCCTGGAAATCCCTTCCTGGAGCAGCAACTCCTCCTAGGCCCAACCCTGCTGCTCTCCCGGAGACAGGAACAGAAATTGTCCAGCTTTGGGTTACTGCAGTGCCAGAAATGTCCCTGTCACCAGTGGGGCCACACCCAGCAGCACACGGACACCTGGCTGCCACCCAGCCAATTCCTGCTCTGCCAGGAGGGAGGGATGGATGGATGAGGGATGGATCCAAATGCTGATCCCTGCACTGAGAGCAGGAGGGCACGGAGGCTCTGCAGAGGGATCAGGACAGGCTGGATCCATGGGGTGACAGCAGAACTGTGAGGGTCAACAAGGCCCAGTGCCCAGTCCTGCCCCTGGGTCCCCATGGAATGTTCCAGGCTGGAGGAAGTGGGGCTGGAAAACTGAGAAAGGCCCTGGGGGTGCTGGGGACAGTGGCTGGACAGGAGCCCAGGTGTGCCCAGGTGGGCAAAGACAAGGGCACCTTGTGCCAGCCATGGTGTGACAGCAGGAGCAGGGCAGTGCTCATCCCCTGAGCTGGCACTGCTGGGGCACCTCAAGTGCTGGGGACAGTTCTGCGATAACCCTGGCAAAACCTGGAGGGGCTGGAGCGTGTCCAGGGAAGGGAACAGAGCTGGGAAGGGGCTGGAGCCCCAGGAGAGGCTGAGGGAGCTGGGAAGGGGCTGAGGCTGGAGAGGAGCTGGGAAGGGGCTCAGCCTGGAGTAAAGGAGACTCAGGGGGCCCTTGTGGCTCTGCACAGGCTCCTGCCAGGAGGGGACAGCCGGGGCGGTCGGGCTGTGCTCCAGGGAACAGGGACAGGAGCAGAGGGAACGGCCTCAGGCTGGGCCAGGGCAGGTCAGGGTGGAAATCAGCAGAATTTCCCCATGGGAAGGGCGGTCAGGGATTGGAACTGCCCGGTGCGGTTTGAGTCCCCATCGCTGGAGGTGGCCAAGGAACGCTGTGCGCTGGTGACCAGATGGGGACGGGCCACAGGCCGGTTTTGCTAACTCCGGTTTTGCTAACCCCGGATTCGATAACCCCGGAGCGCTTTTCCAGCCCCAGCGATCCTTCAGGGACAGGAGCGCCCCGGAGGCTCCCGGCGCCTGAGGGGCCCCGACCGCGGCCGCCAGGGGGCGCCAGGAGCAGCGCGCCTCACGCACGCGCAGCGCCCGCTCCCGTGTCCACCGCCCCGGCCGGGCCGCCTCAGACACCGCGCGGGCGGCGGAGGGGCCGCACTGCCCGACCAGGGACACCGGGAGCACCGGGGGCACCGGGAGCACTGAGGGCACCACGGGCACCGGGAGCGGCGAGGGGACGGAGAGCGGCGAACCCCAGCAACCCGGAAGCGCCGCTTCAGCCGTGCCAGTGCGCAGGCGCGGGAATAGAAGCGACCAATCGCAGCCGGCGGCGCGGCGGTGACGTCACAGGGGCTGTGAGGGGGAGCCCCGCTCCGGGAAGCGGCGGCGAACGAACCGCGAGCGGCTCCGGGGACGGTTCTGGGCTCCGGGCTCGGCCCTGGACTTCGGGGGCCGTTCTGAATTCTGGGGGCGGTCCGGCGGCTCCGGGCTCGGCCCCGGCCCCGGCCCCGGGCTCCGGAGCAGTTCTGGGCTCCGCGAGCATTTTGGCTCCGGAAGCGATTCTGGGCTCCGGGACCTGGACCAGGGCGTCCCAGGGGTCACACGGTGGCTTTAGGAGGGTCAGAGGAAAGAGTCGCCACTTGTGGGTGACAGATCTCGGTTGAGAGACACGCCGTGGAAGAGGCTGGCGCTGTGCTGGTGCTGGTGCTGGGGGAGTTTTCCAGGCTGGGTTTGGTTGAGGCAGCTGCAGTCCTGTTCGTGTCCCAGGAGAAGGGCAGAAACCCGGTCACAAATGCTCTCCAAAGGAAGAATTTGAGGTAGTCAAGGAGCTGCTCCAGGCTGTGGTTAATCCATGATGAGCTTCCCCAAACCCTGTTCTGCTGCTGATGTCTGCTAAAGAAGGCAGGAGCCTCCCCTGAAATGGAAAATGTAACACCCCCCCCCCCTCCAAATTGCTATAAATTTTAAATTAAGGGGCTCTCGGGCAAAAAATAAGGGAGCAGGAATAACAGTTTTCTACTAGGTAAGAAAATAAAAAGATAAAATAAACAATGCAGTAAACTAAACTAACACTGACAGAGTCAGAACAGAACCTGACACCCTGTGGGTCAGGCTGTTGGCACAGTCCCATTGGAATTGTGGCTCAGCCCTCCTGCAGTGTCAGGGCTGGTTCTGGAGCAGGGATCCTGGAGAAAGGTGCAGTCTCTTCCTCTCAAGATCCAGGGGAAGAGGCAGCTGCTGCTTCTCTGGGGAATCCAGTGCAGAAGCTGTGCTGGTGTTCCAGAATCTCCAGATTTTATTTGGGTAGGAATGCTTGGCTCCTCCTCTGGGCTCACATCTCCCAGTGGGATGCTGTAGTTCTTGTCAGCCATGCAGAGACATTCGATGGCTGTTAGCAGGTGTCCCCCAGAGGGAGGAGTGGGTGTGGGAGAGAGAAGGTCTCAGGGTCTCTGCTGCTCACAGTGACCCCGAGATGTGTTAGAAAGTCTCTTTTCCCAGCCCAGCACTCAAAGGAGGAGTCAGGGCTCTTCATTTCTCAGTCTCAAGGTTGTTTATTGTTCCTTATCTATAAAATTCTTTCTCCTGTCCTGCCGAGGTCCGCTCAGCAGGACAGTTCCAGGCACTTTGCCCACCCTTGCAGCGGTGTTGTTATCTTTTATACTAAAAACTACCTGTACAATGTTTACAATTCCTTACCTGTATTAGACAGTGAGCTTCTACTCTGAACCAATCTGTGAGTGCCACCAGCACAGCAGAAGATGGAGGCCAAGAAGAAGGAGAAAGGCTGGACAGGCCCAGATCCCTACATCTTGCCCCCTGAACCCCCATTCTAAAAACCCCAAAAATCTATTTTTTCACCCCATGATAAATTCACTCTCATTCTACTGAAACTTTCGTGGCTTGTAATTCTTCATACAAGGTTGGTAATTGTTTTTTCCAAGGGCTAAATCAAAGGCACAGGAGTCTTGGGCTCTGTGCCAAGGTCTCTGAGCCCCCTGGGCAGGGGCTCAAGCCCTGCAGGGCAGCCAGAAGAATTTCCTGGGTTCCAACAATAAGGAAAACTGCCCACTGAACAGAAGACAACTGCCATACAGATGGCAAATAGAATAAAATCTGCTTGGCAATCCAGGACACAAGGCACCCACCTCTGACCATCCCTGCTCCCCTCCTTTCCCCTGCACACTCAGAGTTCCTGCCAGGGCAGACAGGGGCAGCTGGAAGGGGAGCACAGAGCCTGGGGAGCAGCAGAGCAGCTGTGACAGCCACCACAGTGTGCCCAGGGAGTGCCACCCTGGGGCAGTGCGAGCTGTCCCTGCCCATGGCAGGGGCAGAGCTGGATGAGCTTCAAGGTGCTTCCAACCCAAACCAGTCTGGTAATTAATGACCTTGTGCTAATTACCCACAGCAGCACTGACACAAAGCCTTCACACCCTCAGCCCACCTCACGTCCTTCAGAGGATTTTGCTGATTTTTGGGGCGTTGGAAGGACTGAGTGCTGCACACAAGGCACTGCTGCCCTGCATTTAAATAGCATTTATTGATCCCCTGCAGTCAGGGTGGGCCAGGGAGACAAAGGAAGGCCTGGCTGGTGACTTCTCCTGGTTCAGAATTGCCCAGAGCTCTAAAGGTGCCTCATTTCCCTGGGCACGGACAGGTGGGAGCACTTTGTGCCTGTGTGAAACCCTTCCTGCTCATTTTGTGGCTCTCTGTTCCCTAAAACCGATGGAAATGTTCATTGTGTGAAGAAAACCCTTCAGTGAAGGCAGGGAGAGCCTTGGAACGTTTGCTGAGCCCTGAGTACAGCTTTGATCAGAGCAGTGAAGCCCAGGCTGCTTTTTGTGCACATTTTACACAAAATGTTTCAGTCTTTGGGTTTTGGCAGCTCAGTTTGGGGTTTTTCTCCTTGACAGTAAGGATTCTGTGGGGTCACTGGTTTGTTTCAGAGCACTCCTGAATTAAACAATACCTGCTGGTGAAGCTATTTTTGTCTTGTGGGCTGAATTTATAAATTGGGATATTTTTGGGAGTGAGCACAACTTCCTGCCTGCTTTCCTGTGCTGCTGCTAGAGATGAAGGGCACGCTGGTGCCTTGATCTTTATAGCTCTGTGCCAACAGCCCTAAATCCCAAATCCAGGGCAGTCTGTCAAGGAAGGAGCTGAGCCCCACCTCCTTCAGCTCTTTGTGGTCTGCCACAGTCACAAAAGCAGGAGTTTGAAGCGCTCAGTGCTTGTGCAGGGGGTGCACTTGGCTCCTGGAGTGAGGGGTTATCTCTGCACAGCCCCTGAGCTGCACTTTTTACAGCTTTTGGGTTCTTCAGTGAAAACCTGGCCAATAAAACTTCAAAAATTAACAAGTTGAGTGTAGAGGATCTGTGAGCAGAAGGCTCGTGCTGAACAAGGACAGCTCAGAGCAGCTGCTGGCAGCAAGTGAATGTTGTCATTGTGCAGCTCAGTTAGAAACTGAGTTCCAAAATTGGAGACAAGTTGTTCTCCTGCAAGAACATCAGGGAATTAGACAGATTTTATCAGAATATTCTGACTTTGGACCATTTTCTTCAAAAATCTGCTTTAAAAATAGAGGAGAGGTCCAGAAGGAAGGGGGGTGGGAGAGAAAAAAAAACCATTTTACTCTCTTCCCCCTGCACAGCTAATCAAACTTGGAATTTTTTTCTGTTTAATTGGGATATCTGAGAGTTCAGCAAGAGGAACAAAGAGGTAAAATGGCTCCAAATTCTGTGGACCTTGGCACAGTTTTAGGGGACACAAAGTTACTGTCACAGCTTCTCCTGGGATTTGTTTTGCATGAGTATAACACGAACACACCCAGAGTCAGACAAAACTGCAATTGGGGCTTCAGGGTCTGACAAGAATATTCGAAATGTAAATAGAAAACACTTGTTAAAGTCCAGTACAAGAAGGAAGGGGGGTAGGTGTTTTCCTGACATATTTCCTGGTTTTTAAAGGAGAAATCCAAACCCATTTTTACGTCCATGTTTGCTTTGAAAGCTTTAAGGAATGGGGGGAAGAAAGCTTCAAAAAGCTTCAAAACCTGGAATCCTGAGGGACCAGCACTGCCTTTCCCACCCATTGAACAGTCCAAGGTTTGCCAGGCTGGAATTTCCTTGGAGCTGCCTGAAGCTGCCAGGTGCCAAGGGAGGGGGGGGGGGGACAAGGCTCTGAGGGGGGACACACGAGGGAGTGATGGCTCTGAGGGGATGGCACAGAGGGGACACAAGGGGTGATGGCTCTGAGGGGACACAGGGTGATGGCACTGAGGGGACACATGGGGTGATGGCTCTCAGGGGACACAGGGTGATGGCACAGAGGGGACACAAGGGGTGATGGCTCTGAGGGGATGGCACTGAGGGGACACAAGGGGTGATGGCTCTCAGGGGACACAGGGTGATGGCACTGAGGGGACACAAGGGGTGATGGCACGGAGGGGGATGGCACTGAGGGGACACACGGGGTGATGAGGCTGGAAGGGGATACCCGAGGTGATTGATGGCTCTGGGAGGGGACACTGTGAAAAACACCAATCACTTGTTTATAAAATTTAAAAAGTTTAATAGTAATAAAATGATTATAAAAATAGCAATGTAATTAGAGTAATAATAATTTGGACAATTAGGATTTAGGACAATATGAGACAATAAAAACAAAGAGTTATAGACAGTCCGGGTACCTTCTCTGGGCAAAATAAGCCCGAAAAAGGACCCACTGTTAACAGAGGATTAACCCTTAAAAGCAACAGCCTGTTGCATATTCATACACCTCATCCATGATGCATCAATTCCATTCAAACACAGGATTCTGTCTGGTCAGTGTCAACTTTTTCCTCTGAATCCTGATGGTGTCTTCAGGGCTGAGCAGGCAGGAAGAAGTTCGTTTCTTCTGATAATGGAGCAATAAATTCTCTTTCTCTGAAAGATTCAGGTGTCCTGTGGCTGCTGTCTCAGTGTGAGTCCTCTCTTTAAAAAAAGTATCCTATATAGCATAGTTTCTATTTTAACATTATGTTCTAACCTAAAACTATATTTAACACACTATTTAGGAAAATTAACACAGCATAACTTTCTAACATAACACATATAATATTATTTTTTATTATTTGCAAAAAGCCAGTCATAAAATGCGCATTTTTCACAGACACCCAAGGTGACTGATGGCTCTGTGGAGGGGACACCCAAGGTGATGGCCCCAGATCCATGGCAGCAGCAGCTCCCAGGATCTCTGGAAGCCAGGAAACCCCAGCACATCTCTGAGTCCACAGGTCTGGGGCAGCTGCCAGGAGTACCTTCAGCAATAAATGAGCCCCCACACGTATAAATCTGTACATCATATGTGGATTTCTAAATATGTATCTTCAGCACAATCCTATTTGCCTTGAGGAAGTTAGGGTGGTTTAAAACACACCGTGGGACACAAGCAGGAATTTTCTTGCTTGCGAAAAAAAGAGAGAAAAGCCAATTAACAGCATGTTAATTAGCTGGGGCCTCTGTGCTCCAATGCACTTAAAGGTTTAAATAGGTGTGAGGCTGGGTTTGCAGTGGCAAAGCGCTTCCTACGGCTTCAGGGGGCTCCTAGTGCCGAGAAATTTTACTGCAGAGGTGCAAAAATCAAGTGTCGAAGGAGTTTTGAGGGAGAACGTGCGGAAAAATAGGGAAGGAGAGAGGAGTGTTTCCGATCTGGCAGGAAAAGTGAAGCTTCCCATACCGGGAGTCGAACCCGGGCCGCCTGGGTGAAAACCAGGAATCCTAACCGCTAGACCATATGGGAGGCGCTGGAAGGCGCTTCACCCGCGCGCCTGAAAGAGCTACTGCCCGCCCCGCTCACCGCCAGAACGGTTCCGCTGGACCCTGCTCTGCCGTTCCATGGGAGACACCGGGAGTCCACCGGGAATGCCCGGGACTCATCGGGACCCCCTAATAAACGCCCCCGCCTTGCCAGAGAGACGCTGCCCTCACCCAACATGGCGGCCGGGGCTTCGGTCACCCCGCGCCCGCATCACGTGACAACGGAGCGCGCGCGTGCGCGGGGCGGGAGGGGCGCGCGCTCACGTGACCGGCGGCGGCCGCCGAGCGCTGGGTCCCGTGAGCGGGGCGGGGGGCGGGACGGGGGCGCCGCCACAGCCCCGGGTAACCCCGGGCACCGCACCGGGCACCGCCACAGCCCGGGCACCGCCTCCGGCCCGCCGAGTCTCGCACCGGGCACCGCCTCCGGCCCGCCGAGTCTCGCACCGGGCACTGCCACAGCCCCGGGCACCGCCTCCGGCCCGCCGGGCACCGCACCGGGCGCCGCCACCGCCCCGGGCACCGCCTGCGGCCCGCCGGGCACCGCACCGGGCACCGGCCCGAGCCCCGCACCGCCTCCGGCCCGCACCGCCCGACCTGCCGGGGCTCACACCGGCAGCGTCCCCCGAGCCGCCGCAGGTGCCGGGGGTCCCACCGGCATCGTCCCCCAAGCCGGCCCCGAGCCGCCCATCGCTGCCGGAGGTACCGAGGCGCGGCCCGGTACTGCGGGGAATCCCGGGGGAATCGCGGGGATGGGGCTGCGGGGAATCCCGGGGAACGGAAGGACGTGCCAGGAGAAGGGGCTGCGGGGATCCTGAGGGAAGGAAGGGGCTGCGGGGATCCTGGGGGAAGGAAGGGGCTGCGGGGATCCTGGGGGAAGGAAGGGGCTGTGGAACGTGCCGGGAAGGGGCTGCGGGGATCCTGAGGGAAGGAAGGGGCCGCGGAGGCGCTGCCGGCCCGGCCGCAGCCACCCCAGTCGGGCCGGGTGGTTTCGGGAGCGCCGGAGGTTTCCCGGCAGCAGCGGGAGTTCCCCATGGGCCGGAGCAGGGGGAGGGGAGCTGGGACTGTGTCAGCGCTTCCCCAGTACCGGGGATGGGATCGGCCCTGGGATTGGGGTTGGCATTGGCATCAGCATTGGGATCGGCATTGGGATTGGGATCGGCCCTGGGATTGGCATCAGCATTGGGATTGGCATTGGCATTGGGATTGGGATAGGTGAGTGGAGCCTGTGCGTGTGGGAAGCAGCGATCCAAGGTGGGCTTCTCTCTGCAGGTGTGTGATGCCAAGCACAGCCATGAAGAAAAAGGTAAGGACGGGCAGGGTGTTTCCCTTCCCCATCCCCATCCATGAGCGCTGTTTGTTGGATCCGTCCCTTGGCTGGGGCTCTGGTGCCTCTCAGTCAGTGCTGCATCTTCTGCTGGAGGTGCCAGGCATTATTAAACCCGGCTTTAATCCTGGCCTGGATGGGCCGGGTTAAACCCGGCTTCAATCCTGGCCTGGATGGGCTGGGTTCCTGCAGAGCCTTCCCCAGCAATTGCTGTTCCCCGGGCGCTGCTGGGGCTGTTGCAAAACCCTCTGCAAAACCCTGTTCTCGGGGAGGAGGATCTGCTCCTGTCCCTCCCCGGTCCCTGGGCCACCCTCCTGAGGTGTCCCAGGAGCCCCAATCCCCTCGGGGCTCCAGGAGGATGAAATTTAACACGTGGGGAAGGAGCAGCAGCTCTGGGCATGGCAGGGGTGGGTGTATCCCAGCAGGAGCACGTCCAGAGCTCTTAAAGGAATATCTGGCTGCTTCTCCATGGTGAGGTAGGGTTAGGTTCCCTGCCTGGCTCTCCGTGCTGCTGTCTGACCCCTTTGCAAGGCCTCTGCAGCCTAAACTTTGGGAATTGAGGCTGGTTTGGGCCGTGCCTCAGACTGGGATCGAGTTTCTGCCTGGGATTTTGTGCTGGTGCTGTGAAATAGGAGCTTGGCTGTTCTCTGGGATCAGCTCAGGGGACAGGACAGGACAGGGCAGCATCCTGGGGGCCCTCCCCAACCCTCCTGGGTGTGGAAGAGCCAGGAACACTCCTTGTTCCCTACCCCTGGAGCCTGTGGGCAGCGTCCCTGTGGCCAGGGTGCTCCCAGCCCGGAGCTGCTGCAGGGATGAGCTGAGCACACGGCCCTGGGGAATTGTGCCTGCCTTTTGTGCCCAGCTCCTGCCCTGCTGCCCAGGGTGGGAGTGGGAGCTGGGCAGCACTCACTGGGCTGCTCTCCTGAAATCCCTCCTGGATGGCAGACTGGCAGGGCTGCTGCCAGGAGCTGCATTTGGCTTTGTGACTGGAACTTGTTTAACAGCTGGGTTTTGTGAGCAGCGCTGTGTTGGCTGCCACTGATGGGTTTGTTTTGTTTAATTTTTATTTTTAGATCACAATGTAAAGCCTTGCCTGGTGTGACTGTCTCCCCTCATCCCCACCCCCAGCAGCATTCCCTGCTTTTTGGCTGCCTCCCCTTTCCCCTGAGCTCTGCAGGGAAGGGACATCATGGAGCCAACAGTCTCCTCTGGTGGGGCATCACTGGAGCCATAAAGGGTCTCCCCTACTCTGGGGATGCTGACCTGGGCTGTCTCATCTGCTTTTCCCCCTTTTTTGGTCTTCTGGCACCCGAAACTGGGAATTTCCCTGTTATTTAGGGAAAAGATAACCAGTCATGTTGTGGGAAGAGCAGTATTAGAAGGTCTTTAAGGTCCCTCCCACCCTGTCTGGTTGGGACAGAGTGTTTGGGGTGGAAAACCAGGAGCTGATTGGTTGTTTTTGGTCTGGAGGGGTTGAGACAAAGCTGTTCCTCATCTTTAAAGTCCTTTGGTGCCCCCAAAGCCATCAGGTGGGAGGGGCTGGGAATGGGGAGGCAGCTCCTGCTTTTCCCAGGTCCTGTCCATGTTTTTGGAGGAAAGTGTTCAATCTGACCATGGCCCAGGGACCAAGGCCAGCAGGGACGTGAGATGACCATGGCTCAGTGACACCCAGGACTGCTTGGGGTGTCTGTCCTGCTCCCCACGTGCTCCTCTCTGCCTCTCTCCTGGTGCATTCCCAGCTGGACTGTGCCAGTGCTGTGTTCAGTGCCTTTGGCCCTGAGATGTCAGCTCGAGGGAGCTGGGGGGGGACTCAGTGCTCTGTGGGAGCTCATTTTTCCTTCTTTCCCTGTGTGCAGGTGCTGCTGATGGGTAAAAGTGGGTCTGGCAAGACCAGCATGAGATCCATTATCTTTGCCAACTACATCGCCCGGGACACGCGGCGCCTGGGGGCCACGAGTAAGGACCTGCCCCGTTCCCACAGCCAGGGCTCCAGCCCTCAGCAGACGGGTGGGGCCCTTCCCTGCAGCCATCCCTGGGTCCCCTGGGTGTGTCCCTGCAGCTGCCACACCCTGCTGGGAGCGTCGGGATCAGCCAGGGACAGGCAGGAAGTGGAGGGAAGGGAAAGGCAGCGCTGGGATCGGCTTTGCTGCTCTGTTGTTCAACATTTATCCTTAACTCCCTTTTTTGGGGTCAGAAAGCAGCCTTTGCTGCTTTATTATTTAACTTTTATCCTAACTCTTTATTTTTGGGATCAGGAAGCAGCCTTTGCTGCTTTATTGTTAAACTTTTATCCTTAACTCCCTGTTTTTGGGATCAGGAAGCAGCCTTTGCTGCTTTATTGTTAAACTTTTATCCTTAACTCCCTGTTTTTGGGATCAGGAAACAACCTGTGATGCAGCTACACCTGTCAGAGCCTCCTGTGTGTTGGTGGAATGTTCCTGCTCCTGCAGGGATCTCTGCACAGGGATCCTGCATTGCCCCCGTGGTTTTGGCAGGATGATGCACTGGGTTTAATGAATGCCTTTCCTTCTTCCCTTTCCAAAGCCTTTGTTGGGAAAGAGCAAGAAGTGATTCCTCTGGGAGAGGTGGATGAGTTGTTGGGATCTGGTGCTTCTCACTGGGAAGGGCCTGTGTGGATTTAACGTCAGGGATTGGTGTACATTTCCTCTTTGCCGTGGATTTGGCCTCTTCCTGAAGTTTACATTCCCTGTGTTCCTGGTTTATTTTGTCAGGGATGGCTTAGAGCCCTGCCCAGTCATTCCTACAATATCCCAGGGATCAGGGAATGTGTGAGTGAAGGGGAACACTTACTGCACTTCTCAGGAGAGCAGTGGGCAGGGAGGCCTGAGTTCCTCTGGGAAATGGGGTTTTGGTGGGATTTTACAAACTGGGGCTGCTTTGTGAGGAATGCCCATCCCTGGAAGTGTCCAGAGCCAGGCTGGATGGGGCTTGGAGCAGCCTGGGACAGTGGAAGGTGGCAGGGGCTGGAATGAGGACTTTAATCCCTTCCAGCCCAAACCATTCCATGAATTGGTGCTGATTTCCATGATTTTTGGCTGCCAAGCTCTGCCCTGGCTGTGGTGCAGTCAGCGAGCTCCTGCTGTCTCTTTGCAGTTGATGTGGAGCATTCCCACGTCAGATTCCTGGGAAACCTGGTGTTGAACCTGTGGGACTGTGGAGGGTAGGTACTGATTATTCCTGGCCCAGCCTTTGGGGGAGGCTCTGGGGAATCAGGGATGGAGCAGGGGGGATTTTCCACCCCCTGGGATGAGGTGGTGCCAAGGGAATGCTCCTTCTGCTGTCCTGAGGTGCTGGAATTGCTCACTCCAGCTCCATCCAGGTGGGATTTGTGCAGAGAGGCCATGCTGGAGGTTGATCCTGTGGCTCCTGGAAGCAGCTTTTTTCAAGGAATGTGTCCCCTCCTCAGCTCCATGGCCTCTGGACCATCTCTGTCATGTTCAGCCAGAGTTAAAGGAGATTTAAATCCTGGGATTTAAGGCTGAACTGATGCTTTGGGTCACGTTTCACCTGTTCCTGCTGCTGTGGGCTTTCACAAACAGCTCCTTACAGCCAACCTGAGGCCAGAAGCAGCAGCACATGAGGGAAGCTTTGGTTTCCTGTGGGACTGGGGGGGCTGATGCTCTCCAGGAGCATCCAGCTTTCCTTGGGAATGCCCAGGGCACGCAGCCCCAGCCTGGCCTCCCGAGTGGGGGCTGCAGCTCCAAATCCCAGCCCTGCCCTCCTGGCAGGAGGAGCTTCCCACAAACCCAGCGTGCCAGGCAGGAGCTGCCCTAAAGGGAGTGTCCTGCTCTGCCCCCTCAGCCAGGACACCTTCATGGAGAACTACTTCACCAGCCAGAGGGACAACATCTTCCGCAACGTGGAGGTGCTGATCTACGTGTTCGACGTGGAGAGCAGGGAGCTGGAGAAGGACATGCACTACTACCAGTCCTGCCTGGAGGCCATCCTGCAGAACTCTCCTGATGCCAAGATCTTCTGCCTGGTGCACAAGATGGACTTGGTGCAGGAGGACCAGCGGGATCTGGTGAGGAGCTGGCATTGCCATGGAAATGCATCCCCTGTGCCCTGTGGGTCACACCTCAAAGGCAGCCCCAAGGGGCTGTTCCTCGAAGGCTTTCTCAGATGTCCTCAGAGCTTTTCCTGCCTTCTTTTAAAGTGTGTCATGCTAGAATCAGTGGAGAACAGCAGTGCTGGTTTTTAGGGACAAGAAAAGCCTTTCCTGCTTGGTTCCAGAGCTCCCAGCACACCTTGGCTCCTTCCAACCCAAACGATTTTGGGATTCTGCAGCAAGACATCCCTGGCCCTGCTGCTCCCTGGGAGGGTTCCTGGCCACTCTCCCCTGCAGTGTCCCAGAGATCCATGTGAAACTCGTCCCATAAATCCATACAGCAGCCACAGCACAGGCAAGAACATTTCACTCAACCCCTCAACTCTCTTTGCTCCCCAGATTTTTAAGGAGCGTGAGGAAGACTTGAAGCGCCTTTCCCGGCCCTTGGAATGTGTTTGTTTCAGAACTTCCATCTGGGATGAGACTCTTTACAAGGTTGGTGCAGCTTCCTCTCCACATCTGCCTTCCCACTGGGAGCAGAGCAGGAGGAGGATCCCTGGAGCTGCTGTTGGTGTGTTCAGCTCTGCAGCTGCTGCTTCTGCGGGGTGGCAGTGAAACCCAAATTAATCCTGGGTTTATTAATTAATTTTAAAAAGTCAGGAGCATGTGGTAAATATTGGGAACTTGGCAGATAGGGATCCCAAATATCCCCCGAGCTCTGGGAAGGGTGAGCTTGGAAAATCCGAGTGTGGATGAGCACAGATGTTGATCCCAGCATCCCCCAGCCCCTCCTGGGCTTGTTCCTGGCCTGTTGGGATAAGTTGGAACTTTGGGTCAGGGATGAGCTGCCAAGTGTCCATCTGTGTGCTGACCTTGCTCAGGATTAAAGATCTCTGTGAATTCGAGTGGGACAAGGAGACAGAAGCATTCCCAGCTTAAAGCAGGGATGATTTAAGTCTGTTCAGCAGCACTGTAGTTTCTCTGCCTGCTGGAGAAGAGCTGGAGCCAGGGAAGGGTCTCCTCAGGTCTGGGCTCCCACTGGGACCTGGGCATGGAGGGTGGAGAAGCTTCTCAGCCTTGCCCAGGCTGTCAGCACCCAGAAGTGCCCAAAATCCCTCTGGGAGCACATTTCTCATGAGAGGCTGAGGAGAGGAGCTGCTGGGACCTTTGTGTGTCTCCCTGTCCAGGCCTGGTCCAGCATTGTCTATCAGCTGATCCCCAACGTGCAGCAGCTGGAGATGAACCTGAGGAACTTTGCTCAGATCATCGAGGCAGACGAGGTGCTGCTGTTTGAGAGAGCCACGTTCCTGGTGAGTTCCTGGCAAGGGTTCCCTGGGTGGAGCCTCCCTTTCCCTCCCTCTGCTCTGGAGCCAGGCTGGGAGAGCTGGGAGAGCTCACCTGGACAGGAGAAGGCTCCAGGGAGAGCTCAGAGCCCCTGCCAGGGCCTGGAGGGGCTCCAGAGAGGGACTGGGGACAAGGGATGGAGGGACAGGACCCAGGGAATGGCTCCCACTGCCAGAGGGCAGGGATGGATGGGATATTGGGAATTGGGAATTGTTCCCTTTGAGGGTGGGCAGGCCCTGGCACAGGTGCCCAGAGCAGCTGGGGCTGCCCTGGATCCCTGGCAGTGCCCAAGGCCAGGCTGGACACCTGGGGCTGGGAGCAGCCTGGGACAGTGGAGGGTGTCAGGTTGGAACTGGATGAGCTTTGAGGTCCTTCCAAGCCAAGCCATTGTGGGATTCCATGGAAGCTGGGAGGTGCCAGCCCCAGTGCAGAGTGCCCTGATCCAGGCCTTGGCATTCTGACAGCAGCTGCTGGGATCCTGTGGCCCATGGGACCATCCCAGAATTCCCCCCTGCAGCAGCTGAGCTGAGCTTTGGTTGGGGTTTCCTCTTGCAGGCTCTGGGAGTGTTTCATGTCCCCATTGTGGTGGGACTGCTCTGAGAATCCCCCTCTGCACAGGGCAGGAACCTTTTGTAGCTTCACAACCAAACCTTTTCACTTCCTCCTGCTGAGGCATTTGAGCTAGACCTGATTTCTTTTGGTTTTTGATGTTCTGCAAATCCAGAGCATGGATGGGGGGTCAGCCATGGGATTGTGATGCTTTTCCAGGTCCTTGTGCTCCAATCCCTCTGCAAAGCTGCTGGATAAAACCACTCTTGTCCATATTCTGATTGCTGGGCTGGGCTCTTCACACTTTGCACCAAACTCTTGCTGAGCTGAAGGAAATACTTGAATTATTTGGAGTGTTTTCCTTGCTGGTGATTTGGAAATGATGGAGGGAATTTGGGAAAGGAGCCATGACTTTTTTTTCCTCCTTAAACTATCAGAAACAAACACTTGCCATGCCTGGCAAGTTCTGCTTTTTGACCTTTTGGAGATAATGAATAGTTCCACCTTGGGGTGTGTGACAGTGTGATTGTTACAAGGACATTTTTAACTGAAAGAAATTATCTTTGCTTCAAAAATTGTGGGCTTAATTTAAGTGCAATGGTGACTTGTTAAAAAACTCCTTCCTTTTTTTCATACACTTAAACGCTCTCAGGACTCTCTTCTCTTGAAGGGAAATCTTCCTGTGAAAATCTCTTTGGGAAATCTTATTCTGAAATTGTGTTTAAATTGTGGAAAAACCTTATCTGGGAAGTTTAGGAAGGAAATTGAACACTGGCAACTGCAAGTCTTGAATGTGGCTAAAACTGTGCTTATGGGAATAATTGGGCAAGTTTAAAAAGTGATGGGTTTAAGGTGGTTAAGGGAAAAAAAGAGGAAAAAAACCCTAAAAAAAACCTGTTAAATGTGACTCCCCTGAATAGAGCAATTTCAGGTCCCTGTGCAAGGGCTCCTGACACATCCAGTGAGAGCTGATTTTGGGATTGAGAAGAGTTCAAAGCAGCTGGCCTAAGGTTTTGAAGAGATTGCTGTCAGGTTTTACTGTGGGGATTGAGCTGTGTGGGCAGGAAATGCAGCTCTCACTCCATGTGGCTGAGGAATAAAGGGCTGGGGCCACCAGCTCGGAGGGAATGGTTATGGAGATGTTTTCAAGGGTTCCTAAAGCCCTTCAGACCCTCTGGGTGTTGGCACCCAGGCACTCAGGGCTGCTCCCTCTGCTCAGACCGGAGTCAGAGAAGGAATGGAGAAGGGATTCCCAAGGAAGCAGCTGCCTTTGAGCTGCTTGTCTTGGGGAGGAGCAGCTTGATTTGGCTTTGGGATCACTGCCTGTGCAGGATGGGAGGGAAAATCCATCACAGCACTCAGCCCATTCCTGAGGTGATGGACACATTTTTTACTCTGTTTCCACCTGTTCTTGGATCAAGATGTAAATTGCTGCTGAGGTGAAGCCCTGAGGGGACAGTGGTGTCACCTGGCAGGTCTGTGCCATCCTTTGTGTGCTGATCCTGTCACTGAGTTTCCCCACAAAAACCCCACAAGAATTTCTGTAGAACTCCCAGGATCAGTCAGCCAAAGGCAAAGGGGATCCTCCTGCTCCCCAGGCATTCCCAGAGCTGCTGTGGGAGTGCTGGGCTGGAATCCCTGACTGCCTGTGCCCTCTCCAGGTGATCTCCCACTACCAGTGCAAGGAGCAGCGGGACGTGCACAGGTTTGAGAAGATCAGCAACATCATCAAACAGTTCAAGCTGAGCTGCAGGTGAGCTGCTCCCATCAGCACTGGGCACATCAGGGCTATTCCAGCTCTTTGCAGAGAATCCCAGTTTGACTCCTCAGCAGCTGGAATATTGCTGGAACACAAATGATTTAAATGTTCATTTAACACCCTCCTTTGCTCATGGTGGGAGAGCTTTGGTGCTGTTTTGTTCCAGACCTCCTTCTCTTGGATCAAGGCAGGGGAGTTCCAGGGCTGAAGTGATCAGAAGTGTTTCTCTTGGAAACTGGGAATGGAGAGCTCTGCTCCAGCCCAGGCCCACAGGCTGCTTGGGGAGGATGGGGCTGCAGGCACTGTTTATCCCTGTTTGCAGTGGAAAAGTGGGAAGCTTGGCTTTGCACAGCCCTCAGGCTCCACTGCCAGGTTAATTCTGAGGGTGTGTGGAGCTGGATAGAATGGAGAAGTTTTTGGGGGGGTTTACAGGTGTTCAGATGTCTCCAGATATTCCCATTTTATGCTTATTTCTGCTGCTCATCCAGAGTGTCCAGCTGGGAATGGCTGAGCCCTGGTATCCATGGGGAGCAGGCCTGGTCGGGGGGGTTGTGTCTGGAATTTCCTTCATTCAATGCACAAGCAGCTGATATTGTTCTCATTTGGCCCCAAACTGAGGAATTTGCCTTTAAAACCAAGCCCAGCCAAAGCCCTGCTGTAACCACACCTTGCCAAGTGGGAATTCCAGCTCCTCCTTGTTCCCAACAGCTCAGATCAGGGATTTTGGCCATGTGGGCACAAAAGCTCTTCATTCACTCTTTTTTCCCCTTTATTTCCCTGTTTTTCAGTAAGCTGGCAGCTTCTTTCCAGAGCATGGAGGTCAGGAACTCCAACTTTGCTGCTTTCATTGACATCTTCACATCCAACACCTACGTGATGGTGGTCATGTCAGATCCCTCCATACGTAAGTCAGAGCCAAGAGAAACCTGCTTGGGGCAAAAAAACCCAGAAAAAAAAACTTAAAAAAGCTGGAATTTGTCCAATTTAAACCGTGTTTCTCTTGAAAAATGAGTTTTTAATTACAGAACTGATTAAGAGAGAGGGATTGAGTGTGAGCAGGACCCTGCAGAGGTGGTGGTGGCACAGCTGAGCTGCTGCTGCTGCTGTCACAGGGAGCCACCAAACCAGACCTGGCTGAGCAGGTCGTGCCTAAAGCCTATTTTGGGCATTGGGAGCTGGCAGCCCTGGTGATTTTTGGGGAGGAAGCAGAGCTGGCTCATGTTTGGGTGTTGCTGGGCTGTCTTGGGTGGACAGGCTCTAATTTTAGCAGCCTCTATTTATCCCAAGGAGGAGCTGCAGCAGTGCCAGCCCACAGCCCCTGGGAGCAGATCCCTGTTTACACAGCTCTTGGAATTCCTGCTGGGAGCTCAGGGGCTCCAGGGACACTGCCCAGCACTCCCCAGGCCTGCTGCTGTGCTTTCCCTGCCCTCCTCCCTTGGGGAATTAGGGACACTGTGGGATCCCTGGGCATTGCTGGGCTGGGGAGCAGCTCTGGGATGAGCAGCTCTCTCTGGGAGAGGCTTTTCCTCATGTTCTTCTGGGATCAGCCAACAGCCCTGACCATCCCACATTTAATTTGCCCAGACCATCCCACACTAAACTTTGCCCAGACCTTCCCACATTAAATTTTGCTCAGACCATTCCATGCTGAATTTTGCCCAGACCTTCCCATGCCTAATTTTTACCCATCCCACATGAAATTTTGCCCAGACCTTCCCATGCTTGATTTTTACCCAACCCACATGAAATTTTGCCCAGACCTTCCCACATTAAATTTTGCTCAGACCATTCCATGCTGAATTTTGCCCAGACCTTCCTATGCTTACTTTTTACCCATCCCACACGAAATTTTGCCCAGACCTTCCTACATTAAATCTTACCCAGGCCATCTCAGATCAAATTTTGCCCAGATGTTCCCCCATTGAATTCTACCCAGACCATCCCACCTTAAACCTTGCCCAGACCATCTCACATTAAATTTTTCCCTGCCCAAAAGCCCGCTGTGGATTTTGCCTGGCTTGGGAGCAGCAGGATTCACCAGCCCCTGCAGACAGAGCTGTTGGAGCCAGGCAGCCCTGAGGCCGTGGTGACTCTCACCCTTTTAAACTTCTTTTTATCTCCCCTGTCCCTTTTCCCTCGCAGCTTCCGCGGCCACACTGATCAACATCCGGAACGCCAGGAAACACTTTGAGAAGCTGGAGAGGGTGGATGGACCAAAGCACAGCCTGCTCATGCGCTGATCCCAGGCACCGGGGCTTTGGGGGGAGAAAAAACACACCGGGACTACTTCTTTTTAGGAGAATCTAACACTGTCCATGTCTTTGTTGGGCTTTGAAATGAGTGTGCTGCTTGTTTTTTCTCCTCATCACGTTGGACACTAGAGCTGGAGGCTGCCGGATCTGCTGCGGACCTTCCCGGATTCCCTGGCACGGGAGGGTGGGGAAGGAGGCAGGAGGGTGCTGTGCCCGCAGGGGGTGTGGCAGAGCCCTCCTGGAGGCGCGGCTGCCGGCTGATGGGATATTTACTGTTTCCTTGGATGGTTGCTAGAAAAAGTTTATAAATTTCTCCTCATCTTTGGTCATGGAAATAAATTTTTGCTACCAGGGATTTCAGATCTGAGAGTTTTGCAAAGTGGGTTTGCTTTCTCCCGAATCCCGAGGCAGCTTTGGGAAGCAGGAGCTGTAGAGGCTGGGTGGCTCCTTTTGTGGTTTTGGGGGGATTTGGCCGAAAGCCAGTCCAGAGTTTCACTGGGAATCGCTTGGCAGCATCTTCCTCCCTTTATTCTCTCTTGCTGCATCAAATTACTGTGTGAAAAAGGGTGTGGTGCCTTCGTGCCTGGCTCTTCCCTGTATCCCTGCCCACACACCCGCTGGGAGGGGACAAACCCACCGGGGCGAGTCCGGGAGGGGGAACGAGGAGATAAAAGGGCTGGAGAACCTGAGTCCAGGAGGGGGAACGAGGAGATAAAAGGGCCGGAGAACCTGAGTCCAGGAGGGGGAACGAGGAGATAAAAGGGCCGGAGAACCTGAGTCCAGGAGGGGGAACGAGGAGATAAAAGGGCCGGAGAACCTGAGTCCGGGAGGGGGAACGAGGAGATAAAAGGGCCGGAGAACCTGGGGGCTCTGCACAAGAGCTCCCAGCCCCGCTCCATCCTCCTGGAATTCCACAGCCGCGTCTCGCACCGCCCACCCGGCAGCTGCCGTGCCTCGGGCTGGGGGAGTTCCATGGGAATCGTCCCCGTGGGGAGGAGCTGCTCCAAGGGAGCCCCTGCAGAGCTGGGAATGGCCGGGCAGAGGCAGAGGTTGTGTTTGCCGGGGTGCGGGTGTGGAATACCTGGAGTGGGAATCGTAGAACAGCCCTGACACAGCCGCTGTTCCCCCTTGGAGCTGCCCCGTGCCTGGGATCAGCCCCTGCTGGGAATGTCACGGCTTCCCACACTCCTTACCCTGGCCCGGAGCAAGAGGATGATGCTGGGTTGGACCTCTGGGATATCCCATCCCACTGGGAAGGGCTTCAGGAGCTTTGGGCACCTGCTGGGAGCGGTGGGAATGCTGCTCATTGCCATGGTGACAGGAGGTGCCGCTGGGTTTCCTTAGGGAATAAACCCCAGCAGCACATGGAAGTGGGATGATGCCAAAGGGGATGTGGAGTGGGGGGCAGGTGACACAGGGACAAATGGCCAGAGCTGTCAGGAGTCAAATCCTGTCCGGGCTGGAGCTCCTGGGACAGTGCCCCAGTGGGGTTGGAGTAAAGTTCTGCTGTTCTCCCATTCCAAATCCCTTTTCCTGAAGTGCACGGATATGGGGTTCTGTTGGAATCAGCGTGGTCCTTTTGCTGTGGCCAAGGTGCCACTGTGCTCATCGAGTGACAGCCTGTGACAAACACAGGTGGCTGTGCCCTGCCCTGCCTGCTCCCATGGCACCGAGGTGTGTCCTTTGTCCCTTCCCAAAGCAGATCCCAGCCTTTTTGGGAGCCTGGGGTTGGTTGCTGCTCTGGCCCCTTCCATTCTGAGCAGGGAGATTTGGGAGATCAGGCTCATCACCCTCGTCCCACTTTCTCTGGCAGCTCCTGCCCTCAGAAAAAAATATTGATGCCTGCTCCAGATGTTTCTCACACAAACATCCCAAACCTGGATGAGGTGGCCGTGATCCAGCCTTTTCCTTCAGCACTTGACCTTGTAATGAGGAGAAACTTGATGCCAATGTCACTGAGATCGTGAATAAATCCCCCCTTGGCCCAGTTCCTTTCCCTGGGAGCTGCTGTGGGGCCTGAGGTGAGTTCCCTGGGACAGGCTGTGCTTCCTGGGGCTGCCTTGGAGCTACTTCCAGATTTTTTGACCATTTCTTTCTTGCCTTGAAGCATGGATGGCTCCAGTGGGGTCAGCCCCAGGCTGTTTCTCCCAGGATGAGCTGTGTAGGGTCAACAATTCCTGAGGGTCTCCCTGGGGATGCTTCCACTTGTTTTTCCTCCTTAGTGGCACAGAATTGTCCCCAGGAGGTGCTGGGGGGAGGACATGGGGCTGTGGTGGCCACACGCTGCTCTCCAGCTGGAACCAGCTCCTCCAACCCATCCAGGGGGTCACGAAGTCTCCAAAGTCACCCTGGACTGTCACTGCTGAGCTGTGCCTTGTGGGCACCTCGTGAGGAGCCTCTGCACCATTCCCTGCCCCTCCTGCCCAAATGCATCCCTGGGCAGCAGGAGAGGGGGCCTTGGGGGGAACTCCTGCGCTGTTCCCCCCTTTCTTCTGTGTTTTTTGGGAGGTCACCTGTGCCTGCTGCTGGTCCCTCAGCTCAGTGACATCGGGGTGGGGGTGCTTTGGGTGCAGGGTCCACAAAAGCCCCCCAAGGAAGGTTGGCTGTGGGAGGGTCCCTGCCTGAGCCTGTCCTGGGGCCTCCCTGGTGTTTCCTGAGGAGGGAGAGGGGTTTTTGCCAAAACGAAGTCGGTTTGGTGCTGTTTGTGTATGGTGTGGTGGCTTGGCAGAAGTGGGGGTCATGGGGGTCCCTCCTCACCCCTGGATGAGCTCTGTGTGCACCAAGGTCACCACCTTGGTGGCCATTACCTGCTCCTGGAGTCACCCCTGGCAGGGACATGGTGAGCAGGGGACACCTGGCTGAGTCCCCATCTGCAGGATTTCCCATCCCTGGGGATGATCTGGGTCAGGGCTGGGGGTGGGGGTCCTGCATTTGGGGGGACATGGGGTGATTAACCCAGCCTGGCAAATGCAGAGCAGGGTGGGGACACCCCGAGGCTGGGGACACAGCGCTGAGAGCAGCCAGGTCCCGTGGGATGAGGGCTGGAAAACCAGTGGGGTTCAGGGAGCGTGGGGGTGGATTCCCACTGGCACTTCCACCCCAGGGCCCCCCAGGAAGGGGCCAGGGGACCCCCAGACCCCTCCACGGCTGCAGCCCCTGGAGGGGCTCCCCCAGCTCTGGCAGGACCCTGCCACCCTGGGAGACCCCCCCGGGGTGCTGAGGGGGTGCCCCACATACCTGGGGGCTCACCTGTGCGGGACGGGGGCAGTGCAGGGAGCGCCCCCAGGGCACCCCTGGGTGTTCGGGTTCGGGGGTGCTCCAGCGCCTGTGGGTGGCGGTGCAGGAGAACCCCAAACCCCCAATGGGGGGGGGTCCCTGCTCCTCCTCATCAGTGCCACGAGCTCCCCCGGGCTGAGCCCTCCAGCACCGCCCCCCCCCGGGTTTTGGGGTGCACTCCGTGTGGCGGGGTGGGAACAAGTTGGGGTCCACCCCCCCTCCCCCAAATCCTGCGCGTTCCCATGGCAACGCCGGATGCGAGGGGAGCCGCCCATTGGCTGCCGATGATGTCATCTCAAGGGCGGGGCACCCCCACCCCAAAAAAAAGAGGGTGGGGGAGGGGAGCTCCGCCCCACGCGGCCCCTCCCCGCCCGTGGGGGCCCCACCCCGCCCCACCCGGCACCGCCCCGGGGGCAGCGGCGGCGGCGGCGGCCGGGGATGCGCTCGGAGGAGGCGCGGGGGACGGTGCGTGGGGCCGGGGGCGCGGGGGGCGCGCGTGGGGCCTGAGGGGGCCGGGAGGGGGGGGGAATGGGAGCGCGGGGTCGGGCGGGGGGAGCGGGGAGGGAGGGGACGGGAGGGAGGGAGGGATGGAGGGGGAGGGCCCCGCCCCCCGCGCCCCCTCAGGCCTCCCCTCCCCCCTCGCCCCTCACGAGGGGGTCGCGCGTGGGGTGTCCCTCCCCCCCCCCCGCCGTGCGCCGCGCGCGCTTCCGGGCAGGGCGCCCCCCCGCGGCCGGGAGGTCACAGCGGCCCCGCCCTGCCCTCCCCTCCCACGCCCTTTGCTCTTAAAGGGACAGGCCCCGCTTGGGCTCCAGCCCCCCGTGCCCCTCGCCCTCCCCCCCCACACGGGCGTCCCCGCTCTGTGTTCCCTCCGTGCCCCCCCCCGCCCCCGCCGTGTCCCCAGCGGCCGCCGGCGGAGGGTGGAGCGCGGAGGAAATTCCACGGGGGGGTGTGGCGGCGGCGGCGGGGTGTGACCCCCCCACGCCCACGGGTGGGGGACACGCAGCGGGGGGAGGGGGTGGGGACACGGAGGGGACAAAGCGGTGGGGGGGGGGGGGCCGTGGAAGGCGTTTTCCCACGCTCACCCCCCCGCCCAAGGTCACCCGAAATGCCTCCTTAAGCTGTTTAGGGATAAAAACGGGGGGCACTAATTATTGCCGGGGTGTGGGGGACATAAAGCGTTGGGAGGGATGCACAGCGCCCCCCGATATGTGGGTTTGAGGGGGGGGGGCCCGAGCCCCCACCCCGCACCCCTGGCTGGCTTTGGGGTGCACCGGGCTGAGGACGGAGGAATTCAGTTCACCCATAAAGGGGGGGAGGGTCAGCAGTGCAGGAATTTGGGGTGCAATGAACCTCCCCCTGCCCACTCAGCTGCCCCATCCCGCACCCCCTACCCCCGCGGTGCTTTGGGGTACAAGGGACTCCCAAATTTGGGTATGGGAGGGTCCCCCAGGGGAGGACAGGGTCCCTTTTGCAGCCCCCCTCAATGAACCTATTTGTGGGGACCCTCCTGGTGTGAGGGGCTGGTCCTGGGGGGCTCTGGGGGGACAATGAGGTCCCCAGGTGCGGGGGGCAGTTGTGTGTCTGTCTGGGGGTGTTCCCTGGTGTGTTTTTGGGGGGGTCTGGCTGGAGGGGGTGCTTTGGGGACCTGGGGATTTGGAGGGGGTCCTGACTGAGCGTGGGGTGTTTGACGGGTGTCTCTCCTTGTTGGGGGGTGTTTTGGGGGTCCTGGCTTTGAAGGGGGGTCTATGGGGGTCCCTACCTGAGAGTGGAGGTTTTTGGGGGCGCTGGTAGTTTGTGAGCGTGTGAGGAAGATGCTTTGGGGGTCCTTGGCTGGTTCTGGGGCTGTTTGGTGGGGGTCCCTGGCTGAGTGTTTGTGTTGGGGGGTCCCGCCAATATGTGGGTACTGGGGAGGGGGGGTCTCTGTCTCTGTTTGGGGTTGTTTGGGGCTGTTTGGGGGGAGGGGGCTCTGTGTGTTGGGGGTCCCCAGGTGACGAGGCGGGTTCTGGGGACGGGGGGGTCTCTCTGGCTCTTTTTGGGGTGTGTTTGGGGGCTCCCGGTTGTACCTGGGGGTGATTCGTGGGGGGCTCTGTTCGGGGGTTCCGTGCCTCTGGGCGTCTGTTGGGGGGGGTCCCTGGCTGGGTGCGGGGGTTCGCGGGGGATCCCTGCCCTGAGCGTGGAGGCGCTTTGGGGGGACCCGGTTCTATGGGCACGGTGAATTCGGGGCTCCGTGTGTGAGCGGGTGCTCCGTGCCCGTGCCTTGGGCTCGGCGCCGGTGCCGGGGGGGTTCGGCGCCGGTGCTCGGGCTCGGTGCCGGTATCGAGAGTGTTCGGTGCCGGTGCTCGGGCTCGGCGCCGGTATCGGAAGTGCTCGGTGCCGGTGCTCGGGCTCGGTGCCGGTGCCGGGGGTGCGCTGTAGCCGCCGCCCCCCCCGGGCGGGGCCGGGCCGTGTGCGCGGGGCGCGGCGCTGGGTGTGGCGGGGCGGGGCCGCCGCGCGAGGCCGGTGCGTGGGGGCTCCGCGGGCGGGGACGGTCCCTGCGTGGGCAGGTACGTGCGGGGGGCCCGGGGCAGCGCCGGGGGGTGCCGGGGCAGCGCGGGGGGTGACGAGGAGCTCGTTCGGCCGGGGGTTCCCCCGGACCGCTAGTCCCCACGCGTGCCCCGGGACCGAGCGCGGGGTGCGGTGGGGCCGGGGGTCCCGCTCGTCCCTCGGTCGTGTCGCGGTCCCGCGGGGGCGCAGCGCCGGCCGTGCCGCGGGTGGGGCCGTGCCCGGTGCCTCCCGCGGGGGCCGGGCCGGGCCCTTTAAGAAGCTCCACCCGCGGCGGAGCCCAGGTGGAGCCGCGGGGCCGTTCGCACCTCGGCCGGCGCGGCCCGGGAGATGGTGCTGCGGGCGGCGGGGGGGAGCTGCGGGCGCGGCGGACACGCGTGGGAGCCCCGCGGGTCAGTGCGTGAGTGACCTCGGGCGGGGGCGCGCGGGCCGGGGGGGCGCGGTCCCTTTAAGGCGCGGGGGGAAGGAGCGGGGCGGGGCCGCCACCGCCCCGCGCGCGGGACACGCCCCCGCCCCGCCCCGCCCGCGGGGGGCGGGGCCGCCCCGGCACAAAGGCGCGGGTGGGGGGGCGGGGCCTGCGGTTCCCGCCCTCGGCGCGCGCGGCCGCCGCCGTGAGGGGTCGGGCGGGTCCGTGAGGGACGGGCGGGCCCGGCCCCGCCATGCCCGGCGACCCCCGGGTGGCCCCACGCCCCGCCGGAGCCGCCCCGAGGCGCCGCCCCGGTCGGTTGGTTGGTGAGAGCCCGTTAAAAAAACCCCTTCGCCCCCGCCCCGTGCCTCAGTTTCCCCGGCTCCTCACGGGCTGCGGGTCTCTTGCAGGGCCAGGGGAAGGCGACGCCCGCCATGAGCTCGTCGGCGCTGCTGGCTGAGGGCCCCCTCGACCCCCCGGTGCTGCTGGCCGACATCAAGACGGAGCCCCCCGAGGAGCTGCTGGCCAGCGACTGCAGCCAGCCCCAGGCCGAGCCCGTCGATCTCTCCCTCAATAAATCCAAGGTGGCTCCGGCCTCGGCCCCGCCGCCACCGCCCTCCACCTCGGTCCAGTCTTCCCCCATGCTGGTGGCTCCCCCGCTTCCCGCTCCCAGCACCGTGTCCATCCCGCCCTCCGGTCTCAGCTCCACCTCGGCCATCCCGGCTGTCCTCTCACCCGGCTCCATCCTGGCCTCCACGCAGGGCAGCGGCGGGCAGCAGATCCTCCACGTCATCCACACCATCCCCTCTGTCAACCTGCCCAGCAAGATGGGAAACCTGCAGACCATCCCCGTGGTGGTGCAGTCCCTCCCCGTCGTCTACACCACCGTGCCCACGGACGGCGTCACCGCCATTACCGTGCCCCTCATCGGGGGGGACGGCAAGAACGCTGGGTCTGGTAAGGGCACCTGGGGAGAATGCTGGAATCTGGGGGGTGGAGGGTGTCTGTCCTGCCTCGTGGAGGGGCAGCCTCGAGGGGAATCTCATTTTTCACTGTGGAGTGTCCCTGCCACTGCCGTGTGCCACTCTCATACAAAGCCTCTCAGCCCCCAGCCTGTGCCCCCCAGGGGACATGGGGAGGGCAGGGACACACAGGGCATGGCACTGCCTGTTCTCCACCCATCCTGCCGCTGGCAGCCTGCCCTGCCCTTCCCACTGGCTGCCTGCTGCCAGCAGCTCTGGTTTCAGCTCAGCTGCTCTCTGTGCCCCCCACAATCCCCTTTCCCAGGACATTCCCAGCTTCCCACCTTAACCAGGGTGGGGGACCTGGATCTGCCCTGCTCTGGGCAGGAGCAGGCAGCCAAAAGTGGTGCCCCCAAGTTGTTTCCTCCCTTTGGCGGTTCTCCATCTACCCAGTTGGATTTGATTCTCTGTAGGGACAGGCTGTGCCAGGAGCACTGCAGGAGCAGGGGGAAGGAGCAGGAGCAGCCCCTGATGTGGGCTGGGTGCTTTGGGGACGTCTCTGTTCTGTCCTCACCCCTTGCCTCTTTGTGCCCTAAAGCTTTTCTTTCCCGGACCCCTCCAGTGAAAATGGACCCTGGCTCCGTGTACCCCATGGACATGAACAGTGACAGCGAGGACAGCGCCTCCGAGAGCGGCCCAGCGCCTTTCCAGGACCTGCCGAGAGAGTGAGTGTCCTCCTGCCTGTGCCTCCCCACCCTTGATGGCCCTGAGCCCCCCCTGAGCCCCCCGTGGGCCGCGGGGCCGTGGCTCCAGCTCTCCCTGCTCCCGGCAGGCCGGCGGCGCGGGGGCCCAGGGCCGATTCCCCGGACCTGAAGAAGCGGCGCATCCACCAGTGCGACTTCGAGGGCTGCAATAAGGTCTACACCAAAAGCTCCCACCTCAAAGCCCACCGGAGGATACACACAGGTAGAGCTGGGATTGGTGTGCCTGGATTCCCCATGGGATGGTGCTGTGGCCCTTTGGGAGTGCTGGGTGGAGGTGCTGAGGGCTTCCCCGTTGGGAATTCCTGTGAGGGCTCTGGGGGCCCGTTGTTGTGGCAGCGCTGACCCCTCGGTGCTCCCCCGCGCAGGCGAGAAGCCCTACAAATGCACGTGGGAAGGCTGCACCTGGAAATTCGCCCGCTCGGACGAGCTCACCCGGCACTTCCGCAAGCACACGGGCATCAAACCCTTCCGCTGCTCGGACTGCGACCGCAGCTTCTCCCGCTCCGACCACCTGGCCCTGCACCGCCGGCGGCACGTCATGATGTGAGCGGTGCCCGCCGCGCTGGGAGCCGGCAGCGCCTCCCTCCCTCCATCCATGCACACCCCGCGGCTCCTGCGGGGCGGGGCGGGGACTGCGGAGCGTCGGGGCCGAGCCGTGCCCGCTGCAGGAGCCCCGCCGGCACGGCATGGGACGGCAAACAATGGATTCTGGACTGCTGCCCCTTCTCTCTTGTCCCCAGCTGTTTTTATTCCTGCGTTTGTCCTCGCCTGGAGGCTCCTTGACTCCTCACCTGGAATTGACCCAGCAGCTGCCTCTGGCTCTTCAGCCTCCTGCCCGTTGTTGTCCCCTGTGTGCTCCCTGCCCCTACCAGTGCTGGGAGCCGTGGCAAGGACAGGGGCAAGGGGTGATGGGCCCCGTGGAGGAGCTGATGGCCATTCCTGCTCCATCCCCAGACTGTCCCAGCAGGAGAAGGGACATCACCTCTCTGTGTGTCCCTCAGCACGTGCTGGGCTTCATGGGAAGTGCTGGGTGTGCAGAGAGCCAGGAGGAAAAGAGGAATCAAGAAAGGGGGAAACAACCCATCAGTGACCCACAAACAAGACTATCACCACCACACAAAGGGAAACTTTGTGGAACATGGAACTTTTCTTTTATGGAATTCTACGAGGGGGTGGGACAGGGTGGGGGGGACGAGGGCCAGCAGCTCTCGGGTTTTTTGGAAGACTCTGGGCCACTTCAAGTGTTTCTAAGTTAAACCAGCGGCTGTGGCCACACGCTTTGCTTTTTAATAATGGTTTTTGAGGAGTGTTTCTTCATCCCCCCCAGCCAACCCCCCTGGTTGCTGGAAGGGTGTCAGGATTTGGGGTTGGATGCTGAGAGCTGTTGGGTGGTGGGAAGGGTGATGGGGACCATGACACCTCCCATGCTCAGGGCAGTCCCTGTGGGGAGTTACCAGACTCCCTCTGAGCTGGTGCTTTTGCTCTGGCTGTGTGGGGATGGGGGAACTGATGTGAGGAAAGGCTGGGGGGGCACTTCAGGGACCTGTGGCCCCTGAAAACAACTCACAGCTGCTTGGGAAAGTGCATTTCCTCAGCTTCCCATCCACTAGCCAGGGTGTGCCATGGGCAGAGCTTGTCCCTGGCCTGAGGTGGTCCCTGACCCCACGGCCTGAGGGAGAGTCTGGCTGGGCACTGGGCAAGTGCTGGGGCTGTCCCTGGCACAGCCACCCCACCCTGCAGGCCTGGGCAGGAAAGCTGCCAGGTGGGGAATGCCTGTTCAAACCTATTAATGGCAAGAGGCACTGTAGGAATAGCATGGATTGGCCTGGTCGGGGTGAGGATGTCACCTCCCACAGGGGACAGGGACAAGGCAGAGCTGTTCAAGGCATTCTGTGTCCAGAGGATGGACCAAGGGAGTCCCAGTGCCCTGAACTGGATGAGCAGGACTGCAGGAATGATCTTGAATGAGCTTGTGCAGGATCTCCTGCTCCAGCTGGATCCCTCCAAATCCCTTTGGGACCTGGTGGGATTCATCTGAGAATCCTCCAAGAGTTGCTGATTCCATCACAAAGCCTCTCTTGATGATTTTGAATGGTCTTGGGACTCCAGCAGGTCCCAGCTGGCTGGAAACTGGGGACTGTTGTCCTGATTTTCCAGAAGGGCAAGAAGGAGGACCCTGGAACCCACAGGCCTGTCAGTCTCACTTCAGTGCCCAGTAAAATCCTGGAAAAGATGATTCTGGGAGGTATGGGAAGACAACAGTCATTGGTCACAGCTCCATGAGGGGAAAGTCCTGCTTGTCCAGCCTGATTTCCTTCCACAACAGGGTATCCCACCTGGCTGATCAAGGAGATGGAATCTTTTTGGACTCCAGCAAAGCTTTTGATCTGTCTCTCCCAGGGTCCTTCTGGACAAAATGTCCAGGCTGCAGCTGGATGCACACATGGGATGGGCAGCAACTGGCTCCAGGCTTGGGCACCGAGGATGACAGAGTGGGGTGACAGCAGCCTGGCACCTGTCATTACTGCAGTGCCACAGGGCTCCAGCCTCATCCCAGTTCTCTTCATCATCCTGAAATGATGAAAGATTGAAAATCTGGGTTTTCATCATTCATCCTGATGAAAACCCACATATAGGACTCTAAGGAATGCTAAGGAAAAAATCTCTAAATTCTTCAATTGAAGCTTTTTGGGGATTTTGCATGAAAAATGTCCCATTCCAGGGAAGAAAATTATAAAGAAATGATAAAAATTACTCCTTACAGAAATGAAAAAATCCTACTTTAAGAGGATTTGGGAATTCTGTCACCTTTTGAAGAGCCTCGTGGCGCCACCTTGGGCTCGGTCGAGGCTGGAGCTTCTTAAAGGGCCCGGCCCGGCCCCACCCACAGCCCGGCCAGCGGGACCGGGGGACAACTGGGGGACAAGTGGGACCCCAACCCCACCCGGGACACGCGTGGGGCTCCCGGCATGAGGTGCCACGGGGACCCCTGCCCAAACCGGCTCCTCGTCAGCCCCGGGACCCCCGGGCTCCCCTGCACGCACCTGTGGGCACCTCGGGGGTGTCACTGGGGGCGCCCCCAGCCAGAGCCTGGGCGTCCCTTGAGGGCACAGGGTGCTGGCAGTGTGTGTCAGGGCTGGGGGCTTCCTCTGGGGGCACGGGGGGGCTCTCGGGAGCTGCCCTTTGGGGGACAGGTGCCCTTTGGGGGACAGGGCGCTCTTTAGGGGGACAGGTGCCCTTTGGGGGGACAGGTGCCCTTTAGGGGGACAGGGTGCCCTTTAGGGGGACAGGTGCCCTTTAGGGGGACAGGGTGCCCTTTAGGGGGACAGGTGCCCTTTAGGGGGACAGGGTGCCCTTTAGGGGGACAGGTGCCCTTTAGGGGGACAGGGTGCCCTTTAGGGGGACAGGGCACTCTTCAGGGGGACAGGCGCTCTTCAGGGGGACAGGGCACTCTTTAGCGGGACAGGGCACTCTTTAGGGGGACAGGTGCCCTTTAGGGGGACAGGGTGCCCTTTAGGGGGACAGGTGCCCTTTAGGGGGACAGGTGCCCTTTGGGGGGACAGGGCGCTCTTTAGGGGGACAGGTGCCCTTTAGGGGGACAGGGCACTCTTTAGGGGGACAGGTGCCCTTTGGGGGGACAGGGCACTCTTTAGGGGGACAGGGCACTCTTTAGGGGGACAGGCGCTCTTTAGGGGGACAGGTGCCCTTTGGGGGACAGGGCACTCTTTAGGGGGACAGGTGCCCTTTGGGGGACAGGGCACTCTTTGGGGGTGCTGTCACCCTGTGTTAAGGTGCAGGGTGGCACTTTGGGGCACTTAGGCTCTGTGCTCGCCCTTTTTGGGGTGCTGGTAGGCAAAGCCATGCTCGGAGGACCCTCCTGTCCTTCATTGCCCAGGTTGGTCATGGGGTGCCCCCCCTCCTGAGCACCCCCAGGGCCCCGCAGTCCGTGTGTGGGGCTGGGACCCCGGCAGTGCCTGGGGCTGCTGGGGCGGTCCCGGTGGGCGCTGCTCGCACCCCAAACCCGGCCGGGCGCGTTGCTGGGACCCGGTGGCAGCGCTCGGGCACCCGGTGGCGCCAGCGGCCCGCGCTGAGCCACGGCCGGGGAGGAGCCGGGGGATTCCCGTTCTGTGGGAGCTTCCCCGATCCCCCGGTGCTCCCCCGGCACGGCTGAGGAGCCCCAAAAATGCCCATGGGAAGGCTGCACCTCGGAGTTCTGCAAGCATGGGGGCATCAAACCCTTCCGCTGCTCGGGCTGCAGCTCCTCCGCTCCGAGTGCCTTGGCAGGGACCGCTGGCACAGGGGAATGGGGGGACAGCCCCCCGGTGTTGGGAGGAGCTGCAGAGGTGTGGGGGTCACACAGGGTCCTGTGCCAAACGCCCGGGACAGAGGGACAGCAGTGCATGGGCATCACCCTGCGGCTGGAGCAGATGCTGGAGCAGGTCCTGCCACACAGGAGCAGGTGCCACCCCCTCCCCAGGGGCTGGCCCCGCCATCCCGGGGCTCCAGGCTGGGCTTCCCCCCAGCTGCCTCTCCTGGGTGAGGCCCTGGAGGCTTTTAATTGCTCTGAGCAGCCCCACTTGAGATCCTCACCCACATCCCTGGGCCCATTTCAGCTCAGCATGGGGCCTCCAGCTGCTCCCTGTGCTGTCCTGGAGCTGTCTGAGCCCTTCCACAGCCACAAGAACTTTTCCCCCTGGCTCTCACCTTGACCTGCCCCATCCCTGTCACCTGGGCCTGTCCTGCAGCATGTGCCAAGGGCAGGGTGACCCCCAGGGAGGGCTGTGCCACCCCCGTTCTGGGCACAGGTGGTCCCTGAGCCTCAGCAAAGCCCCTCTGGCAGTGGCTTTGCTGTGGCATGAGGGGCACATCCAGCTCCAAGTGCCCTGGGAATTCTTCAGTGCTTGGTGGGAGCCCAGAAAACCCTCCCGGTTGTTTTCCCGGCTTGGCAAAGGTCCAAGGCTGGGGTTTGGGGGGGAAAAAGGCCGATATCATCTTCCTTGCACTCTGAATTTTTGTCCTGGAAACCCAGCTCAGCCTCAGGCCCTTCTGCTTCCTCACCTTCCTCCTCCTCTCCCAGGAACACCTGGAGGAGCTGCTCCATCTCACTGCCTCCCAGTGCTCCCCCACTGCCTGACTGGGGGTACGGGGGCCTCCCCATCTCCTCTGGGCTCTTTCCCCATCCCCTGCCTGCACTTTTCCATGGCTGGCAGAAGAATTTAGCAATCCCCAAGGAGCAGTGGCTGGGAGGGGTTCTGCAGCCTTCTGGGGGTCCTGCGGGCCGGTGTCCCCCCCGTGTCCCGGGGGACAATGGGGTGGCGGTGGCCTGGCTCTGGGATCCCCGCGGTCCCTGCGGACTGCTCCTTGTCCCTGTCCCTGTCCCTGTCGGGGGTGCCGGGGCCTCTCCGCCCGCCCGCCCGGCCGGCACTGCTCAGACTGGTTTAGCAAGTGGATGGGACGGGGCGGCCGCTTTTCCTTTGAAGGGCTCCCGGGAAGCATTTGATGGCTGGAAACCTCCCGAGGAGGAGAAAGGAAAAGACAAAAATAGGTGGTTTTGGGTTTCGGTGGGGGAGCGGGGGAGGCGCGGGGCTGCTCGGGCAGCTCTGCAGAGCTTTGTGCGCCGGCCGTGGGGACAGGCGAGCGGGGCCTGGCCACGGGGAGCCCGCGGCGGCCTCGGCCCAGGGAGGCACAGCCAGAGCGGGCTGGGTTTGTCCACCACGGCCCCGAGACAGGTGGGTGCTCCGGGGTGCCCGGGGGGTTCGGGGGACAGCAGGGAGGGAAGAGCTGCTGCAGGAGGGAAAATGGGCCAGGGACCCCCAGGCAGGGCCGGGCCCCTTCCCCAGCTCCCCTCCTGGCTGGGACCTGAGGGGGGCTCTTTGGGGTCCCTTGGGGAGCCAGCCAGTGCTGAGGTGTGAGGGTGTGACCTGAGTGGGGCTCTCGGGGGTCCCTTGGGGAGCCAGCCCAGTGCTGAGGTGTGAGGGGGAGCCTGAGTGGGGCTCTCGGGGGTCCCTTGGGGAGCCAGCCCAGTGCTGAGGTGTGAGGGGGGACCTGAGTGGGGCTCTTGGGGGTCCCTTGGGGAGCCAGCCCAGTGCTGAGGTGTGAGGGTGGGACCTGAGTGGGGCTCTCGGGGGTCCCTTGGGGAGCCAGCCCAGTGCTGAGGTGTGAGGGGGGACCTGAGTGGGGCTCTCGGGGGTCCCTTGGGGAGCCAGCCCAGTGCTGAGGTGTGAGGGGGGACCTGAGTGGGGCTCTCGGGGATCCCTTGGGGAGCCAGCCCAGTGCTGAGGTGTGAGGGTGGCTGTGGGGATGCTGGGGACAGGCTGGGGCTGCCTCTGCCTGTGCCTGGGATCATTTGAAGAGTGAGAGCTGAGGTTTGCTTCCCAGCCTGGTCCAGGTTTCCTCAAAATTCAGTGCCTTTCTTGCCTTTTAGCTCAAGTCTCTGTAATCCGGGGCTTCACCTGCCTCCTGCTCCCTTGTGAGAGGGAGGAGGGCCTGGCTGTCCTTCCTCACCATTCCCATGGACCCGGAGTGCCGGGATCCGGGATCCGGGGCTGGCTCCCCAGATCTCCCCAGCAGCCTCAGCCCCTGGGTTGGGACCCCCTCTCAGCTCCATCCCTCCCTGCACAGGATCTCCCTTCCCAAAGCCCCTCCAGCCTCTCGGTGTCGGCTTTTCAGAGGGGAATTCTGCGTGCGATGAGGTGCGGTGAGGGAGGGAAACGTGAGGAAGGTCGGGAGGGAGCGCGTTGGTGGCCGGGTCACGGGAGCCGCTCTTATCTCTGCGCCATCGCGGGTGGCACGTGGGGACACAACGGGACCGGCGGCGCCCCCGGGCAAAGGGCCGGGGGCAGAGAGGGACCCAAGGCCGCTCTCCCGGGGCAGATAAGGGCACTGCCTGCCTTTGGCCCATCCCTGCCAGGAGGGGCAGCTCCACCTTTGGAAATCGTGGATTGCTCCCTGCTGGGCAGGAGCAGCCTGCTCCTGGGATTCACCCGGCTACGCGTGGGATGGAGAGAAAGGGAACACTTTTGGTTTTATAATGGAATCATGGAATGGTTTAGGCTGACAGGACCTTAAAGCTCATCCCATCCCACCCCTGCCGCGGCAGGGACACCTTCCACCGTCCCACTTAAGCTTCTTCGACCAATTTTCAAGCCCATCCTTCCTGGGAATCCCACTAATTCTCATCTCAATAACATTCCCAGCTCTCTTACTACCCTCCCTAGACAATCGATGAATTACTAACTGCTTCTCAACCCTCCAGCTATGATTTATCAACCTAGTCACAAAACAACTAATAATACCCTTAGATTAAAAAGGACACAAATGAGCCCTAATTTTAACATCCCCTCATAATCTTCCTGCTCCAAACCTCAATGTCCAGCCAGGCCTTGGGCACTGCCAGGGATCCAGGGGCAGCCCCAGCTGCTCTGGGCACCCTCACCACCCTCACTACAAACTTCCTCCTGTCCCCGTGGGGTCCTGCAGGGCTGGTGACACATCCCCCTGTCCCTGGCATCCCCCTGGGAGCCCTGGTGAGAGTTCCAGCAGCAGCACAGCTTCCCTGGAAAACAAAACCCTGCAAGGCCGGAGCTGTTCCTGTGTTTGCTCTCCCAAGGGCTCACAAGCTCTGCTCTCCAGGATGCTCAGCCCCCCCCAGCTGATGGTTTTGGTCCCTGGAGTGGGGTGGCAGCTGTGACACCAAACCTCTGCTGTGGCTCCTGCTCTGAGTGGTCACAGGTCCCATGTGAAGGCCCTGGAGTGGCAGGAATGCCATGGAACAGGCTCTGCCCTGCCCTGGCAGCACTGCAGCTGCTCTCCCTTTGCCCAGGGGGGTAGAGCAGCCTCGGTCCCCACACTTCCTTCCCCTGCTCCTGTGCTCCCCTGGAGCTGCTGGGATGTCCCCAAGGTGGTGACAGCAGCATCCCTGCCTGTATGGGATCCTGCCTGGGACACACAGGGAAGTGGGGAATCTGGGGCTGATTTGGGATGGATGAACACAGAGAGGGGGAGGATGCAGGCTCTTCTTTGGGGAGGGGTTGGGGACACTCGGGGCTGGATTATCTGGAGCAGAATGGCTTTTTTTTTTTTTTTGCCCTTTTTTTCCCCCCCAGTTCTTTGCCAGAAAGGTAATTTTTATTCCCTTTATCTCTGGATCTTTACACTCCTTCCTTTCCAGAAGTGAAACCCAAACACAGTTGTCTGGTGTCTCCATAGAACCCTGTGCCCTCCTACCTGTCTGTGTTTTCCAACTGTTGCTTTTTGTTGCTTTTCTTTTCCTTCAGGGTTTGTCCCTTTTATTTTTGATCCTTCCTTTTTATTTTTTATTCTTCGCCTTTTCTCCCCGGGAATCAGAAGTGTGAGCAAACAAGAATTTCCTCTCAAAAGTAGTTTTGATACAAAATTAACCCATTCATGCAAAAATGGCATTTTCTTATGAAAAGTGCCCATGTGTGTAAAAAACTGGAATATCCCCCTTGTTTCAGTGCAGGGGACTCAGTCTGGGGACAGTGGCCCAGCTGGGGGGTGTTCCAGGCCTCGAGGTTGGGACTGACCCCTCCATCCTGGTGGTGCTGGAGCTGGCCAGGCCCTGTGGCTGATGAGGCTCCTGGAAGGACTCAGGGATTGGGATTGGGATTGAATCTCGGAGTGCTGGAATTTCCTGGGCTCTGTATGGGAGCAGGGCTGGTGCCAGAGTTTGGGGTTGGGATTGGGGATTGAATCCTGGGGTGTGGGATCGTCCTGAGCTCCATGTGGAGCATGGCTGGTGACAGAGCTCCTGGCCTCCTGCTTGGGGTTGGGATTGGGGTTAAATCCTGGGGTTTCCTGAGCACTCTGTTGGAGCATGGCTGGTGATGCAGCTTGGGTTTGTGTTGTAGTGTATTTTTTATTTGGCATGTTTACTGCGACAGGTTTGGGATTGGGGATCAAATCCTGGAGTGCTGGAACTTCCTGAGCTCTCTGTGGGAGCGGGGCTGGTGCCAGAGTTTGGGGCTGGGATTGGGGATCAAATCCTGGGGTGTGGGATCGTCCTGAGCTCCGTGTGGGAGCAGGGCTGGTGCCAGAGTTTGGGGCTGGGATTGGGGATTGAATCCTGGGGTGTGGGATCGTCCTGAGCTCCGTGTGGGAGCAGGGCTGGTGCCAGAGTTTGGGGCTGGGATTGGGGATCAAATCCTGGGGTGTGGGAACTTCCTGAGCTCCCTGCCAGAGCATGGCTGGTGACGGAGCTTGGGGTTGAGATTTGAGTCCTGGGGTGCTGGAGCTTCCCAAGCACGTTGTGGGGTCACGGCTGGTGACAGAGCTCCCGGCCACCTGCTCAGGGTTGGCATTGGGATTGAATCCCGGGCTGTGGGATCTTCCTGAGCTCCCTGTCGGAGCCCAGCTGGTGGCAGAGCTCGCGGGCTGTGTTTGGGGTGCTGCAGCTGCCCGGGCTCGCTGCCGGGGCTCCTCTCGCCCTTTTATGAGCGGTGTCCCGGCGGGGCCGGCGCCGGGAGCCTGATTGGCTCCGCATCACCGCCCGCTCCCGGGGCCGCTTCCTCCTCCCGCGGCCAGGTAGAGCCTTCCCGCGGCCAGGTACAGCCTTCCCGGCCTCCCACCCGCGCAGCTCGCTCCGCCTCGCCTCAGGGGTTTTTTTCCCTTCCCCTCCCTTGTTTCTCCCCCTTTTTTCCCCCTTTTCCCCGTTTCCCGGGCCTGTTTCCCTGTCCCGTGCGGGGCGCGGGGGGATGAGCAGCGGGCTGGTGGACGCGGCGGTGTTGGCACCGCTCAAACCCGTCAGCATGTCCGGGGAGCCCAGCGAGGACACCCCGGTCTTCGAGGACATCAAAGGCCCCTCGCGGCCCCTGGAGACCCCTCCCGAGCTGGCGCAGGTAAGCGCTGGGAGGGAAGGGGCCGCTCCCGCCCGCTCAGGTGCCTCCGGCTTTGGGCTGAATTCTGCTTTGTTTCTCCCGTCGTGGCTGCGACACCTCCGTGGCTCTGTGGGCTCCCGCTTCCCCCTGCGCTGGCTTTTCTCCTGGGCGTGTTGGGTTTTGTTCGGGAATTTTGGTTTGGGTTTTTTGCCTCCCGTCTGCCTTCAAAACTCCCCGGCAAAGTCCGTGTGGGCTTTGCTCCCGCTCCAGGGTTCAGTCCTTGTCCCCTGGGCTTGGCAGGCCAGGGGTGTCCAGGGTCTCTCCCACCGGGAAGGGTTTTGGGATCGGGATTGCTGTGCCTGCGCATGCCAGATGGGACACGGGACCTTATTTTCCATTTTACTTGATTCTCTGTACTTTTCCACCACCGCCGTGGGGAAGGAATGCTCCTCGAGATTCCCTGGCAGCATTCCCCCCAGATAAAGGCCAGGATAAGGCTTTGGGATGTTCCCGCAGGCCCACCCCTCTCCTGGGCCCTGCTGCCCACCCCATGTGGGGGACCAGGCTCCGTGTGCCACCCCCAGAGCCTCCGGCCGCTCTTCCTGCTGCAGGGAGGGTGAGGCAGGCCGGGCCCCACCCTGGAGCCGAGGTTTCCCCGTTTCCCGCTCCGTGGGGCGCGGGGTGCCCGGGTAATGATTAACCCCAACCCCACAGCCCCAGCGCCATTTTGAGCGGGGCGGGAGCGCTCCGGGCCCGGCTCCAGGGCCACACAGGGACCCCCACCCGGCCTCTGCTCCTCCAGAGACCCCCGGGAGGCCACCCCAGCCTGGGTGGCACCAGCCAGGCTCAGGCCCACGTCCCCAGTGCCCCTGCTCTGGTCCCCACGTCACCGGAGTGCCCAGGGCCATTTTGGGGCTATGTCCCGCAGAGGGAGGTGAAGGCCGTGGCTCCATCCCTGGATTTCCTGGAGCTCCGGGATCCACAGGGGCTGTCAGTGGTGCTCGTGGCTGTGGGGTCAAACAGGGAGCCATTCCTCCCTCCCCTGTGGGGTTTGGGGATCACCTGGAGCAGAGCTGGGTGGTGGCTCTTGGAAAGCTGGGATTGTCCCCAGGGCCTGTCCCAGGGGGAAAAGCTGTCAGCTCCCTCCAAACCCCCTCAAAAAGGGCTAGGCAAGGTGAGCTTGGCTTCTTGCCTTATTCTGTCTGGGTGGGATGAGGCAGTGTGGCCATGGCTGGCCATGAGCCACCTCCTGTCCCCCTCATGGGGACACCCATGGTTGGGGACACCTTCACCCCACCCCATCCCTGCTGCCCTTCCAGGTGGTTTCTCTTCCCAGTTTGGTCCCACTTTCCTCTGGGGCGGTGGCAGCTGAGGTGTGGCCTTGGAGGTGTCACCCTTTGCCACTGACCCTCCTGTGTCCCTCCTGGGCAGTGGGATCCTGGCACAGCAGCTGTGGAGCTGAGCAGGTCCCATGGATCCCATGGATCTCCAAACCCACGCCGGGAGCAGGGCTGTGCTGGGACACCCCAAGAGCCCCGGGCTGGAGCCCACAGCCCTGGGCAGGAGTTTCCATGGCCTGGTCCTTTTTTCCCAGCAGGTTCCAGGGGCTGTGGGAGCCCTGCCTGGAGGCTGGAGGAGCTGGAAGCTGCAGGGCTGGGGAGCCTTTGCTCCAGAGGGTTTTTATCAGCTTGACGAGGCAGGTGCCAAAGGCTGTGACCTGTCAGGCTCCAGCTCGGGGCAGTTCCTGTGCTCTGGGTGCCTGAGCTTGGGAAGAGGCAGGAGCAAATCATCCCTGTGATTTCACTGCCATACATCCCCTTCAAATTGCTTTTCAGATGGGAGCTCTTTGCTGTCAAAAATTTTATTGGATTCGGCTCAGGTGGAAACAGATCCTTTGTGGAATTTCCAATCAAATTTTCCCTTTCCTTGGCTTTTCCAACAAAAAAAAAAACCAGAGAAAAAAGGAGGGAAAAGGGCTTGTGAGAGAAAAGGACTTTTCATTCCTGATTTGAGTCAGATCAGCCAGAAAAAGCATTTTCCTCTTTAAATCTCCAGTGGCTGATGCTGGAGGGAATAATAATAATAGTAATAATAATAATAATAATAATAATAATAATTGCAGTAGTAAAGCAAAAGTAATGTCCAGGGAACATTTCAGGAGAGGAGGAGCTGATCCCTTTGTGTGGCTGTCGGGTTCCCTGGATGAGTGAGGGGCCTGAGGGATTTATTCTTGCTCCCACCTGGCTGCCACAGCATTCCTGGGCCCCTGGGGCTGGAGAAGCATCCTGGGATCACCCGGGCCTGGAGGGCAGGGCAGGAATTGGCTCCTCCCGGCTCCCCTGTGGCTGTGGGGAGGTGGCTCTGCCACCCTCTGTCCTCGAGGGTTTGGGAAGGCAATCCCTGTGTCCCTGGCTCCAGCTGGGAATTCTGGTGTTGGAAGCTGTTGAGAGAGGGCAGGAGCTGCTGGGAAGAGACAGAAGGACAAACCCCCGACCCTGTCCCTTGGTTTAACCCCTTCCTGCCTGTGCCAGGCCCCAGGGCAGTTGTGGTGGGGCTGGAGAGCTCCCGGTGGGGCTGAGGCTGTGGTGGGAAACAAGGAAGATGCTGATGAGTGTGGAAAGGGATTTTCCTTGGCTGCAGGCTGGGGAACAGCAGCAAAGGGCTCCCTTTGTGTCCCCTGATCCCAGTTCCTGCCCCACAGGCACTTCCCCACCCTGTCCTTGGCTCTCTCTGGGCTAGGGGGGGCTCAGGAGGAACAAAACATCTCCAGCATCTGGGGGGTGCTTGGGCACATGAGATGGGATGAGGAAAGTGCTGTTCCCAGAGCTTTTCCTGGCACGTCACCTCCTCAGTGCTGGGAATGGCACTGCCAGACCCTTCCAGCAGCGTGGAAGAGCTGTGGAACAGGGTGCAGGTGCTGTGCTGTTCCTCTGACTTATCTTGGCAGGGATTTTGCTCTTGGATCACAGGAGGAGCTGGATCCAGCATTTTTAGGAATGCTCCAGCTTTCAGGAGCTGTTTCAATCCTGCCCCTGTGCCATGTCCTGCACCTCCTTTGGTGCATCCTTGTCATGAATGTGGCTGTGGTGGCTTGAGAGTGGCTGTCCCTTGGAGCAGGGATGGCTTTCCCTGTTTCTTGGTGCTCCAGTGCCTTGGAACCAGGGTGATGGGTCCTGGTCAGGGCCAGGAGAGTCCTGCCTTCCATAAATAAAGCTCCTTTACTTTTTAGGAGAGATGTTGGAGTGCCCAGCACAGCTCCCAGGGCATGATTCATTTCATTGGAATCTCAGGAGCTGCAGGCAGGGAATAAATTTGGCTTTTCTGCAGGGAAAGGGGAGATGGCTGCTTTGGAATTTTGCTGTGGACCTGGAATGAGATGCTTGGGGGGAATTCCCTCCCTTGGGGATCCTCCTGGCTTTGGATAAGGGTTCAGAAATTCCATGCAAAATCCATTTCCAAAGGGTGCTGACTCCAGGGAGTGCAGGAATGGGGTGGGAGAGATGGGAAGTTAAATCTTGCCAAGGAGGAACGGGAACACCTGATCCCTCTGGCACGAGGATGGGTTTGGGAGCTGGTGGAGCCTTGCATGAGGGATCTCCAGAGGGAGGGATCCTTCCCTCTGTTTTGCTTGGGATCAGCTGATCCCAATGTTTTTGGGACCAGCCCGTGGATTTACAAGTCTGATGGGCTTTGTGCCTGGCAGGTGTCTGCAGGGCCACGGGGAGCTGGGATAGATTCCCAGAAATGATCCATTTATCCCTCTGATTTTGCTGGAAGACCCTCAGGAGAATCCCTAGCCCAGGGGTGTGCCAGGGGTTGGTCCCACAGCAGAGCAGCTCCAGAGCCTGCAGGAAGCTCTGGGTAGAACCAGTGAGGCCAAACCCAGAACATGCCAGGGCTTCATCCACAATATTTGTTATTTGGGTTTTCTGGAGGCCCCAAACACTGCTGAGCTCCATGGGTGGGGGCAGGAGGGAGTGAGGAGCAGGATAGAAGGAGAGGCAGGATGGAAGGAGGAGGATGGAAGATGGAAGGAGGAGGATGGAAGGAGGAGGATGGAGGATGGAAGGAGGAGGATGGAAGGAGCAGGATGGAAGGAGGGGCAGGATGGAAGGAGCAGCAGGATGGAAGGAGGAGGATGGAAGGAGAAGGATGGAAGGAGCAGCAGGATGGAAGGAGCAGGATGGAAGGAGCAGCAGGATGGAAGGAGGAGGATGGAAGGAGCAGGATGGAAGGAGGGGCAGGATGGAAGGGGCAGGAGGATGGAAGGAGCAGGATGGAAGGAGCAGCAGGATGGAAGGAGGAGGATGGAAGGAGCAGCAGGATGGAAGGAGCAGGATGGAAGGAGGGGCAGGATGGAAGGGGCAGGAGGATGGAAAGAGGAGGATGGAAGGAGCAGGATGGAAGGAGCAGCAGGATGGAAGGAGGAGGATGGAGGATGGAAGGAGCAGCAGGATGGAAGGAGGAGGATGGAAGGAGCAGCAGGATGGAAGGAGCAGGATGGAAGGAGGGGCAGGATGGAAGGGGCAGGAGGATGGAAAGAGGAGGATGGAAGGAGCAGGATGGAAGGAGCAGCAGGATGGAAGGAGGAGGATGGAGGATGGAAGGAGCAGCAGGATGGAAGGAGGAGGATGGAGGATGGAAGGAGCAGGATGGAAGGAGCAGCAGGATGGAAGGAGCAGGATGGAAGGAGGAGGATGGAAGGAGCAGCAGGATGGAAGGAGCAGCTCCATGGAGCAGCTCAGCCGAACTCTGAGCCGCGGAGCTGCGGCTCTGTCCCGGTGGGACAAAGGCTGATTGTTCTGCTCGGGAAGGGGACGAGGATTCCAGGTGTGCCATGCTCGTTCTCCTCCCTGCGACCTGCCATCCGCTTGGATTAGCTGGGAAAGCGCCTGGGAGTTGGTGCTCTTTTCCTTTTTGGAACGCTGGGAAAGGAGGGAGCGAGCGGGGCGCTCCGGATTTCCCTCTACGGCTCCCCCTGAGCGCTGTGCGGGAGGCAAATCCCGTCACCTGAACTCGCTGCCCGGCTTTGGGGAATGCATTTCTGGCCCGTGCATCACCGCCCGGGAGTTTTCCCCCTCTCAAACCTGTTCGGTCACCTCCCGGCGCTGTTTTGTTCTCCTTCCCTGCTCCAGTGAGTTCTTTTATCCAACCCATCCACTGCAAATAATCGCACTTACGAGCGTCTTGTGAGCTCGATTACAGTGTTTGCTTTCCTCGTGCTCCATTGGCGAATTCCCGCAGTCACAGGGGCCGGCCGGGCTCCGGGGATTGGAGAACTCGTGTTTACAATTCAGATGTTCTCAGAACTTGAGCTAGCATGAAAACCCTCCAAAAAAACCCCCATGGGCTGTTTACCACATCAAAGAGCTTCAGCCCCGTTCAAGCTCGGCTTGAAACTCAAACAAAGAATCTTTCATTGAGTTCAGAAATGCTGCGAGAATTCTTGGAAAATTATTGTTTTTTCAGCGTGAGGGGGAGGGACCTTAAGTTCCCACCCAGAGCAGGATTTGTGAGTATTAAAACATTTCAGGACCTCGCTCCTTGTAGGATTTTCAGTGCAAGCAGGAGAAGGGAACGGCAAGGAATTCATTGCAGTGTAGCTGCTCTGAAAACACAGGTTTATCCCAAAAAGCAGGGCATTATCCATCCCTTATCAGATCCCTCACACCTCTGAACCCATCGTGGAGAGCCCAGAGGATGTGGATGTTCTCCAGCCCATCCAACCATGGGGTTTTTTGTTGTGTATTTATTTACCCCAAATATTTTAATGTTGTTTCTACAAAATCATGATTTTGCTGCTCCTCAGGGACATTTCAGGGAGCTCAACCCAGGAATGGCTGAATATATTAAAATTAATATATAAATATTAATATATTCCTCACAATGAACAGATTTGATGTTCTCTTAGCTGTGGAAAAGCCCCAAATTTGTTGGGAAAATCAGGGCATCTCCCCAGGTGCTCATCCAAAACATTTCTGAATGTTTTGTTCTGGGCAGCTTCCAATATTTGGGGGTTTTGTGGTTCTGTGGTGTGGGAGGAGCTCAACTCCATTAATTTGGGGTTTGCCATCCCCTTGGGGATGCCAGGAGTGTCCCAGTCCTTGTGTTTCCCAGGGCTGGCAGTGCCCAGGCTCCCAAATGCTCCCACTGGGGTTTCTCCAGGGCTCAGAGCTTCCCCTGGGAGCTGTTGCTGGCCTGTGCCATAATCAGCTTCTCTTAATTAACAGCAACTGGGGATTCCTTTATACAGGGAAAGTGTGGAAAGAGAGGGTTTGGGTGGAGGGCCCTGGGTCTGGAGGAAACCCCAGATTTCTGCTCCCAGCACCACACCAGAAGCACAGAGCAGGGGGTGGAATGAGGTGTTGGTTGAAACCAACCAAAACCATTCCATGATTCCATGAAATACTCAGCACAGGGCACGTGGCAGGAGTGGGCCTGCTCCAGTGTCCCCCTCAGTCCCAGTTTTGGCAGATCTCCTCGGCCTGGGGATGTTCAGGCTTGGAAAAGGGTTGGCCCAACCCAAGACAGCCTCAGGCTCTGTTTTGTTTTCCCAACTGCTCTGGGAGGAAGCTGGGGCTGCAGGGATGGGGGGATTTGCTGTCTGCACGTGAAACCTGACCTTGCCCAGGGTCTGCCCGGTGGTTTGCCTGGGAAGAATGGGATTTGTGGCCTCTTTGATGGGATCTGGGTGCCAGGAGGGCTCCACAAGCCCCGGCAAGCAGCCAGTGACTCATTCCATTGTCAGCCCCTGGGAGCTGCCTTGGACAGGAGAGTGAGCTGCCACAGGGGCTGGGGGAGGCAGAGTCAATCCCACCAGCTGGGGATGATCCCTGGGAGCTCCAAACCTCTCCCACAACACCTTCAGGACCTGGGGCAGGGATGTGGAACTGGGGGAACTGGAAGGTCAAAGATAACCCCTGTGTCCTGTTGGCAGGAACAGATGGATAAATCTGTCCAGGTAATCCTGGGGATTGTGGCCTCCAGGAGTCAGGGAGAGGCAGTTCTGGGCTGGAGCTGAGTCCAGAAGGAGCAGTGGAGCTGCAGGGGGCCCCTGCTCCTGGCTAATTCCAAATCCAGAGCTGATTTGTGTCTGTGTAACCCAGGGTTCCTTGAGTGTTTTGGCTGAGGCTGGAGCAGCTCCAAGCCTCTCGATCTTCCAGGAGTTGAAATAACATGAAAACATTTTTCCCAAAAAACCCTCCAAGGGGCTGTAGCAGCTCACATCAGGGATCAGCCCAGAGTGACCTCCAGGAGCTTTGATGGAAAACCTCCATTGCCTTCAGGGGCTTCACCTCAGCCTTTGCTGAGCAGGAGCAGCTCAGAAATCATGGAATGGGAATATCCTGAAAGCTGGGGAGGTGCAGCTCCCTTAAACCCTCATGTCCTCCCTTCCCACACTTTGAGAGTTGTCCTCACACCGTGTATGGAGAGGGGAGAGGCCATCCCTGATTGCCACCTCCCTTCCAGCTCCATCCAGGGCTGAGGTGGCTCTTGGTGGCCCTGCAGAAGTGGGATCTACCCCAAAAATGTGGATCACCAAAATCACCATGGGAGCCCCCCACCCTCACATCTGGAGATGCTCCTGTGTCATTCCCTTCCCGCTCTGTGTCTCCAAGGGTTTGGTATTTTTCACTCCATTTATGGCTCTGTTTTTGGGAAGGTTTCTGCTTGCTGCTGGAGCCTGGCTGTTCCCAGCTGCTCCTCTGGCAGCCCCTTGACCTTGGAGTTGGATGAGGCTGTTTTCCCTGGCTCCCTTGGCCTTTGGGATTGTGGCATGATCCCGGTGATAAATTCCTGAGCTGGATTGCCTTTGAGGGAGCCTTTATCAGCTGCTGGAGGGAAGGAACTGCAAACACAGCCAGCAGGTCTGGGAGTGGGACTGCCTGGATGGAGAATCCCAGCTCCCCTGGTTCCTGGGAACTCATCATCTGCTCAGGGAGTTCCAACACAAGGGCAGGAAAGAGCACCGGGATAACCCTCCCCATCTCCTGGGCCAGCCATGGGCACAAACCTGGAGAATGAATGAAATTCCATGAATGATTTGGGAGCAGCACCTCATCCTGGAGTGCTCTGAACACCCAGCTTGGGGCAGGATGGGGTCTGACATCCTTTGTCTGGCAGGAAAAGGGGAAATGTCTGGGGTGGATGATGTCAACCTTGGTCACCTTGGAGGTGTTTTCCAAGCCAAATAATCCACGAATGCCTCGAGGGCAACCCCTCACCCTGGAGTGCTCGGAGCCCATCCAGGGCCTCCCTGGGCCCAGCACATTCCCACGGATTCCATCTGGGACAGGCTTTGTTGTTTACAGCAGCAAACGTTGGGCACTTGAAAGGAAGAGTCCCGGGGCTTTCTTTGCTAATCCCGTTTTACAGAGAGTTCCAGGAGACGTGAGGAACAAACAGAAAATAACGTCGATGCAGGTCGGTATCAAACCCAAATGATCAGAGGATCAAATATTTACCCAGGTCAATATTTAACCAGGAGACAATAAATGCTGATATTGAACCAAATCTGGATATAAATACAGGCTATTTATAAAGTGAGCCTGCAAAGGGGCACTGCCAGGGCCGTGCCAGGGGGGTTGATTGATGATTATCCTGCCCATTGTTTGCTGATTCCCTTGGAGGCTGGAGTTTCGTGCAGGTGCACGGAGGGAAGGAACCAGGGCTGGGTGGTGGCACGGCCGTTGTGCCACACCTGTGCCCAGGTCCCTCATCCTGGGACAGCCCCCCCTTCCTGCTGGAGCCACCTCCTGCTGCTGCCCCATTCCTTGAACCCCCAGGTCAGAGAATCATCCAGACAGGGACTGGTTTGTGCTGGGGGGACATTGGAGATCACCCAGCCTGACATCTCCCACTGTCCCAATGCTCCAAGTCCCAGTGTCCAACCTGGCCTTGGGCACTGCCAGGGATCCAGGGGCAGCCCCAGCTGCTCTGGGCACCTCTGCCAGGGCCTGCCCACCCTCACAGGGAACAGTTTTTCCCTCAATACCTAATGTAAACCTACTCCCTTTCAGTTTAAAGCCAAGTTTGGGTAGGAAGGGATTTTAAGATTCCTTGGGCAGGGACACCTCCCACCATCCCAGGCTGCTCCAAGCTCCAACCAACCTTGGACATTTCCAGGGATCCAGGGGCAGCCACAGCTGCTCTGGGCACCCTGTGCCAGGGCCTGCCCACCCTGCCAGGGAACAATTCCCAATTCCCAATATCCCATCCATCCCTGCCCTCTGGCAGTGGGAGCCATTCCCTGTGTCCTGTCCCTCCATCCCTTGTCCCCAGTCCCTTTGTAGCTCTCCTGGAGCCCCTTCAGGCCCTGGCAGGGCTCTGAGCTCTCCCTGGAGCTTCTCCTGTCCAGGTGAGCACCCCCAGCTCTCCCAGCCTGGCTCCAGCCTGGAGCAGCTCCGTGGCCTCCTCTGGATTTCCTCCAGCAGTTCCACATCCCTCTGATGCTGGGCCTCAGGGCTGGATGCTATTGCCTGCCCAGCATGGACACAGGTGACATTTTTCTTACCCCCTGTCCCCAGAGCTCTTTGCAGCCCCCCACGCTGGGGTGTGGCTGTGAGCAGGAGCCTGGATCCAGCTGAGAGGGAGTCTCCCACCTGGGAGAAGGGCTGGGAGCTCTGCCCAGGCAGGAATGGGCACAGGGCTGGTGAAACACCCCCAGGTCCCCCCCTGTGCCACCCTCAGAGCTCTGGTGCCTGTTTAGCAAACACCGATTTCCCTCCTGGTCCCCTGTCCCTCCCGGGAGGTGACAACACCTGATGTTCCTCTGGGGCCGTTTGTCATTTATCACCTGCAGATTAGGAGGTGTTTAATCAGGGGACAGCCAGTCCCACCCCAGCCCCAGCCCAGCTCTCCGTGCTCGTGGTTAATCCGGGTTTATCTGGGGCCTGCCAAGAAATGTTTGTGTTGGACTCTGCTTGAATCGATCTCTGTGCTGATAACAGCTCCCCGAGGCTGGGACATCTGATCCAGGCATAAATCCCAGGCTCCTGCAGGATTTATGGGAACTGCCAGGGCTGGAGGGGCTCATGTCCACCTCTGTGAACCACTGGAAAATCCTGCTTCTGCAAAATCCCCTCTGGAGAGGTGGGATGGCATTGCTCTCTTCAGTGAGCCACTGGTTTTACTGGGCCTGGGGGATTCACACCCTCCAGCTCTCCCAGGGGCTGCTCCTGAGGTTATCCCATCCTCCCCAGGGAATTTTGGTCACCAGGTTTGGTGTGCTGAGTGTAACTCTGCTGGTTCAGAGACACAAACTGGTGTCCTGTGGCCTTTCTGGAGTGGACAAAGTGCTGCTTTGTGCCTTCTCCTTGTTTTTAATTTGGTTTTCTTTCTCTGCCAAGTTGAGGAGATGATTCTCCAGGGTTAAACTTGGGTGACTTTTGGGGGAAAATCCCCCAGAATTCAGTGCTTTGGCTGTGAGAGGAGTTTCTTCTTGTCTTTCCCTTCCTGGACAGCTGCAAATCAAAGAGGGTGGGTTTGGGTGGGATTTTGGGAAGGAATTCCTGGCTGGGAGGGTGGGCAGGCCCTGGCACAGGCTCCCAGATCCCTGGCAGTGTCCAAGGCCAGGCTGGACAGGGCTTGAGGAATGGGATGAGCTTTGAGGTCCCTCCCAGCTCAAACCATGGTGGCACTCTGAAGGATCCCAGTCCCTCTGGCCTCCCAGCAGGTCTGTTGGTGTTTCCCCTTTCCCTCAGCTGCTGATCCCTGACTCGTGGTGGCTGCTGGAGCTGTGCCCATGCAGTCAGGGTTGTCTGGTGCCTCCTGCCCCCATCCTGGTCCCCAGGGATGGCCTGGCCATGACTGTGATGGAAACTGGGCTGTGACCCCACTGAAAACCTGCTGGCTCTTCATCTGCAAGGCTCTGAGGCCTTTCCCCACGAGTCCACATCACTGTTGGGATGGGCTGAGCACCCTGTGTGTGGGATAAATTCAGTCCTGCCCAAAAAGAGCCAGGAAATGGCTCCTTCCTGCAGGGGGGGTTGGGCTGAGCATCCCAGGTCACTGCTGTCCCACGGGAGGGGACAGGCAGGGGTGTCCAGCTCTGAGATCTGAAACTCTCCTGGCAGTGAGCAGGAGAATGGTGTGGGATGAGAGGGAGGCAACAGGAGCCTGGCAAATACTGGTTTGGGATCTTGAGGAATCCCAGATCTCTTCCTCTCTTCTTGGTGCTGGAGGGCTGTGGCCTGTTTGGGACACTGACCTTGGAGAAAGGATCTGGGTCTGAGGGATCTGGGAAGAGCCCTCAGCCCTCTGTGGGAATCTGGGAGAGGCAGAGGCAGGAGGAGGGAGAGGTGCAGGACATTTGTGAGCTCACTGTCATCTCTGTGGGGGTGATAAAGGGATTTAAGGTTCCGTGCCTCAGTCTCCTTGGGGAGCTCAGTACTTCCCATTTGTCTCTTCTTCCCAAAGAGGTTTCCCTGTTCCTCCTTGGACAGGCTCCAACCATGGTGGGCAACCATCAACCCATGGTGGGCAACCACCAGCTGCTTCCATGGTGTGGGGTGGGAGGAGGCACCACTGGCATGGGGGACACCTGGAGACCTGGGGGGCTCTGGGGGTGCTGCTCTCCTTGGCCAGGGGAATTTGGGGGGTCTTTGGGGTGGCCAAGGCAAGGAGGACACCCCACTAACCCAGCCCTGCCTCCCACAGCTGCACCCCATGAGGATGGACCAGCGGATGCCACCGCTCATCCTGGAGGTGAGCACCTTCCCTCATTCCTTCCCCTGCATCCTCCTGCTCCTGCTGGGAAGAGGAAACACAGGAGCCCCCAAGAGACTGAGCTGGGACATTCCCTACTCCCCATTCCCACTCCCTCCTTCCATCCCCACTTCCAGCTGGGACACATCCCTCCCTCTTTGCCAGTCCCCTGTGTGTGTCACTGTCACCTCCATGGCCTGTGTGTCCCCATGGGCTGTGGGACACAGGAGTGACAGCCAGGAGCACCTGAGTGCTTGAGTGGCACTTGGTCACCTCAGTTGTGCTGGTCTCAGCTGAGGACTTTGTAGGATCATGGAATTGTTTAATTTTGAGAAGCCCTCTCAGACCATCGGGTCCAACCATTCCCCAGCACTGACCCAAGTGTCACATCCACATGGCTGTTAAATCCCTCCAGCAATGGGGACTCCAGCCAGGGCTGGAAAACCCTTTTTGGGGAAGATTTTCCCAATATCCCCTGACCTGCCCTGGCCCAGCCTGAGGCCGTTCCCTCTCCTCCTGTCCCTGTTCCCTGGAGCAGAGCCCGACCCCCCCGGCTGTCCCCTCCTGGCAGGAGCTGTGCAGAGCCACAAGGGCCCCCTGAGCCTCCTTTGCTCCAGGCTCAGCCCCATCCCAGCTCCTCTCCAGGCTCAGCCCCTTCCCAGCTCCTCTCCAGGCTCAGCCCCTTCCCAGCTCCCTCAGCCCCTGCCCTGGGCTGGGGCCCTGCCTGGGAAGTGCTTTGGGGTGGGAGGTGCCAGCACCCGGCCGGGCAGAGTTTTCCAGGTGGTTCCACAAACAAAAGGTCCCCATGTGTCCCTGTGGGAGGGACGCTGGTGCTGGGGGTTCCTGCAGAGCTGTGGCACGGTGGGGCATTCCATGGGGTGGGATTGTTGTTGTCCAGGTCCTGCACACTCACAGAGAGCAGTGGGGCAGGGATGGTGTCCCCCTGCCTGGTGACAGCCACTGCTGTCCCTTACCACCCCTTTCTCCAGGAGCCTGAAGGGGAATTGCTGTGGTTTTTTAAATGGAAAGATCAGGAAATGACAGTGCTCCGCAGGGAGGGGTGGTTCTGGAGGAAGGGAGGTTGGGTGACACCAAACAAGAGCCCTCCATGGAAATTTGGGCCCTTGATGCCTTGTGAAGGCTGCCCTAGAACAGAGGCTGGACAGAATTACAGAATAAAGCAGAGATTTATTAAAAGGCCTCAATGGATCCATCCACCTTGGGCAGCACAAGAGCCCAGCCAGGACCACACCCAAGATGAACCAAAATGGTCCCAAAATGGTCACGGGGTCTGTCACTGGGATCAGTTCTGCTCCATTTGCATCTTGCAGTTCATTGTCCCATTCCAGCTTTAGCCCATGCAGTCCCATCCTTGTTTTTCTCTCTCCAGCCCATGGTGTTTGTGCTCTTGGGCTGAGATTTGGATCATTTGTCCTTGGTCCCCAGCTGGAGCAGGAATTGTTTTGTCTCCCTGCTCTGTGCACAGAGCTCAGCATCCCCTCATATGAAGCCCAGACCCACACACTAAAGCAGCACAGAATCTGAAAAATAGAAAAGCAAAAACCTGAGGCATCACCCTCCATGGAAATTTGGGTCCTCCATGGAATCCTTTAGTTTGGAAAGACCTTTTGAGCTCCACACTTTTCCCTATTTCTCTCCTGCCTGGTCCCCTGCGGCAGAAGGACCTTCCCTTGGGAACTGGAGGTGAGAAAGTGAAATGCCAGAGATAAGGGAAGTGTGAAGGAAATGGCAGCCAGCACTCACCCCGCCCTGCTCCTGCCAAGTGGGGCCGTTCATGGCTCAGGAATGTGTGGCATCCCGAGCTGCCCGGGGCGAGCTGATTCCCAAGGGAACCTGGCCCGTGCCAGCCCGGGTGCCAGGAGTGCCCAGGGCTGGGCTCCAAGGCTGTGCCGTGGTTCTCTCGTGGTTCTCCCGAGGGAGGAACCAGCCCAGCCCCAGCAGGGAGGGGTTGGGGCTCTCCATGGGGATGGAGTGGAGCTGCAGCTCTCCCAGCCCCTTCCCTGCTGATGCCTCGGGGTAAAGAGGGAGGGCAGGCACCAGGGTCAGGGCCCAGGGAATGGCTAGGGCTGTGCCAGGTGGATATCAGGGAAAGGTTCCTTATCCAGAAGGTGCTGGACACTGACCAGGCTGCCCAGGAAATGGAGCTCCGGGAATGTTTAGTCAATCAGGTTGTTGGGGTGCCCTGTGCAGGACCAGGGGCTGGGCTGGATGATCCTTGTGGATCCCTTCAATCCTTGGCATATCCCATGAGTCCACAAGCAGCTTTAGGCTTTGCCTGAGCCAGGGTTCCTTCTCCAGAGGGGCTTTGGAGCATCCTTTAACCAGGACAGGAGTTTGCAGCACCTCCATGTTTGACAAGGACAGCCATGTCATGGTTGATGCCCTTAGAGGTGTTTTCCACACATGACAATTCCCTGGTTCTGCAGGATTCCCAGCAGGCTGTGTACACACAGCACCCTGGCCCTGCCCTGCCCGGCCTCCCTGAACTCCTTCCCGAGTGCCCAGGGTGGATTGGTGGCTGTCCCCTGCCTGGGTGACAGCCAGCTCAGCCATGTGTTGCCAGCAGGGCTCCCAGAGGTGCAAAGGCTCTGAGTGAGCTGCAAGCTCTGTGATCCTTTCCCTGGAAAGGGCCAGGAAATCTCTTGGCTCCCACCCAGCTTTGTTAAGAGCCCTGAGGTGGCAGCAGGGCTGACTTTGGCCCATGGCACCATGGTGACACAGTTCAGGGCTGGAAGTGGCTCAGGGCGTGGGCTGAGATCAGCTCCTGCTCCTGGAGTGCGCTCTGGGCTCTGCCAGGGAAACCTGGTCCTTTTCCAGCTGCTCTCCATGGGAATGAGGGCTGTGACACTTGGGGAACCACGCAGTGAAGGGCTGGAGCTCTGCACGAGAGCTTTAGTGCTGGGATCTGCAGCCACAGCGAACAGAACCTGAGTCACCCAGTGCCAGAGGATGGATTTCCTCGAGGATTGCTCCATCAGGGTGCTGGATGGTTGGGCCTGGATCCAGTGGGATGCCCCAGCAGGCAGGAACCACGTGGGGAAGGAGCCCAGAGGTTCTGGTAGCTTGGAGGAGCCAGGCTTGTAAAAACAGCTCTGTAAAACCAGAACTAACCCAAAGGTTAGGCTGGGGCTGAGTCACTGCCTAGGTGAGGCACGAAGGCAGGAACTGTTCCCATTTCAGGCTCAGAACATGCTAAATTAGTGGCAACATCACAAAGAATTCTAGGCCCGAATTATTCCCAATTAATTAAAGATATTGTCCTAGAGTTCCTCAGTTCATTAAAGAGACTGCCCCAAAATAAAACACTCCTCAGGCTGCTGAGTTTAAGGAGACCAGAGCCAGCATGTCCTGGTGGGCTGCAGATCCAATGTGCCTGAGGTGTGATCCTGGCTGGATTCATCCCATTCCTAGCGCTCACTCCTGCTGCTTGCGTGGCCAAAGCTTTGTACCCAAAGCTTGCTTCCTTTTATCAGGTTTGATTTCTGTCCTACCTGCATCCTCTCCTGGCTGCCCGGTGTTATCAGGGCGATAGGGAGGGGGGAAGTGGGGCAGAGGACGCTGATTCAGCCCTGGGGAGTCTGGCTGAGTCAGACCCGGAGCTAAATCACCTCAGCTCAGGTTGCTGGGCCGTCACCGCTGCTCCCTCCATTTCCTGCTGGAGGGACGTTGGTCTCCCCCCGCTGGCGGTCAGGGTCAGCGTTCCCAGCCCCGTGTCCGTGTTTTTGCCGCAGGCACGCTCGGAGATGGACAAGTACCTGTCCAGCGAGGTGCCGCCCGTGCCCGTGCTCCCGGACAAGAAGTACCGCCGGGAGAGCGCCTCGGTGGTGGACGAGTTCTTCTCCACAGAGAAACCCAGCTCAGCACCCTACAGTGTGAACATCAACGTCATCCTGCCCGACACCACCCACCTGCGCACGGGGCTCTACCGGCCCCCCAAGCCCGTGGCCCCCTTCCCGCAGATCAAATCCGAGCCCGGCACCGCCTTCTCCCAGCCCTGCTCATCCTCCTCTGGCCCCACGCAGACCCTGCCCGACTTCACCAGCGTGTTCAGCATGCCCCAGTCGGTGGCGGTCAACAACATCTTCATCAAGCAGGAGATGCCCGCGGAGATCCCGCTGTCCACCCACCCGCAGCAATCCCAGCTCTTCCAGCTGCCCCTGGGCGCCGCCAGCGCCGACGTTCCCACCCTGGCGTCCTCCTCCAGCAGCACCACGGCCATCAGCTGCCTCAGCGGGGTCACCATGTCCACGGGCTCGGTGGCCAGCGTGGCACACAGGCCCGTGCAGCCAGCGGGGCCCCTCAAGCAGTACCCACACGTGGCCCAGGGACAGGGCAGCTTTGGGAACATCTCCGGGCAGTTCTACCCCTCCCCGGGGGTGACTCTGCCCCCCTCGCCCCCCAACTCACAGCCCGGCAGCCCCGAGAACCAGCCCGAGCTCATCAACACCATCTCTCCCCGCCCTCCTATGAGGCCACCTTTGGACTGAAGCTGGTGCAGTCGGCCCCGATGCCCCCAGGGCCCAACGGCGTCGGGGGCCTCTCCCAGGGCCACGTGGTGATGCAGCCCCCCAAGTACAACCGGCGCAACAACCCCGAGCTGGAGAAGAGGAGGATCCACCACTGTGACTACCCAGGTGTGCTCACGGGGCCTCTGGGGGCTCTTGGCACCCCGAGGGTGGGTGGGAGCCCCCAGGGAGGATAATCTGAGATCCTTTTGGGGTGAAGCTGTGGATGAAGCCCCAGGGAAGTGGGAGGGAGTAGAAGAGGTTGATCCCACCAGCACGGTGTGCTTCCTGTTGTGTCCCCTTCCCTCTCCCTTTACACTCAGGCAAATGCGACTCAGGAAAGCTCCTAAGGCAGGGATGCTCCTGGGAATCTGCTCCTGGGAATCTGTACTTGGGAATCTGCAATTGGGAATCTGTTCCTGGGAATCTGTACTTGGGAATCTGTACTTGGGAATCTGCTCCTGGAAATCTGCTCCTGGGAATCTGCTCCTGAGCTGTTGCTTCGCTCTGGTCCTTCCCAACCCCGAGCAGCCACTGAAGCCACTCTGCCATTCCCATTCCCCTTTTCTTTCCGTCTCTCTCACATTGGGTGGAAAACCAGCAAGGAATTCCCACCAGGAGCTCTGCTGGACTCTCTGAGAGTTCTGATCTTCTAAAGAGGCAATGAACTGAATATCCCTGTGCCATCCTTCCATGGCTCCACGTGCTGCAGCAGGAGCTGTGCAAGGGCATTCATGGAGTGCTTTGGGTTGGAAGGGATGTTTAAAGGCCATGTCATCCCACCTCCTGCCATGGACAGGGACACCTTCCTGTCCCAGCTTGCTCCAAGCCCTCAGGCTGGGGATCAGCCCAGAGCAGCTGTGGCTGTCCCTGGATCCCTGGAAGTTGCCAGGCTGGACAGGGCTTGGAGCAGCCTGGGACAGTGGGAGGTGTTCCTGCCCATGGCAGGGGGTGGAACTTGGATGAGCTTTGCTTCCAATCCAAACCAGTCTGGGATTCCATGGCACACACCAGGGAAGCAAATCCCATTGAGAGATGGCAGTGAGAGCCACTCCGGGGCCAGGACACACCTCCCACTTCCTGGGCTGATCCCCAGGGCTGAGCAGCTGTGGATTAGCAAACAGCTTTCCCGTGGGGGTGTGTGAATGAGGAAAGTCACTTCCTAACTGCCTCAGGGAGATTTACTGACCCTTTCCCTGGCATGGGAGTGGCTGAGGCCAGCCCAGAGGCTCTGCGTGCTCCAGATCCCATCTCCAGCCATGATGCCAGGAGCTGCCTAAGAACAGGAGAGGTTGAGAGAGATCTTTCTGTGCTTACGCCTTCCCACTCTCTGGCACCCTGTGGATCAGGGGCTTTCTGAGCCACAAGCTGCCAGTGGTTGATGGTTTGTGTTGAATTTTTTATCTTCTGCTGGTATCAGACTCACTCCTCGTGTCTGACTGCTCAGAGGCTCATCCTGCAGGATTTGCACCAAGGCAAAGCTGCTTTTAGCAGGATTTTGGTCTGTGGTGCAAAAAAAAAAAAAAAACACAAAAAAAACCCACCCCAATCTATGCTGAATAAGTCCTGGGTCTGTACATGCAGAGATGGAGCAGGGGTCCATGTGATCCCTCCTTTGAAGGTTCAGATGGAAGTGACTCCAGTCAGGAATAATGGTGAGGGATTCTCACCAACCTGGCCTCTGTGAGGAAGTGAGGGGGGCTTGGAGACTTCACACCTGGAACCAGATGAGCATGGGAGAGCTGTTGGTAAAGCCCCCATCCAGAACCTTCCAGGGCCTGAAGGGGCTCCAGGAGAGCTGCAGAGGGACTGGGGACAAGGCATGGAGGGACAGCACACAGGGAATGGCTCCCACTGCAGAGGGCAGGGATGGATGGGATATTGGGAATGGGGAATTGTTCCCTGGCAGGGTGGGCAGGCCCTGGCACAGGTGCCCAGAGCAGCTGGGGCTGCCCCTGGATCCCTGGCAGTGCCCAAGGCCAGGCTGGACACTGGGGCTGGGAGCACCTGGGACAGTGGGAGGTGTCCCTGCCATGGAATGGGAAGAGCTTTGAGCTCCCTTCCAACCCAAACCATTCCTTCATTCCATGATCGCTCTCCCAAATGTGAGGAGCTGCCAAAGCTTCAGAGCCCCAGAAGCAAAACTGAACAGGGTCACCACCCCTTGTCCCTCCTGCCAAGGAGGAGAAAAGCAGCTCCTGCCCCACCTGAGCAGGACAGGACCAAGGGCTGATCCTGAGCAGGAGGCTCCTCTGGGCTGGCTGGAAACACTGGGATGAAAAATATCCCCATGCTGCTTGTGCGGGTCATAAAAATGCAAATTCATATTTGAATGTCCTCATCAAAACACAAAGCAGCAGGGCCAGAAAGGGCAGCAGAGGCTTCCTTAAGCTTTATCCAATTTAAACTTCAGAGGAGTCAAACTGACTCCTTTTGAGTTGCCTGCTGTTTGAACTGTTCCCCAGTCGTGGTGTTTCTGTTAAACACTGTCTTGATGAAACCTGTTCATGCTGGTCTTGTGAAAACACTTCCCCCTGGCTCTGCTCTGGGACCTGGAAGCCAAGTTGTGACTGTCCCTGGCTGTTTCCTTCCTGGAACATTGGTACCACGTTTGCTGGGCCAGGACTGTTACAAAACCCGGCCTTGCAAAGTCCTGTCAGCTCTGAGAGGAGCCCAGAGAGACAGGGCAGCACAGAGCCAGGAGCGTGGGGGAATCAGGGCTTTTCATCCTGGTGCTGGAAGGGGGGTTTGAACCTCTGTGCTTGACTGTGCCCCCCTAATTCCCAGCACAATTCCCATGGGTGGCAGGAGGAGCTGGTAAAGTCTCTTTGCCTAAGAGCAAATGCTCCTTAGTTAGTGCTGAGCCCAAGCCAGGCTTATTTGCATGGCCCAGCTCTATCCCTCCCCTCAAATATCAGAGTTTGTTTGAGTAAGGGCCCCTTTCTCACAGGGAAATTGTGCTTTTTTCTGTCCTTGCAGGTTGCTCAAAGGTTTACACCAAGAGCTCCCACCTGAAGGCACATCAGAGGACTCACACAGGTAAGAGCAGCTCCAGGAATGCTGCCAGCCTCAGGTACCAAAACCCCCAAAAAGGGCAAGGTTAGAATGGATATCAGGAAGGAATTCCTGGCTGGAAGGGTGGTGAGCCCTGGCACAGGGTGCCCAGAGCAGCTGGGGCTGCCCCTGGATCCCTGGCAGTGCCCAAGGCCAGGCTGGACATTGGGCTGGGAGCAGCCTGCGACAGTGGAAGTTACCATGGTGCAAGATGGGCTTTAAGGTCCCTCCCAACCTGATCTGTTCCTTGAATCTTTGATTTTTTGTCACTCTAAGCTCTTCCCTTGATTCCTAAATCCTATCTGGGGCTGATCCTGCTGATCCTACAGGAAGGCTGCATAAGGCCTGTGCTGCACATTTAGGATCTCTGAGGAGACCAGGGCATCTCTTCTGTGTCAAACCCCCACCCCAGGGCTCCCAGGGAGAGGGAGGAACACCTCGTGTCTCCCTGAGTTCCACTGCCTCTGAACCCACCCAGGGAAGGGCTCCCAGTCCGTGAGGGGATGGGCTGAGGGTGCCACAGGGAGCCCAGCTGGGAGCTGATCCCAGCACAGCTCCCCTGGGCTGATCCAGCTCCGTGACACTCTGCATTCAAGCCCTGGCGCCCTCATTAAGGCATTTATTATACCTGAAACATTATCAGATCCCCAGGTAGTCCAGGAACCATCAGTGCCCTCATAAATCTCTTTTATAGGAGGGCTGATCTTTACTGAGAGCAATTAAGCCAGGCCCAGAGTTCACTTCTGTTTTTTATGAACAACGACCAAAGCCCGTTCTGTGGCTGGGAATTGCTCCTTGCTCTTGGCTCTGTTCCTTCCCCCCCTTATCAGCCCTTCAAACAAAGAATTTCATCTTGTGCCTGAGCCACGGTGGTTCTTTGGCAGGGGCTGGGCACGAGGGGCTGAAAACAGCACGGAAGGGCTGGAAAAAAAGGAACAGGAAGGATGTTGTCCCAGGGCTGGGTGCTGATAGGGGTTTATCACAGTCTGGAATCAGGCCTTTAAAATGAAATGCAATGAAATTAAATTAAATATCTCTTGTCCCTTCTGTTGGGAGCTCTGTGCCCAGGACAGGATCCATGAGTTGGGTGCCTCCTTACCTATCACATATAAAGATGTACCCAGAAAAACCTGGGTGGGTTTGAAATCCAGGAAAACTCAGTGATTTTCCAGGTTTCCCAGTAATCAGGCAGGAAATCCAAGTGGCTTTGCCTCCTTTCCTTCCCCTGCTGTTAGAGGGAAGGGTGGAGAGGTGAGGGAGGGTGTGAGCTGAGGAGTCAGGACCACTGGTGGTGGCGTGGGATGAGCAAAAAGCAGGGAATCCAATCCAGAACCATCCTACAGTCCTGGCCCAGCATCTCTGCATCCAATGTTTTTAAGCCTCGTGTTTTGCTTTGGAGGCCTTATCCTTGCTGAGGTCCTCACCAGAGCTGCAAGAGCAAGGCTCACCCCAAATCCTGCCTCAGCTCCACCACCCAAAGGGTTAAAAATGTCCCTTCTCCCATTCCCTGCCTGACAAGTGCCTGCTCTGGGAGCTCTTTCCTTGTGGTTTCGTTGCCATGGCCAGGCTGTTTTCCTCTGCTGGAGCCACCATTCATTTCCTGGGTGCCATTGTGAGGTTAAACATAAACCCCCGGGGCGGGAATGCCACCTCGGATCCTTTGTTTGAGCCCGCCCTGCCGTGCTGTCCCGGGAGAGGCAGCCAGCTCCAGGGACAATGGGAAACCCGGGACAATGGGAAACCTTGGGATTCCGTCCTGGACATTCACCTGGCATTGTTTGAAAGCAAAGGGCTTGACCCAGCCAGGTGACCTGCAGGGGACAAGGTCTGGGCTGCAAGGGGCAAATCCTGCCTTTGGAAATCCTGCTTTGGGGAAAATCCTGCCTTTGGAAAATCCTGCTTTGGGGAAAATCCTAGCCTGGGGCAAATCCTGCCTTTGGGAAATCCTGCTTTGGGGAAAATCCTGCCTTTGGGAAAATCCTGCTTTGGGGAAAATCCTAGCCTGGGGCAAATCCTGCCTTTGGGAAATCCTGCTTTGGGGAAAATCCTGCCTTTGGGAAAATCCTGCTTTGGGGAAAATCCTGCTTTTGGAAAATCCTGCTTTGGGGAAAATCCCACTTTTGGGGAAGATCCTGCCTTGGGGCAAATCCCACTTTTGGGGAAGATCCTGCCTTGGGGAAAATCCTGCCTTTGGGAAAATCCTGCTTTGGGGCAAATCCTAACTTTGGGAAAATCTTGCCTTTGGGAAAATCCTGCTTTGGGGAAAATCCTGCCTTTGGGCAAATCCAAACTTTGGGAAAATCCTGCCTTTGGGAAAATCCCTCTTTGGGAAAATCCTCTCTTGGGGCAAATCCTGCTTTTGGGCAAATCCTGCCTTTGGGAAAATCTTACCTTTGTCTTGGCATGTCCTGAGTCCCATAAAACCCCCACCAGCTCCTTGTAAATCGTCTGCAAGTGCTGTGTTCACATGAGCCATAAAAATCCCTCTCCCTTTCCCATGGCGCAGCATCCAGGGGTTTTTGGAGGAGCAGGATGTGTTCATGCTGCTCTACCTGCTCCAGGTCCATGTATCCCTGGTTTTGTGTTTTATCCACTGCAGGCAAGGCACTGGAGACCTTGCTGTGGTTGATTTCACTTCCCTGGCCAAATGTGGCATTCCCAGCCCTGGAATTGTTCAAGGCCAGGTTGGATAGGACTTGGATCTAGTGGAAGGTGGAATGTGGTCTAGTAGAACCTGGTCTGGGGAAGATGGACTTTAAGGTCCCTTCCAAGAAAAGGCATTCCAGGATTCCCTGGCTCTGTGGGAGGAAGGGCTCCCTGGGAGCATGGAGAGGAAGGAATCCCTAGAAGTCACTGTAGGAATCCCTGAAAGTTGGTGGAACCTGGTCTGGGCAGGGTGGAACACGAAGGGCTTTATGTCCTCTCCAAGCTGAGCTGTTCCAGGATTCCCTGGTTCCATGGAGTAGGCTGTGGGAGGAAGGGCTCCCTGGAAGGCTGGGGAGGAAGGAATCCCTGGAAGCACGGCAGGGCAGGGCACACATGCCCGTGCACGCGTGCTGCGTGCGGACGTGCGCTCCCGCCGCCGCTGCGCCCAGCACTTGGCCCCGGGAAGGGTAAATATTTGAGGTCGGGAATGTCAGCACATTCCCTGAACTCTGCCTGCCTGTTCAGGCTGTTAAGAGCAGCACTAATATTTGAGAGCACCACGCCCTGCGTGGGGACACGGCTGCAGCCAGGGCTCAGCCCCGTGGCCCGGCTGGAAGCGGCCGCGGCTTTTCCGGCGCAGTTCCCAGCTGGCTGGGAAGGTTCGTGCTTGAGTGGATTTTGGTTGGGAATGGGTGTGTTTGGGAGGGAGGAGGAGAGGGCACGGGGATGACATCACCTGAATGTGCTGAGGGAAACACAATGGGTTGTGTACAGAGCTGCTGGCAGAAGAATTAGGAGGTGTGGAGCATTAGGTAATGGAATACTGGAATGGTTTGGCTTTGGGAAGGGTCTTTAAAGGCTGTCTGATCCTTTAGGGACATTTTCTACTAAACCAGGTTCCTCCAAACCCCATCCAACCTGGCCTTGAGCACTTCCAGGGATTGGGCAGCCATCAACATTGGATGACGGTTTCAAAAAAATTTAGATTTTTCGGATTGAAATTTAGATTTAGAGCCCTGTCTTCCTCCTGGTGCCTCCCACCACTCACAGCTCCCTTAGGAATTTCTGGCTTTTTATTTAAAAAAAACCAACCTAATTCACAAGTTGTCTTTTTTGCCAGAAATGCTCCAAAATCCAGCAGGAACTTGAAGAGCAGCAGAAGGCAAAATGGGAGGGGGTGCAGAGGGGCAGGACCTGGCTGGTGCAGCTCAGTCCCTCGGTGGCGCTGGGCTGTGTGCAGCCCTGGCAGTGCCAAGGAAATTGGGTGTCTCCCAGAGGCTTGGGGGCGGTTTTGGGAGGCTGGGCAGGGGGTGGAGAGGGACAAGCCCTGTGTGGTGCAGCTCAACCCATGCTCCCTCAGCAGCCCTGGGCTGTGCACGCTGGGGAGCCCTGGCAGTGCCACTGACGGGGGGATCTCCAGAGGCCAGGGCGGGTTTTGGGGGGCTGGGCACATGTGTGACCTGTGGCTGTCCCCGGGCAGGTGAGAAGCCCTACAAGTGCACGTGGGAGGGCTGTGACTGGCGCTTCGCCCGCTCGGACGAGCTCACCCGGCACTACCGCAAGCACACGGGGGCCAAGCCCTTCAAGTGCCTGGCGTGCGGCCGCTGCTTCTCCCGCTCCGACCACCTGGCCCTGCACATGAAGAGGCACCAGAATTAGGAGCTGCCTCCCTCCCCACTTCTCCGAGAGCAGCTCAAACTCTTCCCTTCTCCCAGGGAAGGACGTGTACATAGGAACGGCCCCGCGCCGCCATCGCCCAGGCGGCAGGAGAGCCCTGCCAGCCTGGCCCCAACGCTGTCTGGTCTTACCAGAGACTGGAACCCCTCAGCTCACCTCAAACCAGCCCTGACTGCAGACTGAGCTCCTGATGAGGCTCCTGGTGGCACTGGGGTGCAGGAGCATGGATGCCCAAGGGCGTTCTTCTGGCAATCCTGCTATCTATTCATCACTCAGGAGTGATTTCTTGTCTCAAGACCCTTTGGGATGGGTTTTACCCCTTTGGTGAGGCCCAGGAGGATGTGACAGCTTGGCTGTGACAGCTCTCACTTGGACTCTCTAGGACAGCCCCATGGCATAGCCATGGATGTGACACTGTGTGACCATGGACGAGGCACCTTGTCCCATGGTGTGACCATGGGTGTGGCACTGGTGCCATGGTGTGGTCATGGATGTGGCATCTGTCCCATGGCATGGCCATGGATGTGACACTGTTTCCCATGGTGACCATGGATGTGACACTGTCCCCCATGGTGTTGACCATGGATATGGCACCAGTGCCAGGGTGTGACCATGGATGTGGCCCTGTCCCCCATGGTGTGACCATGGATGTGACATTGTCCCCCATGGTGTTGACCATGGATATGGCACCAGTGCCAGGGTGTGACCATGGATGTGGCCCTGTCCCCCATGGTGTGACCATGGATATGACACTGTCCCATGGCCTGGCTGTGGATGTGGCCCTGTCCCCCATGGTGTGACCATGGATGTGGCACCAGTGCCATGCCAGAACAGGAGCCGTGCCCAGGACTGTTGGCTGTGACAATCCCAGTCTCTGTGGGAGCACAGAAGAACAGACCTGTGACAAACTCACCCTTCAAACAAGGGGCAGCACAAAAGCAGGTGACAAAGTGTCACCTATGTCCCACTGAGCCCATTCCTGGCAGCCAGCTTGGGACTGTGAGCACCTGCCCTGCCTGGCCAGGATTTTATGGCTGTGTCCTTAGCATTTCTGCTTCCAAGAGGAATTTAAACTTCGGGTGTCTCTGGGAGGACCAGCGTGGGTTTGAAGCCACCCGGGGGACAGCGGAAGAGCCACTGTTGAGGTCTGGTGTCCCAGAATCCACCAGTGGTGCCCTTCTCCAAAATTTCACAAGGACTTGGTGGCTGCTGGTCCCACCAGGCCTGTGCTGTTGCCATTCCAGCAGATGGGAAAAAAAAACAGGGAAAAAAGCATCTTGGAAACAAATTCCAATAAATCCTGCTGTTCAGAGTGGAATCACATGACTACCTCACAGGTTCACCTCCTCTGGCTCCCTAAGCTCCTTCCCTCATCCCATGGGATGAACATCCCTGTTCTCCAAAGCCTTCTAGGGGTTAAATTTGGGCACAACAAGAGCCAGTTCCAAGACCAGCTGTGAGCTTTGTAAATGAATCAGGACCAAATAATGGGTTTGCTGTGTCCAGCAGAACATTGATTTGTTCCCCACCCTCCTCCTCCTCTCTTGTTTCTCCATGGATAAATTCGGGTGACTCATGGATTGATGTGTGGGATGAGGGGCCAGGCTGGACCATGGCATGGTCAGCTGGAATTTGGAGGCCACTCCTCTCTGCTGCTGCCAGAGCCACTGCTGGGTTCCTGCTTGGCCTTTTCCTTGGATAAACAGGAGCAATCCCATGGGTCTGCTTGACAGCAGAGGAGGGCAGGAAGGATTTGGGGTCTGTGGTGTGTGTTGGCTTTGGGATGGACGCTGCTCCAGCTCTGTGGTGACTCCTCTCTGTGGCTCCTCAGCCAGGGAGGGTGGGAATGCAGGGGAGAAAGGCCATGGAATTGCTGCATGGCTTTCCCAACAGTGGGAACAGTTTTCCAGCCCTCAGCAGCAACCTCCACGCTCCAAGATGGTTTTTTGGGGCATCTCTTGTGGTTGGACCTCCCCAGTGCAGGAGCCAAACCCCAGGGCACAGGGTCCCCACGTGTGTCACCATCAGCCCCACCCGTGGCTCTCTCAGAGGGGTCTCTTCACCCCCTCTGCCTTTGGCCAAGGAAATCTCCTCTTCCCATCCCTAAGTCCCCTCCTTCCCCACCCTGTGATGCTGATGGAGCCCAAAACCAGTTTGCTAAAACCCAGTACAAAGCCAAACCCACCAACAGGCAGCTTGAAATCCGAGGGGAGTTGGACATAATTTTCCTGCTAATCTTGGGAATCTTTTCCCCTACAGCCTGTGCTTGTCCTCCCCTGGACTCTGTGTGTGTAAATATATAAATATATAAATATTATTTTTTTCTATCTGATAAGGGGCAGAAGTGTTTTCGCACCCATGCTCTGCTCTGTATGCAAACTCCTCACATGCAAATCCTTCTCTATGCAACAATTTTTTGTTTTAAAAACGAGAACCACGACAAATCCTCAGCTCTTGTTCCTTTATTTTTCTATGGACAGAGTGGACAGCTCTGGGTTTGTATTAATGCCAAGGGCAGCTGTTTTTGAGGAGAAAGCTGGGGAAAGGGAGTGGTGGAGCCACGTGGCTGGGGCCATGTGACACTTGTGACAAATGAAGGTCCCTCCATCCCCAGTCCCATGGGACATTTTGGAAATGTCCACCACTTTGCAAGGAGTGGAGCAAATGCTGGAATGTGGGTGCCTCATCTCTGTTTGATAACGGGGAGAAAATCGCTGTAAATAGGCCAAAAATGCTGTGTGAATTCATGGGTTCTCCCAGGTGATCCTTTATTATCCAAGATGAACACAATGGGGAAGAAACTGGGACCTGGAAAATGTGGGGGGGAAGATTTCTTTTCCTGGGATGCTGTGTTGGTTACAGAACCCCTCTCCCCCACCAAACCCCTCCAGGAATGTTGATCCATCTCCTATTTTGTAATAAAATTGTATCACCTGCAGACCTGGTCTGGCTTCTGGTCCTTCCTGCTCCAGGAGCTTTTCTTGCCTTCATCCCTGGCCTTTCCAGGCATAAGGAAAGGGGGAATAATGTTTTTTTTATTGGGGAAATGGGTGTCCAGGCAGGGAAGGGTCCATGGACGGTGTGAGTCTGGAGCTGTACCTGTCCCAGTGCCATGAGAAGGGACAGGGGGGCACGACCCTTGTTTTTGATTCCCTCACCTTTATGTGCTCCCATTCTTTATCCTGAGAAGGGAAATGGGGCATCCACAGATCCTGGAAGGATCTGGAGCAGAGCCAGGAGGGGGAGAGGGACAAGCCAGGGACAAAAAGCACCTGAACATTCCGTGACCCCCTCCTGTCCTTGGGGACACTGCTGTGCCCTGGGCTGTTCCTGGAGAAGTCACAGGACAGTGAATATCAGCGATGTCAGGGAGGTTTAGAGGGTGGCTGATTGCTTGAGAGCCTGAAGCGTCCTCCCAAACCCCAGAGAGGGCCCCATGCAGAGGTGTCACACCTGGCTGGGGTCCCTCTGGGCCAGCTCCTCCCTGGAACCTCCTCTTTGAGCAGTGCCAAACCTGGGACAGGGCTCAGATCGAAGTTCAGGCTCACCCCTCAGCGGGGTCCCAGCAGAGCAGGATCCCAAAAAGCCCTGCTCCCTTTCCCACCCCATGGCTGTCCCTCCCTGCAGCATCCCCCTGTCACCGTCCCCTTCCTGGCCTTGTTTGTGTGATGGTGAAGCAAGGGCTGTAAAGGCTGGGCTGTGCACAGACTGTTCCTGCCGGGCTGTTAAAGCTCCAGGAATGCCAAGATCCCGCTCGTCAAGGACAGGAAGGGGAGCAAGAGGGAGAGGGAGGGGTAAAATCCTGGGGGAAGCCTGGAGGAGGCCACGCGGTGTCACAGGGCACAGCCAGGAGGGGACAGCACCAACGGGAGACTCCTCCCGGCTTTCTTCTTGGAATGCAGAAGGAATCTATGCTGATGGCACCACACCGTGCCCAGGACCTGGAAAACACAAGGAAGGAGGGTGGGGATGGGAAAGCCCCTGGGGGAGGCTCTGCCCTTCCTCTGCTCCCCAGGTGATCCCAGAGGGAGAAGCTGGAAGGTCCCAGGGACAGCCAAGGTCCTGCTCAGTGCCACCCTGTGCCCAAGGTCTGCTGGGACGTGGGGAGACAAAACCCAGCCCAGGGCCCCCGGGATCTGGAAGGGCCCTGGAGATGCCCCTCCAGCCTGGCAGTGACTTTAAGGGTGGCTTTAATTTTGAACTTTGCTGTCCCGACATCTCCCCCGGCAGATGTGGGCTGTTCTGTTTGATGTGCCCGGGCTGTAAAGTTATTTATTGACTCGGGAAAACACAATTACAGCGGGAAGGAGCGGCCGGGCGGGTTCTCGGCAGAGGATGGTGGCATCGGGACACGCATGTGGCTGCGGCAAAGCCACCCCGGGCTGCCACCTGCGGGACAAATCCTGGCTCCCAACACCCGCCGGGAAGCCCCGGGAGAGCTCCAGCAGGGTGGATTTTGGGGAAGGTGGCACAGAATGTTCCGTGACAGCGGCCACGAGCGCTGCCCTTCAAACCCTGCCCTTATCTCCTGTATCCCGAGGACCATCAACCCTCGAGCCTCCCGCTGCAGCCGAGCCATTAAAGTTAACGATTACCCAAAGCGAGTGTTTATTTGGGATAATCCAGGCCCGGGGGAAAGTGAGGGACGGGGGCAGGAGGGCTCTCGGCTCTTTTCTGCGAGATAGGGCCCGTCCTGCGGCACTCAAGTGGTGCTTGAACAAGATGAATGCTCAAATAACACACGGCAAACAGCGCGGCCCGGAGAGCTCCGGGACACTCGGCATTCCCATTCCATGGGGACAGTCAGCATTCCCATTCCATGGGAACACCCGACATTCCTGTTCCTTGGGGACACCTGGCATTCCCATTCCTTAGGGAGTCAGCATTCCCATTCCATGGGACACCCAGCATTTCCAGCCCATGGGGACACTCGCATTCCATTCCACGGGGACACTCGGCATTCCCATTTTTTGGGGACACTCAGCATTCCCATTCCATGGGGACACTGGCATTCCCATCCCATGGGGACAGTCAGCATTCCCATTCCATGGGGACATTGAGCATTCCCATTCCTTGGGGACACTCAGCATTTCCATTCTCCCATTCCATGGAGACACTCAGCATTCCTGTCCCTTGGGGACACCTGGCATTCCCATCCCAAGAGCAGACTCCCCCTCTCAATGGGATTTTCGGTGCCCCCGGCCCATGGAGAGCTTTGTCTCCTGCCAATGTTCACGCTTTCCCTGGTTTTGTTTTTTTTTTTTTTTGTCACCTTTGGGGAGAAATCCTCCTTTTCCCGATGACTTTTCCACTCTGTATCTCCAACCCTGCTGTATCCCCACCCTGTCCTGTTCCTGCTCCACCTGCAGAGACAGCAGTGGGAGCCAGCACAGGGAATCTCCACATCCAGCCCCATCCCTGGCTCCTGGAGGGGCCTCACCCACCTGCAGCTCCAGAGCAGAGGGATGCCAAATCCTCCAGACTGTCCCAGAGTAAAACTCCTTTTTTTCCACTCCCAGAGTTTCTTTCCTCTCCCTGGAAGCGGGGAAGGGCAGGGACACCCCAAAGCTTTTCAGCACCGGGATCTGACCCCAAATGTGCCCCCAGCACTGGGACAAACCCTTCTCCCTCCCGGTGGTGCCTGGTCCCTTCTGGGCTCGAGCCTTCCCAGAGTGGGCCCGGCAGGAATTGTGCCCAGGGCCGTTCCCTTAGTCCCTGGATCGCGTGCCAGGGCTCACCTGAGCCTCACCTGAGCCCTCTAATCCCCTAATCCGTCACCAAGGAGACCCAGCCTTACCTGGCCCGTGCGAGCAGAGGGGCCCCGCCGAGGGAGAGCTGAATCCCTCCTGTGCCAAGTCCCTTTTGGCTCATCCCAGGTCCCTTTTGGCTCATCCCAGGTCCCTTTTTGGCTCATCCCAGGTCCCTTTTTCGATCATCCCAGGTCCCTTTTGGCTCATCCCAGGTCCCTTTTTCGATCATCCCAAGTCCCTTTTGGCTCATCCTAGGTCCCTTTTTCGATCATCTCAAGTCCCTTTTGGCTCATCCCGGTGCTCCAGGGCTGCGGGGTGGAGCAGGGAACTCCCTCCTTGCCACATTCCCGCCCCAGTCCCCCCAGCTCAGGCATCAGGGACCCCTGGGATTTATCCATCCCTGCCTCCCTGGGGTTTATCCATCCCAGCCTTCCTGGGATTTATCCATCCCTGCCTCCCCGAGCACCCCCACCCCCCTGAGGATGTCCCCATGGCCCGTTTGGAGACAATGGGGACCCCAAACTGCTGCTGGGGGGACACCGGGGTGTGGCTGCTCTGCCCCGAGCCCACCATGGATGGGCTGGAGACACACAGGGATGGGTACAAGCAAACTGGGTAAAAGTCCCATGAAAAATTCCCTTTCTGGCAGCAGGGAGAGCATGAGGGCTCTAAGGCAGATTGAGAATTGTCCCAGTGAGGCTCCAATCTGTCCCCACAAAGATGGGGAAAATCCCGAGCTGGAGGGATTAGAAGGCACAGGACATGGGGTGGGGAATGCTGGCGTTCCTACAAACACCTGGAGGGGCACGTGGAGACCTGGATGGTGGCCGAGGGTCCCTGCGGGGCCAGCAGGGGACAATCCAACCACTCGTGTCACCCTGGTCACCCTCTGAGCACACCGTCAGTGGGAAGGTGAGGAGAGCAAAGGGTTTCTGGGAGAAAGGCTGAATTCCTGCCGGGAGCATCCTTGCTGCTCCCTGGAGGATCTCCTGGAGCAGAGCTCAGGGCTGCGGGGCGCTCCAGCCCTGCCCGAGCACCCTCGGGGGTGCCCGTGGAGGCTCCCATCGCCTCCCAGTGCCCTCCAGTTCGGCTGCGACCTCACGGCTCGGGGGGTGAATGGGAATTTTCCAGCGGCGCCGCCGATCCGTGTCCGAGCCGGTCCCTCCCGCAGCCCCGGGAATCGTCCTGCCCGCCCCGAGCGCGGCTGGGGACACCGGGAATGCGGGGACATCGCGCTCCAGGGACATCCCTGCTGCGGGGACATCCCTGGTCTAGGGACGTCCCCGCTCCGGGAACACCCCCGCTTCTGGACAGCCCCCACCCCAGGGACATCCCTGCTCCGTGGGCATCTCTGTCCAGGGACATCCTCGGTCAAGGGACATCCCTGATCCAGGACCATCCTGCTCCAGGACCATCCCTGATCCAGGACCATCCCCGATCCAGGACCATCCCTGCTCCAGGACCATCCCCGCTCCAGGACCATCCCCGCTCCAGGACCATCCCTGAACCAGGACCATCCCCGCTCCAGGACCATCCCGGAACCAGGACCATCCCCGCTCCAGGACCATCCCCGCTCCAGGACCATCCCTGAACCAGGACCATCCCCGATCCAGGACCATCCCCGCTCCAGGACCATCCCCGCTCCAGGACCATCCCCGATCCAGGACCATCCCTGATCCAGGACCATGATCTCCGGGAGCACGCCTTGTTCCTGGGGGATGTCACCTCCTTCACCCAGGACAGAGGCTCTGAGCAGCCCAGTCTAGTGGGAGGTGTCCTTGCCCATGGCCTTTTTGAGGTTGCTTCCAACCCCCCAAAATCTGGAATTCTACAAACTATTTCCTCCTAAAAGCGATTCCATGACTCTCTGACGGCTCAGGAGGAGCCGAAGCATCCGAGGGGGACAATTCCTCCTTCCCACAGCTCCACCCACTGCAGGGGTGAGCCAGACCCTCACCCGGATCCTTTGCTGTCCTGGAACTCCTGTGGCTCCATCCCATCCCTCCTAGCTCCACCCTGTGACCGTGTTCACAGGGGTCTGAGGATGAGGGAAGAGACGAGGATCTGACTCCATGTTTCAGAAGGCTGATTTATTATTTTATGATAAATTTTATATTAAAACTATACTAAAAGAATAGAAGAAAGGATTTCATCAGAAGGCTAGCTAAGAATAGTAAAGGAATGGAATGATAACAAAGGTTTGTGACTGACTGAGACAGTCTGAGCCAGCTGGGCTGTGATTGGCCATTAATAGAAACAACCACATGAGCCAATCCCAGATGCACCTGTTGCATTCCACAGCAGCAGATAACCATTGCTTACATTTTGTTCCTGAGGCCTCTCAGCTTCTCAAGAGGAAAAATCCTAAGGAAAGGATTTTTCAGAAAAGATGTCTGTGACACCATCCTGTGTCTCTCCCAGCCCCATCCCACCCCATCCCATCCCATCCCATCCCA